>NC_140971.1:91153535-91233535 GCF_056783735.1 Eptatretus burgeri
TACCCATGCGGACAAAGCTACCGGGGAATTCACACCGTCGACGGACCTCGAGCGGAACGAGCCGTTACCGAGCCCGAACCGTGTGTAACCCGAGCAGAGATTACCAAGGCCCGTCGGACCAAATGAACAATTTACGGCCTCGCTATTTCTCAACACACACCGTGCCAAGACAATGAAAGAAACACAGAAACGAGCTGGAACATTTAACAAAAGGGATATTTATTTATAATGGGGCAGAGGAGCACGCAAGAAGGCAGAGTTAACCGAATATTGAAGGAATAGCAATTTATGTGCAAGTACTTATGCAGTTTTACTTAATAGACTGGCGCCACACACACACACACACACACACACACACACACACACACACACACACACACACACACACACACACACACACACACACACACACACACACACACACACACACACACACACACACACACACACACACACACACGGATCCGTCAGGTCTTTATTGGAGGCCTCCAGCTTGAGGAAAAGCGAGCTGGAGGTCAGAGCCTATTCTCGGAACTCTCCGCCTCATGCGGTCTTCGACGATCCGGTGGGGCAGGACTCGAACCCGCCACTCGATGCCGCTCCAAGCCCAGGCAAGCGATCCTCACGGGACAGGCTCGCAGGCACACAGGCCACGAGAGAAGACGCTCTGTTGGTGGGACCCCAGGAAGGCGACGACTGGCTTCAGAAGACCACCAGACGTCCGAAGACCGAAGACCAGCAGACAATCCTCAACTCTCTCAAGACCAGAAGACAACTCTCAACAACAACTCTCGTTTGGCCCACGCGCGCTTCTCCTATCCCCCGCTCACACTCCTTCAATGGGGAGAGAGAACACTCTATGCCCATATTTGGAGCCAAGCCAGAACGAAACGCTTGTGCCCATATTTGGGGCGAAGCCAGAGCGTAATGCTTGTGCCCATATTTGGGACGAAGCCAGCACACCAACGTCCAGAGAAACCCCGCCGAGCACACTGGACTCCGCCCATGTACGTGCTGACACGCACGCGTGCAATGGTGCCGGTGGATAATTGTGGAAGGAAGCGAGGGCAGGTGTCCTTGTTGTGGTTGTTGGTAATTTAAAAACTAACTATCAAAATAACCCACAGCGCACATACAATTAATCACCCATTAAACATAGGACGGGACCCTAACTCGAAACACATACTTACTGATATAGCTGATCTATAGGACCTGGCTGTTGTGTGCAGTAAGCTTCCAAATTCGCAACACTACTCCCTCCCATTTTTACAGACTCGTCCCAAGTCGTCAAATTTGCGTGGACAGCATGTGTAAGTTTACCCCTGGTACGATTTACTTATGGATCCCTGAGTGCGACATTTTTTCATACATGTCCCAAAAATAAATTACCTAGTGCACTGCGTAACTAAACCATCAGACTCACACAGACGACTTAACTACATTGCCGGCGCTAAGACAAAGAACAGGTGGGTCAACAACTTATTTACAATTTTAACTATTTACACTAACCATGGCCCAGGACCTGTTATCTGTGGGAAAGAAGCACAGCAAGTCAACAGTCATTTTATGTGGGTGAGTGCACAGCAGCTGCAGGTCATCCTCAGGGCCTGCTCAAAAGGTTCCCCTTGCAAGGGTGTTCCTTTCAGTGAATCTTCTTCCTTGTTCCTTTCATACCCCAGCTGCTGGAGGCAACTCACCCTAACATGGCAGGCCATGCGCCATTCCACAGGCCATTTGAAGTGGCCTTTATGCAAGAACAGGGAGGTAGCCGGCTGCTCAATGCAGTCCCTGGCTCCTTTGAATGAACTGGATGGAAATGGAGATGATGCAGACACACAAAATGATGAATGATGGGGTTGCCTGCAAGGCAATCCTTGCAAAACACTTGCTGGATGATCTTGGCGCACATGGTGGAATGGTTGACACAGGGGCAAATGCAAATAAGGGCAGCAGGCATGGGGTCAAAGCAAAAGGCAGGCAATGAGGCATGGCAAATGCGGACCAGCAGATGTAGCACAAACACAGGCCAGCATATGAAGCTGGCCGGCCTCTGATCTGGTCCCGTGAGGTTCTGAAGGGAGTGCGGTGGAGCCGGCCGCTCCGAAAACGGGCTTGGACCAAACCTACCGTCTGCCCCCAACCTATCACCTTCGCCTGTCTTTGTCCATACCCACTCCCTTAAGTTACAACAACGAAACAACAAAATTTAGCCCCTTTTTATTTTATTTTTTTATTTTTCTCGATAATTTCATCTCCCTAACCCCCTTTATCGTCTTTGTCCGGCTAACCTATCCTGTCCATCTACTCCCAACCCCTAAGTTCCTTTTTTGGAGGGGACGAAGGGAGAGACTAGCGTCCTGTCTGAAGGCCCAATGAAGCCCCAGAATAGCCTCCTACATAATTCAGCCATCTTACCAATGTGGGTCCAGCGGCCGAAGGAGAGCGAAGGGATGGATGGTGTGAAGGGGTACATTTCCTAAATATCCGAGCATTTATTAACTTTAAACTACCCCGGGGCTTTTCCATACGCCTGGCTCTTTAAACTATAGGTTCTAACAACCATGATTCCCGTCGCCTGTGTTGGTGTCCATTATTAATTTGGGCCCTGCCCACAAATTTTCACTCGTGCCCTTGCACAATTTCATGGCTGGGCAGCGTGGCTCACTTGGCAGGGATTTCTCTCCTGCCGGACTCTAACTACAGCACCCCTGGGCCCTGAGGCTGTCTCCGAGCCCACCTGCTCCCTATGAATGCGGGGGGTTGCCCTTCCTGGCATTGCCCCCCTTCCATGCCCACTTGGCATTTTGGTGCTCTGGGTCCCTTTCCGAGGGTCGCCCGTGCCCACTACACTATCCCGGTCCCTTGGACCCTTGGCCAACTCTGGCCGACTCGTCCGGTGCCCGAGGTGCCCTCTACTCATTACGCTCCTTACAACAACCACGCTCCCAGCCGGGGAAATGAACTCTTGCACCCCTCCAAATGGGTTTTGTGCCTTCATACACCACCCACACAGAATGACCTCCTTTTGGTAAATTTAACTAACCCACTAACTAACATTATACTGACCCCGGGGTCACTTGGGTGGGATTCACTCCTCCCCCCACAAAATCATTCGCACTATGCATTCCACTCACATACTCAGGCCCACTGACCACATTCATTCATAATGCATTTTTCACTCTTTCCATTCACTCCACACTCTACCTATGTTCCCCTAACTATCTCGTGCTCCCTCGTCGTCCCATACTCTAATGCACGTTCCATTTCATCTACGTAGCTAAGCTACGTCCCCACTACACATTCCATGTCGGTCCATGTCTCCCAAAATCCATTTTCCATTCTAAATCGAACCTAACATTCCCTCTAACTCGTTCCACGGGCCCCATGAGGAACTGTTCATGCTTTATGAGGCCGGTCTAACTAAGCTAAACCCATCCCGCCAACTAATGCTCCTATGCCCAAGCAGGATGTTTACCACATCCCGGCCAGGGCCGTGTACTTGGAGCAAGGCTTTTTTTTTTGTTTTGTTTTCTTGCACCTCCAGGGCGGCGGTCTGCGACTCGCTCGTTCGTCCCTTCAGTTGGACGATACCTGGGGCCTTGTCATCGCCCCCGTGCATCGCAACAAGCGCTCACCTTCGAGGGGTCTGCCATGCGAGCCAACGCGTGCTACTCACCCACAGCTTGCGCTGCGAGGTCCCTGTCGATGACGTCACTCGCACACCGAACCTGCGCGGTTTCCCGTGCAGGCCAGCCCAAGCGTATCGTCCCGTGGATCCGCTCCGCACATTCTGCGAACAGAACACGCGGCGCGCAGCATGTGGAGCTTCACACACGCGCTCGCATGTGGACCCGTCCGTTCCGAATTCACACAACACTCGCCTACATTTTTGCCGTCCACGTGGCCGGCTCGTAACCAACGTGGAGCGTCCTTGCGCCGGATTGCGATCGCGCAGATGCGCGCGTGCAGGCCATGTGCGAAACGTGCCATGGACCTCATACGCGCCGATGCGCAAACCCGGCGCGGTTGCCAAATTAACCCTTTGCGGCCTTCGAGGCTCACCACTCATGTCTCCCGTCTGGATCAGTCCGTGTACCAATTCCACGCACGCCATGTTACTCACACCAGTCGCACGTTTCAACACACTTGTATCACTCATACACTTTACCACACACACACACTGGGACATTTACATCGGGTGTTCGGGTTCACTCAAGGGGTCCCGGGATCTCTACCCCCCCCACCCTAAACTCTGCATGGAACCCTCCACATCATGCACCCGCTCGGCGCGACCGGACCTAGCTGGTCGCGATCCACTTCAAGGGAGCATATCATCTCCCTGTTCCTGAGGGAGGCTATCCTGATGCTCGCACCGGGTCACGACATTCCACCACCATTGTCCCTTCCTATCTCTACCTGTGTGTGCTCCTCTTTAGTTTCATTCAATTCGTCCCCCTCTTTTGATTTCTGCGTCTCCGTCACCTCGTTTATTATTCCCGTCAATTCCTGGCTTTTCGTCTCTTTCGTTTTCTGCGTCTCCGTCACCTCCCTTAATTTTTCCGTCGTCCCCTCGTGTCCGAGTTTACACGTCTCCCCAATTATTGTCGTGGCGTCGCTCGTCGTCCCGACCTCGCCAGTCTCCATTGCGGGCCGACAAACCTCCACACTCCCCCTCGACTCGGTCGTTTCCCCACGTGCAAGCGCCATTTTCCAATCCATTGCCCGCATACTCTCTCTCTCTCCATGCTTGCATCCATTCTGCCCTCATTCGCATCCATCATTTGTGTGAACCTTTCTATGAACTCCATAAACTGCTGCCTTGTCGGCATCTCCATCATCTGGCCCACGCCAAATGGCCTTGGCGGAGCCGATCCGTCATGATGGTGTGCAGAACCGGCAGAAATCGGGTGGGGGGGACTTTGACGGGAGGGGGGGGTGTCGGACACCGACCCTGCCCTCATTATTTCGGGGTCCGATCGCAGGGAAAGTTCTTGCATGGGGGTTTCGTCCTGGGCCATAGATCCCTCTAAACCCACCTGAACCAACTCATCTTGGCTTGCCATGTTGCGTATTGAGAAATAAATTTTACTCGCTCGCAATTTGGGGGAAACGGGGGGGGGGGGGGTTGCTCCACAAACCCCTGATCCGAATCCCGTGAATTTCGTGGAGGCGGAGGGGTTTGAATCCCACTCCTGACAACAATTGTTACGGGGCCGGGCATCGGTGGCGAGCATGATCGCTGGAGGGAGCAGTAGAGTCTGCTCCACCGAACACGCCGGATATCCAAAAGGCACGGGTCCCTTATGGACCATGAATCACCAACAATGCGACCGCATGAGGTAGGGTCAATTGCCAAACTTCAATATACCCAATTACCCACACGGACAAAGCTACCGGGGAATTCATACCCTCGACGGACCTCGAGCGGAACGAGCCGTTACCGAGCCCGAACAGTGTGTAACCCGAGCGGAGATTACCAAGGCCCGTCGTACCAAATGAACGATTTACGGCCTCGCTATTTCTCAACACACACCGTGCCAAGCCAATGAAAGGAACACAGAAATGAGCTGAACATTTAACAAAAGGGATATTTATTTATAATGGGGCAGGGGAGCACGCAAGAAGGCAGAGTTAACCGAATACTGAAGGAATAGAAATTTATGTACAAGCACTTATGCATTTACTTAATAGACTGGCACCGCACCACACACACACACACACACACACACACACACACACACACACACACACACACACACACACACACACACACACACACACACACACACACACACACACACAGAAACGGACCTGTCAGGTCTTTATTGGAGGCTTCCAGCTCGAGGAAAGGCGAGCTGGAGGTCAGAGCCTATTCTCGGACCTCTCCGCCTCGTGTGGTCTTCAACGATCCGGTGTGGCAGGACTCGAACTTGCCACTCAATGCCGCTCCAAGCCCAGGCAGGCGATCCTCATGGGACGGGCTCACAGGCACACAGGCCACGAGAGAAGACGCTATGTTGGTGGGACCCCAGGAAGGCGACAACTGGCTTCAGAAGACCACCAGACATCCGAAGACCGAAGACCAGCAGACAATCCTCAACTCTCTCAAGACCAGAAGACAACTCTCAACAACTCTCGTTTGGCCCACACGTGCTTCTCTTATCCCCCGCTCGCATTCCCTAATTGGGCAGAGAGAATGCTCTATGCCCATATTTGGAGCCAAGCTGGAACAAAACACAAAACAAAAGCCAGAGCATAACAATTGTGCCCATATATGGGGCGAAGCCAGCACACCAACGTCCAGAGAAACCCTGCCGAGCACACTGGACTCCGCCCACGTACGTGCTGACACGCACGCGTGCAATGGTGCCGGTGGATGATGGTGGAAGGAAGCAAGGGCAGGTGACGTTGCTGTGGTTGTTGGTTATTTCAATCCTACTATCAAAATAACTCACAGCGCACGTACAATTAATTACCCATTAAACATAGGACGGGCCCCTCACAAGAAACACATACTTACCGATAGGACCTGGCTGTTGAGTGCAGTAAGCTTCCAAATTCGCAACAATATGAAACAATTAGTCTCAAAGAATGGATGCGATTCTGCTTTGAAATTGGTCATGTGCAGTGGACTGCAAGGGTCCATTCTTGGTCCTTTGTTATTTGTAATCATTTCCTCCACCACTGAAGGTGGTGAAATTGAAGACTTGAAAATAAAACGAAGAGGCAACGAGCTGTGCCTGTCAGATTTGAAGATGAAGAAGAGTCAGAGACATGGCCAGAGGGCATAGTTCCGATAGTACAACCGCTCCACGAAGAAGCGGACGAGACAGGGGGAGATGATGCCACGGGGCAAGAAGAGGCTCGACGGGGAGCCAGGGGAGTAATTAAAAAGGAAGCTGAAACACAACGCAGAGAGAAAGTTCCTCTTGCTAACAAGGGTAGAATGCAAACTCGATCAAAAAAGATATCGTCTGAGACCGCGAAGGACGAGGCAGATGAGGCACTCATAGGTGCGTTTCCATTGCGAGATTACCCGGGGGCAAGGGATGTGCAAGCGATATATCGGCCGTGGGGTTCCGAATTAAGAGCCATTGTAAATGAGATGCCGAAGATGCGAGAAAATCCGAAAAAAATTCCAGCGAGAATCGAGTGTGGTCGTGGAATGCCATCGGCCAACTTATATGGATATGGATATTTTGTTGAAATTGATTGTGCCGGAGGGGTTACTCCGACAATTGAAACAGACAGCAGGATGGCCGGATGAAGCGCCCGGAAGCAGAGGTGAGCTCAAAGAACATATTAACACGCTCATTAAATCAGTGACAGAGGTTGTTCCACTTAAAACAGATTGGGGGAAAATACAGGCGTGCAAGCAACGCTCTGCCGAAGATCCATTGGAGTACTTAGAGCAAATCCGGAGTGTATATCATTGTCACTCTGGATTGAAAGAAGAGGGTGTTCCATTTGCTCATGCATTCCTCAATGGTTTGACAGTCAAATTGCAAAACGAAATTAAGCGAGTGTGTATCAGCTGGGAATCGAAGGAGGTAAAAGATTTAATGGAGTATGTGACGCATTGTAATTCATTGATCAAACAACGTTATGACGAGAAAGACGAAGCTACATTAATGCTGGCTCAAGTTAACGAGAGCAAGGTGAATGGACCGGTGGAAGAAATGCGAGATTATAATGCACAAAACCGAGGGCCAAGCTACAACCGTGGCCGACCGCAATACAGAGACCCGCGCAGAGAGGTCTGTCGTGCATGCGCGCAAACAGGTCATTGGGCCAAGGAGTGCCGGAACCGCAGAAATGGCCGAACATGGTATTTATGATACGTACGGACCGGTAGAAGAGAGACGAGGAGTACAACTTAACAGAGATGGAAGTCCATATTTCCGACAGCAGGACAGATGGGGAACACAGCTTGAGCAAGCTAGTTCATTTCAACCCCTTGCACCTCACACCGAATTCCCTCCCCCGCCTCCTCCACCCTCATTCCCACCTCCTCCGCCCTCATTTCTACCTCCTCCATCTCAAAGTTCATTTCAACCCCAAAACCCATTCGTTTTATGACAAAGAACAGAAGCGACTTCGTCCGAGTTACCCTTTCTGACTTTAAAACCATGTGACGATCCGAATTGACTTTGAGAATTGAAGGCCGAGAGATTCCTTTCTTAGTCGACACGGGAGCGATCAAATCTGCGCTCAGAAAGAGTGATTTCCCGGATGCCCCATTATCGCGAGAATGAGTGAAGGTCGTGGGAATGTCAGGGGTTGCCATTTCGATCCCACGAACTGAACAACTACGGGTAGAAATTGGACCATTGTCTGCGCACCATGCATTTTTGATGGCAACTGATACACCAATTAATCTGTTGGGAAGAGATCTGTTATGGAAGCTGAACTGTACGGTGAAATGTACCCCTGAGGGAGTATATTTAGAAATACCTCACGAATCGCATGTAACTATGATGAATTTATTACAGGAAAATACAGAGAATCTTGGATATCGATGGACTGTGATTAATTTTGAAGCATTTAAATATTTGCAGGAATATGTGTCACATTTGGAGAGACTCGTACCCGAGGTGTACGACTGGGTGAGTCAACACCACATGGACACAGAGGGGGGTGCAGACTCGATTACATTGCATTGCTGATTGCGACGTCAAGGGAAAAGATAACGTCTATGCGAGTGAAACACTTTCGAAATTACACCAGACCTTTGACACAATGTTGGGGACAATTTGGATTGGAAAGCAAGGTATTGGCCTGGAGGTGCATCTCACGCAGGAACAATTAAAATTGTGGAACCAACCGTCCAGTGTTACCCCACATGTTACTTTAGCGATAGCAAGAGGTTACCAAGCAACGGACATCGGTCACATGGTAACCTGTTTGAAGAAAGCATCACAAGCGACTTTGATGGAGTCGAACCAAGTAAACGGACTTTGGAAGATTGGAGCACATGGATATTGTTGGTCAGAGTGTCGCGGGACGGTGAAAACTGTATTTGAAATGGCTGATCTCTCGGAAATAAATGGGTCAGAAAAATTACCTGAACTACTCGACCAAGTCCCGACTTGTCTGTGGGCAACACATGCCAACGATGTAGGGCGAATTAGAGGCATGCACCTAGTCAAGATCACTATAGATCCAGAAAAGAAACTGCCTCGAAAACCGCAATACCCATTGCGTCCGGAAGCAGAAGCAGGGATTGCTCCCGTAGTGGAACCGCTATTGAAGCAAGGGATAATTATTCCGACAGTCAGTCAATGTAATACACCGATCTTACCTGTAATAAAACCTGGGAAGTCGACGTGGAGATTTGTACAGGATTTGAGGGCAGGGAATGACACTGTGATTCCAGCTTATCCCATAATTGCAAATCCAGCTACCATTCTCACAAGCATCCCAAGTACTACTACCTATTATGGTGTCGTGGGTCTTTGTTCAGCTTTATTTAGTATACCGATAGCCCTAGAAACACAATTCCTTTTTGCGTTCACGTATAAGGGAAGTCAATACACTTGGAATGTGCTTCCTCAAGGGTATGTCGAGAGCCCGACACTGTTTTCTCGAGCTTTGAAAGACGACCTGGATGACGTACTTTTTCCCTGTGGATCCACACTGATTCAATATGTTAACGACCTGCTGATCTGTTCAGCGTCGAAAGACGCATGCGAGTGAGATACATTAATGCTGCTGGGAGCTTTAGCCAGAAAGGGACACAAAGCAGAGAGCCAAATTGCAGTTTTTCCAAGAAAAGGTGAAATATTTGGGGTATATTTTGAAGGGAGATACAAGACGCATCTCCCCGGAATGTATAGCTGCAATATTAAAACTGCCCAAGCCAACTACTGCTAAACAGATGAGATCTTTCCTCGGAACGACAGGCTATTGCAAGCAGTAGATACCAGATTATGCAGCCTTAGTGCGCCCCCTACTGGAAATTGGTTCGGCCAACGCGCCAAGTCCACTGACGTGGACAATTGAAACAGACAAGGCTTTTGTAACGTTAAAGCAGGCTCTATCTTCCGCTCCTGCTCTGGGAATACCAAACTATGAAAAACCTTTTCATTTGTACACAAATGAGAGTCGGGGGTTTGCACAGTCAGTGCTGACACAGAAGCACGGAAATAAATTACGGCCTGTTGCATATTACAGTACTAAATTGGATCCGGTAGCGCAAGGATTTCCATCTTGTCTAAAGGCAGTATCAGCCTCTTCACTCGCGGTGCAGGCGACAGAAGGACTCGTCCTGGGACACACTTTGATCCTCATGGTGCCACACGCAGTCAAAGCTGTACTGTTAAAAACAAAAACACAGCATTTGTCGACTTCAAGGGCAACGACATACGAACTCTCACTTACAGCACCAACGAACATTACGATTAGAAGATGCGCGCCACTGAATCCTGCTAGTTTGCTGCCAGGAGAACTGGATGGTGATACTCACAATTATGAGAAGGTGATCGTACACACGTGTCTACCGCGTCCTGATTTGAGAGATACGCCAATCCAAAATTCTGAATTGATTTTATATGTCGACAGTTCGTCATCACGCGCACCTGATGGATTCCGATTAACAGGCTACGCCGTTTGCTCTGATCACGAAGTAATCGAAGGGGGGAGATTGGCAGAGAGCTGCTCCGTACAGAAAGCAGAACTGTTCGCCCCCACTCGTGCATGCCACTTAGCCAAAGGCCAAATAGTGACAATTTACACTGATTCCGGCTATGCCTTTGGTGCTGTACACGAATTCGGAGCCCTCTGGCGCGAGAGGGGATTTATAACATCATCAGGTGAGCGGGTGAGGAATGGAGCATGGATTGCAAATCTGCTGGAAGCGATACTTCTGCCTCACCAAATTGCAGTGGTTAAATGTGATGCCCACACCGGAGGATCTGATGACGTCTCACGGGGAAATGCAAGGACAGATGTAGCTGCAAAAACTGCTGACAACACTGGAGCTCTCTTGATATCACAATGTGTATCAAGCCAAGTGGTGACGCCAACCCTTGACGATGTAAATACTTTGCAGACAGCTGTTAGTGCTAAAGAACGAGATTTGTGGATATTGGCTGGATGTGAATTTGAAAATGAATCCAAATTATGGAGGTCATCTGATGGTCGTGTGGTGGCACCAAAAGCTCTGTTACCCTGGCTTGCACGAATGGCACATGGGGCCGGGCATACCAGCAAGGGGGGCATGAGTACTTCAATTGGGAGACAATGGTTTGCCCCAGGGTTTAGTCCAATTGCAGAACAGTATTGTAGGACCTGTCACATTTGCCAAGAACATAACCCGACAAAGGGGGTGCAGATGGCCCCAGGTGGTCATCCAATTCCATACAGAACTTTGTTCATATCCAGATGGATTTTATTCAGTTACCAAAATGCTGTGGCTTTGAATTTGCTTTAGTCATTGTCGATTTGTTCACCAAGTGGGTTGAGGCTTACCCTTGTAGGAAAGCAGATGCCATTACTGTGATTAAACTGTTGATGAATGATTTCATCTGTAGGTTTGGAATACCTTGGCGGATCTCCAGTGACCAAGGTACTCATTTCACAGCCGAAGTGGTGATAGAGATGTCGGGTTTTGCAAATCAAGCAACATTTTGACTGCCCATACCGTCCGCAATCTGCGGGGGCAGTGGAGAGGCAGAGTGGATTTCTAAAAAAAATAAACTGGCAAAGATTTGTGAACAGACTGGATTGAAATGGCCAGAAGCTCTGCCCATTGCTCTCATGACTACGAGATCTACCGCAAATCGAAAAACTGGCTTATCTCCGCATGAGATCCTGATGGGAAGACCAATGAGATTACCGAACTCACCTCCTTTGACTGTAAAAGACATGAACGTGCAGCAAATGGATGACACTTTGATTGCGTTCTGTGTCTCTCTGAATCACGCTGCAAGGACTTTTTATGCCCAGGTGAAGCAAGCCCTGCCATAACCAGCCACGTCTGATCATCACAACTTCAAACCAGGAGACTTTGTTTATGTGAAGATTTACAAAAGGAAGAACTCTCTTCAAGCACGTTGGTGTGGGCCGTTTCTAATACTGCTAACTACCCATAAGGCTGTGAAGTGTAAAGGAAGAGCAACATGGATCCATGCCACACACTGCAAACTGGCACACGGCCAAAAAGAACCCGAGGAGAACACAGTTTCCTGATAACTTTAATGATTCTTTCCATTGCAGGATTATTTGTACTACTAAATGCAGGTTGTACAACGTGTACTTGGTCTGTTAAGCCGATAAGTACTGTCTGTGATCAACGTTATTTGCATGTTCTTTGGCGATGGGCCTGTCACACCGCCCACCAAACTATGACTATGGCATTCAGAGACCGAAGAAGCTTAACGAGCAGAGTGGGTTCACCACATGGAATAAACACTTATCTGGCTCTTTCTCGTAAACACGCTAAGGCTTTTAATAAAACCAATTGCTGGGTTTGTACTAAGATACCTCATTCAGCAGTTACTGGAATACCGCTTCTGGCTATACCATTTAATCTGAGTGAGTGGTGTGGGTAATGGGCAAAGGAAAAGAACTGGGATAAACAAGATAATAACCTTGACGACCACATCATTACCAATGGAAATGGAAATTGCCTCCGCCAACGAAATTTCAGTAAATGATTTTTGCCAAACTTTAATTTAAGTAAAATGCCTCCACATTTTATGGTTGAACGGGCGACAGAAAAACCCGAACTATGCTTGGTACTAGAGGCATGGGGAGAAAGAAGATTAGGAAATTCTGAATGCAGTAATTATGTTTATGAAAATCACACGATGGGACCACAAGTCGCTTTAAATAATACCTATTTCGTGTGTGGAAATCGAGCATACCCATGGTTTCCAGTTAATTGGAGTGGATCTTGTTTCTTGTCATTCATTTTGCCGCATATGCGCCTGTTATCTAAGTCACATTTTGAGCATTTGAAACGGGTTAAACGGAGTTTCACGTCAACTGAATTGTTCTTCATGATTCTAATTCCTCACTTCGGTGTAGGACAAACGTCTGTGGGATTGGCAGAGTTAGCTGCTTCACTTGAATCATTGGCAAATAAAACTGCCCTAGGCATGGTTGATATCAACTCGGAGGTGGTCGCCCTGCGTGCAATCGCAATGAAAAACCGGGTTGCCCTTGATCTCATCCTCGCGGCTCAAGGAGGTGCGTGTGCTGTAATTAACTCTGAGTGTTGCATGTATATCCCTGATAACTCGGAGAAAATCACAAACATAGCTGACAAGATTAAGCAAGAAGGAGCCAAATTTCACAATTATTTTACGAAAGATGGCCTTTATTCCTGGTTTGAAGGAATTTTTGGAGGCTGGGGGACTACCCTGTTTCACTGGATCTCTGTTGGATTATTGTGGATCATCATTGTTGTGGTGCTTGTTAGCTGTGCAACAATTACATTGCCGGCATTGATTGTTTCTTGTCTAAAGAGGAATACTGCTAAAAAAAGGTGATGGTGGCCCAAGCACCACCTTCCCATTTAGATTTTGAAATTGAGTCCTACGACTCTTATGAGATAGAACCTAAACTTGGAAATCCATAAATCAATGCAATGAGTGTGTTCAATATTTACGGGAATTGTCATTCCACTTTTGTCCGTCTGCTCTGTTCCCGAAATAGGTTGTTGAAAATCAGCCGTGCAGCCCAAAGGGTAGCCTTATCTTTATTGGCCTACGGGCCTACTGGAACCTCGACCAGGTCCAGAAGCTGCACAACCACATGAAGCCACCTGGCTTGTGGGACAGGAAAGGCTGTAGGGACTGAGCTCTACGATGTGAGCAAGGGGGTGTGACTACCCAAGAAGATGGACACACTCGAACGCAAGAGAAAAATGTATTTCCAAGTGACAGAATCGTTGAACTTAAGTTGTGTTGCCTTTGAAGGCAACAAGGGGGGAGTGTTGGGGAATTATTCCTCTTTTAGACAAGTGGCCCTTGCTTCAGTCTAACTAGGTTAAAGTGTTTGTTTTTTTGCCTCTCTACTTAATCATTTATTAAAATTGTTAAGGCCTAAGACCTAGTGTTAATCTTGTATTTATTTGCCACTTCTGGACGCTTGTTTAATTCTTTGCTAGTCCAAGTGTGAACGGTCTGATAAGACTGTACTTGATATTAGTTCTGTTATTTGCTGTCCATTGGTGTGTTCTTTATCCTATATGCTATCAAAAACCCTCTCCACTCTGATTTTGTGTGTGTGTATATATATATATATATATATATATATATATATATATATATATATATATATATATATATATATATATATATATATATATATATATATATATATATATATATATATATATATATATATATATATATATATATATATATATATATATATATATATATATATATATATATATATATATATATATATATATATATATATATATATATATATATATATATATGCCTGGTGTTGGCGCAGTGGTTAGGGCAGCGGCTTGGGATCCAAGAGGTCCTGAGTTCAAGCCCCGTTGAGCCACTGAATTAATACACCAGGGGGTTGACTCAGCCTGTCATCCTTCCGAGGTCGGCGAAATGAGTACCAGTATACTGGGCCGGTGTATACCCCGGTTAAAATAGGTGTACCTTATTCCTGTGTTGTAAGATTTGTTAGACCAGGGTTGACCAGGTAAGGGTTGTTAGACCAGGTAAGAGGCGACCAGGGTTGCGTCAGGAAGGGCATCCGGCGTAAAACATGTGCCAAATCACGATGCGAATCATACGGATGATCCGCTGTGGTGACCCCTAACGGGAGCAGCCGAAAGAAGAAGAAGATATATATATATATATATATATATATATATATATATATATATATATATATATATATATATATATATTCATTGTAGGGTGAGAAAAAGTGTATGTGTGAGGTTTGACAATTAAACTGGTGGATAAAAATTAGAATTAAAGTGTTCATTTGAGAAAAAGTATTTTGTGGACATTCATTTTATCGGTGTCTTTAAGATTGGAGAAACAGGATTTTAAAACCGAGTCGGCTAAACGTTAAAACCCTGCAAGTTAAATAAGACCATCACAACGTTACCTCACAAGACAACATCAGAACAGAGAGAAAAATTCCTCATCAGTGGATATGTTGGGTGTGTGACAAGAAAGAAATGATTCCATTTTGGTGACGATCCGGATCCGGATCCGACTACGAGAATTTTTAAAGTGATTCTTCACCATTGAGAGATTGGGCTCAAAAACAATATAAACCACGATATCTCAAAAATGTATAGGGACAGATATGTTGTCGTGGATCAGGCATTACAGGGCGGAGGTATGCGCTCTACTGGGAGCCCTTCTAGTTTTAAAAAATAATTTATATAAGGCTAAGCGCATGTAAGTGGTTACCACCCCCATTTTAGGGCATACCTTGACTTGAGTGGCATTTTTGAAAGTCACAAAGACTACTACTGGCCATGAAATTTGGTTCATTGCACAGACAGTGTTCCATAAGACCTTAAAATATATAGGTTCATGGGTCTATGATGTATATTACTGAATCTACAGGATTTTTATTGAATATACATGCCCAGTATTGGCCTTTTTTCTTGTTTCACCTTAAAATATGACATATATTAGACCATGCAAAAATACAACATATAAAACATTCTATATGAAATTTCTCATCTCATCAAAAGGTTGTCACCCACCGTCTGAGAAAATCACCATTTGTGTCGGTCAGTGGTGGATTCGCATGATATATGCACATTCTGGCATATTTTTATTTTTTTCTTGTTTTATTGCCCTTTTAGAACCTGGGACTATGAAATCCCCTAATAAAATGACTAGTTTATCAATAACTCATATTTACGTGTCTTAAATTATTGGCTGCTCTTAGAGCATCCTTATTCTGGACATTTCCATCTGTCTGTCCGTGAAACTTTGGTCAAGCCTAGGGGCTAAACCACTCAACCGATTCCAATGAAATTTGGTAAGTAGGACCAATATTTCTGGTAATCGTGTGCTTTCGAATATGGGACCCCGGGCCCCAGCAACGGCCCTTTAAAGTGGTCAAAAAATCGAAAAAAATCGAAGCTTAGAGTTCTGTGCGCAATCTATCTAGCTCCCTTCATGCCAATTTGCAGCCCTAACAAAAAACCTAGGAGTTAGGTTTTGGGTGAGTACATGTCGAACATTTCAGAAAAGGTTAATTGCGAATATCTCGAAGAGAAAGTGTCTGATTTTGATGAAACTTGGGTGAAATGTGTACAATGTGGCTAGCATGTACACAAAAATGAATGGTTGCTATGCACACCTCCCTTGTTTAGCAACAGCTAAAATACTTTATCGTACATCGTACACTTATTGTGGACTGTACAAAAAAAATCAATACCTCCGAATCTGGACCTCCGAGGGACCTGTTCTTTTGTGCCCAAGGAGAATGTCTTACAGCATCATATACAAAAATAAAATCTTTAGCGAAGAGATAAATGGAATTACCAGGGCTGCCATTTGTTAGAGTCTCTTTGGAAACATGCCTGAAATTTCACAAGGCGGGTTTCTGGGCGCAAACTAAGACGGCTGTGATAATCATATTTATTGATAGCATGTACATGAATATCGGCAAGTTTTTTGACATTTTTGAAACAGAGTGGTAACCACTTAAGGCCCAGTCACACCTTGACGTTTTAGCCAGCAATGGCAACGTACCAAAATGTATGTAAAACGCTGGCTTATGCTGAACTTTTGATGTTTTTTTTTTTTTAAGATTCAGACGTATTCATAATGAGTTGGTCGTATGCATAACATATTAGTAACGGACACAGAACGTTTCGTTGTCTTATAGATAACTTATACCAACGAATGCTTAGCCTGTTGTCGGCGTTCACAACCTAAGCCCAACGATAGTCTAACGTATGCATAGCGCGCTGCACGTATCGCCGACGATCACGTGGCGTAGCCTATTAAAAGGCTGCCACACAATGATTCAAATCATAACCGCCGGAGAAATGGAAGTGTCAACATCGCAGTCACACCTTGGCGATCTTGCCAGCGTATGCCGACCTCTGAAAAATGCGTCTAAAACGCTGGCGCATGTCGAATACGATATGGGTAAGTTTGGTATACGTGAATAGAACGCTAAAGTACGCTATCATACGTCGTAGTAAGTGGAGTACGTCTTGTACTTTTAATTGTGTTAAACATTTTACGACGTACTTGCCGTATGCCTCACACGTTCCGCATGCGTTGGGAATAAGTTGTACGCACGATATGCGATCATTGGCACACGTCGACAAAAGTTACTTGTAAGTTACTCATATGTCGAAACACATCAATGTAATGGTTCGTGTCAGTGTTCCAGACTCCCTGGTTTTTTTTCTTCAGTACGACGGTGATGTTGACACTTCGATTTCTCGTGTGGTTATAATATAATATAATTAATAGGCTGCCGTTCAACGATTTAAATCATAACCGCACTAGAAATCGAAGTATCAACATGACCATCATACCGAAGAAAAAAAGAAACAAAAAAAACAAACAAAAACAGGGAGTCTGGAACACTGACGCTAACCATTACCTTGACGTGTTTCGACTTATGAGTACCTTACAAGTAACGTGTCGACGTGTGTCAACGATCGTGTAACGTGCCTACAACACGTTACTCATAGGTTAGAAATAAGTTTCGGGTACGCTAAACATTACCTCGACGTGTTTCGACTTATGATTAACTTACAATTAACGTGTGTCGACGTGTGTCAACGATCGCTTAACGTGCCTACAACTTATGGACATCGTAGTGGAATGTGTGAGTCATACGCTGGCATAAGTCGTAAAATTTCAAGCATGCTAAAATTTGAGGACAACCGCAAAGTAAAACGATGAAAGCCAGCATACTACGACATATGGCAGTGTTTTTCAGCGTGCTCTCAATGTTTCCAAAACTTACCCATAACGTATTCGACGTGTGCCAGCGTTTTAGACAAATTTTTCAAAAATCGGCATAAGCTGGCTGAAACGTCAAGGTGTGACTGGGCCTTTACATGCGCTTAGCCACAAGTCATCTAACGCCCATTTTTTTATTCCTAAGTTCTCCTCACTACGATGAATTACCTCTGCCATGGAATGAGGACGGATGCTATGTTTTCACCTGCTGTCTGTTTGTCTGTCTGTGAGCACGATATCTCAAAAAATTGCGGACGGATTCGGACGAACCTTGGTGGGCAGGTTGGGTGTGTGACAAGGATGCATAGATTCTATTTTGGTGAAGATCCAGATCCGGATACGATAATTACCTCTGCCACATAGGGTGGACGGAAGTTATGTTTTCACCCGTCTGTCTCTCTGTGAGCAGAATATCTCAAAGTGTTGTTGACGGATTCGGATGAAATTTGGTGGAGAGATTGGGTGCGTGACAGACGAGTTGATGAGATTTTGTTGAAGTTCCATATCTTAATACTCGAATTTTTAAAGTTATTCTTCACCATTGAAAGATAGGGGCAAAAACGATATCCATCCAATGGGGCCATACTCTGTGCACAGCGTTGGTGCTGCCTTAGCAGTCTCCTTGGCTATTGGACACAATCCTGGACGGGTCGCCACTCCGACACAAGATACCAGCAAGCTGGCACTCATTTTGCTGACCTCGGAAGGATGACAGGCAGACAACCCCACCTGGCATTAATTCAACAGCCGAGTGGGATTTGAACTCAGGATCCTTGGATCCCAAGCCCACCACCCTAACCATTAAGCCAACACCACACATCCAAAAACGATAAATAGCTCAACATCTCAAAAAGTTACGGACAGATCTGGATGAAACTTGGTGGGCAGGTCGGGTGTGTGAGAATGACGAATTAATTCGATTTTGGTGAAGATCCGAATGCGGATCTAGATTCGAGAATGAGCCATTCTTCACCAGTGAGAGACAGGGCCAAAAAAACGACATGGAGCACAATATCTCAAAAGGTTGTGGACGGATTCGGACAAAACTTGGTGGACGAGTTGGGTAGGTGACAACAACAAGGCAATTAGATTTTGGTTTAGGTCTGGATACAGATCCGGCCTATCAGTGGGATACAAAACGTAAACTGGTCACAGGCAAACAAAACAAACATAGAGACAAACAGGGGTAAGTAAGGACTAAATAAGGTAAAAATCAAAAAACTGGAATTGAAGCTTTGCGAAATCTACTGGAGTCTTGTTCTTCTTTTTTGTTTGTATGCAGCACAAAGTAGTGAGGGAGCATGATGGCATCATTGGCTGAGGGTGTGGCGGTGACGCTGATGGTTTGGGCAAAAATTTGGAACTCATCCATGGTGCCCGCGATAGCTCGCCTACTCTTTGCGAAGGACACCATGGGGACGTTTAACATCTACCAACGGATGCTGGCAGACGGAACACCCTTTTAACGTCCATCCGAGGGAACGACACACACGTCGATGAATCAGCTTGCCTGTGAAACACCGGGATGACAGTTTTATAGCGGGGGTCGGGATTCGAACCCAGACTAGACAACTTCGAGGTGAATGTGCATACCTCGAGGCAAACCTGTCAGCCCATCTACAGGAGTAATAGTGCTTCAGATTTGAACATTTTTGCTTTCACGCCATGGATCAGTACAGCAGAATCCATTTCATCACCCCAATGCTTACGTCTCGAGACACCTGTACTGTGAACAATACATATTATATATATATATATATATATATATATATATATATATATATATATATATATATATATATATATATATATATATATATATATATATATATATATATATATATATATACAGGGCGAGTCAGAAGTAGCGCCCGATTTCTGTCAGTTGATTGTTTGTTTGCCATTTGTATGACAGTGTACAAGAAGGTCGAAATAAACGAATGACATGTTTATCTAACCATTTATTCAATAAAAAATTATTACGGAACTTTACCAAGCTGTTTTACTTGCAATTTTCAGAAGTGCCCTCCCTCGTGATCGATGCACAATTGCATCCGAGCAGGCACAGAGCGACACACACGTCTGCAGAGTTCGATATCGATTTCCTCAAACTTTGCAGCGATTTGAGCCTTCAATTCCTGAATGGTACGAGGCTTTTCACGATAAACGAGGTCTTCCATGAGCCCCCAAAGAAAGAAATCTGGCGGTGTAAGGTCTGGGGAGCGTGCCGGCCACTCGATCGGACCGCGGCGACCGATCCACTTTCTGGGAAAGTTTTCATCAAGCCACTGACGAGCATAATGTCCGTAATGAGGTGGAGCTCCATCATGCTGGAAATAACAGTCCTGATCTTGTACCCTGGGCCAAAAGAAGGTTTGCAGCATATCCAGGTAAATTTCTGCAGCGACAGATCCCTCAAAGAAAAAGGGTCCAATTATCCCTAATGGAGAGATGGCTGCCCAAACTGTCACTGCAGGTAAATTTACCTCCTTCTCAACCGTCACTCTTGGGTTATTCGCAGCCCAGTAGACACAACTGTCTGTCAATTGCGCCATTAAGCTCAATTTGGTGCAAATTCAGTAACTTTCCAAACTCGCAGCAATAACCTGAAAAACAAAATCAAAAATAAATAGATTACGAAAAATTAATAATCTGCAAGACAATTATTAACAACATGACTTCCCAGAAATAATTTAACAGCAGAAAAAAACTGAAATCGGGTGCTACTTTTGACTCACCCTGTATGTGTATATTATATATATATATATATATATATATATATATATATATATATATATATATATATATATATATATATATATACATACTGCATGGGTTGTCCACCTGTGGGCTTTGTATATAGCACACAGGACATGAAGTGTGGCCATCCAGCAGTGATCGTTCCTGCTCAATCTCCCTCCATGCATCTCGTGGAGAAGGACATGGACATGGAGATGCCACAGTGTACGTCACAAACTCACAAGAGAAAGTCAACAGCTCTGAGGTCTAAACCCAACCTGAACCTACAAACTAAAGGTGCGTGCAACGGGTCTAATGATCTCATGATATGGGGGGGAGGGGAGGGGCGTGTTCAGTTACCAAACAGCTAGCTAGCGCTTGCCAAGCCAGTCGTTCCTTATTAACGGTTTCGAGTGGAGTGCTCGCATGAGGGCTTAAGCCGCTTAGCGAGCGCTCTAAAAGCTGCTGGCTAACTGAACACACACCCCCCTGACGGCAGGTGTGTAATGTTCCGATGGAGGTGTGTTATCCGGTACACAAGTCCAGTGAAGTTCGTGAGCCGTTTTTGCCCTACCTTAAAGTAGCCTCCCTGGTACAGGGTCTCCGGCGGCCCGAATATGGCGACCTCCCAGTTCGCCAGGTCCGATTCGTTGAGCAGAGCGACGCGGAAACCTTCCACGGGCTCCTCCTGCAGTCCTTTCCACTCGAGCCACAGGGCCTTCTGCCATCCTGACATCGCCATGGATGTGCAACGGGGCGCGATCCGACACCCTGGTCACCCCCCCGACCCCACCCCGGCACCGGTTAAAATCAACCGCCACGGCCCGTCGAGTCCACAGTGCTCGGGCTCGCCAACCTCCCTCCTTGATTGGTCGCTTTTGTTCTGCGATATCGATGCACCTTCCCTTCTTCAGAGCCAACAACCCTGCCGCCACAAAATGGCGGTTGCATGTTTTTGACGTTCGTTGACGTCAGAGATTTATGACGTCATTTTTTTGCTTGTTCTGACCGGCAAAGTGATTTGAGGGTTGATTTTTTTTTTGATGTATTTTTTAATTTTATCCTTTATTATCGGGTTATTAACAATTTTTATTTTACCTTTTTAAAGTATATTTTGCCCCTACTCGTTGAACATTAAGGTTGCACGAATAAAAAATCATCGCAACCTGTCAATTTAATTAATCGTTTTACTTCTACCGAGTTGTAAGATTACACAATTATACAATTAAATTACACACTTACAACGGCAACTTCGTTTATTTACACATTCTGAGGTAAATGTTCCATGTTGACATATTCTGAGGTAAATGTTCCATGTTGACATATTCTGAGGTAAATGTTCCATGTTGAACGTCAGCCGCCTTTCACGGCACGCACATCCAAGTGTTCGCCATCACCTAACTTGTTCCCGCCTGTTTTCCTCCGTTGTTCTGCTATTTCCCCTCAAGAAACGTGCATCGAAGATCGAAAATTTTTAGACGGTGTATATTGTTCGGAGCGCTAGTTTGTCGCGACCCGTAAGATATTATAAATCGTTTTTTTTTTCCCCCACATGAACCCGATCGCATCGTCAATAATTGGCCTTTGAAATAATATACGAATCAACTATTCACCTTATAACCGTTAAATATCTGAGGTTTTGTTATCTCTATGTTCTGTTTTTTTATTGCCGTCATTATTTCCACAGAACAACGTAGAAAAAGCTAATTGACGACAGCAATATCCATTGGAAAAACGAAAACTGTCTTTTACTTCGCTTTCGTCGTTACTTTCATCCTGAATTAAAATTCCACAGCGCAAGTCTCGCGAGACTTACTTTCCCGCTATTTAGATTTTTTTAATTACCATAAATAACAGTACTTCAGTATATTTCCTAATGCACTTTTAAAGTGCTCGGTTTTATTTGTTTGATTAATAAAATGTACAACGTTGCACCGTAACGTTTACACGCTCACGGCGTGATGACGTCACTGACGTCTGACGTCATCGGGCTCTCCCGTGTCCGGCACGTGGGTGATCATCGTGGGGGAGTTCATTCAGCTTGGTGTTGTCAACGATTATGGTGCTGACAAACGATGGTGCGAAGCGTTGCCGTAACAAAGGAAGACGAATTCAACAAGCTTGGAGTTCGGACCAATAAACCGAAAAGCAAGCGAGGGATCATGACTGTGAGTCGGATGAGAAGTTCGCCCGGAAGAAGGGCCGGCGTCCAGTTTTTACCGAGGAGGAAGGCGAAGAGTAAAATTCATGGCGCTCATAGAGGTAAAACCGTGAAACCTGTGAAGCAGAAATCGGCTGTTAAAAATTGTGAACGTGCAGCTGAGCATGTTCGATTCGAGCAAGTGAAGAATGAGCTGAATAAGGAGGGCGACGTTACCATGGAGAATAAGGCGGGCGACGTTACCATGGAGAATAAGGAGGGCGACGTTACCATGGAGAATAAGGAGGGCGACGTTACCATGGAGAATAAGGGGGACGACGTTACCATGGAGAATAAGGAGGGCGACATTACCATGGAGAATAAGGCGGGCGACGTTACCATGGAGAATAAGGAGGGCGACGTTACCATGGAGAATAAGGAGGGCGACGTTACCATGGAGAATAAGGGGGACGACGTTACCATGGAGAATAAGGAGGGCGACATTACCATGGAGAATAAGGCGGGCGACGTTACCATGGAGAATAATGAGGGCGGCGTTACCATGGAGAATAAGGAGGGCGGCGTTACCATGGAGAATAAGGAGGGCGGCGTTACCATGGAGAATAAAGAGGGCGGCGTTACCATGGAGAATAAGGCGGGCGACGTTACCATGGAGAATAAGGACGACGTTACCATGGAGAATAAGGAGGACGACGTTACCATGGAGAAGATCGATGGTGACGTGTGTGTTGAAGCGATGGTCGTGCCTGCGAAGCCCGCTGTTGGTCGTCCTGACGAGTCGGCGAGACACGTGGTTGAGACACGAGGACCGCCGCAGGACGAGGAGCTGTCAGCTGACCCTCAATTCGCAACCGAAGTCGATCCGAGTCGTGAACGACTCCTGCGTCTCCAGGTACGCGACACCGTCACACCCACCCAGGTGAACGCAGCACGCGTGTTGCGCGCGCGCTTGCTCACCCGTGACTCTCGCTGTTGCTTTTTCCGTGACCCTTGGCTAGGTGGACGAATTGCTGAAGGAGGTGAAGTTGACTGCAAAACGCCGTGCTGCCATCGATCAGTTTGTCCGGGAGCTGCGTGGACTGCTCGCAGGTCTTCCCACACTGCCCGCCGTGCAGGTCCGTGACGATGCACTGGTTTGTTCGGACGTTACTGTTGAACTTCAACAGACCATGACAGTTGTGATGTTCATCCGATTTTTGTGTGTGTGTGTGTGTGTGTGTGTGTGTGTGTGTGTGTGTGTATATGTGTGTGTGTGTGTGTGTGTGTGTGTGTGTGTGTGTGTGTGTGTGTGTGTGTGTGTGTGTGTGTGTGTGTGTGTGTGTGTGTGTGTGTGTGTGTGTGTGTGTGTGTGTGTGTGTGTGACCGACCGCTGTTTCTCGACAACCACTGGTCCGATCTGATTGAAACTTCCCAGATATATTGCTGGGACCTGTGTATTTGCCTTTTCAAGGTTTGATATTAATCGGACAAGTGGTTCCCAAGTTATGGCCATTTATTTACCAACCAATGACAGGACATGTTGCTGCGTGGGCGTGGCCGATGGGGAAGAGATCCTCAGTAACCAATGACAGGACACGTTGCTTGACGTTTTGCACCCACAGTATCTATCTTCTATCTAGAATTCCAGCAATCTCTGTTTGTTTGCCTTTTCAAGCTTTGAAATTAATCGGACAAGTTATGGCCAAGTTAGAGCGCGTTCCCCATTACGGGTTACAACATACGGACTTCTGGATAGTGATGACTTGCTATATTCTAATAATGTCTCGATTTCTTATGCGCATTTATCGATAAACACAATGCCCCAATCCAGTCGTCGTTTATGAGAGCGAAGGAACGGCCTGTGTGGTTGTTTGAAAGTTTTTTTTTTGCACGTAGGCCACGCACATACGGGCACGCGAGAGCGAAGGAAGGGCCTGTGTGGTTGTTGTTTCTGGCACGCAGTTTGAAAGTTTTTTTTTTTTTTTTTTTTTTTTTTTGCATGTACGGTCACCCGAGAGTGAAGGAACGGCCTGTGTGGTTATTGTTTCTGGCACGCGGTTTGAGAGTTGTTTTTTTTTGCACGTACAGCCACGCATGTACAGGCATGCGAGAGTGAAGGAACGGCCTGTGTGTTTGTTGTTTCTGGCATGCGGTTTGAAAGTTTTTTTTTTTTTTTGCATGTATGGGCACGCACTAGTTAAAGTTCATTTATGTAATAAGACATCAGTTTTTTTATTTTGAAATGAGTTCTAGGAGCTGGTGGGATGGCCGAGAGGTACACATACTCACCTCTAAGCTGTTGAGCCTGGGTTTGAATCCCGACTCGGCTATAAACTAGAAGGGCACTCGGTGGAGCGCACACTTCCACTACGTAATGCCTGATCCACGAGAACATATCGGGTACAATATATTTTTATAATATCATGAGACACAGCACGATATCGTTTTTGGACCTATCACTCAATGGTGAAGAATCACTTTAAAAGATTAAATAATTCTCGAATCCAGATCCGAATCGTCATCAAAATTGGATCGGTTCGTCCTTGTCACATGCCCAACCTGTCCACAAAATTTGATCCGGATCTGTCCACAGCTCTTTGAGATATCCTGCACACAGACAAACAAACAGCCAGAAAGGAGTGAAAACATAACCTCCTTCACCTCCATACTGTGTAGCCTTCAGCTTCGGTGGCGGAGGTACCTTCCATCCTGGTGTCTCACAGGCAGGGTGATTTGCTTCATCAATGTTTGTGCCGTCCCTCGGATGGACGCTAAACCGGACGTTCCATCTGCTCGCGATAGTAGGTGGATGTTAAAAACCCACGGTGTCCTTTGAGAAGAGTCGGCGAGCTATCGCCAGCACCCTGAACAAATTCCAAATTCCTGTCCTGACTTTCTGAGCCTGATTGGCTGCGCCACCACAATCGTAGCTACTTCGGCAGCAAATCGAGCACGGTACACGACGATGATGAATGTCGTGAATTTTTCATCCCCTCTCATCGAGACGACAGTGTGGTTGTTTTTCTCCATTTTGCAGTCTTGTTGTTAAATTGCAATTTCGTTTAAAAAAAAAAAACAACCTGAAAATCAAAAATGAAGGTGTGACTGTTACAGTTGCATATATTTCATTGAGTAATGCATATACCGATGTGCTCAGCTCGACGACACGAGTTGGATTCCAGAAGGGGTGCGTGTCCCATGGCCTCCCGGTCCAGCACTCTCATCGGGTGGTCGAATGTCTCTTGGCCCACCAGCAGAAGTGAAAATCGTTGGTAGCTACGTTACCAGTGAGGTCATTCGGCCAGATGTCTGCATAGACCTGATGCTCACTATGCCCAAGGTATTTTAATCTTTAATCCTTGAAGCCAAGGCTCGTATAAACATTGATAATTGTTAAAGCTGTGTTGTACTGTAAAAGAGACAAGTATGGATATTCAACGACACTAACCAATCAAAAAAAAAAGTTTCGTACACCCCCCCCCCCTTTCCCCTGTAATTATGTGGCATGCAATCCCAATCTGACATGTAGGGTTCTCTGCAACGGAGAGATTATCTGAACCAGTGCTATCTGCGGAAGAGAGCTGTTTACTTGGCTTTCTTAGCCACACATCTAAAAGAGGAGCGCAGCCTGTGGACGCTCAAATACACCTGGCTATCAGGAAATTGCTTGAAACCTGCCCTGCTGATATCCTCCACAGGTGAGATGATGGCAAATGCGGCGGATGATCACCCACAACACCTTGTGATATCGAAGACGGTCTTATTGATTGCATGTATATGCCTGGTGTTGGCTTAATGGTTAGGGTGGTGGGCATGGGATCCTAGGATCCTGAGTTCAAATCCCCCTCGGCTGTTGAATTAATTCCAGGTGGGGTTGACTCTGTCTGTCATCCTTTTGAGGTCGGCAAAATGAGTGCCAGCATGCTGGCATCCTGTGTCGGAGTGGTGACCCATCCAGGATTGCGCCCAATAGCCAAGGAGACTGCTTAGGCAGCACCAAGGCTCTGCACAGCGTATGGTCCCACTGGATGGATGGATACCATGTAATCTTTGTTTGTATGTGGCACAAGGCTTTGTGGTTAACATCATTGACTGAGCATGTGGCTGTGCAACTGATGCAATGCCCTCTGCCCGTTAGGGTAGGAATTTGGAGTTTGTTCAGGGTGCCGGTGACAGCTGGCGTACTCTCCGCGAATTGCACTATTGGGATCTTTAACGTCCATCAACTAATGCCGGCAGACGGGACTCCCACTTTAATGTCCATCTGAAGGATGGCACACACGTTGATGAATCGCCCTGCCTGTGAAACACGGGGATGACGGTTTAGCCGGGCTGACATTCGAGGCGAGTGTGCGTACCTCTCGGCCATCCTATCAGCCCCATACCACGTAATGATGTCGCCCTAAAAACCAGAGCGACAAAATGTCGAGTCAAGCCTCTTGCTGAACAATATATCTACGGATCATTTTGTTTCACCTCTTATGAATTGGTCAACACTCACGTTACGTTTTTACCTCGCCCATCGAAGGTGGAAGGAGGTTATGTTTTCAACCCTGTCTGTCTGTCTGTCTGTCTTTGTGTGCAGGATATATCAGAAAGTTGTGCACGGATTCGGATGAGATCTTGTGGATAGGTTTGGTGTGTGACGAGGACGAACTGATTCGATTTTGGTGAAGATCCAGATCCGGCAACTTTAAATTTTTAAGTGATTCTTCACAACTGAGATATAGGGCCAAAAATTATACATACCATTATATCTCAAAAAGTTATGGACAGATTCGGACGAGGATAAACGGATTCGATTTTTGTGAAGACCCCCTCTTCCAGATGAAACAATTTAAGTGATTCTTCAACATTAAGAGATTGGACCAACAATGACGTATAGCATGCTATTTCAAAAATTTACTCGGCCCGATATGTTCTCCTGAATTAGGTATCTACAATGTCTTTCTCCCTCCATATGTGAACAACAACCGTTCTGCCGTGAACAGTGTGCTGTGCGTTTCTTCCTTGCGCATACAGGAAAAAACATTCGGAACGTCTCGTTTTGTTTGTTGCCGTGTGTTGATTTGGAGCGCTTCAAGCCATTGTGGTTGCACCCCGTCCACAACAATGTCCGTCCCAGTTGGTTATCTGCGGATACCCAAGACACGGCTGGTGCAACGGCTGCAAGTTCAACTGGTAATGAATTCGAAATTGTGTTGAAACTTGTGTCATAAAGGGGGACCTCTTTCAAACATTTCTCCCATCCATGGCCTTAATTTCTGATCTCCTATCCCAATCCCAAAGACCCCAAATCTTTCCATTTTGTTTTCTTTATATACTTGATGTATGCTCATGGAGAAGAGAAGTTTTTTTTTTGGTCTTTTACTACTCTCTTCTGCATCTCTGTCTGTACTTTGACCTGGTCGTTCATTGACGCTTCATATTGCCATTTGACCTGTTTTTCTAAAAGCGATCCAAATGGTGTTCATCTCCTTACCCTGTATATTCTGAGCAAGATTTTTGATTTAACTACCTTCAATCCACTTCCCCAGGTACATTGCCACCAACCCCATGCTACAACGCAGCTGTGCTGAATGACCTTTTCTTGGAGAAACACACGAGCTTCATTTTGGAGACCCTCTCCTCTGCATCGGGCTGCAGAGACGGGCTAATACTCACCCGTATCTGGCTTCACCAAAGGCAACTCCATCAGGTCTGAACGCTTGTTATCCCCACGCTTTTTGAAACAAAAAACCGGGGGGGGGGATATTGTAATCAGTTCCGTCTGTCTGTCCGTCACACCATCCCCTCCGAAGCAGTTGTGCAGAAATTCACCAAAACTTGTTGTTCTGATCAGCACATTAGCCAAGAAGGTGCGAGAGCAATATCATTTTTGGCCCTGCCGCTTTGGGGTGCGGTCAACAAAAATTCATTTACGGGTTTATTTTCAAACATTTTTTAAATTAGACTTTGTATATGTAATCCATCCATCCATTGGGACCATGCTCTGTGCAGAGCGT
This sequence comes from Eptatretus burgeri, assembly GCF_056783735.1. Classification (NCBI taxonomy): domain Eukaryota; kingdom Metazoa; phylum Chordata; class Myxini; order Myxiniformes; family Myxinidae; genus Eptatretus; species Eptatretus burgeri. The sequence goes on from NC_140971.1 coordinate 91,182,359, forward strand.
TGGTGCTGCCTAAGCAGTCTCCTTGGCTATTGGATACATTCCTGGACAGCTCGCCACTCCAACACAGGATACCAGCAAGCTGGCACTCATTTTGCTGACCTCGGAAGGATGACAGGCAGAGTCAACCCCACCTAGTGTTAATTCAACAGCCGAGGGGGATTTGAACTCGGGATCCTGGGATCCTAAGTCCACCACCTGAACCATTAAGCCAACACGAGGCATATATGCAATCAACATTGTGGGAAGTATGAAATATGTGAAGATTTTTGGGTTTTGATCCCTGGTGAATGCCGCAGGGGGTGAGAACTACAGGCGGCAAAACCGGGGTTGCGGGGGGGGGGGGGATTTTAAACCAAATTTTATTTTGCGTTGTTCATGGCAGAACTTTTTGCTGTCTTTCAACTTTGTTTTCGGTGGGAAACGGGGGGATTTTCAATGGCGTTCTGGACATCGACTTCGCTCTCGTGTTTTGTTTTCCAAAACCATCTTGTGTGAATTTAACCTGTCCATCTACTGATTGTAAAATATACTGTTGTGGTTTCCACCCGTTCGGCGTGCGGGCGACCGCTTCTAGCCAATGGCAGCCGCTCTCGCCCACCGAACAGACAAACCTAGTCGCAGCTTTCGGATCAACGCCGAAATCCAGCTACGGGTGTATCTTTAATCACGCCACAGCCTTGTCACACTCTACCCACGCGCTACAGGGTCCGATCGCCGAATGGTTGATTCACCTAATTAATCACACGGGCAGACTACCGAGAGACTGTACCTCAACGGGGCCTGCTTGGAAACGAGCCGCTAAGTAGCTCGCTCCGTTTGCGATTTGCCGAGTGGTGTATATCGCCAAGCCCCGCTGGATCCGATTCTTTTATCGGCTATTAAAAAGCCAGCTATATTCCAAACTCAATTATGGCAGTTCAATGAGGGAAAGGACGCAACGAACGGGTGAACATTTAAACGACATTTATTTCACACCCGTAAGCAGTGATGTATGCAACCAATGCAGTATACAAGCAATGCTATTAATGCAATGGGGGTAAGGGACAGGACACGAGTAACAAAAAGAATTACAACCGTCTATTTATTTACATGTACTTAACAGTTCTACTTAACGGACTTGGCGCCACATCATTCATGCAAAGAAAAACCCCAGAAAAGGCAAGGGGGCAGAACTGGACCTTGTGGGTCTTTAGTAGTCAAGGAGCTGTGTAGACGGAAAAAGCTCCGAGAGACCGTGCTGGTTACCTGCCGCCTTCGTGCCGACTCGCTGGGTGCTCCTCGGCGTCCCGTCCACACGGCAGCTGGCGTGACCGCGGCCCAGGCCTCGTGCGGCCCGGTCGATCGGGCCTAGTCGACAACGCCTCAGAGGAATGAACGGGCCTTTGCTCTCTCAGAGTTGATGCTCTCTTAAGAGCCCGTCCGTTCCTCAGCGTCGTTTGGACTGTTCTGGGGCCCAATCACTTCGGACCGTTATGCCGCTGGTTGGCGACTCCTCTCCCCAGCGACCCACAGTTCGGCACGGCACGGCAGGCTGCGCTCCAGGCTCCCGTCTCCTCTGCTCTCTCCAGCTCCTCACCGACTCCAGACTCCAGACTGATCCAGCTCCCAACGCGGCTTCACACAACTCCTGCTTGGCGTCTCTGCGTGCCCTTGTATTGGGTCCGTGAGGTGCGGTTTTGATCTCCGATCTCTCACCTCTGACCCCCCCTAACCCCCCGCTGGCTCCGCCCCTTTCTATCTTTTGATCCGATTTCGATGCGAAGCTCGGAGAGAGCGGACATGGCAGAGATCATCAGCCCCACGTGGACGTTGTGGAAATCACCGGCCCTCGTCCTAACAGGGAACCCCTGCGTCTGTCGGCGGCGATGCCGTTCATGGGGAACTCGCCGTGGCTGGCGCAAAGATGGTGGCGTTTGCGGAGATGAAGATGAGGCGATGCTGTTCGTTGTTGAGATGTGGTTTAGGAGATGGCAAGGAGATGTCATTGTGGAGAAGGTGGTTGTTGTGAAGGCGGTTGTGGTGATTGAAATGCGGTTGGTCCAAAATAAAGATAGTAAAAGAAAAACGGCTGACTCAAAGATCACAGCCCGGTTACACGAATAATAATACCCTTAGACATCGATGGGGTAATCTGTCTGAACACAGACTTATCGACATAACTGATCTAAGGACCTATATGGTGTCCTGTGAATTTCCACAACCGTAACAATATATTCAAACAACCTCGTTCATGAATGAGAGCATTTTTCAGTCATAGCACATCTTTGTGCATCAAAAGTAAAACGCTGTTACCGAAGGAAATAAAACTTTAGTTTTTGATTGTAAAATGCCGTGTGCCATGTGCACGCGTTATTTATTGATTTGTTTGTTTATTTATTTATTTGTTGTTTGACAGGGCCGTGGTGCTTTTAGCGGTTTCCTGGCAGCCATGTTGGCCGCGTATTTGGAATCGACGGGCCAACTCTCCCAAGGGTTTGACTCTTGGCAGGTTTTCCACTGTTTGCTATCACATCTCGGTATGTCTGCACTTGGGACCAGAAACTTGCAAAAGAAATTTGTTGTTGTTGTGGCTTTTCCTTATCGTACACTATTATGAAACTTGTCTTGTTTTTACCTTTTAGCTACTTCAGATTGGACCAAGCAGGGAATTACGTTTGTGAAGAATCCGGCGTCGGGCATGGTGAGGACATTTTGCACCAGTTCTGGTGTTGATTTGGAATGGGATATCAAGGCGATAGGTGGCAATGGTGACTGCAGGAAAGCTGCTTTGTTTTTGTTTTGTTTTTTGTTTGTTGTGAAACGGCTTGCTTTGGATGTTGATTCCTCATGACATTATTGATTGATTTCGAACACTTGGAACGTAGTAAGGTTGGTGTGATGCATTTCTTTTTGATGTTCTTGTAGTACAGAAACTACAACATAAATCTTTTGGACTTTCCAAGCATTGATTGAGATTCGTGTTCTTTTCCAGCCCCTCCTTCTGGATTTCCACACTGCTTATGATGTTGTGTTTGTGGATCCCACTGGCCATGTCAACCTGTGTGCTGATATGACAATAGCGACTTACCAAAGGGTAAGTTCCTCCTCGTGTTTCACCCTCAGTCTCTAATAGATCTTCTCGGCTTCAATTTCCCTTCTGTTATTTTTGGTAAAACGTCATGCTCAGTTTGTTGGTCTTCTCTGAGTATTTATATCACCTGTTCTTTGCCCATCAAGGTATCAAGAGAAGCCCAACATGCCTTGTCGGTTATTAAAGACTCATTAGCCAATCCTCTACAAACCCTTCTTCTGTCATCTTGCCCATTCGTTCTCTCCTTTGACCACATCTTCAGGTATGTACTCCAACGAGACACTCGTTCTGTCTTCATCACAGTACGTCCGAGAAATGTTTGGCATGGGAAGATGCAGTGATTACTCCATTGTTGATCAAAGCATTCTAAATAGCTACTGGTATGCCATTCTAATTGGTACATCGTTGCTGTCCTCTGTCTTGGCTTGCAAATGGCTCTTTCTTATCCATTTCTTAACATGTGAGTACAGACAATGACATTCTTAGGCTCTCGTTTTCCTTTGTACATTTGAGAAAACGTGAACACCTATTTCCAGAGCGAACCTTCGATTGCCTGGCATTTCCAACGACACTGTTATTTCTTCATTGAGTAGCTTCTGATTTCCAGCACTTAAAATAGTCGATTTTGCTTGGCATCACAAGGTCAGATGCATGAAGGCCTAACCACTGCACAATCGACCATTCTCAGTGTGAAGGCGGGACACATGGCCGCGGCAAGCGAACGGCTCGCGCCGAACAAAGCACGGCTGGATTGCGGGGGCGATTTTGTGGCTGCATCGCTGTCTCCACTGTGCCAACTGCTTTCCCGAGGTTTGGGTTCTCGGGTGCACCTTCTCGACCACATGTTGATTCCTCCACCACAGGTTTGTTGGTTTGTGGGCACCAGCAGTGACCACTATTTTTGTTGTGTGTGTGTGTGTGTGTGTGTGTGTGTGTGTGTGTGTGTGTGTGTGTGTGTGTGTGTGTGTGTGTGTGTGTGTGTGTGTGTGTGTGTGTGTGTGTGTGTGTGTGTGTGTCTGTTTGTGACTCTCTCCAGAGCATAGCTCCGTGACGTAGTTTGATGCGATCTTGATGAAACTTGGACACAAGCTAGATATCATGGACTAGTTGTCTTTTTGTATGAGGGCGTCACACGCCCCTTGTGGGCGGAGCCACGCCCACTTGAACTTTTTTTTTTTTTTTTCCTCACAATTTCATTTCCTAGAATCTGTGCGTAATGTCCATAAGTACAATATATAAAAAATCCGATTTTGATTTGGTCAATTTTGACGGAAGAGGTAGGTTTTTATGGTTGGGCTTCCTCAATAATGGCAGCGAACCATCGTCACCTCCCGGCTTGTTTTTACTAATCTTGTTACACCAACTTGACGCTGTCAATGGTGGATACATATTTATATAACCTTTTTTATGCCTCTACACCAAGGGTGTTGGAGGCATTATGTTTCCGGTTGTCCGTCCGTCCGGATTTTCGTTTACGCGATAACTCGAGAAGCAAATTGTAGAATTTCATCAAACTTGGTAAAAAGGTAAAGTAAGACAGGGCAATTAAGTGATTAGATTTTGGGCCAGATGTGATAAAGGTCAAAGGTCAAGGTCAAACTCTTAAATTTTACTGTTTAGGCCCTAACTTAAGAAATATTGGACAGAATTTCATCAAACTTGGTACAAAGGTAAAGTTAGACAGGGCAATTAACTGATTAGATGTTGGGTCAGATATGATAAAGGTCAAGGGTCAAATATGTCAATACGCAAGTGTTTGTGCGGGAGAGCGGAGGCATACCCATCGACTGTGCGCAGTCGAATTACTCTAGTTTTCTTTTGTTTTTTTTTCTTCCTGATCCTTTAAAGAATAGGTAGCCATCGTAGCAGACGAGAAATGTTGGTTGAACAGAATTTCTATGGTGGTTGTCGACATGTTTTTGGTTCACGAAAAAATATTTTCACAAAAAAAATAAGTGACCACTATATTCGTTATTGTTCTGTCTGTATGTCTGTATGTCTGTTGGGTAGTCGATCCAGTCGAAAAATAAAAAAATTTGAAATTTGTTCTACCCTTATCAGTTTTTCCGTCGATATGTTTGTTTGTCTGTCTGTCTGTCCCTCTGTTCGGTCCAGTGCTCCGTTAATACAATGGCGATTTCAATGAAACTTGGTTGGTAGGTTCATACCATGACCTAGCTGTGTGCAAATGAGAACCGTTGCTATGGACACCACCGTTGCCTAGCAACGGGACTTTGAAATTTTTGAAAAATCATTAAAAAAAAAAAATTCAAAAATCGGGCCACAAGCGACTGTGGGCAGTACATTCAGCCATATTGTCAAAAATTTCCAGCCGGATCCTATGAAAACTGTCGGAGAAGATAGACTTTGAATGAACCCTGGTCGAAAACAATAAAAAAACGAAGTTCATTATATCTCAGACTATAAGTCAGATATACATGAAACTGGTATGGTATGTCCTAGTTATGTGTGAGAAAGAACTGTTGCTATGGGCCCCTCTGTTGCCTAGCAACGGCCGAAAAACCTCTAAATGTGGTGGTATTTTAATGAAAAAACAATCTGCAGCATTAACCCTTGAAGCGAGAATCATGAATTTTCTTGTGCTTAATCCTTAGGTCATTCCCCATCGAACAGGCCCATCGCGTCAGGTTCTATTGGGTAGGCGACTACCCATGTCCGCCTACCGGCTTGTCTGTCTGTCTGTCTGTCCCGAGCATAGCTCCATGGGTTTTTATCCGATCCTGATAAAATTTTGGTGGGAGGTTTATATCATGATCTAGTTGTGTTTTCCTGAGAATGGGCGTGGCGCGCCCATTATGGGCGGAGCCACGCCCAAAAAAACGTGTTTTTAGGGGGTAGCCGATTTCAATTTGCATCTTCTCCTCGGGGGTTTGTCGAATCTGACGGGTTTCGGTATTTGGTTCACCCAATAGCACCTGCAGAGCCCCACAGAGCTCGATTTTTTTTTTCATTTTCATCCCAAGGTCAAGGCCACAAGGTCACGAACTTAGAAAATTGCGAATTGTGTTTTTAGGGGGTAGCCGATTTCAATTTGCATCTTCTCCGAGGGGGTTTGTCGAATCTGGCAGGGGTTTCGGTATTTGGTTAGCCCAATAGCACCTGCATAGCCCGACGGAGCTCGATTTTTTTTTTTTTTTCGTCCCAAGGTCAAGAAGGTCAAGGTCACAAGGTCACGAACTTAGAAAATTTCGAATTTTGACATAAAAATCATACGACCGCCAAACTTTGAGAGCTATGATAACAATATCTTTTATGCATAATATTGAGGTCATTCCCCACCTAAAGTCTTGAAACCATTTTGCTCTATCTCAAACACCTTGCCCGTGGCGTCCCCTTCAAGTTTGTTTTTACGCTGATTTCATCAAAGTATGGATAACCCGATGAATGCGAAATGCCATATAGCCTATATGACGTTATATTGTTCCCGGAATGTTCCAGAGGAAGTTTTGCACCAAAGGTCATAATCCTTAACCTTTGACCTTTAAAGTTCACAAAGGTCAAATTTTTAAAGTTGTGCGAATCGAACCGGGTTTTCAACCTTCTTCGACGAACTAACTCCAATAAGCTATAGCACGTATCCTGTTTCCTTATTTTAATGTCCACAACATTGTTTTGTGACCTTTAAAGGTTATGCAAAGGTCAAATTTTGAAAGTTGTTGAACGAAACCGGGTTTTCCACATTTTGCAGCTAATAACCCGTCACTCGTACCACATCATGTTGATCATTTTTTATAATTTGGTCAAACATTATCACATTGTCTCATCCTTGACTTCTGAAACAATCGACATCGTCAAATACCGCTCGTGAACCATCGTCGTCTTCAGACTTGTTATTCTTTAGTTTCAATTGTATTCTTTGTAAAGACACGTCAATTAATATGATGAGAAAATTTTAAACGATCTTTGAAAGGAAGAACTTAATTTTATTTTTCAATTTTTTTCAGAATGTATAGTTAAGGATTGTTACCATGTATTCACGAAAATAATCATTTTCAAAAAACACCTTCGAGCCCGATAAATGGAGAAGACAATCGCTTGTTAGCTATTATGCACATTCTTTGGAAGCACTCTGCTTCAATTATTGTAAATGAAGAACATTCTGGATGTTGTGTAGCTTGTGCATGAAACAACACAGGAAGAAGGGTTCAGAGGTTTCTTTTGAGGGGGGGTGTTTTTTTAACTTCCCAAAGGACTCTGTGATAAGAAACGTTTGAAGACGAGATATTAAACAGAAGACCTTCACTGCAATGGGGGAGCAGAGCAGTGATTGCTATGAAAGAAATATTGAAAATCTGGCAAGTATTGGCTGCTACAGAGGAATAACCTTCAGAAGGTATTCACACCCCTCAACTTTTTTAAATCTTGTTTTACAGCCTGAATTTTATAATGGATTAAATTTAAGTTTTTTTTGTCACCAATCTATACAAAATACCCCATGATAACTAAGTGAAAACATGTTTTGAGAAATTTTTACAGATTAATTATTAAAAATGAAAAGCTTGAAATGTCTTGAGTCAATTCAACCCCTTTGTTATGACACTCAAAATTTAGCTCATGTGCATCCAATTTCCTTTGATCATCCTTGAGATGCCCCACCAACTTGATTGGAGTCCACCTGTGGCCATTTCAATTGATTTGACATGTTTTAGAAAGAAAGACACCTTTCTGTATAAGGTCCCACAGGTGACTCTGCATGTGAGAGCAGACACTCCACCACGGAGTCCAAGGAACTGTCCATAGAATTCTGAGATAGAATTGTGAGGAGGCATAGATCTGGGGAAGGGTATAAAACAATTTTTTGAGTGTGGAAAGTTCCCAAGAGCACAGTGAGCTCCATCATTAGGAAATGGAAAGAATATGGAATGACCCAGACTCTTCCTCGAGCTGGCCGTCCAAGCAAACTAAGGAATGGGGAATGAAGGACCTTGAGTAGGGAGGTGACCAAGAACCCAATGGCCGCTCTGACAGAACTACAGGGTTCCTTGGTTGAGATGGGAGAACCTGTCGGAAGGACAACAATCTCTGCAGCACTTTACAAGTCCAGACTTTATGGGAGAGTGGCCAGACGGAAGCCACTCCTGAGAAAAAGGCACAGGACAGAATGCCTGGAGTTTGCAAAAAGGCACGTGAAAGACTCTGAGAGCATAAGGAAAAAGATTCTGCGGTCTGATGAGACTAAAATTGAATTCTGGCCTGAATGCAAAGCACTACATCTGGCGGAAACCGAGCACAGTTCATCACCCATCTAACACCATCCCTTCTGTGAAGTATGGTGGTGGCAGCATCATGCTGTGGAGATGCTTTTCAGTGGCAGGGACTGGGAGACTTGTAAGGACAGAGGAAGCAATGAATGGAACCAAATACAGGAAAATCCTTGAGGGAGAACCTGCTTCAGAGTGAGAAAATACCTTAGACTGCAGCAAAGATTTACGTTCCAATAGGCCAATGACCCCAAGCATACAGCCAACGCAACACTGGAATGGCTTCAGAACAAGAACGTGAAAGTCCTTGTATGGCCCAACCAAAGCCCAGACTTGAATCCCATTGAGAATCTGTGGAAAGACTTGAAGACTGCTATTCACCGATGCTCCCCATCCAACTTGATGGAGCTTGAGCAATTCTGCAAGGAAGAATGGAAGAAAATCCCCAAATCCAGGTGTGCAAAACTAATACAGACATACCCAAGAATACTAAAAGCAATAATCGCTGTCAAAGGCGCTTCGACAAAGTATTGACTCGGGGTTGAATACTTATCGATGCAAGACATTTCAGCTTTTCATTTTTTTATGAACTTGTAAAAATTTCTAAAAACATGTTTTCACTTTGTCATTCTGGGGTATTTTGTGTAGATTATTAAAGAAAAATTAAAATTTAATCCATTTTAAATTCAGGCTGTAACACAACAAAATGTGACAAAAGTCTAGGGGTGTAAATACTTTCTGAAGGCACTGTAGGTGGTAAATTGAACCAGACATCGCTATGAAAATGATGTTGAAAACGGAATTGCCCACGAGATCATTATTGACAGATTTTCACCCGACCACTGTGTCTAATGGTGTGCTCAAAACGACAATGTTGTGATGTGGATTTTTTCCTCCACCACTGAAGGTGAAGGTTATGTTTTCACCCTTTTCTGTCTGTCTGTCTATTTGTGTAGAGGCTAAGCGCATGTAAGTGGTTACCACTCTGTTTCAAAAATGTCAAAAAATTAAGTTTGTTCCATTGCCTTTTCACTACATTTTCCTGAAAGTGTAAGTCTGAGTTCAGAACAAAAAACCTTATAGCTTAATTATATATATATATATATATATATATATATATATATATATATATATATATATATATATATATATATATATACCGAAATATGATACTTTGAAGAAGGGGTACCGATTCTGATGGTTTTGCGAGTTTTCAATGAAATTACCTAATTTTTCTTTTTTGGCAAAATAAATGAAGGTCATATTATGTAACTCATTCTAGCAACTAATCTAATAATCAAAATACCAATTTCTGGGATTATTAAGAAATACTACATCCCTATTTTTTTATTATTGCTCTATTCAGTGACTGTCAGATGCTGAAAAGCACTAAAAGAGAGAAGATTAATCGAACAAATTCTTGGACGTAAATTTTCAATTCAATCATTTCTGGGAGTAACAAAAAGCTCTCCAAATTCTCCAAAACTGTTTTAACTGCGTTCTAAATTAATAAAATATTTTTTAAATACCTGGAAAAAAATTTAATTTTTTTTTAAGAAAATTAATTTTTTTAATCAAATTCAAAAAAGTGTGACGTGCAGTCGGACAAAAATGCAAAATTACTCAAAACCAAAGCCATGCATGTTTTCAAAATATTTTTTAATACTATTATATCTATATCACTGTGCCCCATTTGTAAATAAATGTTAGTGAAAATAATCTGATGCACAGAAGAATAAAAGCATTTTTATAAAAAGTGACGTGCAGTCGGACATTTGGGTTGGAAAGTTCGGTCAAGCCGCTATAATTAAGTATCCACCCGGATTATCTCAATTTTTTTTTGCATTGATTATTCGTAATAAGTTGAATAATTTAAGACACGTAAATATGAGTTATTGATAAACTAGTCATTTTGTTAGGGGATTTCTTAGTCTCAGGCTCTAAAAGGGCAATAAAACAAGAAAAAATAAAAATATGCCAGAATGTGCATATATCATGCGAATCCACCACTGACTGACACAAATGCTGATTTTCTCAGACGGTGGTTGACAACCTTTTGATTAGATGAGAAATTTCTTGTAGAATGTTTTATATGTTGTATTTTTGCATGGTCTAATATATGTCATATTTTAAGGTGAAACAAGAAAAAGGCCAATACTGGGCATGTATATTCAATAAAAATCCTGTAGATTCAGTAATATACATCATTGACCCATGAACCTATATATTTTAAGGTCCTGTGGAACACTGTCTGTGCAATGAACCAAATTTCATGACCAGTAGTAGTCTTTGTGACTTTCAAAAATGCCACTAAAGTCAGTGTATGCCCTAAAATAGGGGTGGTAACCACTTACATGCGCTTAGCCTACAGGATATCTCAAAAGGTTGTGGACGGATCCGGATGAAATTTTGTGGACAGGTTCGGTGTCTGACAAGTACGAATTGATTAGATTTTCGTGATGATCCGGATCCGACTACTTGAATTTTTAAGTGATTCTTCAACATTGAGAGATAGGGCTAAAAATGATATTTAGCGCGATATCTCAAAAAGTTGTGGATGGATTCGGACAAAACTTGGTGGACAGTTTGGGTGTGTCGCAAGGATGAATTGCAGGCATGCACACACACCCCACAGACTCATTTGTACCACATCTGTCTGTGCTGACTACATACCTCTTCGTTTTCAGCAACTGCCAACCATTAATATATTGCAGCAACTATTAGTATATTTAGTTTTTATATTTTGTAATGAAAGTAGATCGCACAAAATGGGAAAAAGAAAACTGCGTACATAATTGCCAAAAAGAAAAAAGAACCCCTGTGGACTGTCACCAAGATTTGCAAAAAGCAGGTTATAGAGCATGGCGTTGCGCTCAATTAACTGACACTTTCTGCACACTCCTTCATCTTTTCCTCATTCAGTATAATCGTCCAAACAGGAGAAAAAAATTAAGCTCAATGCTTTGCTCAAATAAATACACTTCATTATAAAAATCGCTAATTTGTTAAAATTTTCAGATTTCGCTCCAGATTTCAACATTTATTTAGTCCACAAGATCCGATTCTCAAATCAGATGTGTAATATTTTTATTAAATACTTCAATTAGTTTGTGAGAGTAGATCATGTTTCCAAACCAAGACATGTTTGAATGGGCTGAACAATTTATCAATTGATACATCAAGTGTGCAGGAGGGAGGGGGGATACGTGGAATAAGGGAGGATGAGGTAATTATGATTCAAGTTACCATCATTCATTAATATTAAGCTTTTGGTTTTTTTCATGTCAAACTTCCTTTTGCTTTTGCTTTTTTTTTTTTTCAGTGGGAGCTCAAGGACCTGCCCCCTTCGCCTGATTATATGGGCACCGTCACCTTTGGCCTGACCTTTAACACAGCTTGTGCATTTTCTGTTCTACAACGTGGCCCAGAAGGCGATATGCCAGAGGTCTGTTTGACAGTGTCAGATTAGCAAAACACAAGTTTTTGTTCGTGGATTTCAAGAAATGTGATGTTCTGGCTAAGGGAGGGTAAGGGTGTGAAAGTTAGGGTTGTAGGCATTCATTCAGAAGCAATGTGATATTTTTCAAAAGGTTACTTCTACATATTTCCCTCCTGCCCCCTCACCACCCTCCCATTGAATTCCCCACATTCCCACACCAACCTGTCAGGCCAAGCCATTCAGAGAGTTATGGGGTCCACGTGCAGAACTACGCCGATTTCCAGATGGTGGCGTGTGTGAGGCGGTCCTCTGGTCTCCAGGAGTAACAGTTGCTCATCGTCGCCTGGTACCCAAACTCATCGTGGAGCACCTGCTTTACTTGTACGTTTTTCAGCAGCTATCACTGAACTATAAAAATCGCAACCAAATGTTCTTTAAATTTCCCTGTTAAAATGTTTCATTGGCTTGGTGTTGTCAAACATGCATGTACACTTAATAAACTAGCATGAAAGAGGGCAAATGATTAGATTGGATTCGATTGACCAATCAATGTGAAGACTACCAAACTGAGTTCTACAATCCATAGAGCTATCTCGAATAAAATTAACAACAGCAATGTTAAAACCAGCTTTCTAAAAGCTTCTTTCTTGAACGTGTTAATGTATTAATGGTGTCATCATCATGACAAAATGGCTGAGAGGATGGCCTCGACTCTAGAGGTATGCACACTCACCTCCAAGCTATCTGGCCTGGGTTTGAATCCCGACCCAGCTACAAACTGTCATCCCGGTGTTTCACAGGTAGGGGGATTTGTCAGCGTGTGTGCCATCCTCCATATGGACGTTAAATGGGAATCCCATCTACCGACATTTGTTGGTGGACATTAAAGATCTCATGGTGTCCTTCGTGGAGAGTAGGCGAGCTGTCACCAGCACCATGAACAAATTCCAAATCACTGCCCTAACTACTGCTGGGAGAGGGATGGCAAACTGACCAGCACACAGTATGGGACAAAGGATATTACAAATGCAAGATTGCTAAATACAACAATCTAAATGCTAAATCCCAATGAATAGCTCAACGGCAGCTTCAAAAATTAATTTTAATACCAAAGGTGTAACGACCCTCAAAGTTAACTTCAGTGCACTTAGCTCAATGTTGCCCTGGATGTGGGATAGCTTGGGTTCATTCTCACAGGCTCATTTCCATCATGGAATATGAAAGTGTTATTTTATAAGAAAAATAATAACAAAAAGAAAATTAAATGTGTTCCACCTGTGCTGCAGACCAATTGTAGCAATAATCCACTCGTCTTGCCTCAAAACTCGAGGGGAAAATGTGGCACTTGGAGCTTGCAAACCCCGGAGAGAGAGCAGGATTGTGGATCATCACTACCATGCCATGTTTTAGTTGCTATGTTCAACCACCCCAACGTTGCACTGCCGTGACCCGTGCGTGTGCATGAGGTTGTAGAATGGCGCATCCGAGTGCTGGGGTCCAATTACATAGCCGGCTTTGTGTTCTTGAAAATGTGTCCTCCGCACAGGAGGTTGAAATCGACAAGAATACAATTTATTATTTATTTACATGAGTAATTTTATTATCTCGTAAATCTCATTTTGGATTGTATTTGTGAACTCCATCCCAGAGTTGGTTCGCTTGACCACTCTTTTTGTGATCCGGGAAAGAAGTCGAGGCTCGTGTAGTTATGGACGAAGCTTTGATATATCATGTCCGGGAAATAATACAATGTCGAGGATCGTGTAAGAACTAATACACAGAACATATAACAAGGTGGGAAACAAGAGGGGCGGGAGAGGAAAGCACAAAGCAGGAGGGAACAGAGACAATATGACATCGAAACAGAGACATGGGGTAAACAAGATGGTACTACAGGGACTTTCAGGAAGGAAAACATGGAATTTGAAGGAGGTGGGTTTGGAGTGGATTAACGGGGGTAGAAAAGATCGTGGTTTTGGATGGGCGAAGATATCGGATCATGGTGAAAAGCTGTTTTGAAGACCTGGATGGAGGAGTGGGATTGAAGAGAGTGTGGGAGTTTGTTCCAGAGGTGGGAAAAAAGATGAATGAAAGAGTGAAGGTGAGCAGTGAGTCTGGATTTTGGTAATTTTACCAGAAGAAAGTTTTTGCTGAACATTGAGCACTCTGTGGAAATATAGGGTGGACAGATCAGAGACAGAGCAGGGGGGGACAAGGCTGGAGAGGAGACTAGAATACAGAAAGACCACCGACCTGCCTCCGGTGAGAGGGTGAGAGACCCAAAGACTCAGCTTTGGGAGAAATGCGAAAATAATTTGTTTTCTTAATTGATTGATTTGATCAGGAACTGTGTTTGCAAATGCCTTGATCATGTGTTTCCTCTCTCTGATTTTTCTCTTTTGTTTCTGACTTCCTGACCACAGGCATGGAGACATTCCTGCATCAGCCATCACATATATGGGAGGTTTTCTTGATCCGATCTTGCAATCTCGCATCAAGGTGGGGATTGTTGTTTTTTTTTTTATCATCGTTCCATTGTTAACTAGAACAGTACTCGGGGGAGTGCATAGCCTCCACCAGGCTGAACAGGTTACATTTTGTATCCCACTGATAGGCCGGATCTAGACCTAAACTAAAATCGATTTGACTTGTTATTATCACCCAACAAACTCATCCACCTCGTTTTGTCATAACTCGCTCACAACTTTTTAATATATCATGCTATGTATCGTATTTGGCTCCATCTCTCAATGATGAAGAATCACTTAAAAAAAAAAAAAACCTCTTATCCAGATCTGGATCTTCACCGAAATCGAATCAGTTCATCCTTGTCACACACCCAACATGTCGACCAAGTTTCATCCGAATCCGTCCACAACTTTTTGAAATATCCTGGTCACAGACAAATGGGTGAATGCATAACCACCGTCCACCTTTGGTTGTGGAGGTAATAACCCCTTAATGCTTATTACCCTCGCCGAAGGAGAGGATATTGCGTTTGGGTCCGTTTGTTTGTCTGTCTGTCTGTCAGTTTGTTCGTCTGCACAGAACTTTAGTGTTTTTCTCTGCAACGGCTTGTCGGATTGAGACAATTTTCACCATGGGAGCTACCAATTTCAGACTACTCATGGAAAATGTTTTAATTATGACGTGATAGCTCACGTGGTGTGGCAGCCATGTTGGAAAAATGGAAAAATCTTTGGACCTCTGTGTGTCTGAAACTGTACAAAGGAAAAAAAAATTGAAACTTGGCACATGGCAAGCACTCCTCATGGAGAACAAGTATTTTTTATGACTTCATTGGCGCCTTCGTTATAACGTTATCATTGCACATGTAGAATGCCACATCTGATCAGTATGACAATTTTTGAGGGGCGTCTTGGGATAAAATGGTTCACAGAAAAAAAAAATCGATGATGTCATCGATCACGTGATTTGGCAGCCATATTGTTGTTTTATTTATAAAACCTTCAAAAATCTTCTCTGAAGTGGCTGAACAGATCGAGGCAAAACTTTACACGTATGACTGCCTATCCATGAGGAATAAAAGGTTCACACATTGGATGTCAAAGGTTACATGGTTTGGCAGCCACATTGGATTTACCCTAAAACCTATAAAAACAAGGACAAATGTGTCCAAGAGCAGCTTCCTAAAGGTTTTGTCGGCTAAAAAAAACAAAAAACACCTTCCGAAATTGTCACGTGCCTTGATTTTAAGCCAATAGCGAGACCCGTCATAGTGGATTTACGTATTTACGAAATATAGTGTATTTACGAAATTACAATATATTAAATGGAATAATCTTTAAATAGTAACGTGAACTTTTCGAAACTTTAAACCAAATGTCCGAATATATTGTTGTGGTTGAGGAAATTCGCAAACCACCATTCAGGTCCCGTAGGTGAGATATCGCTGTAAGTACATGTGTAGTTAGCCCCAAACCCGTTGTTTAGAGGGAATAAATGTGATTCATTCGGGCTGCGACCCTTTAAGATAGCCGTTTTTCTGTTCTATCTTTATTTTGAACCAACCACGTCTCAACCTCCATCACACAACAACCACCAACCGCAACGCCGCTTCACAACAACAACAACGCCAACAGCCACGACCTTTACCTTCACAACTCGCTCTCGCAAACATCGCATCACTGCCATTCCAAGCATCGCCATGGCCATCACCTCCACAATAAACCCTCCACTACCTTCACCTCTCCTCCTTCTGCCGCCATTCCCACACCGCTTGTGGGCACCGAGCGTCAGGCTGTCCTGGCCTCGTGCGGGACGCGCGCTGAGCCATGGGTGCAAAAAGCGGCCTTTCCGAGGAAAGGTCGGATCAGGAATGATACACGCCCACTTCCGATCCGTCCAATCATTAAGCGCGGGGCGATTTGGCCCCGCCTCCAGGCGCGTCGGAGTAGAATCGATATATGCAAATTCGAGGATCAGGGGAGGTTCACGCCCACTTTTCCTCCATCCAATGGGCGAGCGTGGCTCCGCCCTCGAGCTCATCCTGATCCGGAAATTTGCATATGGGTTCTCCTGCCGCACTATAAAGCGCCGAGCGCGGGGCGAATTCAGTCAGTTTTGTTTTGGGTCGGAAGCAGTTGGAGGCAGTTTCTGTTTTGGGCTCGGGCGAGTTGGAGAGGTGTGGCGGCGGTGGAGTGTGGCATCAGCAGTCAAGACGGGTCTGGAGGAGAGTCGGTCTGTCGGGGTTCGGAGTCTGTCGGGGAGCTGCAGAGAGGGGAAGCCGGGAACGCGGTCAAGGTCGCAGTGGAGTCGCTCATCGTGGGACCCAAGCACGCCAGCTATCCTCTTTCCCCAGAGCATCAACAACCCCCCTGTTTCCCCCCGCGCTGAGATAGTGCGAAAAGGGGGCCCGTTCCCACCCCATTCCAAGCAGTGCCAACGAAACCCGCGGAGGAGCGCGAAGTCGGGGCACCGCCGCGACATTTGCGGCTCATCACAAGACGGGTAGGCTCTACCCGGTCTCGCGCCCCCAGGCCCGTCTGCCCCCTTGTCGTAGAGGGTGGCCCTTTTCTTTTGCTTTTGAGTATATGTGTTGTCGGCGCCGTCTGTAAAGTAAAACTGTGTAAGTGTTGCCGTGTGCTCGCGTAGTCGGTAATAGATCTGCATTGTTGTGTTCCTTTTATTACATTTGCTTTTGGTGCATAATTGTTGTAATTGTATATGTGTGCTTTCCGTTTGCCGCGGAATAAATGTGCCTGATGTTGAACTGTTTTTCCCGTTTCGCTTCGTCTTTTCTTTAATTGAATCTCCATCTTACTTCACGTAAAGGGTTGGTAGTGGGCTAAATACGCCCGATAACACTGAACAACAAAAATTTTTTACTGGAGATGTGTAAAGTGATTTAGACTAATTTGGGTACGCTGATTTCAAAAATCATAACCATTTTGCTGTATCACGTCAGGATTTTCAGTAACAGAAATATTCCCATTGCCTAGAAGTCAGGATTTCAATGAAATTTACAAAAATTCATTTATTCATTTATTTCATCATGAATGCTTCAAAATTATAGAAATTACAGAAAAACTCCACTAGAATGTAATTAAAAATGCTTTAGGCATTTGGCTTTGCGTTTGTGCTGCTCTGTGTCAGTTTCACGATGCAGGAACCAGCAGAAATCGCCCATCATGTTCGGGTTCTGCCGCCCTTGGTAACGCGTCTCCATGAGTGAAATCTCTTGGTGGAATCGCTCGCCGTGCTCGTCCGAGACTGCTCCCAAGTTGTCAGGGAAGAAGTTCAGGTGCTGGTGTAGGAAATGGATTTTCAGGGACATCCTGGAGCCAAGTTTCCTGAAGGACTCCAGCAGCTGTTGCACTATTTCTTCATAGTTGTCCGCGCGCTCGTTCCCCAAGAAGTTGTCCGTCACAGCTTTGAAGCTCCTCCACGCTGCCAGCTCTTTGGGGTTTAGAGTTGTCGGAAAAGTTTCGTCCTTCATAATCTGTCGGATTTGCGGTCCAACAAAGACACCAGCCTTGATCTTGGCCTCCGACAAGGTGTTGCCAAACCTTTCCTTGAGGTATTCAGATCCCACGCCCATTCAGATCCATTGCCTGTACAAAACTTTTCATCAAGCCGAGCTTTATGTGGAGTGGTGGAAGGAAAACCTTGGCTGGGTCGACAAGGGCGACATGCTTCACGTTGTGTCGACCAGGTACATGCTCTCTTCGCTCTTCCCAATCTTTCTTCGTCCAGTGATTCTTGTCGTCTCTGCTATCCCAGAGACAAAGGAAGCATACATGTATTTCGTGTAGCCTGACTGCACGCCTAACAACAGCGCCACCACTTTCAAGTCTCCGCAGATGTGCCAGTTGAAGTCATTGTACTTGATGGAATCAAGCAGCTGCCGCATAGTCTCATAGGTCTCTGTCATGCCGAACGCGTGAGCCAGTGGGACTGATGGTTTCTCGTTGCCATTGTGGAGCAAAACAGCCTTCAAGCTGTTCTTCCCCGAGTCAATGAAGAGGCGCCAGTCTGCAGGATCGTGATCACACCCAAGTTCTTTCAACAGACCGTTGATGTCACTGCAGAATGTCATCGTGTCTTCCATCTCAAAGAACTCAGCCATGTCTCTGTGACGTGCTCTGAACAAGGATATCTTGGTGTTAGGTTCAAGTAGATTCCACTGCTGCAGCCTTGATCCAAGCAGCTCTGCCTTCGCCTTTGACAGCGAGAGATCTCTTACAAGATCATTTAAGTCTCCCTGGTTCAGAAGGTGTGATTCTTGAGTGTCGGGTTCAAAAGGTTCATCATCAACATCCTCTTCACCACTGCTTACAGCTATGTTCTGATCAGCTGGAGGTGTTGGAACGGGGTTCTCGTCATCATGAGGCACAGGTTTACGAGCAGAGACGCAGTCAGCGTACTTGATGTGACCTTTATTCTTCTTGTTGAAGCCGGCGATGCTTGTGCAGCAGAAATAACAATCATCATGATGATTCTGCGGCTCACGCCATATCATGGGCACCGCAAATGGCATGCTCGCGCGCTTGCCCACCAACCACTGAGTCAAGGTTGTGTGACAGCTTGGGCAGCAGATGTGTGGTGCCCAGCTCTGTTCTTGGTCCTCCACCTTACACCCTAAGTAGTGAAAGTAGGCGGCCTTCATTTTCACTGCTGTAGATATACTTCGCTGTTGATCTTTTTTGGTATACCGACCACAGACATAACAGAAGTTGTCAGGATGATTGGTACAGGAACGCCTACTCATCTTTATCTGAAAGAAAGAAATATAACACAAGTTAACAACAATTGTACGAAATAGACATGTTAAAGACATATGTAAATTTCATTGAAATCCTGACTTCTAGGCAATGGGAATATTTCTGTTCCTGAAAATCCTGACGTGATACAGCAAAACGGTTATGATTTTTGAAATCAGCGTACCCAAATTAGTCTTAATCACTTTACACATCTCCAGTAAAAAAAAATTTTTGAAATTTGTTGTTCAGTGTAATTAATCGGAACCGTCGAGGTCGACGATATAACACCGCTCGGTTATCCCGATAGTACGGAACGGGTCGCTTAAAGTGGCCCGTGTCCGAAGTCGACCTGCGGCGAGGTGCGATCGCCCGGTCTACCCTCCGTGTGGGTACTTAGGTAGGTCGAATTTGGCGAACAACCCTATCCCACGCGGGGGGCCGGTTGGCACGATCGTGGTGAGGCCGAAAGGCCCACCCGTGACTAGTTCCCGGCGTTAGTCCGAGAGGGTCACGACGGAATTGTCCGTCCGGTGGGCGACGTGCCGCGATTCGAGTTACGTGGCCGCTCGCACGCCGGCCGGCGCGAATTCGCAACAATATTTAAAAGTTCATGATAGACGCTCTCAAAAGGCACCGTCAATGCTAGGATGTGAACAAGTGTTTAGTATTTAAGGGGATCCGGATCGTGTATGGAAAAGAGCCGAGTCCTAATATAAAGGTTTTGTCTTCACAAGAAGAAGAACAACAACAACAACAACGCCGAGCTCTCTTAGAGCAGCGTTCGCTACGCGAGACGCTGCAAAAAATATTTTTCTCCAGAACGACTGGACAGATCAAGGGGAAACGTCACACAAATGTTCCCAAAGCCATGGGTGTACATGTTTGTTTAGGAATAATTGAATAGTCACATGGTTTGGCAGCCATATTGGATTGAAAAAGATATTAAATAATGTTTTCTCTGGAACCGCTTAATCAATCGATGTGAAACCTCACAATTATGATCTAGTAGTGATGAGAAATTCATGTTTTAAATTTCAACTTTATTGGATAGATGGTCTGGCAGCCAGAATTACTTAATTTTTTTAAGTGGGTTCTTTTGGATTTTTGTTTTTATTCGGTTCACTTGGTTGTGCCTGGATGGGTTTGGGGGTAGCGGAGTAGCCCCTCAAATGTGAATCCTATCCAGTTTCCTCCTGATGACTTAATCTTGCTCTTTGCTTGTTCGGGTTCCTTCTGATTACTCCAATGCAGGACTGTACCTATTTGGTCTTCCATTTGATTTGAATTTAATTAATTTCAATCCCATTCTGAATTCAATTGAATAATAATGAAAAATGTCATGGGTCAGGGTCAGCTGTCCGATCGAAGAGGGACATCTTGGTACCTCGTATTTACTGCCAGCAGTTATAAAGTGGCAGTGCTAGTTATGTCTCTTATTAATTACATAACACACTAGCACACAAACACCACACATAACAAGTCCGAGCGAGGGTCTGCAATCTCTGATTGCTCTTTTTCTTGTTTTATATTTGTCAAAATTTTGTGGTGGTTATGAGTATGGACAACTTATTTGTTTCTCCCTCGTGGGTTTTATTTTATTGCTCAAGGTGCTCTTGCTTTCACTGTCTAACACCATTTATTTTTTTTCTGTAAAACCAAAATTTTATCTTTTAGGGTGCCAAAGAAGGAACAGGTGAAGAACAGCTGACCTCCATCATCCAAACGTTTGATGAACTTTGTCGGCAGCTACGGGGTTTGGAGGGTCTTCCTCTGGTTGTCGCAACAACAGTGGGAACACACCCAGCACTGAGATATACTGAGGCAAGTTTGGAAGTAAATGGATTTTGAGAGTCTGAATCTTTCGTGGATAAATGAATTGATCTGAGTTGCTGTTTTAAACTATGAGCAACTCCATTGTGCTTGTTTTCTTTTGTTCATCTGAGCTCACATCATTATTTGTAAGGCCTCATTACTTGCGTCCTTCCACTTTCCCATGCATTATTTCATTAGGTTTTTCCACCTCACCCGACCTGGCTGGATCCAAAGAGCTGCTGTACCTCTGGCAGCTGTGACTCACTCGCTCCAGACTCCCACAAACCTTGCCCGGCCTATGTTCCAGCCATCACTGGTAATTACCATATTATATTCTAATGTGGGCGTTCATGCTGAATTTACTGTAAAAACAGACCTTTTGACTGAGGACATTTCAGATATCATGATGGGGTAGTTTAGTTGTAGTTGCTTCAGATTCCCAGGTGGTGGCTCTGTTGTGTTAGGAAGACATCTCGGCACTTCACAACACGTTGATGAATCTTCCTTGCACCCGTTCTGTTGTAACTTTAATGCTGGCAATTCTGGACTTCCAGCCCAGCTAAGGTTGGAGGGAAGTGGACGCTGGCCCACCTGTGTGTCAGCCATTGCTCGCATTCGTGCTGCATTCCACATCCGATTGGCTACTCTACTCCGTCAATCACATGCACTTGTCTGCCAAGTCAGCCAAACATATGTGGATGTTTACAAGGTAAGAGGTATGTGCATGGAAATTGTAACCTTTATGCTTTTCAAGATGTTGAATACCAGTATTTTAAAATTAAAAGGTACATGGTCACTTCTTGATCGGTTTAACCAATGTTAATATAATGCTCTTAAAATAATGTTCCCAATACCATGTTTTAGCCTTATAAGGAGCTGTCGACATGTCACATACTAAAACTAGAACGGCACTCGATAGAGCACATGTCTCCGACATGCTGAACAGTTTACGTGTTCTATCCCATTGATAGGCCGGATCTGCATCCGGACCTGAACCAAAATCTAATCGGCTTGTTCTTGTCATCTAACCTGGGAGATTGGGACCATACTCTGTGCAGAGCGTTGGTGCTGCTTAAGCAGTCTACCTGGCTATTTGGCACATTCCTGGACGAGTCGCCACTCCGGCACAGTATACCAGCATGCTGGCACTCATTTTGCCGACCATGGAAGGATAACAGGCCGAGTTAACCCCACCTGGTATTAATTCAACAGCTGAGCGGGATTTGAACTCAAGACCCTCGGATCCAAAGCCTGCCACCCTAACCATTAAGCCAACACCAGGCACCTAACCAACTCATCCACTTAGTTTTGTAATAACTCGTCCACAACTTTTTGACATATCGTGCTGTAGATCATTTTGGCCCCATCTCTCAATGGTAAAGAATCGATGGAAAAAATTTCTCGCATCTTCATCCGGATTTAGATTTTCACCAAAATCAAATCAATTTGTCCTTGTTGCACATTCCACCTGTCCACCACGTTTCATCCAAATCCATCCATAACTGTTTGATATATCATGTTATATAGCATTTTTAGCCCTGTCACTCAATGGTGAAGAATCATTTTTAAAATTCCAGTATCTGGATCCGGATCTTCACCACAACCTTTTGAGATGTCCTGCTCAAACAAACGGGTGAAAACATAACCTCTGTCCATCTTCGGTGATGGAGGTAATAAAGTTGAATTTCATACCTTGCCCCATCTACCCTGACCCTCCCCTCCCCCTCTCTTCCTGCATAATTAATCGCTGATGTTCCCTACTACTACTCGGCGTACGCATCCGAGATCAAGAGTGATGTTCCCTATTGCTCAATATTAGAGTTCTATTTGCGCAACTAACAGGTCAATGCCGCTTGTTTTTCACTTTTAAAAAGACCATTATGTTCACTGGAATTTGTCATGCTTCGTTATCAATTCTGCATATGTTAGACCCCATTGAATGATGGGAAAATAACTTCCTTTCCATAAATGCATTTCTCAACTAGAACGGCACTCGTAGATTTCGTTATCTCACCTCATGTTCATTCTGAACAAAAGTATAATATTAACTGAACACGCTACTATTATGGCCCACTGCTATTATGACCCATACACCCGCATCATCCACGCACCCTATTGTATCACGTAGTTTATTTGTTTCTTGGCAAGGGTTATGAGTGTCATGAGTTGAATTCTTCACTCGCATCGGGTCATAGATCAGATATAAGAAGTTTCAGATTTTTCGGATAAGGATTTCAATTCAACAAATTATGGCTGGAATGCAACTTCACCCGTGACGTCGTAATTATGACCCTAAATACCCCATTGGGAGGTGACGACATGTTTTTGTTGAACAATTACAGAGAAAACTAGAGGGGGAGCACTCGGGAGAGTGCAAAACCTCCGCCGCCAATACTGCTGGGTCACTCAAGTGAACCTTATATCTTATTCATTAAATATTATGTCAACAGTGCTGACAGAGTTATAGTTCTTTTCTCCAACATTTTTTTGGGGGCGGGAGGGGGGGTGGAAATCACTTAAAACATGTAAAAATGCAAAAAAAAAAATCGAAATTTTGTTGAAAAAAAAGTTGCAAATTTTTTTTTCTCTAACAATTTTTTGGGGTTGGAAATCACTTAAAACATGCAGAAATGCAAAAAAAAAATCCTTTTTTTTGGAGGGGGGGTAACAATTTTTTTGGGGGGGTTGGAAATCACTTAAAACATGTAAAAATGCAAAAAAAATTTTCTCAAAAATTTTTTTTGGGGGGGTTGGAAATCACTTAAAATATTTAGAAATGCAAGAAAAAAATTTCTCTAAATTTTTTTGGGGGGGGAGGTTGGAAATCACTTAAAACATGTAGAAATGCAAAAAAAGAATTTTGTCTTTTTTGTGGGGGGGTAAAAAGAAAAATTTTTGGGGGGGGTTGGAAATCACTTAAAACATGTAGAAATGCAAAAAAAAAATTTTCTCTAACAATTTTTTTTTGGGGGGGGGACCAAGTCCAAAATTTAATGGCATGATCCTTGGACCATACCTAACCCCCCCCCACAAAGTTTCGTCGAAATCCGTCGAGGAGTTTTTCCGTAATACTGTTCACAAACAAACAAACAAACAGAAAGGGGTGAAAACGGTAACCTCCATCCATCTTTGAAGATGGCGGAGGTTAATGATGTCTAAATTTTTTCCTTTTGTCCAATATGGCTGTCATACCATGTGACCTATGATATCAGCATTAGCAATAAAATATTCTCCATGGGGAGTCCTTCCTATGTTTAGAATTTCGTGTTGATCAGACAAGCGGTTGCAGAGAAAACGATTTTTTAAGTTAAACAGCCCACCCCCTATGTTTCGTCGTAATCTGTCTGCAACTTTTTGAACTATCATGCTATTTGTATCATTTTTCGCTGCATCCCTCAATGGTGAATAATCACTTTAAAAATTTCTAGGATCCGGATCTTCACCGGATCAGAAAACAAATTTCGTCCGAATCAGTCTGCAACTTTTTGAGATATCCTGTTCACAGATAGGCAGACAGGAATGAAAACATAACCTCCACCCACCTTTGGTGGTGGAGGTAATGATGCCTGAGGAATTATGTGAATCTGCATTTAAATTCCTTTCTTTGCTCTTGCTCCTTGCCCCTTCCTCTACCCTCTCCGCTCCCTTTCCATAGGCAGGATTAGTATTTCGGCTCTCTGTAGTTACTTCACTTGAACTCACCATGCAGCGAGGGGATGGTGGAAATGCCGAACAAGCAGCTGAGTTGGTGAAAGAGATGTGTAGCACACCTCGACATGGAAGCCACATTTGTGGGTAAGAACGTATCTCTTCTGTTCCCCTGATTCTCCAGCTCGGCTGGTATTGCTAATCATCTGCCTTGGCCCAAACACGTTGTGAATTGTTTTTTTCACCTTGACTGTCATAATTATTGTTCTTCGCAGAATATTCATTTCTAACTCCTGCCTGACTTTCCCTCCTTTCCCATCAGCTTGCAAGGAGAATTCCCTGCTTTCAGCAGTGGCTGCCGACTGGCACGGCGCTGGTTGGCAGCCCATTTGCTTTCTGACCATGTGCCCGTAGAAGCCATTGAGCTGGTTGCCGCACACGTTTGCTTACACAGCATCGGGCACCACTCTCCTGGGTTAGAATGACATGCCACCACACCCCATGATCTCCTTAAAATAGAATTTCTTTGTGCAGGAAAGTTAGGCCAAAAAAAAAAATGTTGCATTGGCGTAACGGGTCACTGAAAAATAGGGTAGGTCGGTCGGGATCCTTTTTTTTTTTTTTTTTTTTTTCCTAATAAATCCCTCCCAAAATCTCCCCCGGCTCGAGTACCACCCTTTTTGTCGGCGGGTTCTGTCCGAAACACTTCTGGGTTTTTGCGATCGCGATCGCAATCAACAAGATACTTGAAAACGATAGCAAAACAACAAAAATAGCAATAAAATAGGGTCGGCAAAATTTTTCGATAGCAAAAAAACAAAAAAAAAACGTAGGGTCGGCGGAATTTTTAGGGTCGGGCGGGTTACGCCAATGCAACATTTTTTTATTTTTTTTTTGGCCTTACCTCAAATAATTAGAAAATATGTGTTTTGTCTTTTATTATTTCTGAGATTTTATAGATAAACATTGGATGATGTTGAAGAAGAAGTGTGTGTGTGTGTGTGTGTGTGTGTGTGTGTGTGTGTGTGTGTGTGTGTGTGTGTGTGTGTGTGTGTGTGTGTTTTGTTGATATCTCCATAATTTTGGTTTCTTAAAGTGGAACGGAGTTCCTCCCAGGACTCGAAGGAGCCACCTTCGTTTTTGTGAAGGATCATGATTCATGGCCCGAGTTGTGAAGTTGTGTTGTTCTCAGAGTTTGTCACGAGGGCTCTTTTCAGGATCGTCACTGAGCCCTGCACAGCCTCCAACTGTAGTTTGTTTGCTGTAATGTTCCCATGGATGGTTTGTAGGATCTTTGTGAGGTTCTTCTTCATCATTCCCCTTGCTACAATTATCACTGGTACAATTTTGGAACTCTTCAGCTTTCAGGATCTGTTCACTTCATTCTTGAAGTCTTGATATTTGGTCATTTACTTGGTTTCGGTATTATTTAGACCAAAATCACTGGGTACTGAAACCTCAATTAGCAATGCTTCCTTTTCCTTTTTTGTATCTGAGTACTATGTCTGGTCGCAGTGCTCTCTTTACTATGTTCATGCTCGATGGGATCATCAGGTCGTACGTGAGCATTATGTTCTTGTTTTCAGTGATTGCTTTTGGTTTGTGTTTCCATGAGTTTTGTGGAACTGGGATGTTGAAATTTCTGCAGATGTGCCGGTGGATTACTCAACGTACCCTGTTGTGTCTTTGTGTGTACAGCTGTTCTGACGTGAGTTTTTTTTACATCCCGAAAGGAGGTGGATCGTACTTTGTGATTCTACCTTGAAGAATCTACACTTGTCCGATTGGCTCAGTCCTGCCATGTTTTTAAAGCCATCTGTGTGGTGTCCTTGGTCTTGGACATTTTTAATGATTCGTTCTCCATCCCAATTGAGCTGACCTCTTCTTAACCATTCCAGTGATCTTTCTTTGTCTATTCCCAATCTGTCCAACTCATTGATATACATTTCCCTGCTCTTTTGTCTTTCTCCCAGTTGTCACTATATACTGTATCTGTTGGTATTTTGTCTTGTAATTTTCTTTTTTGCAATCGTTGGGGCTGTGTTTCGGTTTGGGATGTGACATCTTCTATTCACACCTATTTTTGGAAGTTTATTGCAAGGTGAGTGAGAGATATTTATTTTCTGGTTTGTTGCGTTCATGTTTGTGTACAAATTGTATTCGGTAGTTTGTTGAGCTTTTCACGTACTCTGCTAATCCCACAATCTTCGCTTTGTGCACTTGGTTGAGTTTCATCAGGCCGCCACCTCCCCCTTTCCTCGGCAGGTACATTCTCGGGATTCATTGATTTTTGCTTTGTGGATAGTGGAGTTTCCTTGTTCTGATATCTAGTTTTCTGATTTCTGATTGTGGCCAGTTAACTGTACCTCAGCCGTATTGGAACACTGGTACTGCAAGTTGGTTTATGGCTTTGATTTTGTTCCTTGGGGAGAGATGTTTTCAGGATGTGCCTCATTCTCTGCAGGTATTCTTTGGTAATTGTTTTGCGCATTTTTATGACGTATTTGGTGGCCCTCTTCTACCTCAAGGTATTTGTATGATGTTTCGTTGTCTAGCTCTTGTATTGTTGAATCTGTCTTTTTTTTTGTTGGTTTGTCTGTTTGGTTTTTTGGGGTTTTTTTTTTAATGTTGTCTTTTTCTTAGTCTGCCTTGCACGAATGTGCACTTGGCACACTTAACTGTATCTAGGTCAAATTGCATTTGGATGTCGGAGTACCATTTCACTAATTTCAGTTGTTATGTCAATTTTTCATTGTTTGGTGCAAAGAGTTTTAAGTCATTCATGTAAGGTCGATGTGTCGCCTTTCTTGTTTCTTTGGATGTTCTTTTATTGGTTGTTCGGGTGTATCTCTGTCCTTGCTCATTAATGAGGTTACTCGGTGGATGCAGAGTCAGGCAAAACGAACAACCAAAAAAAAACCTGTTCATCCTGGCATAGGTGTGCATTCTACCATGTGCTGTTCTAGTTCCCCTTGGGATGATGCAACAAAAAATGGATGGTATTCAAATAATACACACCCCGTGCAGTCTTGAGAAGGACTTGGTGCGAGCCAAGTCTTTTGTTGTTTTTTAAGGTTTTTTTTTTTCCCCTTTCATCCAATATGGCTGCCACATCACATGACCAATGATGTCATCTTTAACAAACCATATTTCCCATGGGTAATTAAATCGGTGAGTTAAATTTTGCATTGATTGGTTAAGCGGTTTCTCCTATGAAGATTTTCAAAGGTTTTTCCTTTGCTCCAATATGGCTGCCAGACCACGTGACACATGATGGTCATTTTAATGAAAATCCTGTTCAAATTTCAAGTCGATCGAATGAAAATTGACGATTTCAGAAATTTGGCCGATGTTGACCTTTTGGCTTATGTTGACCTCAAAAATAATTGGTGGTTGAATTCAGTGAGGTGATATGAAAATCATGTTCAAATTTCAAGTCAATCAGATGAAAATTGAGGATTTTAGAAAATTGGCCAATGTTGACCTCAAAAGAGTGACCGCTATATCACATGGTCATGTAACATGTGGTAAAGTTTCAATTTCCTCCGCTCAATGGTTTTCAATGTACTCTCTTAACAAAATGCAGACACTTACGACATACGACATACGTACGTCCGCTACCGATCGCTTAACTCTACTTTTCACTTCACGAGCACAGGGTAACTAGCGTTTAGTTGAAGTGTCGGCAAGAGGTGATGTATCTCTTCAGATGGGTGTGCAAAGCTGGCCATCCCCACACACACATTTTGGTTGGGACGTTAAATATCCCGTGGCATCTCTCAATGTAGACCATTGCGTGCCAGATATCCTGGCCAAATTATCTGCCTGTAGATGTCAGAAGAATGTTGATATTTAGTAGTTTGATGAAATTTATGGCATGTGGATAAAGCACAGGCGTGATGGGGCAGTTGGCCTCCTCCATCGTCTGACTTTCCTGGTATAATCACCTGCCCTTGGTTTTCATTCACCCCAGGTCTCCTGAAGCACTTTTTCTCCAGATCCTCTTTCTTCTCTCCAACTTTGACTGGCAAAATGCACCTCTCCTCGTAAACCTCGGCAGATCATTCACACGTATGTGCCACACGCTACCATTGCTTACGTTTTCTTGGATAATCAAAGCTTGTGATACAGGTTTTGTTTAACCACATAATGCTTTTACTACAGGAGCTGCTGAATTCGTTATAAAATTGGTACATGTAATGCCCGGAGGAATGCGTTTTATCATTGACTTTGTTTACCCGATACGTAAGTGATATTGAATGTGCAAGGACTGCCTTGTCATCGTGTTTCATGGTAAAATATGCAAATAATGGTAAAATATAAAAATATAATATTTTCTTGGACTGGTTTTAAAAAATGATGACAAAGGATATGGAGACTGTTTGTTTATTCCTTCGTAAGTTGGCACCAGGGAATTCACCTTGTCCTTAATGTCAGGAAAACAAAGGGAATCGGTGTAGACTTTAGGAAGATTAGGGAGAATTATGAAGCGTTGTCCATTTTCAATGAAAATGTTGAGATTGTTTCAGAATATAACTATTTACGAAACCTTTGTTGATAATAAATTAAAGTATAAGAGTAATACAGGGAGAGTAGACAGTCGGCTCTAAATGTAATCAACGTATGTACGTTTTTTTTTAAGACGTCTGAAGTGGTTTAATGCCCATATAAGGATATTCTGCCTTTTTGTTTTTTTTTTACCTCCACCACCGAAGGGGGATAGATGGAAGTTATATTTTCACCCCTGTCTGTCTGTCTGTCTGTCTGTCTGTCTGTCTGTCTGTTTGTCAACAAAATATCTCAAAAAGTTGTGAACGGATTTGGACGAAATTTGGTGGAGAGGTTGGGTATGTGACGAGGACGAAATGATTAGATTTTGGTGAGGATATGAATTCAGATCTGGATCTCAGAATTTTTTTTCTTTTTTTTTTCACCATTGAGACATCGTTGGGCCATAAACGATGTATAGTAGGATATCTCAAGGAGTTGTGGATGGATTCAAACAAAATGTGGTGGGCAGGTTGGGTATGTAAAAAGGAAATAATTGATTTGATTTTGGTGAAGATCTGAATCCGGATCCGAGAGTGTTTTTAAGTGATTTTTGTTTTTTCACCATTAAGTTATAGGGATAAAGTGATGTATAGCATGACATCTTAAAACGTTGTGGACAGGTTTGGTATGTAATGACGAATTGATTCGATTTTTGTGAAGATCCAAATCCGAGAATTTTGTATGTGATTCTTCACCATTGAGAGATACGACCATAAACGACATGTAGCAGGATATCTCAAAAAGTTGTGGACAGATTCTGACAAAACCTGGTGGATGAGTTGGTTCGGTGCACGCGAACAAGCCGATTATATTTTAGTTCAGGTCCGAATCCACATCAGGCCTATCAGTGCGATACAAAATGTAAAGTAATCAGCCTGGCGGAAGTATGCGCACGACTGAGTGCCCTTCTAGTTTTCAGTCTTTAATTGAATCTGTCATAGCATTTTGTAGTATTTTATTGTACAATTGACCATCTGGAGATAACAAAAGGAAATTTGATGCAATCGTCAGGATAGCGAGTAAGGTGATTGGCAAGAATGTTGATTATTTAGACTTTTTATCGAAAGATGCTATCGAGAGGGAATTACAGACTATTGTTGATTTGTGTAAATTACCCTTTCCATTGTTGAACAGTTTTTCATTGGTCAGGAAGGATTCTACTTCCACATGTTAAATCGTGCAGGTTTAGAAATTATTTCTTGCTTTGTGCTACGAAGCAACACAACCACTCACTACACCGCGTCTGAAGCGAAAAAGGATAAGCAATTGCTTTATTTTGTCTCTCTGTTTGTCTGCAGATGTCAGTTTATGGTCGAGTGTACTTATTTTAAATTTAACTCTATTTTGAACACTGAGGAACACGAATTGGAACACGAACGTGCAGTTTAGTAGTACTTTGGCTCTGAAATCGGCAAATTGTACGAAATCTCATCCCGATCGCACATCCGTACAGAGGAGTAAGGTATTTTTTTTCATCTGACTTGCCTGTCTGGCAGTCAAGCAAAATTTTAAAATCATTTCGAACAGGAAACTCTCTTTTTATTGACGTCATAAAGGACACACAAACAACAGGCATTAATGATTAGGGTAACGTGTAAAATAAGTGCATCAAGGGTGGTAAAATGCCAGAAAAAAAGTTGTTTTTCTGCAGCCTTTAAAACCTTTATTTTACTTCAATTGTTCAAATCGTATACTTTCATCCTGTATAACACAAATCGCATTCTTGGCACTTTCAAAAACCTTCCGGTGAGCAATACTTGGACGCATATTTACGCTGTATGATCACTGAGATGCAGCATTCAAACGAATATGGTGGTGCCTCGTTCTGTTAAGTGCAAAGCGCAAAGTGATAGTTGAAAAGATCTTTCCCATGTCCTTTCTCTCAAGATTATATGAGATAAGGTGTTCTCTGAATTCTCAGGTTTTCCAGACTAGTACATTTCATTATCCTCTCTGAGGTATACAGATTGCAGTAGATCCATTAGCATATAATGCCTCAAGAACGTTGGGTGTCCTCTCTTTCATTGTAGTGCCAAACAGCAGTAGCAACTGTTTAAAAAGGTAATCATGTTTGGAGTTTATAACACTTTTTTTTACCTCCGGTAGGGGTGCGTCATGAAATGCTACGATAAGCTATTTATGCATGTTAACACAGCATTTGTCCAAGAATGAAAGACCCCTTGGGGAGAGGGATGTTATTAGTGTTAATATTGTTTTATAATAATATTTATATCATGCTATTATCATTAGTGTTGTTGCTGCTTTTGTGATTTGAAGCGGCCTTGGAAAAAAAAATAATAACGCCACGATTAGTTATCTTAACTTGAATATACACCTTAACACGGATTTCGCTCAAGGCAGACAACCCCCTTGGGGAAGGGGGCAAATGAGGTCGTTACAACCTCCATCGGGTGACCCTGAGTCCTGTCAAGTTTGGTTCAAATTGGATAAGGAACAACTGAATGTATCTCGGTCAAAAAGACAGACGCCAAATTGTGTATTTTAGTATAATGATTAGTTTAATGAAGATGTTGCTGTTTGAGATCCGCTGTGTTTTCATTATTAATTTGGTATTTTTCTATCAATATACATGTTAAGTTGTTATTTTTAATGAATGCATGTTTCGATGTTGAAGTTTATATTATTTTGTGATATTCGTTTGGGAAATGATTCCTTAAATGGTTCATAGAGGCGGATTGAGTACTTTAATGCGTACGAAGTATTCTTCATTTGCCATACCGAGTGGATTTATTGTACAATGTTTATATTCATTTAATTGCGCAGTTATTGTACAAAATGACTGGGAAGGCGGATTTCAAATTTTAACATGATCAATAAAATGAATCTCGATCTCGGTCTAAGTAGGTTGAATAAAATGACATGGGCTGGTCGGATGGCCGAGAGGTACGTACACTCCCCTCTGAGCTGTCGAGCCTGTATTCGAATCCCGAGCCAGCTATAAACTGTTATCCCAGTGTTTCACGGGCAGGGTGATTAATCGATGTGTGTGCCGTCCCTCGGGTGAACATAAAACTGGGAATCTCGTCTGCCAGTCGTAGTTGGTGGACGTCAAAGACCCCCACGGCGTCCTTTGCGAGCTATCGCAACCACCATGAACAGATTCCAAATTCCTGGCAAAACCAGCAGGTGGCTCTGCATCAGTCGCACAGCCACGCTCCCAGCCAACGATGCAAACCAGCAACCTTGTGCTGCGTACGAAATGAATGTACAAAATGTCACACAACGAATCAAGCTTTGATTTGTTGTGTTTGAACGCTCATTACACAGCACAAACTTGTGCAGACTTGTTCTTCTTTATGATTGCCGTTTCCTTTAAGATTGAGCACCGACCGTTGTCGAAACCAATATCGTGTGAACACAGATTGCCTTCAGCTCGTACTGCAGGTGAAATGGCAAAATGAAGATTACAAAACAGGTTTCAGCAAAACAAAACATGTATTTTGTGACATTTTTCAGAGAAATGCTCATCGTTTTAATAGACACTCCCTTGGACAAATGTCGATCAAAAATCCTAGCATGTATCTTGTATATCCAGAATTCAACACAATTATTCCTCAACATTTAAATTAAATAAGTACTTGTCTTACATTTAAATAAACAGCTTTCATGAGGAGCATTTTTATCACCAAGTGTAAATGATCAACAGCTTCACTGGTAAAGTTTTGCTCCGTCCTCGGTGCAATGCCTTCGCACACGATGTTTTATTTTGTTTCACCCCAGAAAAAGAAGTATGCTCCATTGAATCCTTCTTTTTGAAATCACGGGAAACAAAACCTGCCATGTTCATTGGAACGCCATTCATGTCTCACTCATCCTGGACTGTACATCATCCAACACCTCAGGTAATTAATCATCCTGTCCCTCGGAAAGTA
This sequence comes from Eptatretus burgeri, assembly GCF_056783735.1. Lineage (NCBI taxonomy): Eukaryota > Metazoa > Chordata > Myxini > Myxiniformes > Myxinidae > Eptatretus > Eptatretus burgeri. Next base: position 91,215,217 of record NC_140971.1, read on the forward strand.
TGCCATGAGGGTGGGAGATTTTCCTACATTGTTGGTTTAGGAACTGAAAATGCAATTGAGGATAACGTTCATTCTGCTTTTGGTTGTTATTATTCTTATTACCTTTGCCCTATCAATGGTTGCAGATTCTGCGCAGGCTGGTGTTGCTGGCACGAGAATCCCTGCGAATTATTCAGGAAGCTGTGATACGGCCATTGCCTGACACAGACGTCTGGGTAAATTGGAAACCTCTCTCTCTTTCTCTTTCTCTTTCTCTTTCTGTCGTGTCTGTCGTGTCTCTCTGTGTCTGTCTCTCTCTCTGTCTGTGTCTGTCTCTCTCTCTCTCTCTCTCTCTCTCTCTCTCTCTCTCTCTCTCTCTCTCTCTCTCTCTCTCTCTCTCTCTCTCTCTCTCTCTCTCTCTCTCTCTCTCTCTCTCTCTCTCTCTCTCTCTCCCTCTCTCTCTCGCTCTCTCTGTCTGTCTCTCTCTCTCTCGCGCTCTCTCTCTCTGTGTCTGTGTGTCTGTGTGTCTGTGTGTCTGTGTGTCTGTGTGTCTGTGTGTCTGTGTGTCTCTGTCTCTCACTGTCTTTCTCTTTCTCTTTCTCTGTCTGTCTCTCTGTATCTGTCTCTCTGTATCTGTCTCTCTGTCCCTCTCTCTCTGTGTCTCTGTCTCTGTCTCTGTCTCTCTGTAATTTTTTTTTTTCCTGAGGCTTTTCTGTGTCACTCTTCCCTCTCCAGGACTTCATGCAGGAGGTAAACTACTATCATGTCATTCCTCATCTCTACCCACGATCTTTCCTATCCCCATTAATCCTTCATAGTCCAACTCTTGTGCTTGCTGATTGCTGTTTCCTCCTCCTCTCGCTCCCCTCTTTTTCTTGTTCTTTAATTCCCTTACCCCACTGTGGCCCCACTGTCAGTTTGTTGCCTTTTTTTTACCCAAGCTGTCATCTCGCTCTTCCCTAAGCCTCAATCTTATATTGAAAGAAAAATAATAATGTCTGAGTTTTTGGTATTTTTTGTTGAAACATTTATCTCTGTTCAAACGAATATTTGGAATTGTGCCGCCTTAAAAGCACATGTTTCGTGCTTTGCTTTGGATCACGTGTGGCTTGAATGTCAGCACATTGAAAGTGTCCTCCGATTGGAAGAAAGTAGCAAACGGCAAAACTTGGCTCGATGCACAGCTTGGGTTAAAGTACCTGGCGCTGCCAGGCTGGATGAGCAGTTGGTATTCACTGATGGTTTTTTTATTTGTCGATGCTGAGGGGTAAACTGATGTGAGCCAGACAACAGAACTGGGTAGAAGTTCCCTTGCTGGATAAAATAATAATGCGCTTAAACGACAACACGAAGTCGGGAATGAAGATGGTGAAAATGAATTTGAACCAAAGCTTGCACTTATTTTGCCATCTGGACTCTTGAAGTACTATTTTTTTTTTTAAAGAAGCATATATATATATATATATATATATATATATATATATATATATATATATATATATATATATATATATATATATATATATATATACAGTCATGCGCCGCTTAACGACGTTCTGGGCAACGACGGATCGCATACACGACGGATCTGCCAGCTATGAAAAAAATGTAGCTGAAAAATTCCTATCGCCGAGTGATGTAGCCGACGTAGCGCTGCCAGTCGTAGAAAAATAGCACGTACAATTATGTACGCTGTACAGCACATAATACTTCATAATGATAATAAACGACAGTGTGGCCCTGCTATAATGCGATCGTTGAGGTCCATGAAATGTCATCGCGAAAAAAGCAGGGTCGTGCTAAATCGGGATTCAAGGAAATCGGCTTTGAAATTGAACCAATGTTTGCACGTTTACATTCGAGCAAGTAAATTACCTTTGAATTGAAGAACTCCGGGAATATATCGTTGTTACAGTCAAAATTAAAACACAAATTTCTTTTTTGTGAAGCTTTTCATGTTGTTAAAACAATCGCACTGTTCCGAAAATATTGTTGCGGATTCGCGCCCGCCGGCGTGCTGACGGCCACGTAACTCGAATCGCGGCACGTCGCCCACCGGACGGACAATCCAGTCGTGACCCTCTCGGACTAACGCCGGGAACCAGTCACGGGTGGACCTTTCGGTCTCACCGCGATCGAGCCAATCAGCCCCCGCGTGGGATAGGGTTGCTCGCCGGGTCGACCTACCTAAGTACCCACGCGGAGGGTAGACCGGGCGATCGCACCTCGCCGCAGGTCGACTTCGGACACGGGCCACTTAAACGACCCGTTCCGTACTATCAGAATAACCGAGCGGTGTTATCGTCGACCTCGACGGTTCGATTAATTATCGGGCGTATTCAGCCCACTACCAACCCTTTACGTGAAGCAAGATGGGGATTCAATAGAGGAAAAGACGAAGCGAAGCGGGAGAACAGTTCAATAATAAAGCACATTTATTCGCGGCACACGGGAAGCACACATATACAATTCCACCAAATGCACACAGAAAAGAAAAACACAATGCAATTTACACAAAAAGCAAATGTAAAAGCGAAGACACAATGCAGAGCTAATACCGACTACCGAGCACACGGCAACACTTATAGAATTTTACTTCACAGACGGCGCCGACAACACATACCCAAAACCAAGGAAAAGAATACCCTCAAGGATGAGGCGGGCCTGAGGCCGAGACCGGGTCGGGCCTACCCGTCTGGTGATGAGACGCGGAGCGGCGATGGTGCCTCAACTCCGCGGGCCTCGCGGGCAGTGTCTGGTAGGGGGTGGGAAAGGGGCCCCCTTGGTCGCACTATCTCAGCGCGGGGGGAAACAGGAGGGGGTTGCTGATGCTCGGGGTATAGAGGATTTTTATTATCCCGCGACGAGCGTCTCCACCTCGGCCAGGTCGCGCTGTCGGCCTCCCTGGGGTGCAGCTCCCTGCACGACGCGAGCACCCCCTCGTCTGCCCTCGCCGCCTCTCCACAGCTCCGTCCCCTTTTTGCTCCGACTCCAACGCACACGACGCCCAGCTCCTTCTTGCCAACTCCACCGCCCGCGAAGTCTTAACTCTCTGTTCTCGACTCTCCTACTCACTGGACTGACGAACACGGTCACTTATATCAGCCCCGTGGCTTCGCCCTCTCATCTTTGACCCCCTCCCTTCGACCTTTCACCTCGCTCCCCATTGGCCCGAGAAAAAGTGGGCGTGAATGCTTTTTGATCCATAAATTTGCATATATCGATCGCCCTCCAACGCCCTGGAGGCGGGGCCAAATCGCCCCTCGCTCACCGATTGGACGGCAAAAAGTGGGCGTGTGTCGTTTTTGATCCGTTTTTGAAGCACAAAATCCGTGATTTTGTACACTATGTTCGGCGCGCGCCCTGCACGAGTCCAACACCGGTACCCACAGGCGGCGCAAGAACGGTGGCGATGCGACGGTTGCGAGGTGTGACGTGAAGGTCGTGGCGGTTGTGGTGAAGCGGCGTTGTGGTTGGTGGTTAATGTTGTGGTTGTGGTGGTAATCATGGCGGTTGGTCCAAAATAAAGATAGCAAAAGAAAAACGGCTATCCTGAAGAGTCGCAGCACGCATAAATGACATGTATTCCCACTAGACAACGGGTTTGGGCCTAACTACACATGTACTTACCGAGATACCTCACCTAAGGGACCTGAATGGTGGTTTGCGAATTTGGTAACCACAACAATATATATATATCACAGTTGACAGGAGCTCGTTTCTTCATTTATAAATTATAACATCGATGCAATGATTACGTATTTATAAAATCCAAACGCTATTTATTCATCTTTCTATAATCGATGTGAGAGGAGATTGTAAGCTGCTGCTAACAACACCGATGGCCGTCATGAACAGCACAAAGGTAAAACTAACGTGTCTTCAGTCTCTCTTGGATGCGTGTTACAATTGCCGACGGTATTCAGTACAGTAACATGCTGTACAGGTTTGTATCCGAGGAGCAATAGGCTATACCATATGGCCTAGGTGTGTAGTTTTGTGTGAGTACGATGTTCGAAAACGAAAAGGAAAAAAAAAAATGATGTTTGCACAATGACGACGGCGCTTAACGACGCGTTTCTCAGAACGTAACCCCGTCGTTAAGTGGCGCATGACTATATATACAGTGGGGAGAACAAGTATTTGATACACTGCCGATTTTGCGGGTTTTCCCACTTACAAAGCACGTAGAGGTCTGTAATTTTTATCATAGGTACAATTCAACTGTGAAAGACAGAATCTAAAAGAAAAATCCTGAAAATCACATTGTATGATCTTTAAATAATTAATTTGCATTTTATTGCATGAAATAAGTATTTGATCACCTTCCAACCAGCAAGAATTCCGGCTCTCACAGACCTGTTCGTTTTGTCTTTAAGAAGCCCTCCCATTCTCCACTCATTACCTGTATTAACTGCACCTGTTTGAACTCGTTATCTGCATAAAAGACAGCTGTCCACACTCAATCAATCAGACTCCAACCTCTCCACAATGGGCAACACCAGAGAGTTGTCTAAGGACATCAGGGACAAAATTGTAGACTTGCACAAGGCTGGGATGGGCGACAGGACAATAGGCAAGCAGCTTGGTGAGAAGGCAACAGCTGTTGGCGCAATTATTAGAAAATGGAAGAATTTCACGAGAACAGTCAATCTCCCTCGGTCTGGGGCTCCATGCAAGATTTCACCTCGTGGAGCCTCAATGATCATGAGAAAGGTGAGGGATCAGCCCAGAACTACATAACAGGACCTGGTCAATGACCTGAAGAGAGCTGGGACCACATTATCAAAGAAAACCATAAGTAACACACTACGCCATCATGGATTAAAATCCTGCAGCGCACGCAAGGTCCCTCTGCGCAAGCCAGCGCATGTCCAGGCCTGTCTGAAGTTTGACAATGACCATCTGGATGATCCAGAGGAGGAATGGGAGAATGTCATGTGGTCTGATGAGACCAAAATAGAGCTTTTTGGTTCAAACTCCACTCGCCGTGTTTGGAGGAAGAAGAAGGATGAGTACAACCCCAAGAACACCATCCCAACCATGAAGCATGGAGGTGGAAACATCATTCTTTGGGGATGCTTTTCTGCAAAGGGGACAGGACAACTGCACCATATTGAGGGGAGGATGGTTGGGGCCATGTATCGCGAGATCTTTTCCAACAACCTCCTTCCCTCAACAAGAGCATTGAAGATGGGGCGTGGCTGGGTCTTCCAGCATGACAACGACCCGAAACACACAGCCAGGGCAACTAAGGAGTGGCTCTGTAAGAAGCATCTCGAGGTCCTGGAGTGACCTAGCCGGTCTCCAGACCTGAACCCAATAGAAAATCTTTGGAGGGAGCTGAAAGTCTGTGTTGCCCAGCGACAGCCCCGAAACCTGAAGGATCTGGAGAAGATCTGTATGGAGGAGTGGGCCAAAATCCCTGCTGCAGTCTGTGCAAACCTGGTTAAGAACAACAGGAAACGTCTGATCTCTGTAATTGCAAACAAAGGTTTCTGTACCAAATATTAAGTTCTGTTTTTCTGATGTATCAAATACTTATTTCATGCAATAAAATGCAAATTAAATATTTTAAAATCATACAATGTGATTTTCAGGATTTTTGTTTAAGATTCCATCTTTCACAGTTGAAGTGTACCTATGATAAAAATTACAGACCTCTACGTGCTTTGTAAGTGGGAAAACCTGCAAAATCAACAGTGTATCAAATAGTTGTTCTCCCCACTGTATATATATATATATATATATATATATATATATATATATATATATATATATATATGTGTGTGTATATATATATATATATATATATATATATATATATATATATATATATATATATGTGTGTGTGTATATGTATATGTATGTATATGTGTGTATATGTATATATATGTATATATGTATGTGTATATGTATATGTATATATATATATATATATATATATATATATATATATATATATATATATATATATATGTATATATATATATATGTATATATATGTATATATATGTATATATATGTATATATATATATATGTATATATATGTATATATATGTATATATATATGTATATATATATGTATATATATATATGTATATATGTATATATATGTATATGTATATATGTATATTTGTATATATGTATATATATATATATATATGTATATATATATATATATGTATATATGTATATATATGTATATATATATATATATATATATATATATGTATATATATATATATATATGTATATATATATATATATATATATATATATGTATATATATATATATATATGTATATATATACATTCATAATGTTGTAGTCATCTAGTCATGCCAGTTACCTGGTTCAAATGCTGCAATTAGTCTCAATACGACCGTAATAGTCAACCTTTTCAAAGACCATCCCTCCCAACCCCCTTGCTGGATCTCACGTCCAAATATCACACTACTGTGCAGATTGGAGGCATCAAATTAGTTGAGCATTACACTTTACATTAATTAGCACTTTCATCTTGTGTTCAATTCGGTGGATTGAGCCTGAGATGCGTGGCACCATATTTTTAAATGTGGTTTCTACTGCCACAACCAATTAATCCCTCAACAAACTTTTCCTAAGCACCAATGAAGATTACGGCAACCAGAACTCACCTCGATACCACTTCGGTTTAATTGTCAAAACAATGGTCACCAGGAAGAGGAAATCCAAGGAAGCAATCAACAACAATTTTGTAATATTAAAATCCTTTCACCCTTATCGGTACATGCCCAAAATTGTCAATGAATGAACAGAGATTCCTAAATTATATAACTTAACCCAATCATTAACACCACAATAAAGAGGCATTTGTGGGAATCATAAGACAGACGAGTTTCTGGGCAAACCTGGCAGAGTATTGCAGGATCAATCACCAGCACAGTTCCATTCTTCTCGCCCCAGAGGAGAGGGAGTAGCTGTGGCTCGGGAATCACTACAGCTCGGGCGGGGCTTGGCTCTAGCTGGACAGGAGCGGGTGAAGAAGCAGCACAGCTTTTCCGTGGCTGATTCGGGACTTCCACTCCACTTCCGCCTACGCACCCGCTTTTATAACCACCACCACATATGTCACCCATGACGTGTCGTGCCCCTCCCCTCTCACTCACCATTTGCCGAGAGTCTCATTCTGAGAGGCAGTGGACCACCCCACCGAGGCTTGTTGCACAGCTGTGAATCTTGTTGCATTGTAAAGTCTTATGAAAAAGGTTTAGGACGGATTACAGTGATAATGACATTAAAATGGGGTCAAAAGGGTTTATAATTTGAGGCACAAACACTGGGAGAGGTAGGGGATGTCGAGCAATTACATAAGCAACATATTTATCATATCATATAATTACGTCACATTTGCGCTATTACATTTCCTGAGGTCAAGAGGGACTGCCCGGGTGGAGGGACCCTCTGTCTTTTACATCCTTTCTGGTCTTGCATCCTCTGCTCTTTCCGTGCTTTTCCCACCTCCCCCCCCCCCCAGGTTTCCACAGGGTGCACGTGGTCCACAATCAATCCCCTTCTTTTGAAACTCCCAAAATCCAGAATCGCTGCTTGCCTCCATTAATTAATTCCTCTTTTTCCTGCCCGTGGAACCAACTTCCACATTCTCTTCAATCTCATTATTCCATCCAGATCTTTAAGACAGCCAGCTGTTGACCACCATCTGAGATCATACCCAATCCAGAACCATAATCTTTTCTACTCCTATTAACCCACCTCAAAACCACCTCTTTACAAATGTCCAGTCTTTCCTTCCCGAGGGTTTGCTTTTACAGTATATCCATCTTACCACCCTGTGCATCCTCTGCTACTCCCCTTTGCCTCATTCTTCCCCACATATATTTATCCAAGTCGCCCTCTATTTTGTCCCTCAACCCTGCTGTTGTTCTCCCCACCCCCAACTCTTTCTTCTGTTACGTCCCAATCCGCTCTCTGTTTGAGCTTCTTCACGATATATTTTTTTGTTTTTCTTTTTCGGAGGGAGTGTGGTGGTGCCCAACGCCTAAGTTGGCTTTTGCTCTGGTTTTGTATTTATTGCACCTTCTACAGTTCTTTCAATAACCCTCTTACCATTGTTCATAAACTCCATTATCATTGTTTAATACAATAACAATAACCCTATATTTTCACAGCAAGCATTCCGACCACCACTTTCTCTGTACGATGTTTTGATATACTTGCTGCCCCGGCACCTGCCTCGTCATGCTGAGGCTTTGGATAAGCCGGCTGTTTTATTGCCCCGAGGAGTCCAGCCCACACCATCAAGCCTCAGCCTTCCACAGCTCCCTCCTGTGCAGTATGATCCTGTGGAGCAGTACTTGAAAGAGCTCCGGGTTGGTATTTATCGGCACATTTTAAATGTTATTTAAATAATCTGAACAATAAATTTTTTTTTTTAATTTTAAGTTTCTGATGCTTGTGAGGCTCACACACACACACACACACGATAGAACTCAGGATTATTATATGAGACTAACACAGTGACTGAGCATGGGGGAAGAGCCGTCACCTCCTGCGGCACTCTGGGTACCAGCGACGTCACAACAATAGCACAACGTTTTTCACCACAATCAGCGGGGAATTTCCTCCTCCCCATGGATGCCATCCTCTTGCATTAATTTAAATTACTAGTACGTGGCCGTACGTGCAAACCAAAAAAAAAAAAAAACTTTCAAACCGCGTGCCACAAACAACAACCACACAGGCCGTTCCTTCACTCTCGCGTACCCGTACATGCGTGACCGTACGTGCAAACCAAAAAAAAAAATTAAAACCACGTGCCAGAAACAACAACCACACAGGCCATTCCTTCGCTCTCGCGTGCCCGTACTTGCGTGGCCGTATGTGCAAACCAAAAAAAAACAAAAAAAACTTTCGAACCGCGTGGAAAAAAACAACAACCACACAGGCCATTCCTTCGCTCTCGCGTGCCCGTACGTGCGTGGCCGTACGTGCATGGCCGTACGTGCAAACCCCCCCCCCCAAAAAAAACAAACTTTCAAACAAACACACAGGCCGTTCCTTCGCTCTCGTAAACGACGACTGGATTGGGGCATTGTGTTCATCTATAAATGCGCATAAGAAATCGAGAAATTATTAGAATACAGGAAGTCATCACTATCCGGAAGTGGTGCGTGCCCGTACGGAATGTTCACATGCATTCCACGAATTATCGCTTGCATTGAAGTAACAACTGCTGTGATACTTACACACACAGAGTTAATTAAAATCAAGTTTACCTCCCTGTCTTTGCTTGCCATGACATTCGCTGCCATTGACCATTGCCACTCCTACGCCACGGTAACTAAATGGCGTCCTTTCCCCATCAGCCATGCCTACGCAGCAACGTGTCTTGTCATTGGTTTGGTAAATAAATGGCCATAACTTGGGAACCTCTTGTCCGATTAATATCCAACCTTGAAAAGGCACATACTCAGGTCCCCAGCAATATAGCTGGCAAGTTTCAATTAGATCGGACCAGTGGTTGTCGAGATACAGTGGTCACACACACACACACACACACACACACACACACACACACACACACACACTGCTGGAATTATAGATAGATAACTCGATCTATATTCGTTCAAATACTAGTTTTCTGGGTTTGTCTTTTTCAAACCACTTTGGCTTTGGGTTTCAAATCAAATTGAAACCAAGGGTCGAGACTGGGCTGATGGAGGAGTCCAGTCTGGACTTTGGGAGGATGAGCAGGTGAGGGTTTCTTGAAGAATGTGGATGACCTGGGTTGCTTGAGAATTGTATAGATAGGAGAGGGCAGGAGAAGCAAAGCCAACCAGGGTAAGCCAACAAGAGAAAAGTGTTTAATCCTAATTACTTTAATTTCATTAACATTTAATAACTTAATTACCGAGAAACCTAATTCACCCGGTATAAATCGAGCTCGAACCATGTGAGATAACGTTCCATTTGTGGATTATTTGATGATTGAGATTGATCTAGTAACTAACAGTGAAAAAATAATAAAAATTAAACCTGTGGTCTGTTATACTAGTGTAACAATATGAAATGTTCTATCAAAGAGCAAAAGGATGCTTTAATAGAAACCGCCTCGGAGGTGTTCAGGGGTTCTATGAGAAAATGTTATGACCAGGTGAATGGGGTCATATCCAAGCCATTATCCAGGTGGCTGCTATTAATTGGCATTAATTTATAATCGGAATGTAATATTTGAACAAGATAAGATTCCTCATGTGGGCAAGGTTCCAAGGATGTGGGACTTTGAATGTGACTGCATTTTTTTTTTATTGCAATACATGTTGGTTGGTATATGACGTCCAATTTAAGATGCTCTTGGGAGAATTGCAGTGAAACCGCGGCTGCTTCTTTATCAAAATTGTATCCCAGCACTTAACATCTCCATGCCATTGTCCTTCCTCCAAAAACAAAATGTAAGTTGTGCAGTAAAGTTTATAGTTTCTTGATTATTTATTTATGGCGTTTTTATCTGGCACTTATGAAGATCCTCCCTTTGAACACATGGATTGGCCGACTGTGGAGTCTTTCTGATTATTCAGACCAAGTTCATGGGTTTTTTTTTTGAAATCGTAAAGTTATTCCAGCTAGTAGGACATGTAAAGTGTCAGGAACGATGCACAATTGCTACGGCAGTTGTTAATCACTGCTTAGTTGGTAGAATGCACATCAGAGTTAAATTTCTACTCTCTAGGTTGAATCATCATTGATTTCCAATTGTTATGCTGTGCAAGCAGGAAGTTCTGCATCTCTTATTCATATCTAAGTCCACTGTCCTTCAGGATGGTCTGTGCCCACTGTTCTGTGCTTGCGGTTTTTTTTCCGTTATTAATCATACGATAGTCCATGGAATGGCACTTTTCTTTACGCAGGATTGCAAGCAATAAGTGTTAGTGCCAAACATCAATCACATCACGTAGGAAAGGATTGTGAAAACCGTTTATTGTAAGCTGTGGTCTTATTTGTCTCATATTTATTTATTTAAGGAACAGTTAATTTGGCTGACTGGCCATGCTTCAAAACGATCCTTTCCCATGCTTATGGAAGACTGTATTAGACGCGGACACACGGCTATGTGCAGGACAGTGCACCTCCCCACACCGCAAGAGTTGTATTTTACGTTCTACCTGAAAATTTTGAATATCATTTCATTTCTCGCAAATTTCCAGACAGGTACCAGTGTCGAACTACACGACCCATTTACAGCCCCGACTTCAATCCGTGAGATCATATTATGTGGGGACGTTTGAAGAATCGAGTCTTTACAAAAATCTCAGAGTCTAATGAACCTGAAAGTGAAAGTTGCAGAATTGGACAGCTCAGTGCACGAGGATTTGACACAGAGTAGCAAAATATGTCACCCGGTAGTTTGGCAGTCACATTGGACTCGTTCATGACAAATTGATCTCAAAAAACAAAAATATTGTTCATATTTGATTAATGCATTGTTTTTTTGTCCACATTCAAACTTTTCAATTGCAATTGTAAATGTCATCATTTTGTGGTCCTCCTTGCATAATTATCAAGAGCTTCCTTTGGCCCAGTACTTTGATATATTATTTCCCACCTATGGAACTGTCATTTCAGCTGGTATTTGTTATCGTTTTTGCCCAGTTAAGTTTGTTTGATTCTCATTGAATCGGAACAATTTCTCTTTGTCCTTCCCAAGGCGGCCTTCGATGACTTTGCCTTGTTCTTCCACGATCCCCATGGTGGTGATGTTATCGGGGTCCTCTGGAAACCACAAGCTTTCCTGAGCTTCCCTTTCAAGGTACAAATCATTTTCACACTTGCCTCACATTTTGCATAATTCATACCCAAAGACCTTCATCATATTCCAAAAAATCACAGCTTAGATTGTGAATGGAAGCCGTTTTGTGCTTTCAGAAAATATTATCGGCATGCTTTTTATTATCCCCACGATTTAAAAAAAAAAACAATTTCCACCACTGCACCTGTGGCATATCTGGGCCCTGACCTAATGTTGTAACTTAAATTTGGGAGCATTCTGGCTGGTGGGTCCGGAGAATAAAATTTTTGAAGAAATTTAATAAGTCGGCCATTTTGACCTACTTAAAGTCACGTGACCAGAACGAGCTTTGCAATCCCTGTAAGCAGTCAGGAGAGGAGCGTTGCTGCCAAATTTCAGCCGGAGCGGCCCAGCGGTTTGGCCGGAGAAGTCGAAAAAGGAGACGGACGGACGGTGCGTGATGACAATGCCTTGTCTGGAATTCAAATTCCAGATAAGTTAAAAATGAGGAGAGGAGGGGTATTGTGATCAGCTCTCTTTGTCCGTCCGTCACGCTATCTCCTAAACGGTTATGTGGAAATTCATCAAACTTGGTAATTATAATCAGCAGATGGCAAGAAGCTGCGAGAGCAGTTTTTGCCCCAGCACCCACCCCCCCCCCCCCAACCATGGCGGTGGAATCAAAAGGTCAAACACTAAAAAATACAATTACGGGCATATTTGTAAATGTCAATCAGCTCTCACCCTCATGGGAGAGGTGTGTGTTGTGCCTCTGACCCTGGGCATCCCCAGTGCAATTCGCACAATTTGGTGGAGATTGGCCCAGCCATTTTGTTTTTCTAGAATTTTTAGACATACATACACACATACATACATTCAGATAACTGCCTTGTGGGAGGGGGGAGGAGGTGGTTGAGCTCATAACCTGACCCTGGGTACCTCCACCACGTGTACAAAATTTTGTGGAAATTAGCCCTTTGACTACGACTACTACTAATTCAAATGCCCAACTAAGGGGCAAAGCGACCCCCACAACAGTTGATATTCTGCCTTATTCCAACATTCACATGGGTTAAGGTCAATCTTGTTGGCGCACCGGTGTAGCCAAGAGAGTCTTGGACGTCCTTGAGGACGGTGCCAGGTTTGATTGGACCAATGAACATGGTAAAGGTTCATGGCAAATTCCAGGGAGATTTGGGCCAATACTTTTTCACTTAAGCGGTGGACACGTCCAAACAGGGAGTGGCGTCTCCTTGCAATGTCGAGTATATTACCCTTGCAATACCACCACTTTTACACCATTTCACATGCCATTCTCTCCCCGGGATTCTTTACCGGCAGGAGAGACGGTGGTGCTCACCCTGCTTCACTATACACCCCACTAACTACTTTGTTATCCCTCGCCGTCCCTTACACCACGCTACACGCCTTCCATCGACTGTAATTTATTCATGAAGAGGACGAACATCTAGCTTATCAACACATTTTAAAGAACACTTGTTCAGAAACCGGGGACTGAGTGTACTCTACTCCATGTCAACACTGCATTCTGTTGAAGCACTGTGGAATCGTCAGTGATGTCTTTGACACACAAAGTGGATCTTTTGGATAAGTTTGATCAAGGTTATAGTGTTAGGCGTCACTGCATTGGAACATATGATGGCGTTGATGAGTGCAATATCCACCAAGTAAAGAAATGAACAGAAAACACAAGGGGTCGTGAATGCTCTGGTTTTGCACCGTGAGTGAGAGTTATTCCGGTAAACCTCCCCAGTTCACGACACATGAGTTTAAAGGTGAGCGGAAATGTAACCGCCCACTGAAAAGCGTTTCCTGTCGTCCAAATATCCATCGATGTGAAGAACATACATTTGTTGACTTCAATTTTTTTATGAAAATGAGAATAATTATTAATTGCAGTTATCTCCATGTAAGCAATCCATGTGATAGAAGCTGGTCATTAATTTTGCAAAAGGTACAACTTGGAATAGTTACGTGGTATTGTTGCGGAAATGGGCCCTTTGTGGGTTATTAAATATCGGATTAGCCCAGATCCCCACCTTACATGCATGGTTAGCCAGGTTGTTTGGTAATCGGGCGTTACATGTGTGTCGGAAGATGTAGCAGGCAGTCCAGTGTTCATACAGTGGTGGTGTACCGAGAGGCGCCTTCTTTTTTCCTTCCCCACTCCTAACGAGCCCCCGCCCAGCACCCTGACAGAGTCGGTCAACAAGACGTGCCAGCAACCCATTGGCGGAGAGCTGCTGCAAACTCGAACGATGGACCAATCACGTGTCCCCGGAAGTGGTTCAAGAGGCCCGCCCCAAAAGGCAAGAGGAACTGCTTTTTCCTGTCTGCGATCTGCTTTCTGAGGAGTGACTTGACTAGCTGCTCCTCCTTGGCCATGGATCCAGCATGCAGGTCATCCCCAGGTTCATCCTAAATCCAACCACAAAGCCTCTGACTGTCCTTACTCCCGGCGCGGCTGGACCACGTCTTTTCATCCCGTCGATCCAGCTGCGGAGCCAAACACCCAGATTTGGCCTAATCTGGTGGACAGGCCAGGCCTGGATTTGCATACTGGACCTTGTGAAGAACCAGCTGGAACACACCATAGATATTTCTCTCCTGTGCCGTCGACCTGACACGGGCTGGACGCACCGACGCTGTGCGCGCGAGCGGTGCCGCTAGGAGTACGTCACTGCCATTTTGGCCATGCTGCGTGCGTGGGCTGTGCCGATAGGAGTACGTCGCCGCCATTTTTGCCACGCCGCTTGCTCGAGCTGGGCGCTCAAATCCGTTGACATCGGCTTGTCACAAGCCGCATTCGTGCCTTCGATACCTTTTCTCTCATCAATGAGACACCACCAAGTACTCCGTGTCTTGTATGCATGTTGTCCAGGCCTAAGGTTTATTTTGTTCGGGCTCCCTGTGAAACCCGTATCCGTAGCTCCCTAGATAAGAGCGGGTTAGAGATTAATTATAACGTTCCTGAATGCTTTGCTTGTGTCGTGTTCCCCCGATGTTTCCCCAATAAATGTGGCTGATTCATACGAGATTTGCCGCCCTGAATTTATTAGTGTTGCGCTGAAGAACAATCACTCGATTTGTATTTAAAACCAAACTTGCTACGGACTGCGGCAGACTTCGCTTGGTCTCTGATCAAACCCAGTCTGTAGCCGGGGTGTATATCCTCAAATGGCAAGGCACAGGGGTACTTTGGTATCGTGATCTCAGACGCATGACCCGAGACCTGTGCCGAACTAGCCGGCGTTATAACCTCTGAGACTGCGGTGCTGTTAAGCACCGCCGAATGTTCAACAGTATAACATACTAAGCTCATATATTTTAGGTGTAGTCTGTAAACATAATCTGGTATGTAAACATAGTATCCCACTATAAGGCAATTCTGTGTGTGTGTGTGTGTGTGTGTGTGTGTGTGTGTGTGTGTGTGTGTGTGTGTGTGTGTGTGTGTGTGTGTGTGTGTGTGTGTGTGTGTGTGTGTGTGTGTGTGTGTGTGTGTGTGTGTGTGTGTGTGTGTGTGTCTGAAAATCATAGAAATATACAGGGCTGGGCTGATCTCCACCAAAT
The DNA here is from genome assembly GCF_056783735.1 of Eptatretus burgeri. Lineage (NCBI taxonomy): Eukaryota > Metazoa > Chordata > Myxini > Myxiniformes > Myxinidae > Eptatretus > Eptatretus burgeri. Next base: position 91,230,575 of record NC_140971.1, read on the forward strand.
TACATGTTGGGAGTACTCAGGGTCAGGTCATGAGCACAAAAACAAAAAATAATAATAATAATAATAAAAATCCTCCCCTCCCCCCCCCTGTGAAGAGGGGGAAGACTATTTTTGCTTGTACACGTTCCACAGTGCAAGTGGTCTACAGGCCCTTGCTGCAGGCAGGGGGAATTATTAGCCACGACACAAAATATACTCACCCCTTCCCGTCCCCTCTGGCTGCTTCCAAAGGGTCGCAGTTGTTTATAGTTACTGAAATATTCTATGTAATAACAGAAAACAAACAAGGTTTCATTCTTATTCTTGTCGATTATTTCCACAGTCACTTGTTACATATTCCATTTGTTTTAAAAGTCCTGGAAATTTGGTCTTCCATGGCTGTGTGAACCAAGGACTGAGAGCAGGGTAATCTGGCAATTAACTACTGCAGTTAGAGCGGGGAGCCCTTGCCTTTGCATATTGGGGTTATTATGCCATTCCTCCATGCCCAGAATTCCAGACATTTATGAAAAGGCAATGTAATACTGCACAGAATGGAGTCTCAGCACATTTCAGCAGTTCTGCGGTGATGTCGTCACTCCCAGCGGCTCGACCATTTTTGAGTTTCCTTACTGCACGACAGACCTCAGACAGGGATGGAGTATTCCCACACGCGGTGATGTCATCGCCAGCTTTGGAGCCTCTTCCTCCAGGTTGAGGCAGTGTGGCACAGCGGGGAAGTTAAGAGCCAGCTCAAAATGTTCTTTCCAGCAGTTTAGGGTTTCTTCATTTTTTGTGGCAGGGTGTCCCACTTGCCTTCATGATCGGGATGCTGCTTTTGTTTTTATTTGAATTCTGACGAGTCTGCATGTGCTGGATTGACAAAAGTCAAGTCCAAGGTCATTTTGATGGATACCTTCCTCAACTTCATTGACCATGTGTCCATAACCAAGAGTCAAGGCCTTTCCTAGCCTTCGACCGATAGACCCTTGCTTCTCAGGCACCTTCTTTCTGCGATGTTTCCTTGAAGTCGTGCTTGCCTCTTCATATCAATAATCGCCAGGGTATCGGTCGACAACCAGGACCGTTTCTGTGACAGACGAGATCCGACTGTTTCAGATGCTGTAGAGAAGATAACATCACGGAGAAGAGGCCAGGACTCCTTCGCATCATTTGAGAGTTTGCCCAGAGCATCAAAACAGTTCTGGATGGAGATTATATATCGGGCAGACAGCTCAGGGTCACGAACCATAGCTTGCACATTCATACTTCTGCCAGGTCTTGCTTGATGATGGTATACAGAGTGTAGATAGATACCAGCCACAACTTATCTGTGGTCAGTGTTTGCCAGAATTTTGGCACCTCTAAAAACCCAACCTGATTTGAAAATTGAGCGATCTCAGGATAAAATGTGATCCAGTTCTTTACAGGTTTAAGCATCATGAGAGATCCAGGTGAATATGTGTACGTCTCTCCTTCTGAACCAAGAACCCATAACGGATAGGTTATGAGAGGAGCAGAGGGAGATCATACGAAGAGAGTTGTCGTTCATACAGCCTGAACCGTAGTTCCCGATAACACTTTCGAACCCTGTACAAACTCTGCCAGAGGATGCATTCAGGTCTCCGATAATTAAAAGTTGGTCGGGGGTTGGGGGGAGAGAGACCGATGCTACAAGACACTCCAATTACTCATAGAATGTGTCTTTCTTTGTCTGAATTTGCAGACATCATTATGGGTGTATGCCGTAATCGCAGAAAGCATGCCATGTCAATGCGTTGGACGAGCCACACGAAGATGTGGCTGTGCACCTGAAACAGGTTGCCTTGACATCAATGTGCCGCTCATATCACTTGTCAGAAGTAAAACTATTCCACGGGTGCACTGTGCCAATGGAGGAATGGAAAGGGTGTATTTGCTCACTTGCTGCCATCCACTGCCAGATGTACTAGCTTCAGACAAGCTTGCTATATACTTTCTATGTATACTTGCTATATTTGGAGTCTTGTCATTTGACGCACCATGGCTTTTGGATTTCCTAATCGGGCAAATGATAATACATTACATGTCGCGATATGTCCAGTGTGTCGAATATCAGGAATTAGTGGTGCTATGGATGCCCCACATCTCAGCCTACCACCTCGAGAACGGCTTTGGGTGATACGTTGTACTTGCTGGTGAGCCAGCACCGGTTTGTCCGACTGATCCTAGATAGTCAGGGGCTCTAACCATGGTTCCGTCAAAATTTGCCATCGTAGTCACAGTTTGGGGGTTAGACCCCAATATTTTGTTCCCTTGGGACAGGGGGCACATGCTGTTTCATGAAGCATAGTAGACAGAGCCATTTCTTCATAAAGTTGGGTCGTGTGCCTCCATCTATGTCATACAGTACCTTTTATTCCGAAAGGAATTATTCCACCAATGAGTGGCTCAAGGCATCACTGCTGCCCCAGTACCAGGTTGTTTAACCCAGAGCTGGGTATTTTATATCGGAGTTGTCTCACAGCCAGGCTGCCACAATCTGGTTTTAAAGCGCCACAAACCCGCCTTGCACAACTCTACCATCTGTTGTAAACAGGGATCAGCTTGAGAAGCTCGACACGAGGAGTTGAGTAAGGAGAGGTAATAAGAGACTGACTGCATGGGACATTTCATGAATGGGGAGTGGCTCAACTCTCCCCACCATCCTAGTCAATCCGAACCTACTGGCCCAGGTGTATGCAATTGTGTAGAAATCAAAGAAAAGGCCACACACACACACACACACACACACACTCACACTCACACTCACACTCACACTCACACTCACACTCACACTCACACTCACACTCACACTCACACTCACACTCACACACTCACACACTCACACACTTTATTGTTGTTAACTTGAGATTGAGTCACAAATACATCAACACAGTGGAAAGGAAATACACCAACAGGAGGGTGGAGGGATACAGCAGAAGGACATTTTGAAGACGAATG
>NC_140971.1:91238535-91241035 GCF_056783735.1 Eptatretus burgeri
GTGTGTGTGTGTGTGTGTGTGTGTGTGTGTGTGTGTGTGTGTGTGTGTGTGTGTGTGTGTGTGTGTGTGTGTGTGTGTGTGTGTGTGTGTGTGTGTGTGTGTGTGTGTGTGTGTGTGTGTGTGTGTGTGTCAGTCAGTGTGTCTCCTCCATAACCCCAAAACGATAAAACCTAGCAGCCTGAAACTTTGCATGCATACTAAGAAAACTCCAAGGAAGTGCAGGAGTGAAAACTGGGTGTTTGGTTTAATTAAAACACCCCTTTTGAAGATAATTAACAGCTTTGTTTAATTATATCCTTCATCAGGAGATCCTTGGTATGGCCACCTCACTCTCTGGGTCTTAAGGCATTTCCTGGGTAACCTCACTGGGGACTGAAGCCGCCATGTTTTTGGCCCACTCAACCATTCCTTGACTTGGAACAGGTTTCAACCCTCTCAATCGAGTGCAGCCTGTGGCTGCTGATTGCATCATTGGTTGGGACATGGCTTTGCCGCTGATGCTGTGTCCCTACACCAGTACATTGGTACTCATTTTGCCGACCTCGGAAGGATGACAGGCTGAGTCAACCTCCTGGTGTATTTTAATTCAGTGGCCAACGGGGCTTTAACTCAGGACCCTAGGATCCCAAGCCGCCACCCTAACCACTAAGCCAACACCAGGCTTAAGGCCACAACTATTTCTTAATGATAAAGTTTTTTTTCACTCACTCATTTGTTCGAATGCCTGTTCATTGTGTCGGTTGATTGAGCCATTTAACTTGAAGCTGGCCTCATCGCTCCAAACAATTTTGGATGGAAATGCTGCATCTTCTTCGCATTTGCCCAGGTATCACTCTCAAAATTCAGCTCTCCGGTCAGGATAGTCTTCATTTAGAGTGTGGATTAATTTTGGAATGTAACTTTTCCAATTAATTCGCTTCAAAATGTGATGGGGGCTTGATTTTGGGATTCTTGTCTCACGAGCCATTTGTCGTACAGATTTCCGTTGCGATCGGTGGAGGGTTTCCAGCAATTGATTTTCCTTTGCGGGGTGGTTGATGACCTTCCTGAACGCTCCTTATGGACATCATGCACAGTTCCATCTGTTTCAAACTTATCTCGGATGCGAGCAATGGTGCGTCACGTTGGTGGATCTTTGTGAAAATGTCTTCTAAATTGTCTTTGCACTTCCATGATGTTTTCATGCTTCCAGTAGCACTTTATGATAAATTTTCTTTCTTCAAAACCTAGTCGTACTTCTCCCATTATTATGGTCAATTTGATCTGAAAATAAATGAAAAATTCAATGAGTTTTGAGGAGCCAAAATGTGAGTACATTTTTTTGGGACACCCTGTATGTATGTGTATATATATATACACTAGGCGACCCGTGAACCCATTGGGTTCCCGTTGTGACAGCAGTTGATTAAAAAAAAAGATATCTCCAGGGAACTATACCGTTGAGGGTGTTTGCATTGATCAAATTCTCCTGAAGAGTACTTGACTGAATCGGGAATTGATTTTTTTCATATTTTTTTTCGTTGCCCGATTTTAACAAAATTTGACACTGCACACCACAGACGAATGGTGAGCAAGGTGGGCCGAAAATTTTTGCACCATCCTGTACCGTTTTAGCTGTATTTTGGGAACATACATACATACATACATACATAATATACAAGATGAGAGTTTTAGTAATATTTCGAAGATAGATGAACACGGAAGTATCAGATCAAAATCGTGATGTTTATTTTATGGTTAAAAATAAATCGTGTCTTGAGATTTTAAAATATATCATTTCAAGAAAATAAAAAAGATACATACATACAGTGGGGAGAACAAGTATTTGATACACTGCCGATTTTGCAGGTTTACCCACTTACAAAGCACGTAGAGGTCTGTAATTTTTATCATAGGTACACTTCAACTGTGAAAGACGGAATCTAAAACAAAAATCCTGAAAATCACATTGTATGATTTTTAAATAATTAATTTGCATTTTATTGCATGAAATAGGTATTTGATACATCAGAAAAACAGAACTTAATATTTGGTACAGAAACCTTTGTTTGCAATTACAGAGATCAGACGTTTCCTGTTGTTCTTAACCAGGTTTGCACAGACGACAGCAGCGATTTTGGCCCACTCCTCCATACAGATCTTCTCCAGATCCTTCTGGTTTCGGGGCTGTCACTGGGATACACAGACTTTCAGCTCCCTCTAAATATTTTCGATTGGATTCAGGTCTGGAGACTGGCTCGGCCACTCCAGGACCTTGAGATGCTTCTTACGGAGCCACTCCTTAGTTGCCCTGGCTGTGTGTTTCGGGTCGTCGTCATGCTGGAAGACCCAGCCACGCCCCATCTTCAATGCTCTTGTTGAGGGAAGGAGGTTGTTGGCCAAGATCTCGCGATACATGGCCCCATCCATCCTCCCCTCAATACGGTGCAGTCATCATGTCTTCTTTGCAGAAAAGCATCCCCAAAGAATGATGCTTCCACCTCCATGCTTCACGGTTGGG
>NC_140971.1:91248535-91261035 GCF_056783735.1 Eptatretus burgeri
CAACAACTCGCTTCTGGTAAAACTTCCAAAATCACGAATCACTGCTCATCTTCACTCTTTCACTCCTCTTTTTTCCCGCCTTTGGAATAAACTTCCTCACTCTATTCTTTCCCATTCTTCCCTTCAGGCTTTCAAAACAGCTGTTCACCACCACCTCTTATCTTCCCCCATCCAAATCCTCGATCTTTTCTACCCCCGATAATCCACCCAAGCCCACTTCCTTCAATTCTCCTGCTTTCCTTCCTGAAAGTCCCTTTAATGTCCATCTTCCCCTCGCCATGTTCCCCGTCCCATCCCCATCCCTCTCCCTTCCACAGTTCACCTGTGTCTGTTCCCCAATGTTTTGTCCCTTCCACTCCCGCCCCTCTTGTCTCATGCCTCCTTGCTGTGAGTTGTGTGTTAGCTCTCATACGAGCCTCGACCAAGGTATACAAAAAAAAAAAAAAAAAAAAAAAAAAAAATATAAGAAACGTTGAAGACACAAGATGAAATCAAGTCTATGGCAATACAATATAATTATGTAAATCATTGAAACATGACAAAATTCACAATTCCACTCGGGGCAATCACATCTGCCTGACGAAGGTTTCGAAATGAAAATGAAAATTCGCATTAAACTCAGAAACTTCATCCATTATAAACTTACTATACATATTAAGAAAAATCAAGCGTATTAAAGTTGGAACTCGACAATGTCGTCATCATCCTCATCATTGTCACATGGAGTGTTTGTACAGCCAGAGCCCCTGCAGTTTCCACAAGCTGGAGTGCACTCAATGTTGTGCTTCTCGCATGTGCATCTCATGGTGCTACATTCAGCCTGGCAGTTGCACCTAATGACACGTAACATCTTTTCAGGAGCTGGAGTTATTGATGTCTGAAGTGGCACAAAACCCTCGTCACACTTCTGCCAACCCCAGTCTGTCGGAAGAAGTTCATCTGCACATCCCTTCCATTCTTGGACTTGCAGATACACGTGCAGGCTGTGATACTTTGTTGCTTCTGATGTTGGTGGTAACGTCTGTGGTTGCACATGAGAGGAGCTCCAAGCCACCTTGTCCCAGTACCGCTGATACCGGAGGGTGTCCAGGGTGTGACTTGACTTTCCGTTGTAGATTATCACCAATGTTTTTTCTCCTGCATCTGCCACATCACATATGGAAGTTGGATATGTATCCAAAACCTTGGCCTGCTCACGGAATGTGTTGTTTGCTTTGAACGTTTTGAGGGAAGCTCCCTTTCCAATCCCATGAAGACGAGATGTCGTGTCACACCCAAGAACTGCATGTAGAAACAGTATGTGCTTGCATATGTCTGTACCAATCATTTTCTTTGTAACCTTGATGTTCCAGATGCGAGGCTTATTCGTGTTCTTCTTTGGCTCGGGACAAAAGAAGAGGTCATGGGATTCTAAGCTTGTATGGTAGCATAGGAGGACGAGGAGGTCTGTGTCATCACCAACTCACACAGTGTTGGTGACAGTCGCAGACTGCACGGCCTTCAGTACAATCAGGAGATCAGCATCCCCCAAGGCATGGTGTGTCTCACAGTTCTTCTTCTGAAGCTCTTCACTCAACATAAAAATGAATCGCTGTTTATTCTGCCTATTGGCAAGAAACTGTTCCTTCTTCATTGTGAGATGCATGTCAGCTGTAAAAGTCACAGTAGTGCCAGCATTCCCTTTAGACCGTCTCTGGTGTGTCATGTCCTTCGTGTTGGTACTCTCATAACGATCAAACACCACTATGGCATCTCCGTACTTCTTCGTTACATAATCAGTGTACTGCTGGCATATGTCTCTGTATGTAGATCCACGAGACCATGGAACGCGTTGAACAAGTGCCCCGCCATCCAAAACATACTGTTGCCCATCATTGGTATTGGGGATATCGGCTGGGACATCGGATCCAAGAAGATCCCAGATGGCATCAGCAAAGACCGGCTTGTTTGCTTCTCGGAGCTGAAGAGAGGAATCAAAGAGGGCTGGTGGATAGCTGCACAGTTCATATTTGAAGGCCGACTCCAGTTCTTCTGCTGTCTGTGCAACAGTGATCAGTCTCTGGAAGAGGAGTTGTGGGTCAACCTGGACTTGCTCTCCATCAATCTTGACAGATGACTTCATGCCGAGGGTGACAACTTGGTCTTTCCTCTGAAATGTGTACTCGGCAGGTGTTTTCCCATCCATAGATTTCAATATTTTGGCTCCTACAGCATGTGCTGTATCGATGTTGACGGTGGGGTGTGCATGAACTCCAGTGGCAATGTTCCTCAGACGTGGATCACTACTGAATGGATTCCGTTCCTGTAAATACTGAAGAGCTGATAGTGTCCTTCCAGTCACGAGATTGTCTTGCCTTGGTCATGTCCTTCTTCTGCTCTCCAGTGTTGTAGTTCACACCTGTGAGCTCCTGCATTGCCTGGTTTATTTCTGCACAGGCAGGCATTGATAGCAGCCATACCAGCCGTTGTTGCTCTGTCATTCCTCGCCCTCGTGTGAGCCCCCCGCTGGTCTTCAAACTTCTCATCAGAACTTGTTCGATGATCAGGTCAGATGAAAGACCTGCCCATAGGCGATCACTTCGTCGAACCACATAGAACCCCTCATCAAAACGTTGTTGGACATTGGGATGTTGAGTTTAGAGGTTGGACATCTGCTGCAGATACACCCTCGCAGATTTGGCATACAGGTTGTGGCCCGAGGCTGCCAGGTAAGGCAGCATTACCTGGATGGCCTGTAAATGTAGTGCCCAGTTCCCAGTGTGCTCTGCCTGGATGTACTGTATTTGTGTAGAATGTCTAGCATGTCCATATACTGAACCCAGAGCGTTGCAGAATCGGCATGCTTCTGAAGGTGGTCTTTGATTCGTTTCAAGACGTCAGACTTGCATACTTCTTCCGACAGACTGAGGTTGGCAGAAGTGTGACGAGGGTTTTGTGCCACTTCAGACATCAATAGCTCCAGCTCCTGAAAAGATGTTACGTGTCATTAGGTGCAACTGCCAGGCTGAATGTAGCACCATGAGATGCACATGCAAGAAGCACAACATTGAGTGCACTCCAGCTTGTGGAAACTGCAGGGGCTCTGGCTGCACAAACACTCCATGTGACAATGATGACGATGATGACGACACCCAATCAGGGGTACAGGATCGGGAAGGAGTTCAGGTACATTGATGGGTGAAAAGCTTTCATGAGGAAACACCTCAGGTTTAAACTGAGGTGGTGTTGATACAGGAGTGGGTGACAAAGACACTTGAGCCGGTTCAATGTTTGGCTCCCCGTGATGTAACCTGAGTTGGTCAACGTGTTTACGCATGTATCTACCATCACACAACTTCACAAGAAACATCATTTCACCAATGTTGTTGATCATGATGCCAGATAACCACTTGCTTCCACATCCAGAGTTCAACACGTATTCAGGATCATTGATCTGGAACTTGCGGTATCTAGACGTTTGGTCGTGATTACGTTTCTGTTGATTCTTATTATTCTTGACCTGGACCGTTACATCCGGGTGCACTAATGATGACCGTGTTATTTATTCACGACCCATCAGAAGCTTGGCAGGTGAGCGACCGGTGGATTGATGTGGTCTGGTGCAGTAATTGAGCAACACCGGAGCTGGACGAGATTGAACGGAGCCTTCCTTGACGCAGCTTAGACCATTCTTGATGATCTGAACAGCACGTTCGGCTTGACCATTACTAGCAGGTTTGTAGGGGACAGATGTGTAGTGCTTAATGCCATTCATTTTACAAAAGTTCTGAAACTCTGAACTCGTAAATGGTGATCCATTATCTGATACAATGGAGTTTGGAATACCTTGTTGCGTGAACATGGTACGTAGAGCTTCAGTTGTTATGGCACTACGAGAACTTCATTCCAGTTGGAGTGGGCATCAACTTCGACAAGGAAAAGCTTCCCTTGAAATGGACCAGCATGGTCGATGTGTCATCTGGACCATGGCTTTGATGGCCACGACCACATGGCCAATGGAGACTGTGGCGGTCTTGGCATGGGCTTGACAAGTGTAACGGTGACGTGCACTGGACTCAATGTCACTGTCCAAACATGGGCTCGGGCAATATCCTTCATGGTGACTATGCCTGGATGAGCAGTTTAGGCGGAATTATCACTCGTCTTCCCCAAATCAGGCAGTCTGCAGGGTTCGTGATGTATACGCAACAGCCTGGAGATTTCCGGTTCCATTTGTTTGCAACAACGCACACCCGATGCCACGTGAAGAGCTATCACAACTGAGAATAAGTTCCTTGGATGGGTTGTAATGGACAAGTAACGGCGAGGAGGACAGCATGGTTGTAGCGGCCTTGAACGCTCTTGTTTTGGAAGCTTCCCATTTCCAGACAACGCCTTTCCTGGGGACAAGATGCAGAGACTCGACGGATGTGCTTCGTTGAGGCGGGAAATTACCAAAGTAGGTCAACATACCCAGGAATGCACCAAGTTCTGAAATGTTTTGTGGCATTGGTGCATTCGCAATTGCTTCAACTTTGCTCGGAGAGGGCAAAATGCCTTGACAGGAGATTTGATGACCCAGGTATTCAACTTCACGTGCCATAAAGGCACACTTCTCACGCCTTAGGTGTAACCCAGCTTGTGACAGCTGATTGAGAACTTAATTGAGGTTCTCAGGGTGTTCATGTTGTGACTTGCCAGTCAGCAGTATGTCGTCCTGGAATACAACTGTCTTTGGTACAGTTTTCAATAATGTGTCCATCTTGCGTTGGAAGATTGGTGCAGCAGAGCGTATGCCAAATGGGCATCTGTTGTACATGTGGAGTCCTCGATGAGTGTTGATGCGCGTGTAGGACTTGGAATCATCATCCAGTTCCATTTGAGCACAGGTATTGGTCAAGTCAAGCTTTGTGAATGTCTGGCCACCCACGAGAGTGGTGAACAGATCCTCTGCTTTGGGCAAAGGGTAGCCATCCAGCTTTGAATAGAGGTGGATCGTCATTTTGTAATCCCCACAAATGCGCACTGTTCCATCTGCTTTGAGTATTGAACTGATAGGTGCTGCCCAGTCGGAGTACTCGACTGGTGAGATGACGGCCTCACGCTGCAGGCGGTCAAGCTCACATTCGATCATTGATCGCATCATGTAAGGCACAGGTCTATCCTTATGGAACGATGGCTGAGCATCTGCAGAAACATGAATCCTCACTTTGAGCCCTGCAAAGGTGTCAACACCATCGCTGAACAGGCCCGGGTACTTGTTGAGCACGATGTCGTATACTAAGAGGGTTGATCCTTCTCCACGCACTATCAGTAGTGGTAGGATATGAGTGCTGTTTCCATATCCTACAGTTACGTTCGCTGAACCAACTACAGGAACCACCTCCTTGGTGTATGTTCTCAAGTCAGTAGATACAGGCCGGACGGAGTGCAGGAGCCTTTCTCAGAGGGTAGATGGAGGTGAACTTGCTCTCGCTCATAATTGATCTGGAAGCGTCGGGATCAACTTCCATCCTCACCCAGATCTTATCCATTGTTGCATCAACTATAATTGGAGCATCGGAGGTCTTTGTTCCGACAGAGAAAAACCTCATAAAGTTCCTCACTTGACTCTCGGCTGCAGGCTGTGCTCTGTGACCTATCGTCTGCTGCATCTGGGTTTACCCCCAATGTGATGAGCAGGAGACAAGTTCTTCGACTTGGATTGAGAACAACTTCAAATGTCCCCGCTTACCACAGTTGTCACAGGTATCATTCCTGTACTGACATCAGAAAACTTGATGATTACCACAACCTGGGTAGATTCAGAGATGTCAAGAGGTGGAGGTGAATTTGGGGGCTTGCAAAAACACTTTTGCTTGTAGCTAAAAGTTACCTTGTTAACCGATGGGTCCTGCTGCATAACTTTTGACTTGTTAGAGATCGCACGCAGCCTCTCGGCAGTTTGCATACACGCAGTGGCTATTTCCATGACTTTAGCCAAATTGGGGTCGGATTCAGAAAGGAGTTTCCGCAGAATTGAGTCGTCATTGATGACTATAATAAAAGAAATCACGTAACATCTCTTCGAGTTTATCTGTAAACTCACAATGTTCGGTGAGTCGACGTAAATCACCCTCAAACTCGGATGCTGACTGACCATCTTGACGATGGTGGGTAGAAAATTTATATCTCGAGATATATCTTACCCAGTTTAGGGTGATAATGTCTTTTCAGGAGATTGACGAGCTCTTCATACGACTTGTCAGAAGGTTTGGTTGGGACAAGAAGATCTTTGATGAGGCTGTACGTCGGGGCGCCGCACACGGTCAGTAATACGGCTCGCCACCTTTCAGCGTCCTCATCGATGTCCATTTTGTTTGCCACGAAGTACTCCTTCAGACGATCGGAATAGTCTTCCCAATCATCCCCCACTGACATCCTCCCAAAGACATCCTCGTCGCCACTGTCGTGTACTCAATAGACGAGGACGAAGGCTCTGAAGTGGGAACAACAGGTTGAATTCGGACGTGGACACAACACAGCACTGCACAGCATCGGAACATGGGTGGGACACATGACTGTGCTTAACCAACCCTGGTGTACCCATGTATGCATGCATTATCATAAACTACTGATACATCTCAATCAGAACGAGCTGATTCATCACACTCTCAAGGATGTTTCACTCCAATACAGGGCTGTTCAAAAATTACGGAACGCCATTGTTTCGGGAAGCGCGAACGGACTTGAATAAACCTCACTAATAATTTTAATTTGACATGTGATTCGATTTTAAGGGTCCCTCATTGTGACGAACACTCGACCCAAACAAAGCCAATGGAAATTTGACGCAACAAACCTGGACAGTATCTAATCAGCAGCGGCCTACAGGCCGAATGTGTTGAACCCACCAGAAAACCAAGATGGCAGCCATATAATTTTGTTTTGTCTCAGTGTCATGGTGTCTCGGTGTTAAGAGAGCAATGTGGGTGTGGTTCGGCAGCTGTCCGACCAATGAGTGCACGTTTCAAAAATCGACCCCCCCCCAATGAGTACCCCCAAGAACAAGAACAATGCAGAGCTCTTGTTGACCTGTGACATGTTGCAGGTAAAAACTAGAATGGCACTCGTTGGAGCGCATACCTCCGCCGCGTAATGTTTGATCCATGAGAACATAACGGGCCCAATACATGTTTGAAATGTCATGCTATGCAGTACGATAACGTTTTTGGCCCTATCTCTCAATGGTGAAAAATCACATAAAAAATAAATAATTCTTGTATCTAGATCCAGATTTACATCTTCCCCAAAATCGAATCACTTCGTCCTTGTCACACACACAACCTGTTCATAAAATGAACAGTCTGGTGGGAACCCGAGCTAGCTTTCCCCCAACCCCCCCCACCCCCTAGTGGTCTTCTCACCCAGACCCCCTGGCCCGCAACATTGTGTATGTGTATATGTAGATATGTGTGATCCATTATGGGGGTCAAACCAGTATGGCTTGAAAACAAAGATCAGACTGTGCAAGAGTAACGTGTCAAGGCCGTTCTTTTGTTTGGCTCAGAATGTTGGCGTGCCACCAAGACCGATGTGAATCAGATGGAGTCCATTCAAAATGGATGGCTTCGGAAAATATGTCGCTTCTTCTGGCTGAACAAAATATCAAACAAAGATGTGCATGTAAAGACCAGGTGCGAGAGCATTGTCCAAGATCTTCAACGTCGGCGTATTTGATGGCTCGGGCATGTACCAAGAATGGATCAAGATCATATTCCTAAAAATCGGCCCACAATGGACAACAACTCGCAAGAAAAAATTTAGAAGGCCAAAGATCACTTGGCGGAGGATGGTGTTGACGGCATTCAATAAAATGGATCTCACCTGGAGCATAAGAATGAATCTCACCTGGAGTATTAAAATGAACCTCACCTGGAGTATTAAAATGAACCTCACCTGTAGCATGGCACAACATTTCACAAAAGGCAGGATCAAGCGGAGGGAGATTGTTTTTGCCTGATGTCCCACAGGATATGAAGAGGATTAATAATTATAATTAATGAAAGTTTAAACTTGGAGGGGTTTTGATGCATGTTTTGCATCTCAACCAAACGACTCACCGCAGTGGTGAACGTGCCTGGACTTCCCATGGCAGTCCGACAAAGCCCGAATTGTACAGTGACTTGTAAATCTGCTTCCCTGTGCACCACGACCCCATGACCCATTCGAATTTGCCCCTTTTTTTTTCTTTCTTTTTTTCTTCCTTGCGATGCCATTCGGTTTTATATTTACCAATCTGTGGTGGAATCAAAACTTTGTCCAACGAAGGAAAGATACATTTGGGGTATGGTACCTCACCTGCATGCCAATAAACTTGCTTGAGCTCAAATAATGATACCCCACCACTTAACGATAACTTCTTGAAACACCTTAAAGAGTACACACACACACACACACGTTTGGGAGTGCAGGGATCGGGAATTGGGAGTGCAGGGATCAGAAATTGGGAGTGCAGGGATCGGAAATTGGGAGTGCAGGGATCGGAAATTGGGAGTGCAGGGATCGGAAATTGGGAGGGCAGGGATCGGAAATTGGGAGTGCAGGAATCGGAAATTGGGAGTGCCGGGATTGGAAATTGGGAGTGCAGGGATCGGAAATTGGGAGTGCAGGGATCAGAAATTGGGAGTGCAGGGATCAGAAATTTGGAGTGTTGGGAGTGCCGGGATTGGAAATTGGGAGTGCAGGGATCGGAAATTGGGAGTGCAGGGATCGGAAATTGGGAGTGCAGGGATCAGAAATTTGGAGTGTTGGGAGTGCCGGGATCGGAAATTGGGAGTGTCGAGATCGGAAATTGGGAGTGCAGGAAGGAAAAATAAATGAAAAATAATGGATTTAAAATTGGTGGTTTAGTATTCCTTGGGATCTAAGAAACTCTGTGGTACCATTAAAATTGGGGGTGCTAATTGTTGAAGCAAACCCTACAACAGCAATAAGCCTTCCCCGATGCCGTATGGGGACTGGGGAAGTTTAATTACTTGTGAAACGTCTTTCAACAGCCCTTCTGGAAACGATTAGAGCGGTGTGTATGTATTGCTGCACAAAACGGCATTTTTTAACAGAGCATTCAATCTTAGATGCGTTCAAAAACAACGAGATTAACTTTTCAGGTGACTCGACAATTGCTAACCAAGTTGGCGACACCGCACGAGTTATAATGCTCCTTCTACATGTTTTCCAATTCAGTGGGCTGGATGGGCTCGGTCGGGTTGGGTTGGGTCGGAGATAAATAAATAATGATAATAAATTTTCTTGTATAATCTTTTATTATATACCATCTAATGCGTCGCTTCACCGACGGGAATAGTATGAGGGGTGAGAAAGAAGGGGGGGAGAGAGAGGGCTGGGGGAGGGTAAGGAGGTGGAGGGGGGAAGAGAGAGGAGGTGGTGGAGTGAGGAGGGGTGGGTGAGCGAAGAGGGAAGGCAGTGAGAGGAAGGGAAGGCAGACGTGCGGTGGAGTGTTAATTACGATTCATACTGTCTCATCAAAATGATTCTGCATCGAATAACTGTGAAGATGGAAACAAAATAATGTCTGAAATCCATTTTCTATCCCTCATACTATAAATACCACCCAGAAATAACCACTGTCCAGACATGTATGGAGATAACCACCATACAGGTACACCCAGAGACAGAGAGCAAGGGGAGGGGTAGGGGAGTTGGCAGAGAGAACGTTCTGCTTTATGAAACACACACACACATATCCATCCACCAGGACCATACTCTATAAAGAGCATCATTTCTGCTCCAGCAGTCTCCTGGGCTCTTTGGCACAATCCTGGACAGGTCATTTGTTAGATGGTGACACCGCACTGTCCACTGTGATTCCACTGTTGGCGACACCCCAACACAGGATACTCAAATGGCTCAATCATCCCAACAAGCTGGTACTCATTTTGCCAACCTCAGAACGATGACAGGCTGAGTCAACCCCACCAGGTATTAATTCAACGGAAAGCAGAATTTGAACTTATGACCTTATGATCCCAAGCCAACCACCCTAACCATTACGGCAATACCAGGCACATATTTGATAGTATAGATTCATTTATTATACATACTAACAGAGTGAAATCGCCCAATGGGCGATCTTGTTCCAAGCATGCAACACATTCTTTGAACGCATATCTTTATTTGGGTGGTGTATAGGCAACTGACAGCACTGTGTAGGGAAAAGCCACATGAAGTTATGTGCATGAAGCAAAAACATACCTACAGCTTATAATTCAAACCACCTCACTGCACTGTAAAACGTGGGGACAGGAATCCTGCACTGTAAATGGTGGAGACTTGTAATACCCTCCCCCACCTGGAGGCAGCGCTACATGATACACATTGACAGAGAGAATTTGGATCCACACCCTCCCCCCCACCCCCCAACAAAATAAAAATAAAAAATTCATTGACAGAAAACCCAAAATTCAAAAAAATATAAAATATACAAATAGATATAGTAAAGATTTAAAAAACAACACCCCGAAATATTAATTGGGATGATGCTGATCCAATGCAGCAAATCTGGATGGAATCAGCCCACAACTGGAGGAGTACTGCAACAAACAAACACACAAACACCGGTCCGTGAATTATCATAATAATTAATTATGTACACACATTATACAGGTATTAATACAAAATAAATTTGATTCACATATGCATTAAAAAAAAACCCAAATTCAAATCTAACAGAGCTTGCGATTTAGCAATTTAAAAAGGTAATAAAAATTTAAAATGCATTGACAGAAAACCAAAAATTAAAAAATATATGTGTATATATAAAGATAAAAAAAAACAAATTCAAATTTAACAGAGCTTGTGACTTAGCAATTTAAAAATTAAAATAAAAATTAAAAATGTATTGACAGAAAACCAAAAATTAAAAAAAATAAATAAATGAACGATATATATATGTATATACATATATATATATATATATATATATATATATATATATATATGTATATATATATATATATATATATATGTATATATAGAGATTTAAAAAAAACCAAATTCAAATTTAACAGAGCTTGTGACTTAGCAATTTAAAAATTTAAATAAAAATTAAAAATGTATTGACAGAAAACCAAAAATTCAAAAAAATAAATAAATAAACAATATATACATATATATATATATATATATATATATATATATATATATATATATATATATATATATATATATATATATATATATTGTTGTGGTTGACGAAATTCGCAAACCACCATTCAGGTCCCTTAGGTGAGATATCTCTGTAAGTATATGTGTAGTTAGGCCCAAACCCGTTGTTTAGAGGGAATAAATGTCATTCATTCGGGCTGCGACCCTTCAGGATAGCCGTTTTTCTTTTACTATCTTTATTTTGGACCAACCGCCATTACTACCACCACAACCACCACCAACCACGTCTCAACAGCCATCACACAACAACCACCAACCGCAACGCCGCTTCACAACAACAACGCCAACAGCCACGACCCTTGCCGTCACATCTCGCTCTCGCAACCATCGCATCACCGCCATTCCCGCGCCGCTTGTGGGCACCGATCCTGGACTCGTACAGGGCGCGCACCGAGCAGCGGGTGCAAAAACACCAGCCTTTCCGAGAAATCGGATCAAGAATCATTCACGCCCACTTTTCCTCTGTCCAATGGGGAGCGTGGCTCCGCCCCCGAGCGATTCCTGATCCAAAAATCTGCATATGGTTTCTCCTGTCGGACTATAAAGCACCGAGCGCGGAGCGAATCGAGGCAGTTGGAAAGAGTTGAGAGTTTCTGAGAAGAGGAAAGCAGTTGTTGAGGGAGTTTCTGAATCGGGAGAGAAAAAGAGTTTCAGAATCGCAGTTGGACGGAGTTGTGGAGAGTGGGAGAGTTGGAGAGTTGTGGCGGCGGCGAAGGCAGTCGAGAAAGTGTCTGCCGGGGTCCGGAGAGGCTGGAAAAGCCAAGAATCTTTGTGGAGGTCGGCGCTCGTGTCAGAGTCGGGGAGCTGCGGAGAGGGGAGGCCGGTAACGCGGTCGAGGTTGCGGTGGAGTCGCTCGTCGCGGGACCCAAGCCAGCGAGATATCCTCATTCTCCCGAGCATCAACAACCCCCTCCTGTTTCCCCCCACGCTGAGATAGTGTGAGAAGGGGGCCCCGTTCCCACCCCATTCCAGGCAGTGCCAGCGAGGCCCGCGGAGTCGGGGCGCCACCGCCATTTTGCGGCTCATCACCAGACGGGTAGGCTCGACGCGGTCTCGGCCCCAGGCCCGTCTGCCCCCCTCATCGTTGAGGGTGGTCCCTTTTTCTTTTGCTTTGAGTATATGTGTTGTCGGCGCCGTCTGTGAAGTAAAACTGTATAAGTGTTGCCGTGTGCTCGGTAGTCGGTAGTAGATCTGCATTGTGTTTCTCTTTTACATTTGCTTTTTGTGCATTATTGTGGTGTTTCTTCTTTTGTTACATTTGCTTTTGGTGCATAATTGTGGTAATTGTATATGTG
>NC_140971.1:91266035-91333535 GCF_056783735.1 Eptatretus burgeri
ATTGGGGTGACGGAGACGTGCACGAGGGAGATAACAAGGGAAGAGACAGAAATAATAGTTGAGACAAAGGAGGTAAAGGGTGAAGAGGTGACTGAGTTGGCAGAGACACGGGAGATGGGAACGATAGAGGGAAGACTGCACGATGAAGACGGGGTAAGTGACGCACACACACACACGGAGGTAGTGGAGGATAATGGGGGTGAGCTCGCGGACTGGGTAGAGACCCGGTGCGAGCAGTTGGATGGCCTCCTCCAGGAACGAGGGGAGGGAGTATGCCCCCTTGAGGCGAGTCACGACCAGGTGAGTTCGGTCGTGCTTTGTGAGGTCGAGGGGAGGAGTGCTGTGGACAGGTGCACGGAGAGCTTGGGGGGTATAGAGGCCCCGGAGACCCTTGTGGGGACACAAATCCCCAGTGTGGTTGTGCCTGTGTGTGTGGTGCAAGGTGTGACAAAGACCCCGTGTGTGGAAGCGACCCCGTGTGTGAGTGGTGTGGTGGCGATGGTGCCGGAGTACGTGCTTCCCAGCACGCCGTCTGTAAAAGGTGCACCGCAAGTGGAAGAGGCCGTGTGTGTGGATGAAACGGCCAGTGTGGATGAGGCATCGCGGGTGAGTGCCCCCGTGTGTGTGAGTGGTGTGGTTTGTGTGAGGGAAATGGCACGAGTGAGTAAAAGGCCGCGATTGAGTGGAGCCATGTGTGCGAGGGAGATGGCATGCGTGAGTGAACGGCCGAGTGCAAGGGAGACCGTGTGTGTGAGAGAGCGGTATGTAAGGGAGATGTCGGTGGGCATGTGTGAACCTTGTCGCACTATCTCAGCGCGGGGGGAAACAGGAGGGGGGTTGTTGATGCTCGGGGGATGGAGGATATCTCCCTGTCTCGGGTCCCGCGACGAGCGTCTCCACCACGACCTCGGTCGTGCTGCCGGCCTCTCCCTCCGCAGTTCCCCGAATCCGACGCGAGCACCCCCTCAACCGCCTTCGCCGCCGCCGCCTCTCCACAGCTTCGTCCGATCGCCCTCTCCGTCTCCTCTCTTGACTCGTCCCAACTCTTCACTGGCTCCGCGAACTCCCAACTCCCCGACTGACGAACGCAGCCGTGTATATCCCCCGTGGCCTCGCTCCTTCACCCTTGACCCTTTACCTCCGACCCTTCACCTCTAACTGGCTCCCCATTGGACCGAGGAAAAGTGGGCGTGAATGCTTTTTGATCCATGAATTTGCATATAGCGACCACGCTCCAACGCCCTGGAGGCGGGGCCAAATCGCCCCACGCTCACCGATAGGACGGAACAGAAGTGGGCGTGAGTCGTTTTTGATCCGTTTTCTTCGGAAAGTCTGTGATGTTTCTGAACACGCTGCTCGGTGCGCGCCCTGCACGAGTCCAGTATCGGTGCCCACAAGTGGCGCAAGAATGGTGGTGATGCGATGGTGGCGAGTTGTGACGGTAAAGGTCGTGGCTGTTGTTGTGAAGCGGCGTTGTGGTTGGTGGTTGTTGTGTGATGGCTGTTGAGACGTGGTTGGTGGTGGTAGTAATGGCGGCTGGTCCAAAATAAAGATAGTAAAAGAAAAACGGCTATCCTGAAGAGTCGCAGCCCGACTGAATGACATTTATTCCCTCGAAACAACGGGTTTGGGCCTAACTACACATATACTTACAGAGATATCTCACCGAAGGGACCTGAATGGTGGTTTGTGAATTTCGTCAACCACAACCCTACCCCTTCCCCTTTTTACAGACTCGTCCCGAGTCGTCAAATTTTCGTGTGCCATCATGTGTAGTTTTCCCCTAGTACATTTTACCTACGGATCCCTGAGTGCGACATTCATGGTATTCGTGTCCCCAAAATAAATAACCTGAGGGCTGAGTAACTACCTAAACAAACTCACTCACACAGACGACTTAAATAAAATTGCCGGCGCTAGACAGACATGCCGGGGGCGCACTCATATTTACAGTACATCTTAACCTTAACTTACAAATTTTACACGAAACCATGGCCCAGGATCAATGAACTCTGCAAAAAGAAAGCAGTTAGCAGGGAGCCAGGCTGCTCGCATGCAGTCTCTGACTCAAACAATGCAGGTGACAGGGAACGTGGCCGGCTGCTCACACGCAGTCCAAGGCCTTCCCTTTTGAACTGAACGCAGTGAACCACAACGGTGCATGGGCTGCACAATGTAGTCTCCATGCCAGCTCAAGTGGCACACGCAATGAACACAACGAATGGATGGATGAATGGATGGACGCAAACACGGTGCACGGGCCACCACTGCAGGCCCGTGTTGTAGCTGCCAACAGGGCAGTTCTCGCAGCTTGCAAACTGTTGCCTTGATCCTGGCGCACATGGCAATGAACAGGGGGGGGGGGGGCAAAGCAAAATTGAACGGGGCTGGTGAACGTGGGCAGTGGGCATGGCATGGCAAAGGCAGCAGGCAAACACAGCCCGCAGAAGAAGGCCGCTGCAGGCAAACACAGCCGGCAGACGAACTGGCCGGCACAGGCCTTGCAGAAAACAGCTGCAGACGATCCAGCCGGCACAGGCCTTGCAGCACAGCAGCTGCAGACGATCCAGCCGGCACAGGCCTTGCAGCAAAACAACAGCTGCCGAAGAAGTGGGCCGGCGTTTGCCTTGCAGCAACGCAGCCAGCAGATGAAGCTGGCCAGCCTTTGCCGTTCAGTGGAGGTTGGTGGAGGGAGTGCGGTGGTGCTGGCCACTCGGAAGGCGGGCTCGGACCTACCCTACGGTCTCCCTCCCAACCTATCGCCTTTGCCTGTCATTGTCTATACCCACTCCCTTAATTCGTCAAACCCCAATTTAGCCCCAACTTATTTTTTTATTTTTTTTATTTTTACTTCCCCACTATAAATCGTCCCCTAACCCCCTTTATCGTCCTTGTTCGGCTAACCTATCCTGTCACCTAGCCTACTCCCAACCCCTACGTTCCCTTCCCGGAGGGGAATAAGGGAGAGCTAGCGTCCTGTGCCGAGGCCCAACGAAGCCTCAGGATGGCCTCCCCAGAGTTCGGCGATCTATAACCAAAGTGGGTCCAGCAGCCCACAACGAGAGCGAGGGGATGGATGGTGCGGAGGGGTACACTTCCTAATCTACCCTATCCATTTAACTGTTAAACTACCCCGGGGCTTTCAACAAGCGCCTCTCGCTTAAACTATTGGTTCTAACAACCCAGATTCCCGTCGCCTGTGTTGGTGTCCTCACAATTTCGGGCCTCGCCCCCCAATTTTCTCTCCGTGCCTTCACACGGTCTCATGGCTGGGACACGTGGCTCCCTTCGGCAGGCACGACCCTCTGCCGATTCTCCGACGATGGCACCCCCGGGCACTACACTGCCTCCAAGCCTACCAGCTCCCTAAACACCGGGGAGTGCCCCCCATGGCACCTCCCCTGAAACGCACACGTGGCAGGCTGGCTTCCCAGACCCCTTTCCGAGGGTCACCCGTGCCCACAACACTGCCCACGCGGCTAATGGCTCCCCGGGCCCCCGCACCAAGCAGGCGCACCCGTGCCCACTACGCTATCCCGGCCCCCCCATGGGCCCTTGGCCTACCACGGCCGACTAGCCTGGTGCCCGGGGTACCCACTCAGCGATACTCACCTTTCGCAGCCACGCTCCCAACCCGTCAACAGGGCTCCTGCACCCCTCCAAATGGGTTTCGAGCCGACACTACCACCAACAACAAAACAACCTCCATTTTTCAATTTGACTAACCCCCTAACTCACTTTATACTGACCCCGGGGTCCCTTGGGCGGGAGTCACTCCTCCCCCCAATCACTCATCGCACCATGCAGTCCCCATTCGCTCCATACACACAGACCCGCTGGCCTCACTCACTCAACAAGTGCTCACCTCACAACTCACCAACTCTTCAACACACACACCGCTGAACTCTGCTATCCTCCTCACTACATCCCCTAACTAACTCGTGCTCCCACGTCGTCCCTTAAACTACAGCACGTTCCTTTTAACACTACGTAGCTAATTTTACGTTCCCTCTACACATTCACAAGTCTGTCACTGTTTTCTAAATCAAAAAATCATTTCCTATTTCCCCAACCTAAATCTGGCTACAATCCCTCTAACTAATCCATTCCACGGACTCCATGAGGACTTACCCCTGCCCCATGAAGTCGGTCTAACTAAGCTAACCCTTCCCCCTAACTAGTTTTCATCCTGTGCCCAGGTCAAGGGGGTCTTCCACCCCTTGCCCAGGAATCCTGTGCACCCGAAAGTGAGGCTTGCTTTTTTTTTTTTTTTTTTTTCTTTCCATGCGCAGCACCAGCGCGGCAACTCGCAGCTCGCGCACTTTGCACCTGCCCGTGACGTCATGCAGCTGCACGTGTTCCTCGTCCCTCCTTGGACGGTACCATCCGGCAGAGATACCCCTCCTGCCGGATTCCAACCCCGCGTGTAGCCATGACGTCACCGTGCGCATAAAAAAAAAACAAGCCCCACGTCTCGAGGGGTTCCCCATGCGAACACATGTGCTTTGCCCGTTGGAGCTTCACACACACGCCCGCGTGGAGAACCCGTCCGGTCCAAATCCATAATCCTGCCTAAACTTTGTCCGTCCGCGGGATCGGCAAATCCACCGCGTACGTTTCCGGACCGGGACTTCATTCCCGCAAGCGAGCACGTGGGGGCCTCGTGCGTTGCACAGCACGGACCTCGTGCTCACTGCTGGGTGAACCCGGCACGGTCACCGAAACTACTACAGCCGCTACCCGGCTTTCTTTCCTCTCATGTCGCCGTCGTCGCCATTCGACACACGCACTCCCGCGTGTTACGACGCTAACACACCTCACCATTAAACTCACACCGGGAGACGCGGCTGCATGTTCACACATGCCCACCGACATCTCCCTTTCATACCGCTCTCTCACACACACGGTCTCTCTTGTACTCGGCCGTTCACTCACGCATGCCATCTCCCTCGCACACGTGGCTCCACTCACTCGCGGCCTTCCACTCACTCGTGCCATTTCCCTCACACAAACCATACCACTCACACACGCGGGGGCACTCAACCGCGGTGTTTCATCCATACTGGCCGTTTCATCCACACACACGGCCTCTTCCACTTGCTGTGCCCCTTTTACACACGGCGTGCTGGGAAGCAGGAAGCACGTACTCCGGCACAATCGCCACCACACCACTCACACACGGGGTCGCTTCCACACACGGGGACGCACTCACACCTTGCACCACACTGGGGATTCGTGTCCCCACAAGGGTCTCCGGGGCCTCTATACGCCCCAAGCTCTCCGTGCACCTGTCCACAGCACTCCTCCCCTCGACCTCGCAAAGCACGACCGAACTCACCTGGTCGTGACTCGCCTCAAGGGGGCATACTCCCTCCCCTCGTTCCTGGAGGAGGCCATCCAACTGCTCGCACCGGGTCTCTACCCAGTCCACCAGCTCACCCCCATTGTCCTCCACTACCTCCGTGTGTGTGTGTGCGTCACTTACCCCGTCTTCATCGTGCAGTCTTCCCTCTATCGTTCCCATCTCCCGTGTCTCTGCCAACTCAGTCACCTCTTCACCCTTTACCTCCCTTGTCTCAACTATTATTTCTGTCTCTTCCCTTGTTATCTCCCTCGTGCACGTCTCCGTCACCCAAATTAGTTTGTCCCTCTCGGTTACCGTCACTTTTTCTGTCACGACCCTCGCCCAACACGCCCCCCGAATTATTTTGTCACCCGCCTCCACCGCGGGCCCGATAGCCGTTGCACCCCCTTCAGGCTCGTTCACTCCCACACGTGGAGTCGCCATTTTTAGCTCCCTGGTCACTGCCTTCATGCCTGCCTGCAGGCTTCGGCCCATGTTCTGCGTCTCACCCCGCAGCTTTTTAGTTTCTTCCTTCATGTTTGTTTCCATTCCGTTCATTTGCTTGTTCATTCCGTTCATTTGCTTGTTCATTCCGTTCATTTGCTTGTTCATGCCTTTTATTTCGTTTGTGTTTGCATCCATTTTCGTTTTCAGTTCCGCATTCATTTTTGCCAGCATGGTGAATAGCTGGGCCATGTCGGGTGCGCTTGGGTGAGCCGATTCGGCAAGGATCGGGGGGTTTGGTGGAGAGGGGGAGTGGAGGTGTCATACACCGCGGCCGCTGCCGCACCTATTTCGGGCTCTGGGTTCAATTGGGCGAGTTCGTTTTCCTGTACAACCAACATTTCCTGCACGGGGATTTCATCCTGGACCATGGATTCTACACATTCTACATCCATTTCTAATACCCCCGGCTCCCGCTCGCCTTGAGACGCCATCTTGCTTCTCGTAAAGGGTTAATTTAGCTCGCTCGTAATTTGGAGGGAATCGGGGGTCGCTCCTCTCACCCCTGGACCGATTCCCGTGAATTTAGTTGGAGACAGGAGAGCCCGTTTTCCCGTTCTCCGATACCAGTGCCGCGAGGAGGGCGATGAGTTTATATCGCACGACCTGACACCAGTGTTGCGGATTCGCGCCCGCCGGCGTGCGAACGGCCACGTAACTCGAATCGCGACACGTCGCCCACCGGACGGACAATCCAGTCGTGACCCTCTCAGACTAACGCCGGGAACTAGTCACGGGTGGACCTTTCGGCCTCACCACGATCGTGCCAATCGGCCCCGCGCGTGGGATAGGGTTGCTCGCCAAATTCGACCTACCTAAGTACCCACACGGAGGGTAGACCGGGCGATCGCACCTCGCCGCAGGTCGACTTCGGACACGGGCCACTTTAAGCGACCCGTTCCGTACTATCGGGATAACCGAGCGGTGTTATCGTCGGCCCCGACGGTTCGATTAATTATCGGGCGTTTTAGCCCACGACCAACCCTTTACGTGAAGTAAGATGGAGATTCAATAGAGGAAAAGACGAAGCGAAGCGGGAAAACAGTTCAACATAAAGCACATTTATTTCACGATGAACGGAAAGCACACATATACAATTACACCAAAAGCAAATGTAAAAGAAGAAGAAACACAATAATACACAAAAAGCAAATATAAAAGAGAAACACAATGCAGATCTATTACCGACTACGCGAGCACACGGCAACACTTATGCAGTTTTACTTCACAGACGGTGCCGACAACACATATACCCAAAGCAAAAGAAAAGGACCACCCTCAAGGATGAGGCGGGCCTGGGGCCGAGACCGCGTCGGGCCTACCCGTCTGATGATGAGACGCAAAGTGGCGGTGGCGCCCCAACTCCGCGGGCCTCGCGGACGGTGTCTGGTAGGGGGGTGGGAAAAGGGCCCCCTTGTCGCACTATCTCAGCGCGGGGGGGAAACAGGAGGGGGGTTGTTGATGCTCGGGGGATGGAGGATATCTCCCTGTCTCGGGTCCCGCGACGAGCATCTCCACCACGACCTCGGTCGTGCCGCCGGCCTCTCCCTCCGCAGTTCCCCGAATCCGACGCGAGCACCCCCTCAACCGCCTTCGCCGCTGCCGCCTCTCCACAGCT
This sequence comes from Eptatretus burgeri, assembly GCF_056783735.1. NCBI lineage: Eukaryota > Metazoa > Chordata > Myxini > Myxiniformes > Myxinidae > Eptatretus > Eptatretus burgeri. Next base: position 91,273,502 of record NC_140971.1, read on the forward strand.
TCGTCCGATCGCCCTCTCCGTCTCCTCTCTTGACTCGTCCCAACTCTTCACTGGCTCCACGAACTCCCAACTCCCCGACTGACGAACGCAGCCGTTTATATCCCCCGTGGCCTCGCTCCATCACCCTTGACCCTTTACCTCCGACCCTTCACCTCTAACTGGCTCCCCATTGGACCGAGGAAAAGTGGGCGTGAATGCTTTTTGATCCATGAATTTGCATATAGCGACCACGCTCCAACGCCCTGGAGGCGGGGCCAAATCGCCCCACGCTCACCGATAGGACGGAACAGAAGTGGGCGTGAGTCGTTTTTGATCCGTTTTCTTCGGAAAGTCTGTGATGTTTCTGAACACGCTGCTCGGTGCGCGCCCTGCACGAGTCCAGTATCGGTGCCCACAAGTGGCGCAAGAATGGTGGTGATGTGATGGTGGCGAGTTGTGACGGTAAAGGTCGTGGCTGTTGTTGTGAAGCGGCGTTGTGGTTGGTGGTTGTTGTGTGATGGCTGTTGAGACGTGGTTGGTGGTGGTAGTAATGGCGGCTGGTCCAAAATAAAGATAGCAAAAGAAAAACGGCTATCCTGAAGAGTCGCAGCCCGACTGAATGACATTTATTCCCTCGAAACAACGGGTTTGGGCCTAACTACACATATACTTACAGAGATATCTCACCTAAGGGACCTGAATGGTGGTTTGTGAATTTCGTCAACCACAACAATATATATGCCTGGTGTTGGCGCAGTGGTTAGGGCAGCGGCTTGGGATCCAAAATGTCCTGAGTTCAAGCCCCGTTGGGCCACTGAATTAATACACCAGGGGGTTGACTCAGCCTGTCATCCTTCCGAGGTCGGTGAAATGAGTACCAGTGTACTGGGCCGGTGTATACCCCGGTTAAAATAGGTGTACCATATCCCTGTGTTGTAAGAGGTGACCAGGGTTGCGTCAGGAAGGGCATCCGGCGTAAAACATGTGCCAAATCACTATGCGGATCATACGGATGATCCGCTGTGGCGACCCCTTACGGGAGCAGTGAAAGAAGAAGAAGAAGAAGATATATATTTATATATATATATATATATATATATATATATATATATATATACATTGACAGAAAAATATAAATATACTTAAATAAATAGATTTTTAAAAGTGAAAAAATAAATGTCCGTAACCATAACTTGTTTCCCATGCCGAAGCCAAAATACTCATGGTATTTCCACTCTGGACAACCAAGTAAAGCCAATGCTTGAACCAAGCCAGTTGTCCAAAATGCATATCAGTCGATTTGTTGTTCATCAGCATGTCTTACCAAAGAGTTCAAATGTCAATTGAGAGTCACAAAACAATTTCCTCTAGAAAGCACTTCTTTATCGGAAGCACTTGGAATCGACGACATCGATTCCAGTTCACGACTCGGTTCCATTGCTAGAATCGAGGATAGAGCACTTTGGAATTGAGTACTTTGAAATCGAGAATCGAATATTTTGGAATCGAGAATCGAATACTTTGGGATCTAGAATCGAATACTTTTGGATCTAGAATCGAATACTTTGGAATTGAGAATCAAGTACTTTGGAATCGAGAATCTAATAATTTGGAATCGAGAATTGAATGCTTTGGAATCGAGAATCGAATACTTCAGAATCGAGAATCCAATCCTTTGGGATCGAGAATCGAATATTTTTGGATCTAGAATTGAATACTTTGGAATTGAGAATCGAGTACTTTGGAAACGAGAATCAAATATTTTGGAATCGAGAATCGGATACTTTGGAATCGAGAATGGAATACTTTGGAATCAAGAATCTAATAATTTGGAATTGGGAATCGAATGCTTTGGAATCGAGAATCAAATATTTTGGAATTGAGAATCGAATACTTTCGAATCGAGAATCCAATACTTTGGAATCGAGAATCAAATATTTTGGGATCTATAATCGAATACTTTTGGATCTAGAATGGAATACTTTGGAATCGAGAATCCAATCCTTTGCAATAGAGAATCCAATATTTTGGAATTGAGAATCGGATATTTTGGAATCAATTCCGCCTACCACTAATCTCAATTCCACTGGAGCATCTTCAGGTTCCATTCATCATGACGATCCTCTGCTCATACCTTCCTGCTAACTCTGAACTCTGCATCAACAGTGTGGAATGGTGAGAAGATGGATATCATAAATATACAAACGAGTGGATTGATCACCATAGGTGAATGATAGGTGGAACTTGTATCATCCCACACCATGAGTTCTGAGTCCACCATGACTTCGGATGGTATCATTGTTCAGTGACTTATGCACAGGTGAGAATCTAATTAATTTATCCGAAACGAATGTATTGCAGTATATTATATCTATATGGACTGCAAATTGCATGCAGAACCACAGACACAGGGTTCAAACGTCCGTTAATTGGACATTTTGAAGGACATCCATACCGGTGACAGATCATCATAATTTATGAAGCGAGAAAGTCGCAGGACGATCATCAAGGTACGTAAAGACATCTTGTTTCTGTTGTGCGTCCTGGCAGGATAACTGCCTCTGGGCTGTCTGTAGCTGTGTCGTCTGGGTTCGAATCTCGCCCCAACTCTCACCTGTAATCCCGGTATTTCGCAGGGAGTGTGTGAGGCATCAACGTGTGTGCCGTCCCTCCAATGGACGTTAAACGGGAGGTCCGGTCTGCCAGCATTAGTCAGTTGGTGGATGTTAAAGATCCCAGGGACTCCGTTCGCCAATTAGTACCATAGACATTCACTGCCATGACCTATAGGGGGCACTGCATGAGCGGCACAGTCCAACCCCCAGAAAATGATGCTACCTGCACCCGCAGCCCTGTGCTCTATACGAAAGAAGAATAACAATGATGTGTGTGTGTGTGTGTGTGTGTGTGTGTGTGTGTGTGTGTGTGTGTGTGTGTGTGTGTGTGTGTGTGTGTGTGTGTGTGTGTGTGTGTGTGTGTGTGTGTGTGTGTGTCACCGGAGTGGGATTACTACACCTGCGCGTGGGGAAAAGTTCCCGGTATCTCCAATTGCATTGCGTCAATCTCTTTAGGCCACGCCCACATTTACATCACCCAATGGAAATCCACGAGGCCCCGCCCACGTTTACATCAGCCAATGGAAATCCACGAGGCCTCGCCCATGATGCTGTTTATAAACCATCGTGGACGAGGATGACACGTGCGCCGTCATGAACAGCGGCTGTTTGGTTGTTCGTGCTTTTAACGGGCGAACGACTCGAGTCGTTAAATTAACTTGCGATTAAAATTAGTTAAATCTGACGAGCTAGTTGCTTTGCTAACTTTGTGTTGTTGTGTTTTTTTGGGGTGGGGATCTGAGCACCTGTTGTTGAGCTTCTTTTCCCTCCCGTCGTTAATCCCATCCCAACACCCCGTCGGTCCTCCAGCATATCCCTCATGTCCTACGTTTAACACACCTGGTCCGAAACTCCTTCCTCCCGCCTCTGAGTACCTGATAACCCCTCCCCCTCCCCCCGGTCTCCAGCATGTCGACAGGAGGGAGCAAGCTGCGGGTCCTCGCACAGCGAATGCGCGTCACGAACCCCCTAATCCGAGAAGCGTTCGCCGAAGGTTTGGGAACATTTGTTTTGGTGGTGAGTGAATGAGTTATCTTATTCATTCAACGTTTATCCTTCATGCTGTTCCAGTATGAAGCCCGTGTGAGTGCCGCTGCTCCTCTGATGGCACGGAATAGTGGGGGTCTTGGGGGGGATGAACCCGGGTGCTTATGATCGGGATCGAAGGCTGGTGCTTGGTAGTTGAGAGGAGTACGACGAGTTGGTCGAGGAGGTCTATTATGGAAGATTAAGAGTGACGGTTGATGAAGCATCTTGGGGTGTCGGGAGAGTTCCGCAACAGTGAGTACCAACGCGCCAATTTTAAGGTCCCAAGGTGACACCGATTTCGAATGGGGTGTCTGCCCTCTTAATGGGGTCAAGTGTCGCATCGTGAATTGGTGCTGTTAAGGACTGGATGCCATCTTGTAAATAGTCCCTCTTGCATCGAGGTGATGTTGATGTTTATAGTACGTAATATGTAAACGGATTTTCTATCGCGGTGACACTGGTGTTTATGTAGTCCGTAATATGTAAACTGATTTTCTTTTGCGCGGTGACGCTGATGTTTATATAGTACGTAATATGTAAACTGATTTTCTTTTGCGCGGTGACGCTGATGTTTATATAGTACGTAATATGTAAACGGATTTTCTATCGCGGTGACAGTTTATATCGTACGTAATATGTAAACGGATTTTCTATGGAGGTGCCGCATGTTTATATAGCACATAATATGTAAACGGATTTTCTTTTGTGTGGTGACGCTGTTTATATAGTACGTAAATATGTAAACTGATTTTCTTTTGTGCGGTGACGCTGATGTTTATATAGTACGTAATATGTAAACGGATTTTCCATCGAGGTGACACATGTTAAAATAGTATGTAAACTGATTTTCTTTTGTGCGGTGACACTTATATAGTACGTAATATGTAAACGGATTTTCTTTTATGCGGTGACGCTGATTATATAGTACGTAATATGTAAACGGATTTTCTTTCGTGCGGTGACGCTGATTATATATTACGTAATATGTAAACGTTTTTTTTTCTGTTGGTGTCGTGATCCCAGCACTCAACAGCTTGGATCGATGTGATCATCGACCCATCGTCACAGTACGTACTATATCGACGAGCCTGGATTTACAGGTGCAATGAACGTGCGACTTTTTGGGGAATCCTCTGATCCCAGGACGTTTTCCTTGTGGGATGAACACAATTTTGCCACTGACTCTGCTGATTGAGATTGCGAGAGGTCCATGGTGGTTGAAGTCCGTCCTGTTCAACCCTCAAGCTCATCCATCACCTGCGCGGACACCAACCTGGTTAGTAGCACGGCTGGAAGCGGTGGTCGTTTTCCAATCGTCTGGAATTCCGTGTAGTTCTTGGAAGGATCGGACCCCGGTGTTGAAAGGTCAGGAATAGGATGTTGAGTGAGGCGGGTCCTCGTCACTTGGGACAAGCATGCAGGACCTACGGTCTCTGTCCTTTCAGTACTCTACTGCATACAAAGGATCTCTAACTGTTCTCACCTTTGACTGGGGTGGGGTGTTCAAGGTCTTCAATGATTTGGATGATCTTCAAATAGGAAACCGATGGAAGTTTTTTTTTTTTTTTTAATTGTTATTATTACTTTTTAAAGAATTTATTTATTTTTATTTTGTTTTATTTTTCAAATTATTGTGAAAATATTCTAGCTTGCAGTATTTTGGGTAACGGGCTGATTTATTGAATTACAGATGCATAGTGGTGATTGGGTGGAGGGGGGGGGGGTGTGCATGATGAAATGAAGAGATGGAAGCTTGGAAAATGGGAAGTGAGAGAAGGCAAAACTTTAGAAGGAGGGAGGAACAAAGGGGAGGGTCATGGATGGAGATCGATTGTTGGAGCAAATGGGAGGAGTCATGTATGGGGATTGATCAGGTCAGGTATGGGGGCATGCATCAGAGCAGCGCGTCGCTGCATCCACTTTCCGCCCGTACTGCAGGGTCCTCCGTCTGGCCATAGCACCCCCCCACCCCCCAGGCAGATGCCTGGCCCATCACCATCGACTTGAGATGCCGATCAACCTGCTGCAAATATGAGGCACGTGGTTGGTCTATTGGCCTCCTCCACTCACGAGATTCCCTTGTTGAGAGAATCTGGTGAGCAGGATCAGCGTCAGGAAAATGAGCCACATGTCCATACAGCCGCAGCTGAGGCTCAGGGACCATGCAGGTCAGTAGTGTGAGGGCCAGTACACATCCCCGACGAACTCCAGTAACTGGAAATAAGTCAGAGATGGGACCACCACATCTCAGCACTCTTAGTACCAAAGTATAGTTCAGACATCAGATCAATCAGTTTTGGTGGCACCCAATGAAGACCAAGAATCCTCCCAGAGGACATCCCGATTCACTGAATCAAACGCTTTACAGAGATCAACATAGGCTGCAAGCAGCCCCTGCCGAAACTCTCGTCTGCGTTCGGTGAGGACACGAAGTGCAAGGATACGGTCAATCGTTGACCTCTTTGGTGTAAAGCCTGACTGCTCTGGACGCTGGTGCTCAAGCAGATGGTGGCGAACCCTATCGAGAATTATCCGAGCAAAGACCTTGCCCAGCACTGAGAGCAGCGTCACCCCTCGGTAGTTGTTGCAGTCTTGGCGATCACCCTTCCCTTTCCAGAGAGAAACAACAAGGCCCCTCTTCCAGTCAGTTGGGATGATGCCTGTGTTCCAGGCAGAGCACAGAACTGCATGCAACGACACGAGTGCAGCATTTCCACCAGCCTGGAGAAGTTCAGCATGGATGTCGGATCCCTGGAGCTTTGCCCCGTTTCAACTGGTTCATCGCAGCCTGTGTTTCCACAAATGAAGGTGGACCACAGTTGATTTGAGGGTGAGCAATAGGGATTGTAACAGCTCTGACATCCAACTCGACAGCTGGGGGATCAGCCCGGTACAACCGCTCAAAGTAACCAGCCCAGCGGGCCTTCACTTCGGATTCCTCTGTCAAGAGCCTACCACTCTCTGCTCTAACTGCAGTGCTCCGAGGGATGGGCTTGGATGAACGCAATGTGTGAATTCCCCTGAAAGCGGGACGAGAATCACCTGTCCACAGGTGATGCTCTACCCCCCTCACAGATTCCTCGCACATAGGCCTTCTTCTCCACCCTCAGTGCACGTTCAGTTATATGCCTCAGCTCCCTGAACAGCTCAGCTCTGCCATTCAGCCTGGCCCTGCGACTCTGGTCAATGGTATCCAGTGGCCCTTGAGAGACGAAATTCTTCTTTGCCCTGCGGTGAGTTCCAAGACATCCACCGGCCACATCAAGGACGGTGGTCTTGAAGGCACTCCACAACTCTCCAAGACCCCCCAAGTGTCCACTCAGTGTGTTCGCAAACTCCTCAGCTACCCTCTCATTCTTGAGCTTGCCAACATCCAGCCTTGCGCTGGGATGGTACCATTCTCTTGGATTTAAGGTGCGACTTAATAGTTGCTACAACAAGCCGGTAGTCAGTAACCCTAACCGAGCACGCTGGTAGACCCTGCAGTTCTGGATAATCCTCCAGCGACCATCAATGAGTACATGGTCAATCTCCTTGGCCACAACCACCAGCGTTGGAATACCAAGTCCAGAGATGAGCTTGTGGGCGCTGAAACCATGAACCGGCCGCGGTGGGTCGGGTGGGGGCCCTTCTTAATGCGGTGGGTCATGTGGGGGCCCTTGTTAACGTGGTGGGTCGGGTGGGGGCCCTTGTTAACGCGGTGGGTCGGGTGGGGGCCCTTGTTAACGCGGTGGGTCGGGTGGGGGCCCTTGTTAACGTGGTGGGTCGGGTGGGGGCCCTTGTTAACGCGGTGGGTCGGGTGGGGGGCCTTGTTAACGAGGTGGGTCGGGTGGGGGCCCTTGTTAACGGGGTGGGTCGGGTGGGGGCCCTTGTTAACGGGGTGGGTCGGGTGGGGGCCCTTGTTAACGGGGTGGGTCGGGTGGGGGCCCTTGTTCACGGGGTGGGTCGGGTGGGGGCCCTTGTTCACGGGGTGGGTCGGGTGGGGGCCCTTGTTCACGGGGTGGGTCGGGTGGGGGCCCTTGTTCACGGGGTGGGTCGGGTGGGGGCCCTTGTTCACGGGGTGGGTCGGGTGGGGGCCCTTGTTCACGGGGTGGGTCGGGTGGGGGCCCTTGTTCACGGGGTGGGTCGGGTGGGGGCCCTTGTTCACGGGGTGGGTCGGGTGGGGGCCCTTGTTCACGGGGTGGGTCGGGTGGGGGCCCTTGTTCACGGGGTGGGTCGGGTGGGGGCCCTTGTTCACGGGGTGGGTCGGGTGGGGGCCCTTGTTCACGGGGTGGGTCGGGTGGGGGCCCTTGTTCACGGGGTGGGTCGGGTGGGGGCCCTTGTTCACGGGGTGGGTCGGGTGGGGGCCCTTGTTCACGGGGTGGGTCGGGTGGGGGCCCTTGTTCACGGGGTGGGTCGGGTGGGGGCCCTTGTTCACGGGGTGGGTCGGGTGGGGGCCCTTGTTCACGGGGTGGGTCGGGTGGGGGCCCTTGTTCACGGGGTGGGTCGGGTGGGGGCCCTTGTTCACGGGGTGGGTCGGGTGGGGGCCCTTGTTCACGGGGTGGGTCGGGTGGGGGCCCTTGTTCACGGGGTGGGTCGGGTGGGGGCCCTTGTTCACGGGGTGGGTCGGGTGGGGGCCCTTGTTCACGGGGTGGGTCGGGTGGGGGCCCTTGTTCACGGGGTGGGTCGGGTGGGGGCCCTTGTTAACGTGGTGGGTCGGGTGGGGGCCCTTGTTAACGCGGTGGGTCGGGTGGGGGCCCTTGTTGACGCGGTGGGTCGGGTGGGGCCCTTGTTGACGCGGTGGGTCGGGTGGGGCCCTTGTTGACGCGGTGGGTCGGGTGGGCCCCCTTGCAATTGCATGGCCCTAATGCCACCTCTGCTAGTTAATCATGGTAGACCTTTTCCGTGCCATACACCTGCACCACTGGAATGAAAACTTTGCCAGGTATTTCCCCAAGGACATTTCCTTTTTAAAAAATTTTTTCTTCCATCATGAGGGAACAAGAATAATTATTCCATCCTCGCACAACTCTATCGAAGACCGATGTATTTGCCTTTGAGAGTGCAGGCTCACTGACCAGGGGTCTCCGGTTAAAAGTCGCCACTCTGGGTCGCATCGACGTCGCAGAAAAAGGGGATTGGATATCGGTTGAGGCGTCGGCACGTGGTCTGCTGAGGATTCCGTGAAGATCTGGCCTGTCGGGGACATGATCCACCGCGACCTTTGTATCCCAAAGCAGATGGTACCGCCAGTTCAAAGTCCTTTTGAAGGATTATTTCGGGGGTGGTGGGTCAATTAATAGAGCGTCTTTGTGACGTCAGTTACAACAGATTCTCAGCACAAATGAGGGATTCTAAAACTTCGTGAGGACTGTTTGAACTCTGCTTATCATTGCTTGGAAAGATTATTATTATTATTATTTTTCTGTTTGTACCCGTGCACCACCAGACACTGAGAGAGAGAGTGAGTGAGTGAGAGAGTGAGAGAGTGAGAGAGTGAGAGAGTGAGAGAGTGAGAGAGTGAGAGAGTGAGAGAGTGAGAGAGTGAGAGAGTGAGAGAGTGAGAGAGTGAGAGAGTGAGAGAGTGAGAGAGTGAGAGAGTGAGAGAGTGAGAGAGTGAGAGAGTGAGAGAGTGAGAGAGTGAGTGAGTGAGTGAGTGAGTGAGTGACTGATCGAGTTCCTAATGAACATTGTAACAGTAGACCAGTTGGTGTCGCCGAGTGTGTGGCTATAATTAACTCGTTGATGCAACACAAGCTCTCCGTTGAAGAGATGGTTCGCCGGAAGGACCGTTGCTTCAATTTTCATGAAAGAAAAGGTGTTCGCACAATCACGCAGTGCTATAAGTTCACCTGGGTCGTCGGCACGATGCTTTTGTAATCTTGGAGTCATGACGATGTTTCCAGAAATCCGTCTGATTTGAACTGATCTGTGGAATGAGTTGCGGGCCGCTCGACGTTCTTCCGTTGGTCCAGTCATCTTGGCATCCGCCGGACCGCTCTCAGCGGTGTATTCTGTTCTTGTCCAAAATCAGGAGCTTGAGGAAAGTATCAATGTTTGATTGGTCTACAATGTTGTCGTTTACACCTGTCGTTGACTGTTGGTGTGATTGCTGAAACGGTTGCATATAATCTCCGACTTCCCACGATGAATCGCTTGTACAATACGTATTGGCGAGTGGCGGTTCAGAAATTGTACCCTGGCTGCGTGATGTTCATGAACGTATTAATATCTCCAAACAAACTGGACGGCGCATTTTGTCATCAAAAGTCAATTGATTTTGATCAAAGATAAATGTGTCACCAAAGAGATGGTGAGATTGAGCCCGAGGTATTTATTACAATCGTTCAGTTGTGGGACGTGCAACTGGCAATCGATTCCAATTCCTTTTCACGTGTGGTTCCGAAAAGGGATGGCAGGATGGCTCGGAGATCCGCACACTTGCCTTTTTTTTTAAGCTTCGTGGACTTGATTATAAACTCACCCTGCTGTTTCGTATGCACTTGGTATGAAAGAGTACGTGAGTCGTCGCTGGCACCCTGAATAAATTCCAAATTCCTGCTTCTCAAATTACAGGCCTGGCCATGTGGTTTCAGAAAGAAATTGGCCAGAACCGTTCCCCTTGGACGACCCCACAATAATAATAATAATAATGATGACAAGTAACCATTCCTCTCGTGCCATCGGGCGTGCAGTGCTGCCGAGGCAGGCTCGTTGGCCGGAGGCACAATCCTGAACAGGTCGCTACTCTGACGCAGGATACTCTGTTGGCTCATTTTCCCACAGCCGGTGTTCATCTTTCCCATCTTGGAAGCATGACGGCCTGAGTCGACCTACCTGGTGTCGTTTATGGCATGACGGCTTCAACTCGGGACGTTAAGATCTTAAGCTCGCCACCTCAACGGTTAAGCCACCGCAAGGCAAGAAGAATATGAGCATTTACAGAATACGAAGAGATTTCTTAAAATGTAATAAATAAATTAAAAAAAAACTAAAACATAATCGAACTTGTCGATGTCCAAGCCATAACATTAAGGCAAAACATACTATTAGGCTTGTAGTCTGGTATTGTGTACACCGTGGTCCTAAATGAGGAGAAAGCTTAGAAATTGAACCCAGTTTTAATAAGATAAACAATCTTAATGTTATATAATGCCCAAGTGTCTGTGCTTTCAGAAAATGTATACTTCGCTCTGGGTCCTATGGATATAGTTGCTTCCAAAGCATGTTTTTTTTTTATCCAAACACAGGCTATTTTCCCCATTTTTATAGCTCATTTTTTTTTAGAAATGGGTTTACATGTATGATTGTATATGTTGTCCAAAATGGTTGAAAATGCATTTTTTTTTGTTTGATATATATCATTATACATAAGAATAGAACAATTGCTCGAAACAGTACATTTCTTATGACCTTCTGCATATCTTGGCACCTTCAAATGTGTAAAATCTCAGATTTTGCAAAATTTCCCCCAGTCATAGTGAAGCTTACAACATCTTATTCCAGAAATTTGAAATGCATCTGATAGAACATCTTAAATAGCAATTTACTTCTGCATAAAGTGATGATTTAAAATGGCAAGTTTCAACATGGATCATTACTACATACTCTCGGACTCTCTGGAAAATCCTCTATTTCTCTTTGCCGATGACTCAACCCTCTGCCGTACCATCTGTCATCCCTCAGACCGGCAAGCAGCAGCTTCTTCGCTCACTGCAGATCTGGATAAAATCACAAACTGGTCCAACACGTGGAACATGTCTTTCAATCCAGACAAATCTCACACTCTCACTATGTCTCTTCGAAAGGACCGTTTACAAAACCCCCCCATCCACTTTCTCAACAATCCTCTGGAAGAAGTCTTTTCTTTCAAGCTTCTGGGTCTCACTATCTGCCATGACCTTTCCTGGGAAAGTCACATTTCCAACCTTGCCTCAAAAGCCAGTCGCCGACTGGGAATCCTCCGTCGTGCAAAGTCCTTCCTCGGCCCTCTTGAGCTCCTGACCACTTACAAAGCTTTTGTCCGTAGCCTGATGGAGTACTGCTCTCCCCTCTGGGCTGGTGCTCCTGCCTCCCACCTTTCTCGACTTCACGCTGTCGAAACCAGGGCTTTTAAGATCATTGGCATCTCCCGCAATGAAGCTGAGTCTTTGGGCCTCTCACTCAATCACCGCAGGTTGGTCGGTTGTCTTTCTGTCTTCTACCGACTCCTCTCCAGCCTTGCCCCCCCCTGCTCTCTCTGCGATTTGTCCCCACCACATTTCCACAGGGCGCTCAAGGTCCGCCAACAACCCCCTTCTGGTAAAACTACCAAAATCACGAATCACTGCTCATCTTCACTCTTTCATTCCTCTTTTTTCCCGCCTTTGGAATAAACTTCCTCACTCTATTCTTTCCCATTCTTCCCTTCAGGCTTTCAAAACAGCTGTTCACCACCACCTCTTATCTTCCCCCATCCAAATCCTCGATCTTTTCTACCCCCGATAATCCACCCAAGCCCACTTCCTTCAATTCTCCTGCTTTCCTTCCTGAAAGTCCCTTTAATGTCCATCTTCCCCTCGCCATGTTCCCCATCCCTCTCCCTTCCACAGTTCACCTGTGTCTGTTCCCCAATGTTTTGTCCCTTCCACTCCCGCCCCTCTTGTCTCATGCCTCCTTGCTGTGAGTTGTGTGTTAGCTCTCATACGAGCCTCGACCAAGGTATAAAAAAAAAAAAAAAAAAAAAAATACCAGTTTTTAGGTTCACTTCCATGATTGGGTCAAAAAATGTTAGGAAGTCCGTAACAAATTGTATTTACCAAGCTGCTACAAAATTACCGGTAGCTCTAAGCTTGATTTTAAAACCATAGAATAAGTTTACCAAGATGACCCTATGATATAAAAATCAATACCAAAGGCCAGTTTGTGTTCAGTATACAGAACATCAAAGGTCGTTAGGAAGTACGTAACGTTTTTAAGAAATCTGAACTTTTAATCCTAAGATGTTAGTTTGGTTCATAACAGCATGTATTTCTATGGTTACGTTTATGTGCATATATATTTATGACCTGAATGAACACTGATCAATTTGTTAATTTCACATGACCTTGACCTCTTCGCTCAAGGTCAAATATCAGGTAAACCGAATATTCTCCATGTATGTGGTTTCCAATTAGTGTATAATACATATCTAAGCCAACAGACCAATTTTAGAATGATACGAGTGTTCCTTGATACAGATAATTATTGATAACCAACTTTGACCCTGTGAGAGCAATAGAAAGAGGAAGAATTAAGCTCTTGCCAAATAGATCCTGAATCCCCATGATGTTGGCGAACAAAATGATATGCAAAACTTAATCATACACTGACTTTCATTTTTTTTTTGGTCCCCCGTGTCCTAAATGTGTACATAATACCTTGCTACAAGCCACTATTAATTGATGGCATAACGCTGTCCTCCACCACGATTTGTTGTCATGCCAAACAAGATGCCTAATGTAGAGAAGGGTTCAGGCAAACCTGGAATAAAGACCAGCAAAAGAGGCTGTAACTCCAACTTTGAGATGTTTAATGTTCATGAAAAAGAACTGATGCATTAGGAAGTCGTGGCTTTAATTTTTCCCATTGTTGAATGAATGCATTGTTTTGGCTCACTGTGCCGCTCCTACGAGTTTTGTTCATTTTTTGGGGGGGAAAACATGAATAACTAGAAAGACACTCGGTCGAGCGCATACCTCCAACATCCTGAACAGTTCGTTTTGTATCCCATTGATTGGCTGGATCTGCATCCGGATCTTAACCAAAATCGAATCGACTTGTTCTTGTCAAACACCCAACCTGTCCACCAAGTGTCGTCCGAATTACGTTTTGAGATATTGTGCTCACAGACAGACAGACAGAGCTGAAAACTATCTATCTCCGTCAACCTTCAGACCAGTAAACAACAACAGACACATTGTATCGGAACATGAAGATGTGATTGTGCACCTGCTTTGAACTGGTGCTCAATGCAGTGTTGTGATGCATTTTTGTACTGTACATCATTGCTATTTTGGTCCGACACAAAGTACACATGCTCAACTACTGTTACTACTACTACTGCAAAAAGGCCAAACTATTCTCACTTGTGAGTTCAGCGTGGGAATTTTTTTTTTAACCCGTCTTTGACGAATCGGCCGGCCAGACCTCAAGTTTCACCGAACGTGGCAGGAATTTGGAATCGAAAGTGCCAGTGATTACTCCTCTACACTTCACGAAATCCACCACGGCATATTTAACGTCCACTCCATCAAGTGATGCTAGCAGATGGGACACCCAGCTTAATATCCATCCGAGGAATGGACCCCCCCCCCCCTTTTTGATGCAATGCCCCACCTGTGAAGCACCGATCCAACATTTTGTAGTCTGGTGAGGAATTGAACGCAGACTAGAGAGCTGAAAGGTAAGCATGCTTCATCTGAACCATCCTGTTGCATGTTGCATGGTCGACAAAGTACTAATTAATTATGGCAATGACAAAAGTGTTTTTGTACCCCTCCTGTTAATTAAAGTACATCACACATTCAAACAAGCTTTGCCCCTGTGGCACCCACATATGGAGCTCCGTGGTGAAACATCACGGCTATTAAACTCGTGGAGGCGTTCGGACTGGTCCGAGCCGTGCATGATGTTTTGAACACGTTTCGAGGCCTTTAAACAGCAATGCAACCTTTTGGAGAAGACCTTTGCTATCTGAAAAGAATGTCAAACATGTCTGCGGATTCATGTTCGGATGAAGGGCAGGAGAAGTGCGCGGCTCGTGGAGAGGGCAGTCTGAACTTTGCTGATGTGACCATTCGAAGAGATCAACTCGAGCTTGGCAAGTGAAGTAAAACTGAGGAAACAAAATTCGGAACAGTTTCGTAGACTCGGACGACATATTTACCTGCACCACCGAAGGTGAAGGACGTTATGTTTTCACCCCTCTGTCTGTCTGTCCGTCCATGTCTTGTTTGTTTGTTTGTTTGTCTGTGTGCAGGATATCTCAAAAAGTTGTGGATGGATACGTTTGAGTGGAGTGATCGATGGTTGTGTGAACTGTCTGAATGTAAAAGTAAAGGTTATCGTAAGTTCAAACGTCAACGTGTCCGCATTGCTGTAAAACGATGCTTATTTAAACGAGTCCAAGCGGCTTTCAAGATTTGTGCGTGTCAGTTTTCGAAAGGGGCACGTCGTGGTGATCAACTCGCAGGCCTCGTCAGTTGATCAAATGTACACTTGGTTATCACTTGTTGAAGCCTTTTTTTTTTTTCATAGATTGGAGAAAGAAAAAGGGACAAACCTATATCCATCGTCTTTATTTCTTACACTTTCCTGCTATAAGGGTGTGGGTGTGGTTATGTAATGAAGAAGGTTCTGGAAGTGTTTGGAGGAAAGAGAAGGGAATGTGTTTTACGCAGCATATTGAGAGGTCAAACATTTTTGCTATACATTATATACAATATGGCTCCTAAGCCTATGGGTGAGCATTAGGAGTTTTGGGGGAAACTAAGGATGAGCAATGGATCTTCTTGACCCCAAAGGTTAACCGTCACTTACCTATGCAACATGCACTGCAGGTGTGAGGGTCAGCGGTGGGTAGAACAAATCACACCTGTGTGTGTTGACGGTGATATTGTGAGTCGTGTGGTTTACCCCCCCCCCCCCCCGAGACCAGATCCGTAACGACGTTGAAACGTGTATTATTTATCATGCATACTAACGTTATAAGTGTGAAGCTAGCTTTAAGGTAGAGTCGCTCAACGCAGGGTTTCTGTACACCGCAAAGGTAATATGTGAAATCGTCGTGACCTTTTGAGAATCGGGGGTTTTCCACACCGCTGCCACCAGGCACTATTCGGGGGTAAGTTGTCCTTGGAATATCCTCCATGTCGGAATCTGATCTGCAATATCGTCAGGATTCCAACACAACGCGCAGTGCGTTCGAGCCAAAACCGTTCCAGTTGTTGCACTGAAGCTCTGAACAGCAGTCTCTCGGGTTGACTTTGAGACGACTCGTTTATATATTTATTTATTTATTTATTTTCCTCTTTGGACTTTATAGCGAGTGCATTTGTCACTGGTTTGCTTTCACAAGAATGTTGAAAACTGTGTTCATCTCGACATTGACGTCGGCAGTACTTCCTGGGTCACTTTCAGCAATTGTTGCCGTTAAAAGTGATGAACAAAGCTGTAAATGCTTCACAAGTTTTTACCCGATCAATACTTTCTTTCTTTCCTTCCCACAGCTATTTGGTTGCGGATCCGTAGCACAGATGGTCTTTCATGGCCCGGGTGTTCCTTTCCTGTCTGTCAATCTGGCTTTTGGTTTGGCAGTCACGATGGGATGCTACATCGCTGGTGGAGTGTCTGGTAAGTCATCAAAATGGATGTTTTGGTCGCACAATGATGGTGGGGAGAGTCGTGGTGGCTATGCAAGCGTAAAGCTGATCGAATGAAGTTATGGTTTGCATTTTGACTCTTGCATGTGGTGTATGCTTCAAGTTTGTTTTCTTCGATGTTTCGAGGTGAAGGCTCATGCAAATCAAGTAAAACTAGAAGGGCACCCCGTAGAGCGCATACGTCTGCCATGCAATACCTGCTCAAGTACAACATTTCGTGCTCTATATTCTTTTTAGCCCGATCTCTCGATGGTGAAGAATCGCTTAAACAATTCTAGCAGTTTGATCCGGATCCGGATCGTCACCAAAATCGAACTACTTCGTCCTTGTCACACATCCAACCTGCCCACAAAAATTTCATCCGAATTCGTGCGCACACAAACGATCAAGATGACGTCATGCAGAGCATGACGCTTGCAAAATTCATAGAACAAATTTGACTTCCAAAAAACAATTGGCTGCTTGAATTCAGTGACCTGATATGCGAATCCTCTTCAAATTCCAAGTGAATCGGATGAAAATTTAGGATTTTAGAAATGGCTTCTTAGTTGTTGACCTTTTTGACCACAACAACAACAACAACAGGCTTCTTGCTTATGACAAACTCGACAACGTGGTGAAGTTTTGTTAAGATCGGTTTAAAATTGTGATCTGAAGGCAAGACAGACAGAAGAACAAAATCGACTGACCAGACTACTTGAAAAATCTTCGATCAACTAACAAATAGAGAGAAAGGGGTGAAAACATCACGTCCTTCACCTTCGGTGGCGGCGGTAACAATGCTTACTTGGTGCTTGACAAGTGGACCTCCTGGTAAGTCGACGTTTTGCAGTATTTTTGTGGTAACGATGCAAAGTCAAAATATTTGTACCACATTGTCTTGGCATGATGTCTCGTGAAGATCTTACTTGGACCTGTACCTCTTCACGTCCACGTAGGAGCTCATCTGAACCCGGCGGTTTCTCTGGCGATGGTTGTGCTGGGCCGTCTGACTTTGCTCAAGATGTTGGTCTACTGGGTTGCTCAGCTGCTTGGAGCCTTCATCGGAGCCGCCATGGTCTTTCTCATTTATCTGGGTAAGTACAACTTGTGGTTTGATTATTATCAAACCAGTGCTTGGTTCAATGCAGCAAAGGATGCGAAGGTTTCAGCTTCTATTATGTGATGCCATCTCGTGTGTATGCAGTTGCTGCCCCCCAGCTATCCCCCCCACCCCCCACCACGTGTCTGCATTATATTTTCATCATAGATTTAAAATCTCGTCTGTTACAGGCCGCTAACTGAGTCGCACTACAAAATGACAACCAACACCCATTGCCCCTCCGGTGTTTTTTTTTTTCATGTTTTCCACCCAATCCGATGATAACTTTCCTTCCGATACATGGTTGCCAACACCAGCTTGTTGTTTGAGAAAATGTCACTGCAGTGCTTTTCAAAGGTTGATAGTTATTGTGTTTTCACTTGCCAGGTTTATCACTATCTAGCTGTACCATGCAAGCGATGCTCATTGTGTCGTGTGGTTCACGCTGTTACCGCCCGATACCAAACCAAGAGTCACATATTCCAGTGTCAAGGAAACTTCTTAGCTTTTTTTTTTTTTCTTTTCATAAACTGAAAGATATTTATTTATTATTTATTTCCTTCAATTCTGCCATTTTTATTTGGCATTTGACATTGGACACCCCCCCCTCAGTTGCGAGAATATTCCCTTCCATTGAGACCATACTCTGTACGGTGCACCGGTGCTGCTGAAGCAGTCTCCTCGGCTATTGGGCACAATTCAGGACGGGTCGCCACTCCGACGCAGGATACTCGAATGGCTCGATCATCCCAGCAAGCTGGTATCATCCTCAGATACCAAGCCTGCCACCCTAACCATTAAGCCAACACCAGGCATGCGAGAATATTGTCACATCTGTAACCGAGCTAAACACTGCATAATGGACCAGCCAGCTTTAATGCAATTGCTCTGTTACGGCATCTTCCCCAGAGGCATGTGTTCATCCCAGGTCACCACTTTAGCTCTGTTGTCTTGGATATCGAACATGCATCCCTCGTCCTCCAGCCTCCTGCCTTCTATGGACGTCCAGTACGACTCAACTTGGCTTTTAGTAGGGGAGAAACAGAAGTATCATTTTCACAAACATTGATCATCGCATGTGTTTTGCCGTACAATACTGAATTCCCCACTAAATTAATGGCTTCTCAGAAACCTTCACCATCAATTATCCACCCATTTCAGACGCTGAGAAGAAACATTCGAGACCCTGGAGCATGGAGACTGCGGGAATATATGCCACTTATCCGAACACCCACTTGTCCACCGGAGGTGGTTTCTTTGATCAGGTAAGCGAACCCATTTGGTTTGTAATGCACACAGAAGCTTGCAGTTACAATTCACCCAAATAACCTGATTTGATAGCTCATCAACCATGCTAGAGGGGCCATGAGTCCACAAGAGCCTTCGGCTCTGCTGTTGTCACCCCTTCCTCCCCCCCCCCCACCCACACACTTTTCCTTTTGTCCTGTTGTGTCCTGATCCGTTCACTGTCCTAGTACTATCTCTTCCACGAGCCTCGACTATGTGTACAAACAAAACAAAACAAAATCTCTCAAACTGAATCGTGGTCTCTGCGAGTCATGTGCTGCTGGCGTCATCTGTAGGAGCTGCAGGGCCAATGTGGAGACCTCACGGAGGAACGGTTTGTGCTTTTGTGCTCATTATGGAATGATTATTGGTACAACTTTGTTATATTTAGCAGAATGTTATCTTGTCACTGCCTTTGTCTTCTTGCATTCTCGTCCAAACGTTGTCACAAAAGAACAAAAGCTGATCAATTATTTTCAGTTGATATAAATTGCAAACATTATTTTGGACTTAAATGTGACCATTGACATTTTATTTATTTATTTATTTCTAAGAGTGCTGTAAATGCCCCAATTAGACCACTTGATCCTTTAGCTGTTCGAGCATCACCTTAGCTTTTACCATAATGTGTTCCCACTTATCGGATCGTTGATTTGCCCTTCTTAGAAACCAGCAGTTATCAATAAATGTGTTGTTTGTGTGTAACTGGCACCTAAGGAACCAACTTCCACATCCTCTTCAATCTCATTCTTCCCTCCAAGTTTTCAATAAAGCTGTTCACCATGTCAGATCATCCCCCATCCAAAACCATGATCTTTTGTACCCTCTCGGGGTACAAAACCATCTGAACCATCTCGGGGCCCATCTCCTTCCACATTTCCCCTTTTTACTCCTTGAGAGTTTGCCTCTGTATCCATGTTGTTGCCCACCCATGCATCCTCCCCTGCCCATCATTCCTCCCCACACCCATTGTTTCTCCAAGTTTTCCTCTATTTTGTCCTTTGACCCTGCTGTTGATGTCCCGATCTTCCCCCTCCCCCTCTCTCTTTCTCTCTCTACTGTTCCTTGCGTCCTGTTGCATCCTGATCCGTTCAGGGTTCTCGCTCTTCCACGAGCTTCGATTCTGTAAACAAACAAAGAAAAAGTTTCCACATTTTGAATTGTTCTCCAGCTTCATAATGGCAAATAATTGTTTTGTTTATTCCAAGATACTTATTGGGTTTTTTTTTTTTCCAAATTTGAACTCTACTTTGCTCCCAGATGTTTATGGACAGTCTCTCTTCCCACGACCGTTCCCACTTGCAGCTCATCTTCCCATTGTTGCATTCCATGAGAACGTGCAGTTTATTTTGCGCAAATAGGGGTGTGTCAGATACAAGGACGGGTTCCTTGTGAACGCAATACTAGATGAATTATTCTCCAGAAAAAAAAGCATCTTCTGCATTGTAGTTGTTCGAGGAGCTTTTCTCGATCACGCATCAAAATCTCCTTTGAATTTTTAGCTCACCTGTTCGAAGAACAGAGAGCTATAGCAATACCCCCGGCGTGAGCGTCGGCGTCGGCGTCAGCGTGAAAAATGTTAAAGTTTTTGGTGCAAGTTTTTTTATTTTTTATTTATTTTTTTTTTTTTTCCTTTCTAATGTTTTTATCGACCACTATTTTTTTATACGCCCGATTTTATTTTATATATATATATATATATATATATATATATATATATATATATATATATATATATATATATATATATATATATATATATATACATATATATATTGTTGCGGTCTTCGCGCCCGCCGGCGTGCTGACGGCCACGTAACTCGAATCGCGGCACGTCGCCCACCGGACGGACAATCCAGTCGTGACCCTCTCGGACTAACGCCGGGAACCAGTCACGGGTGGACCTTTCGGTCTCACCGCGATCGAGCCAATCAGCCCCCACGTGGGATAGGGTTGCTCGCCAAATTCGACCTACCTAAGTACCCACGCGGAGGGTAGACCGGGCGATCGCACCTCGCCGCAGGTCGACTTCGGACACGGGCCACTTAAGCGACCCGTTCCGTACTATCAGAATAACCGAGCGGTGTTATCGTCGACCTCGACGGTTCGATTAATTATCGGGCGTATTCAGCCCACTACCAACCCTTTACGTGAAGCAAGATGAGGGTTCAATGGGGGAAAAGACGAAGCGAAGCGGGAGAACAGTTCAACAATAAAGCACATTTATTCGCGGCACACGGGAAGCACACAAATACAATTCCACCAAAAGCACACAAAAAAAAAAAGAAAACACAATTCCATTTACACAAAAAGCAAACATAAAAGTGAAAACACAGTGCAGAGCTAATACCGACTACCGAGCACACGGCAACACTTATACAATTCTACTTCACAGACGGTGCCGACAACACATACCCAAAACCAAGGAAAAGAAATACCCTCAAGAATGAGGCGGGCCTGAGGCCGAGACCGGGTCGGGCCTACCCGTCTGGTGATGAGACGCGGAGCGGCGATGGCCCCGCAACCCGCGGGCCTCGTGGACGGTGTCTGGTAGGGGGTGGGAACGGGGCCCCCTTGGTCGCACTATCTCAGCGCGGGGGGAAACAGGAGGGGGTTGCTGATGCTCGGGGTATAGAGGATCTTTATTATCCCTGGTGTGCGTCTCCACCTCGGCCAGGTCGCGCTGCCGGCCTCCCTCGGGCGTGCAGCTCCTGGCACCGACGCGAGCACCCCCTCGTCCGACTCTCTTCAGCTTCTCCAGCCACTGCAGGCTTCGGGCTCCAGACTTCCACACTCGTCCCCTCCGTTCCGACTCCTTCTCGTTCTTCTTTTCTCGTTCTCGTTCTCGTTCTCCTTGCTGACTGACGAACACCGTCCTTTTATCCCCCCCGTAACTTCGCCTTTGACCCCCTCCCTTTGACCTTTCACCTCGCTCCCCATTGGCCCGAGAAAAAGTGGGCGTGAAGGCTTTTTGATCCACAAATTTGCATATATCGATCGTTCTGGAGGCGGGGCCAAATCGCCCCTCGCTCACCGATTGGACGGCAAAAAGTGGGCGTGTGTCGTTTTTGATCCGTTTTTGAAGCACAAAATCCGTGATTTTGTACACGCTGTTCGACGCGCGTTCTGCATGAGTCCAACACCGGTACCCACAGCGGGGCAAGAACGGTGGCGATGCTACGGTTGCGAGGTGTGACGGGAAGGTCGTGGCGGTTGTGGTGAAGCGGCGTTGTGGTTGGTGGTTGATGTTGTGGTTGTGATGGTAATCATGGCGGTTGGTCCAAAATAAAGATAGTAAAAGAAAAACGGCTATCCTGAAGAGTCGCAGCACGTATAAATGACATGTATTCCCACTAGACAACGGGTTTGGGCCTAACTACACATGCACTTACCGAGATACCTCACCTAAGGGACCTGAATGGTGGTTTGCGAATCTGGTAACCACAACAATATATATATATCGGGGTGGATTATGTGATACCTGTTGTCTGTCCGTCCGTCCATTCCTGTCCACATTCTAACTCCCAAAGTTTTCAAATTTCACGTTTCATATTTGGTACATAGGTACAGACTGTGGAGACAGTGTGTCGCGACGTATGTTCGTCATCTAAAGTGGTTGCCATGGCAACCAGGATGCTGTTTTCCATGTCGTTGCACAATTCTGTATATACCTTCTTGTTCGGGCGTATATTGTGCTCACTTGCACTCTTGTTACTGATTAAAATATACAAATACATATATTGCTTTGAAATTATTTGGATCAGACTTCACTGCAATGCTTTATAAAAAAAAAAAAATTAATTATTAGACGAGTCTTTTAAAAACGATGAATGTATAAACAGGCGAGCATCGGGTGGCTTTGACACCAACTCTGGTCATGAAGTCTGATAGGAATTCGATGATCCTTTAAACTAGAAATAAACAAAGTTAAAGTTGTAAGACGTTTCGTTGCCGCCACAAAATGTCCAACATGGGCAACGTAAGTACGTACTGTACCCCGTGCATCATCAGAGGCCACATTGATTCTTAAAGTAGAGGCTGAAATGGTTGAGAGTGGTTTTTGGAGATGTGTCCCCACCGCTGCTTATCCTGTCCAGGGATAGATGTTTGTAACGGTTGGGAGTCACGTGTCGCAAGCATTCGTTTCATCTGATGGTGTAAAAATAGCACTCGGATTCGATTGTAGAATCAGAGATTGGTATAATTGTATAATTGTTGTTTTTCCCCATCCTACGTGGTTCTCACTCGCTGCCTTTTCTTTTGAAATCGATTGTGCCACCGTTCCCTGTGCTATTGAAACGGTGCTCCCCCCCTCCCAGCTAGTCCTTTTTTTGCCAGGTGTGTAATTGGCCTGTTGAGGTCATCAGGTGGCACAATGGATATTAAAGGAAAAGGCAATGAGAGCTGCATAGGATTGGGAAACGGTGTTGATCTTTCCCCCCCGTTTCTTGGGAAATGCAATAATCACTCAATTATACCAATTTATGGTTCCACATTGCATCTAACAGTGCTGCTTGCACACTATCACCGGTGCGGCAGTTTCCATTAGTCGACATCACATTTCCCAACGAGAACGGCACTCGGTAGAGCGCATACCTCCGCCAGGCACAACAGTTTGTTTTGTATCCCACTGATAGGCTGGACCTGCATCTGGACCATTTGTCCTCGTCGCGCACCAAAATCGAATCTGCTTGTTCTTGTCACCAACCTCACTTGTCCACCAAGTTTTGTCCAAATCTGTCCACAACTTTTTTGATGTACCCTGCTCTCACAGACAGGTAAACAGATGGGGGAGAGGGACCGTAACCTCCATCTGCCATTGGTAGGGAGGTAATTATTTGTTTATTTTAATGCATAAAATAGCCTATGGTGGAGTATTACATATCTCGGAACAAGGGCTATTTAACAACAGTTGAAACAAGTTCACAATCTGCTTCCAGAAAGGGAATACGTGTACGAGAAAAGACACACACAATTGTGTCAAAGTTCAGGGACAGAGATTTGTTTTCCATCGCTCTATAAAGGGCCAGAGGTTTTCGAAACGATGTGATTGCTGGCTCGGATACACTTTGAGCTAAAATGAGGGAGGCCTGCGACCTTGAGTTTCAGAGCCACTGACGGGAACGCGGTCACGAACCCTGCCTCTCGTCGGCAGACGACGAGGTCGGATTGCTTCTCACTTGTTGGATGTTGAATACCAATTGATACTTTTCGAATACGAGAATATTTATTTATAACTGTCCTTTTACATTTGGAACGGCCAACAGTGGCTGTTGAAAATGTGGATCGACGACCGCTCGCTCACGGCAAAATAATGCTGCGAAGATACTGCGACGGTGTTTCGGACGTTATCGAATCTCGTACAAAATGTTCTACGATGTGCGTAAGGTATTATTTATTTATATATATCCTTCACAAAATGGAGGTTCATGGAAGAGCAAGGTAGATCTGACGGTGGGACAAACATTACGGCAATGAACAAACACTGTAATAGGAGGAAACGCTGAAACTAGCACGTAAGGTGATTGGGTTAGGAAAGGTTAATGGGGGTAATGAAGACCATGAGACTTAATTGGGGATGGCAGTGCACTGCCTGCTTGAAGTTTTTTGGAGATAAGAGTGAGAGCAACTTTGGGAATGCAATTCAACGGATTGGAGAAGCGAGGACCCAAAAGAGTTGGTGTGCAGTGGTCGAGCGTTTTGGGAGTTCGATGAGGATGGGGTTTTCTTGGAGAATGCGTGCATCCCGGAGTTGCTGGTGGAGGGTTGGAGGGCCGAGGGCTGGAGTCGCGACAGTAAAAAGCAGGTAGGCCACCGATCTGCCTGCAAATTGAGAGCAACAAGCCTTTTGAGCAACAGATCATGGGAGGAGATGTGAGAACAGTGACACAATCTCCTTTTTTTTTGGAGAGAGGAAGCCAGTTAGGCATTGGTCAAATCAGATGGTGGTAGCCTGGTGTTGGCTTAGTGGTTAATGTGGCGGCTTGGGATCCTGGGGTCCTGAGTTGAAGCCCCGTTGGCCGCCGAATTAAAAAAATACACCAGGAGGTTGACTCAGCCTGTCATCCTTCCGAGGTCGGCAAAATGAGCACCAGTGTACTGGTAAGGGGGACACTGCATCAGCGGCAGAGCCGCGTCTCAACCAATGATGCAACCAGCAGCCACAGGCTGCACTCGATAGAGAGATGGTGGTGGTGGTATGTCGAATGAGTTTGAACACCAGTTGTAGCGTTTGTGCACAATGACCACAAAATCTCGGAACCAGGGAATGAATGAAGGCCATTTTACGGAGGAGGTCGAGAAAAGGATGATCTTTGATTTCAGTGCAAGGCACAAAAACAACGAGATTAAAAGCAAAAGCAAAGATCATGTCGTCACGCGTGCCAAGCCACTCTCCATGGCAAGCATTGCGGTGGTTGTGAGTCCTTGCCCGTGTGGGGTGTAGCCCCGGATAATGTAACTGTGATTGGCTAATTGTATCCATGCACATGCTGTTTTCCATGTTCTGTTGCAGATTTGTCCAACTGTTGCAATGGCAGAAAAGGAGATTTCTCCATGCTTAAGATTGTATGAATTCTGATGTTTTATAACAAAATATGGGGGAAGTAATAAATAAATGTATAAAAAGCTCTGTTCTACATGGGGGTCCACATCCAACATGGAGCCCTCACTCTGACACGCATGGACTACATTTCTAATATCGCTAACTTGTGGCCCACAAGCCTGGTTACGACAAAGATTTGAAGGCAGGGAAATTGGGATATGCAAACTAACAAAGGGATTCCTCAGTGGGAGGAAGGATAGCTCGCATGAATGGGGAATAATGCAAGTAGGCCGTGGATTTTGAGATCTGGTGTTTGTATCGGCGGGACGAGTGGGTCTCCGACTGTGTTGGACGTTTCCCGGTAGTCCTTGATTGCGGCACCTGTACTCGTGGTGCTGCCTCACTTTGGCGATCCCATTCTTATAACCCACCAACAAAGTGGAATATCATGCCATCCATGATTGCTTATCCCTGCATGCATGATGAAATGTTTCTGACAGCTTCATGTGGGCTAAATTAGGCCCAAACAGCACAACGGGGAGGAAAGGGGGGAGTGGGGTAGGGTGGGGCCAACATTACAGATGCAACTGCAGCAGTTATTTATTTCAAATATATATATACACATGTCTGGGGCCCCAAAACCTTCTCATGCACATAATTATACTTTGATTTTGATGTGCAAAGATATCCAGAAAGTTAAGGAGAAAGGGGATTAATGATTATAATTATGTGAGCAAGCGGTCTGGAATTTGTGAGTTTAACAAGGAGAGGGTTACTGGAAGAATGTGTGAATGCTTTCACTCAAGAGGGCTGAAGGGTTGATATATCACAAAGAGGATGGCTGCACTACACAACCCTGGTCGCCTCTTATGACGCAGGGATATGGTCCACCTATTCTAACCGGGGCATACACCGGGCCCAGTACACTGGTACTCACTTCGCCGACCTCAGAAGGATGACAGGCTGAGTCAACCTCCTGGTGTGTATTAATTGAAGCGGCCAACGGGGCTTGAACTCAGGACCTTTTGGATCCCAAGCCACTACCCTAACCACTACGCCAACACCAGGCTTGAGTAAGCCTAGTATATAGGGGATACATGGGGGGTGGGGGGGATAAAATAAAAGATCACCATGCACGTTCCCCTCTGCATTGGGAGAGCAGTGGGCCTTCTGCTTCAACTTCCTTGTAAGAGGTGCCGATGAGGTTGAGAGCTCCGGATTCCACAGCATTCTGGTGACGAGGGGTGGCAAGTGGCAGCATCAGCCTTTAGTGGAGAGCAGTATTCCTATGGACAAAGGCTCTGATTGTGAGAAATTCCGATTTGCCAAGGACGGACTGGGTGAGATGCAAGATTGCCCAGTCTGTGGCCAGCCGTCGAGTTCACAATTAAGTTTTGGAAAAAGTGATCTTTTGCACGTGAGGTCAAAGTGTAGGGACAGCCATGCACCGACGACGTTTGTATAACGTACTGTTCACTTCGCTATTGAACAACTAGCACTTGTAGATGTTGTAATTGTAAGAATGTTGAATATCAGCTTTCCTTTTTAATCGGTATATCGGCTTGCTGTGTGATGCCTGGTTTCACTTATTGTCGCTCGTGGTAAGGGCTAGACGAATATCAATTATTAATTGGAGGAACAAGCGTTCATAAAAAACTTTCTCAAGATTTAATGAATCCTTATTCCAAAAGTTTTCGTTCCTTAGCAATGTCAGATCTGAGTCGATGGGATTTGTGGCGAGCATGTTCTGTGCCAGTCGGGGAGGGGATGATAAGGTGCCACCATCCACATGGTCGATAATCTGACACCAAAAGAGCATGTATGATGTATGGCTTTGAATGTGCAATGATATTATTTAAAGGGTAAATTCTGCTCGGTGTTCCATTGCAAACTCCTCCACCGTTTCCACTTGATCCACTTTGGCAGGTTATGGGAACTGCTGCACTACTTCTGTGCATACTTGCCTTGCTCGACAAGAAAAACACAGCACCACCTGATGGGGTGACACCTGTAATTATTGGGCTGGTTGTTGCCGTGATTGGAATGGCTATGGGGCACAACTGCGGCTACGCCATCAATCCTGCACGCGACCTCGGCCCTCGACTGTTCACCCTTATTGCGGGTTGGGGACGGGCTGTCTTTACGTGAGTGGCGATTCAAATAAACAAACAAAACTTGCTGGGGGGGAGGGGGACTTGGAAATGTCGAGATACACGGTTTCCATAAAATGCAGTTTTTCATACTTAATGATGTTTGTCCGTCTGAATAATTACACGTGAAGCGGTACTGAAAGATGTCCATGTTTGTGTCGTGTTCCCTAGGCACGGTAACTACTGGTTTTGGGTTCCAATCATCGCACCACTGCTCGGCGGAGTGCTCGGCGCACTCACTTACATCTTGTTTGTGGAGTTGCATCATCCCTCTTCGTCTGACACCGGCACCAATACCAAAGAGGACGCAGAGAAGCATTATGACCTGCGAAAATTTGATTCTCACGCTGCCGAAACGGTGGCCTAGACTCGAACCTCCTCCGTCCTGCATCTATCGTCCTACGTGTATCTTCTTTATCCTCATCTTTGCATAAATGCCATTTCTTCACCTGCTGGCAGTTTGTCTCTATATCCTCGTGCTCATACCGTTTTCCTGGTGCTTGCATTTTCTGGAAACCCAAAACGACACTCGATCTGCTTTCTATTTGGCAGGGAATTTTTTATTTATTTATTAACAACATGCCAAGTGTTAAGTCAATTGTACGTCCATGTTCTGCAACTGAAATCATTCCCGTGCCAAATGTTTACCCTCGTGTGTTTGTCGTCCCTTCTCCCAATTTTATTTTATTGTTTTTTTTATTTTTTTTTTTTTTTTTTTTTTTTTTTCAACCATTCTGAGTTTGTAGTGGTCTTGCCCTTTTTCTCTTGCTGCCAAATAGTTCTTTGTTTGTTTGTTTTTTTTTTTTGGAACTTTGTTTTTAATCCTTCTCTGCTTTACATTTTGGTTACGCATCAGTTGGCTTTCGTTCAGCGGTTTAAATTTTGGAACTATTTGCTATTTAATAATAAACTGTGCTCTCACCACAGCTTCTGTCGAAGTTTGAATGTATCATCACTCCTCAAAGGAAGCTTGACAGTTGGAAGATGGGAGAGGTTTTGTTATAACACACCAATTATTTGTGTTATTTTTTTTTCCAGTGATAACTTGCCGATGCGTGTTTGTGGTTCACATCGTGAACTCCACCGCGCGGCCCGAGGGCCAACGTGAATTGATAAAATAAATAAATTGGAGATTCCTCATGTCGAGACGATCTAACTCGATGTAAGATCTGCCAATCTCTGTATAATCTCTCGTGACAACGCGGTTGCAGGGAAAAAATTTGATCGAGGAACGTTTGCTGCGGTACTCGCTCCATATTGCGAGTTTAACATGAAGTGTGAAACGATTCGAAGGAATGAAGATGTTTCTCATCTTTGCATTGCCCGAGTTCTTGGGATTTCAAAATGGGATTTGTTTGATAAAGTATCGGTGGGATTTGGAACTCCATTGGTTGGCTCCATGTGAGAAGCCATTTCATTGTCGATTACTTGAACGCTCTCCTCACTCCGAACAAGCGCGTTACTACCTGACGTCGGTTACCAACTTGTATTTTTCAATTTTGCAAATGAATTCATCCAGGGTACATTTCCATGAAATCTTGTCTGAGCTTGCTTTGTTCTATGGGATGAATGTGACGCTCCTTGGACTTTTTTCGTGCTTGCATTTGCTCTCGGGATCATGAGTATTTATTGGTTGGCTGAAAGCGACCAGTTTAATTGGTTTGGTTAAACCCAGTTCAGGTTACTTGATAGTTAGTGGGTGAACAATCCAACACTTTGCAAATTCTGCTTCACAATGATGGGAAGAGGTGATGTCATACAATTAATATGTGGAGTTTTAATTGAGGCTTTTAACTTCTGAATTGGTCCACAGCATATCAATCATGGAGACTTGGTGAACACTTCTTCCTTTTTTTTTATTTTTTAGATCCTAATGGAGGATCTCTAAGTCTTACTCACGCTGTTGTTGTTCTGCTTCTTGTGGATTTTTTTGGTTTCACAGCCAACAGTTTTCATCGAAACTTCCTGAAACTTGGTGTACATATGTAAAACTACCCTGCGCAGAGAGTAACCATCTCCGATTTTGAAAATTCCTCCTAGAAAAAAAAGTTATGACGTCAAAATATCTCCGCTAATGGAAATCGCCTAAAAAATTATCTCAAACTCTGCAAGCTTTTTGAATTCTGTTTGCGGGAATCGAACAGGGCATTAGCAGAGATGAATTACCGCACATATGATGCATCACTGATATATCAATTTTTATGACGTCATTCCTATTTTTTGACATCTTTTGTTTCACAACCCAGAGTTTTCATCGGATCTTCGTGAAACTTGCCATGTATATGCAGAAAGCCCACGTGCAGACATTAACCATCTCCGATTTTGGAAATTCTTCCTCGAAAAAAAAGTTGACGTCATAATATCGCCGCTAATGGAAATCGCCTATACCATTGTCTCCGAAACTAGGCAAGCTGTTTGAATTTTGTTTGCGGGAATCAAGCCGGGCATTAGCACAGATAATTATTTATCGCAAACCTGATACATCACAATGACGTCATATTCGTTTTTATGACGTCATCATTGAGAGGACGAGGATCTTCGCTCATTTGAGTTTGTTTTTGTTCCTTTTGTGCAACTCGTGCTTTCCATGGCGGATTTAATTGTACTCTTCACTCCAGGGCTTCAGGGTAGTCGCAATGAACGATCTGAATTTGTACGCCTCCTGTCGGTAACCTGTCCCAACACAACAAAACCTCTTCGCGCCCAAACCTGTTAAATTTCTCAAGAAAAACATAACTACGCCGCCAACTGCACCACCAGCTACGCCGCCAGCTACACTACCATCTATACCACCAACTACACCGCCAACTACACCACCAACTACGCGGCCAACTATGCCACCAACTACGCCGCCAGCTACTCCGCCAACTACACGGCCAACTACGCCACCAGCTACGCCGCCAGCTGCACTACCATCTATACCACCAACTACACGGCCAACTACGCCACCAACTACGCGGCCAACTACACCACCAACTACACCGCCAACTACGCGGCCAACTACACCGCCAACTACGCGGCCAACTACGCCACCAACTACACCGCCAACTACACGGCCAACTACGCCGCCAGCTACACTACCATCTATACCACTAACTACACGGCCAACTACGCGGCCAACTACGCCACCAGCTACGCCACCAGCTACACTACCATCTATACCACTAACTACGCGGCCAACTACGCGGCCAACTACGCCGCCAGCTATACCACCAACTACACCGCCAGCTACACTACCATCTATACCACCAACTACGCCGCCAGCTATACCACCAACTACGCCGCCAGCTACACTACCATCTATACCACCAACTACGCCGCCAGCTACACTATCATCTATACCACCAACTACACCACCAACTATGCCGCCAGCTACACCGCCACACGTGAGAACGTACGCTACTGATTTAGATACGTTCACTCCGACACAGCCAGACACAAAAATAAAAAACAGACATAAATTGAAAAGAAAGTGCCAGGAATATAATTCCCCTGAGGGGGGGGGGGGTAAAAGTAAGATTTATTTATTATGGAGAATTGTATATATATTTTTTCGCGATTCTATAGTGCGGTGCGGGTCTTCAATCTTCTTCACATGACATGCTGGAAAAGGTTCATGCGCTTTGTTGAAGTAACAAAATGTGTTTCATTCACTCGCATTTCATTGTGTAAAAAAACAACCAATACAACAGTTTAATCGTCCATAAACTTCATCCTCTCCCCACTCTCCCTTCATGACGTCATTTCCTGCAAGCCCTTCCGCGAAGGCGGGGCTTAAGGAGGAGGGCGCGTTTCCATCTTGACCAAAGCATATCCTTTCTCCTTTACGGTTGTTATATTCTGTACATTGTTGAGCACTTTTACTTTCCTTAATTCCCTGATTTTGTACCGTTTCCCGTTTCCCGTTTGATTCCCGTTTCGGTTTGTAATGCGATGGTGAGACGATTTAATTGGTTCATCCGAGTGATCGTGAATTGTTTTTTTTCCCCCTCAATCTGGTTGCCATGAACCGGTAAAACAAAGCCCACTGCTTCCCACTCCCCAATGTGACGTCACTCGAATTGACCAATGGAGTTGCTTCAGTGACAAAAAATAGCGGGAAGGTAAAATAATGATGGCGTTTCCCACCAAATATGAACGACCTTGTGGGTCGTGCCGCCTTCTCCGATCGCTTTACCTTGAGCGATCAACATTTGATTCGATTTTGATCCACTGCACCGACTACATACCATCACGCTCTACACTCTACAGAGTGCTGCTGCTATCTTGGCAGGGATTACACTGGGTCGTTTGCCATTGCCTTCTCACCATTGTGTCCTTGCTCTATCCTCGTAAAAGTTGACCGTCGAACAAGGAAGCAGCATGGACTCTGGAAAGTTATGGCATTACTTTTTATACGCCATATATATATATATATATATATATATATATATATATATATATATATATATATATATATATATATATATATATATATATATATATATATATATATATATATATCGGGGCGTACTATGTGATTCCGTCCGTCCGTTCCTGTCCGCACTCGAACTCCCAAAGTTTTTAACTTTCACGTTTCATATTTGGTACATAGGTACAGACTGTGGAGACGGTGTGTCACGACATACGTTCGTCATCTCAAGTGGTTGCCACGGCAACCAGGATGCTGTTTTCCATGTCGTAGCACAATTCTGTATATACCTTCTTGTTCAGGCGTATATTGTGCTCACTTGAGCTCTTGTTAAACCTCGGACGGCACTCGGTCGAGCTTGTAGTCTCACCTCGAGCGTTCATTCTGAACAAAAAATGCCATCATATAACTGAATACCCTCACATTACTGCCCATATACCTGTATCATTCATGCACCCCCATTATATCGCATACATTTCCACTATCTGTAGGTTTATTGATTATTAGGATATTTGACGACCACTTTTGTGCCCGTGAAGGCTAAATTGCATTTATAAATTTATATGGAAAAAATAAATATAAATATATTCATTTTGATACAAACAAACACGACATAATAGTGACCGAAGCTTTTCGTGCTGCACTCTTCAGGGTAAAAATCGCAGCAAGTGAAGGCGTGTGCTTTATACGCAGGTCTCGGTAAGGTAGACGCTGATTGGTTCGACCGTAATGACGTCACGGTTAATCCGAACGCCCATTGGTCGGTTCATCATCTTCACCTCGAGCTCCCATTGGCTGGAGCAGAGTTCGCCGATGATTGACGTTTGCAACCACATCCTGGAGAGAGGGGGATGGGTTTCCCCAAAGGTCCATTCACCATTTGTTACCATACTTCCCTTGTTCTTTCCATGCTGAAAGAGACACAGAGATCGTACAAATTCCTTTTGACCACATAATATTGGATCGGTGGTCAGGATGAAGGTTGAAGGTTGCATGGAATCTTATTTCAGCATGGAAAGATCAAGGGAAGTCCGGTAACAAATGGTGAATGGACCTTAGGGGAGGCCCTCCCTCCTCTCTCCAGGATGCGGTTACAGAGAAAACTCGAAGGGCACTTGGAAGAGCGCATACCTCCACCAAGCTGACTAGTTTACGTTTTACATCCCACTGATCGGCCAGATCTGGATTTGGACCTGAACTAAAATTTGCCTTGTTATTTATTTTTCAGTTTGGCTTATTCTTCTCACCGAACCAACTCGTCCACAAAGTTTTGTCCGAATCCGTCCATAACTTTTTGAAATATCCTGCTATATATCCTTTTTGGTCCTATCTCTCAATGGTGAAGAATCACTTTTTAAAATTCGAGTATTCAGATCCGGATCTTCAATGAAATCTCATCGGTTTGTCCTTGTCACACACCCAAGCTCTCCACCAAATTTCGTCTGAATCCGTCCACAACCTTTTGAGATATCTTGCACACAGGCAGACGGACGGACGGACAGACAGACAGACAGACAGACAGACAGACAGACAGACAGACAGACAGACAGACAGACAGACAGACAGACAGGGGTGAAAACATAACCTCCATTTACCTTGAGTGGTGGAAGTAAAATTGAATGCAAAAATATATACATGTGGACAAACAGCCAACTGGGGTGTTGCAAAAGTCTTGCAACCCCTTTGGTGTGAGAGTAAAAATAGTCTTTGTTATTACAACTACTACTACTACTACTACTACTACTACTACTACTACTTTGAATGCAGCACAAGGCTGCAGGTAGCATCATTGGCTGGGGGTGTGGCTGTGCCACTGACTCGATGCCCCGATTACCAGTACACTGGAGCTAATTTTGCCGACCTCGGAAGGATGACAGGCTCTCAACCCCAGCTGGTGTTAATCTAACGGCCGATAAGGGCTCAAACTCAGGACCCTAAGATTCCAAGCCAGCCACCCTAAGCGCTAAGCCAACACCAGGCTTTTGGTATGACTCAGCTGAGGTTTTGAACCACCGACCTCCCAGACTCAGATTGGATGCTCCAACCGTTACGTCACGGAGTTCAAGATGCCTGTGTCTACATTCACCAAAATGCATGGATTCCATTGGTTCGTACTGAGCTAACCCATGTTTTTTGGAATTGTTTTTCTCGTACATCATATTTGTCATCCTGACAACATAGTCGAATTGCCTCGCTTCTGCAGCACAAGAACTAAAACCGCACTAATTGGAGCGCATACCTCCGCCAGGTATACCGAACTCATCCACAAAGTTTCGTCCAAATCCATCCATAACCTTCTGAAATATCCTGCGACATGTCGTTTTTTTTGGAACCCATCTCTCAATTGTGAAGAATCGCTAAAAAATTCTCGTGTCCGGATCTTCAGCAGAAATCAAATCGATTCGTCCTCGTCACACACCCAACCTGTCCATCAAATCTCGTCCGAATCCGTCCGTAATGTTTTGGGATATCCTGCTCACGGACGAACAACCAGACGGGGGTAAAGACAACCTGTGCCCACCTTCAGTGGTCGAGGTAACAATGACTTCAGTTATTATTGACCAAGTTGAAATGCATTCTTCTTTTTTTTCAAGCTTCTAAGAACTTACAAGGTTTTGTGTTTCTTCACTCTGAAATATTTTGTTCTGTTGACGAAGCAATGAAGGAAGGAAGGAAGGAAGGAACAGCACTGTCCAGAATGGATGTTTAGTAGAAACTTGGAAATCCATGTGATCTTTGAATTGGTCCATGCCCCCTGTTGAGATCTCATTTTCAATGGGTTTTGCAGTTTCTCCCGATTTATGACCTGTGTGGAATGCTGTGGGTGTGACAAGTACATTCTCATTCGGAAATGCCTTGGAACAGACTTTCTTTATTTCAGACTTGGCAAACAACAAGCTGGAAGACAAAGGTTGTCCGCGACAAGAGATGTGTGTATGCTGTTCAACACTCTGTAGCGCTATCTTTGTCTTGGCTGTTTGCTCCAGTTATTGAAACATTACAAGTTTCAATTGTACACCTGGAGATCTCTTTGAGAGCAAGTGCACTTGAAACCCCTTTAATTTATCATTAAATGATGTTCGATTCCAATCTGATCAAGATGGCACTTTCTTTGCCAGGAAGGCAGCAGTTCAGAAGCGAGGTCCGGCTTGGTAGTTTGAATGTGGTTCAATGGAGGGAGAGGAGTCGAAGTGGTGGAGATGATGCAGAGAAGGAGGTTAGAAGTGTTTGTGTGTGTGTGTGTGTGTGTGTGTGTGTGTGTGTGTGTGTGTGTGTGTGTGTGTGTGTGTGTGTGTGTGTGTGTGTGTGTGTGTGTGTGTGTGTGTGTGTGTGTGTGTGTGTGTGTGTGATGTTGATATATGGGCCACAAATGGGAAGGACTGAGGCAGAGAAGCAGGAGTTCAGGGATGCATTGGAGAGGATGATGGGGATGGTTTTGCTGGAGGTGATGCTGTGCATTGTGAGGGATTTCAACGCGTATGTGGAAGTAGCAGAACCGGGTGAAGAGGAATGTATTGGTAAGTTTGGTTGGAGGGCAAGGAATACTAGACTTCGTTTTCCTATGATTGCATAGCAAGGTATACTACTCACTGTGTAGTTAAATTTGCTGTACTGTTGTTTGTTACAAATATTGCTGTATAGAGTGAGAAGGCTGTTTGTCAATAAGAATTTCATTGTTTCTTAACCTCGGTTTTTTAAGCACATGACAATAAAGTGACTTGACTTGACTTGACTTGACTAGAGAGAGAGCAGAGAGCTGGTGGAGCTGCAGGCAAGGACTGTGATGGTCATAGCCGAATCAGGACAGCCACAAAGCCACTTACCGGTGTGGGCAGCAGAGAACAGAGATGGATTTGTTGCTCATGTGGAAGTAACAGTTGGAGAGAATCAAGGACTGCGCAGCGGTGGCGGCAGAGCGTGTCACCACCCAGCACAAGTCTGTGGTGTTTGTTGTATGCATGCAGAAAAGGAGGGAAGTTAAGAGCAGGGGTTGAAGATGATCATGTTGGGGGTGTGTGCAGGGGCAGTGTCACCTGTGAGTAGGAGGAGAGGAAGAATGCTAGGTGTGAGGAACTTTACGAAGAAGCCAAAGGTTTGGAGGAGGAGTGGAAGAAGTATGGAGAGGCATTTAGGGGAATGGCAGAAGCTTTGTGTGGAAGGACATCAGGAAAGGGTGCATTGGCTCAAGATAGAAACCAGGTGTGGTGGACAGAGGAATTTGTGAAGGTCGTTGGTGAAAAGAAGGAGGTTTGGAAGAGGATAAAAAAAAAATTGAAAGGGAAGATTCTGATGCCGTGTTTAACGCCAGCCTACCTTTACGGCCTGGAGATGGTGGCACCGACGGAGAGGCACCGACAGAGGCTGCATGTTTGTGAAAACAACTCGATCAGGAGGATCGTGGGAGTGAATAGGGTGGATTGAAGGAGAACGGATGAACTGAGGAAGGAGATTGGTGTGCAGATGATTGATGAATGTCGGCTGAGATGATGGGGGAAGAAGCAACAGCAAAAATAGCGGAGGGGTTGAAGGAGCGAGGTGGGATGAAAAGAGGTCGACTGCGGTTGAGATGGGAGGATTGTTTGAGGAGGGATATCCATAAAGGTGGAGGTGGTTGGAGAGTGGAGAGAGTTGGCTGAGGACAGAGGGAGGTGGAGGATTGTCGTGGTCAAGGCAGGATAGAAGCTTGGTGTCATCGGACCTCACCCCTTACAAAAGGAAGAGCAGGAGAAGACAAAGAAGAGGAAGATGAAGAAGATGATTATGTTTGAGTTATTTTTTTCCCCCAACAGTGTTCAAATGCACTCCAGAGCATAGTCAGGCTGCTCACATAAATTTTTATCTTTTTTTTTTTCTCAAATGTATTCACCCTTCATTACCTCTGCGACCGAAGGTGAATGGAGGTTATGTTTTCACCCCTGTTTGTCGGTCTGTGAGCAGGATACCTCAAAAAAGTTATGGACGCATTCAGACAAAATTTTGCGGACAGGTTGGGTGTGACAAGGGTGAATTGATCGGAATTCAGTGAAGATCCGCATCCGGGTCTTCACAAAATCTGGATTAATGTTTCAATGTACTCTGAAATTAAAGCATAGAACAAATAAACAATTGCAGATAAAAAAAAAGAAATCATGGAATCGTTTTGTTCAACAAAATTTAATCCATATTTTTGACTCATCAAAGTGGCCACCTTTTGCAGATATAACAGCCGAACATACTCGTGGCATTCTTTCTACAATGGATATTAAATATTGTTCGGAAAGTTCTTCCGCAGCCTGGTGTTGGCGCAGTGGTTAGGGCAGCGACTTGGGATCCCAGTGTCCTGAGTTCAAGCCCCGTTGGCTGCTGAATTAACACCAGGGGGTTGACTCAGCCTGTCATCCTTCCGAGGTCGGCGAAATGAGTGCCAGTGTACTGGTCCCGGTGTATGCCCCGGTTAGAATAGGTGTACCATATCCCTGTGTGTCGTAAGAGGCGACCAGGGTTGGCGTCAGGAAGGGCATCCGGCCATAAAACATTGCCTCAAGAAAAAGCCAAACCCCTGCACAGCAGGGAAAAATGGCTGTAAAAACGGTTCGGAAAGTTCTTCCCAACACTATTGCAGAAGTTCCCACAAATGTGTTGTACTTGTCGGTTGCTTTGCTTTCACCCTTCTGTCCAGTTAATCCCAAACCAGCTCGATGGGGTTTAAGTCTGGAGACTGTGCTGGCCATTCCATGATTTGAAGCCTACCGTCTTGTTCTTTTCTTCTGAGGTAGTGCTGACATTGCCTGGAGGTATGTTTTGGGTCGTTATCTTGCTGGAGGATGAACCCCTGACCAACTCGGCATAGACCAGAGGATATTGCATGGCACTGCAAAATGCTGTGTCACCCTTTTGGTTCAGGGTGCCAGTCACTCTGTGCAAGTCGCTGACTCTGGATCCAGAAAAAGAGCCCCAGATTATCACGCTTCCTCCTCCATGTTTGACAGTTGGTGCCACACACTGAGGAACCATCCTTTCACCGACTCGACGGCGTACAAAAACCCCTGCGTGATGAACCGAAGATTTCAAATTTTGATTCATCGGTCCATAAGACCTTCTTCCAGT
The DNA here is from genome assembly GCF_056783735.1 of Eptatretus burgeri. Taxonomy (NCBI): domain Eukaryota; kingdom Metazoa; phylum Chordata; class Myxini; order Myxiniformes; family Myxinidae; genus Eptatretus; species Eptatretus burgeri. Next base: position 91,311,065 of record NC_140971.1, read on the forward strand.
TTTCAGTCGTCCACTGGTGGTGCTTCATGGCCCAGGCAAGCCTCGTTTTCTTATTTTGCCATCTTAGCAATGGCTTTCTTACTTCCACTCGAACTGTCAAACCTGCAGCTTGAACTCTTCTCTTCACAGTTAAAACTGAGACTTCCTTACTTCGACCAGTGTTTAGCTGTGTTTGAAGCTGTTATCCTGTGAGCCACTGATCACGCAAGCTGTTGACTCTCAGAAACTTGTCTTCTGATTGTGTTGTGGCTTTGGGTCTGCCAGACCTCTTCCTGTCAGAGTTTCCTCCAGTTTCCAAGTGCCTTTTGATGGTGTTGGAAACTGTACTCACCTTACCTTGGCTTTCTTTGCAATGTCTCTAAAGGAAAGACCTACACTTACTTTTAAGGGTTATAATGGTCTGTCTCTCTTCCTTTGTTAATTGTCTTTTTCTCACCATTGTGATAGAAATATACGACTTCCTGCAGTGTAATATTGTCCAAATAATGCTTCAGAGGGTGTAGCAACACATCTGTTTCAACACTGCTTTTATACAGACAGAGGGTTTATAACTAATCTACAAAAGTTGGGACACCTGTAAGAATTGTTTGCATCAACTGTCAAGGCTTAATTTACTTCCATTGCTGCAGAACAGCTGCAGTTGCTAACCCATTACTTGTTCCCTGAAAAGGGCCTTTTTTAACAACTCTGAAATTTACATTATTTTTCAGTTTTTGGTCACCTGAACTTTTGGTTTTAACCTCTGGCAGTTTACCGTTTATCTTTATACCATTTCAGGTTATTCACTGGACTTAAACTGCTTAAATTCCAGTAAAACCTGAAAAATGGGGGTGTTCTAAAACTTTTGACCGGTAGTGTTGGTCCGGCCTGTCAGTGGGATATAAAACGTAAACTGTTCAGCCTGGCGGAGGCTGAACAGTACCTACCGAGTCCCCGTTCTTGTTTATTGTGTTAAGACAAAGTGTGTCACTATTAACCACAAAAAAATTAAATGATGTGGACATATCTTCAATATCATGACAAGCCTGGTGTTGGCCTAGCGGCTAGGGGGGCTGGGTTGGGTCCTCAGTTCGAGCCCCGTTTTCCGTTTGAATTAACACCGGGTGGGGTTGACTCAGCCTGTCATCCTTCCAAGGTCGATGAAATGAGTACCAGTGTACTGGTATAGGGGTCACCGCATCAGCAGCACAGCCGCGCCCCAACAAAACTATCGCTACCTGCCAGCCAAGCTGCCGAATGCAAGGAGAAGAAGAATAAGAATATTTTGACAAATTTGTGTTTGAAATCTTGATCTGAGTACCTGCTCCCATTATTCTCCCCATTCTTCCTTCTCTAGCACCTCCCCAGCCACCCCCATCATTAGATAGATAAACTCGCGGTTGATACAGTGCAGGCACGATGGGCCAAATTTCCTTCCTCGTGCACTGTAGTATACCTTTTTGTAACTGTGTGTGTGTGTGTGTGTGTGTGTGTGTGTGTGTGTGTGTGTGTGTGTGTGTGTGTGTGTGTGTGTGTGTGTGTGTGTGTGTGTGTGTGTGTGTGTGTGTGTGTGTGTGTGTGTGTGTGTGTTATAAAGAGAGATGAGGTCTGCAATTGAAAGCCGTCAGAATATTTATTGTGTTTCTCATAAAAGCATAAACCGATAACTGCGCAGAGCTTTCGGATGCATTGTTAAGACTCGAGAACGAAATCGTTTGAAACGCCATCGCAGGACTACCCTTCAGACGTTTTGAATTGCAATGTGCTTGCGGAGTTATTTATCTCGATCCCCGGGCGATGTTGCACACTCACCTTGCTGTTTTGCTTGTATCCAAAGCGTCACGTGTCAGCATTGGCAACCGTTTGGTTTGCGTGCCTGATGACTGCGATGACCCACTTTGCAATCCTGAAGATTTTACAGCAAGCAGGGTGTGGCCAGGAAAATGGGTGGTTTATCGAATAATTACTCGTGGTTATCCATGTGGCTGCAATGCTCTGGCCTTAATTGATCTGTTTGGTGGATGATTATTTTCAGAGGTTCCTCGATTTGATTACACATTCTGCGACCAATTGCTTGGTTGTTTTGTCGATTTTTGTTGTGCCGCAAGAAAGTTTTGTTTGCTTGTCGAGTGCTGTGCGCTGCTCATCTGAATTAAACTTATCCCTTACCTTGAGTTTCCTTTTATACCGTCGTCAACTATTCTTGGGTTAACATTTTGGTCTTTTCTTCATGATAGAATTAGTCTGATCAGGTGATGTTGTTTTTTTTTTTTTGCTGTAACCATGTCTGGAACCCACCTGGCTGATATGACTGCGAGGCACAACTAACTCTTTACCTCATCTCTTGTAACGTAATGGCACTCGTACAAACCTTTCTACCACCTTACATCATACTGTTCAATAAGTGATAGGTACGGTGGTGGCCTTTCGGTGAGACCACTGGACGAGATTGGTTGTGGGTTCAATTCCAGCTGGAGGAAGCTGTATTAAGGATTTGCATTGTAATCGTCAGAAAGTTCAGGAGAATACGGGACTTTCGAAATGACGTATGAATGCTAACGAGGCCTTTCGTGCGTTTTCAGTGAATCACCTCTGCTCGTGGTGCGTTGTGCCGATATCCTCGTGCCTGCGACCTGACCCAAGGTATGACCAACACGTACACAAAATTTGGAGATCAGGCCATCCGTGTTTTTTGTTTTTTAATGATTTTCAGACATACATACATACATACATACATACACACATACATACAATTCCTTTATTTAATCTGGGAGGATTTTCAGCATTTAAACAAACTAGTGCACTTGCTCACTAGAGGAGTGGCATAAAGGGTCATGTTCTTTCCTTCCTTGTGAAAACAACTGTATCAGGAGGATTGTGGGAGTGAAGAGGGTGGATGGATAGGAGAACGGATGAACTGATGAAGGAGATTGGTGTGCAGATGATTTGGTGTGTGATGATTGGTGTGCAAAAAGAGCGGATAGGTTGAGGGAGCGAAGTAGGATGAAAGAAAGGCCAATACAACCATTATACCAGTTTACCGGTACTCATTTCACCGACTTCAGAAGGATGACGGGCTGAGTCAACTCCACCTGGTGTTAATTCAGTAGCTGACGGGGCTCAAACTCATGACCCTAAGATCCCAAGCCAGCCACCCAAACCACTTAAGCCTCTGGCTATATAGATTCCTCTCTGGGTATGTAGATTACAGTACATCTCGGCTTGGGTCCGTTAGTCTGTGGGAGACGTGATAAGCGGATAATGCCTCAAGAACGTCGGGTTTGCTCCCTTTCATTTTCGTGTTAAACAACAGTAGTGACTGGTTAAAAAGGTAATCACACATCCTTGTGGTTTATAGTATTTGTTACTTCTGGTAGACTTGCCCACCAAATGCCACGATAAGCTATTTATACACGGTAACACAGTCAGTGTCCAAGGAGGAAAGACCTTGGGGAGGGTGGATATTATTAGTTTTAATATATTGTTTTGTAATGACATTAATATTATGCTCTTATCATTGGTGGTGTTATTACTTTTGTTCTTCGAAGCGGCCTTGGAAGAATACCACCATTAGCTACCTTAACACGTATTTCACCCAAGGCACAAAATCCTCTTGGGGGAGGGGCTCAAATGAAGTTGCTACAACCTCCATTGTGTGACCTTTAGTCCTCTTGTCAAGTTTGTTTGAGATTGAGTAAGTACCAGTCAACTGTATCGCGGTCAAAACTGGAGACAAACGGATCGACTGACACCAAATTGCATATTTTAGTATGACGAGTTTAATGAAGGTGTTGTGTTCGAGATCCGCTGTGTTTTTAATAACTATCTGAGGACCCGGCCGACGGGCGATCTTGTTCCAAGCATGCAACACATTCTTCTGACGCATACCTTTATTTGGGTGGTGTATAGGCAGTTGACAGCTCTGTGGAGGGAAAAATAAAACCCTGGGTTATGTGTATGAAGCAAAAACATACCCACTGCTTATAATTAAAAAAAAAAAAACCTCACGACACGGGAAAACGTGGAGAGACTTGGAATACCCTCCTACACTTGGAGGCGGCACTACACGATACACATTTACATAGATAATTTGCGTCCCCCCCGCCCCCAACTCCCTCTCAAAACCCCCAAGACCACCGGCAAAGATAAAAAATACCGCTTTCCATTAATTGGGGTCATGCTGATCCTATGTAGCAAGTCCGGATGTAATTGGCCCAGAACTGTAGGAGGAGTGGCGTGACAAACAAACAAACACACAAACACCAGTCTGTGTTAAATTATATTCAGGATCGATTTGGTATTTTCAATGAAGATACATACATTCAAAGTTTCTGTTTGTGGGTTTTTTTTTTCCAATGAATGCATGTTTCCACGTTGAAGTTTATATTATTATGTGATATTTGTTTCGTAAAGGATTCCTGAAATGGTTCATGGATGTGGACTGATTCCTTTAATGTGTACGAAGTATTCAATTGCCACATGGAGTGGATTTATTGCACATTGTCTGTGCAATAAATAAATATAAACAGACACCAAGTTGTGTATTTTAGTATGAAAGTGGCAGTTTCAAAATGGCGAACCATAATTGTTCAGTTCTTGAAGACAAATTGGACGCACGAGAATCGAGGAAGCACGAGACATATCCGTGGATAATTGGTGTTGGGTTCGTACCATTTCCTGTTGATACAAGTGAGCCGCCGCCGTGGATAAAATGTATGCCCACACACACTTCTCATTTTGAGCAATAGATGTAAAAATCTAGTACAATCTCTCTTGTTGCCCCAGAACCAAACAAACTATACTTATAACAGCCCTCACAGCTGTCACTGCTCACCCCTTACCCCAACGTGATTAATCGTAAATCTCATCATTTTAAAAGTTAATTTGAAACTCATCTTATGAATTCGCAAGCCCCAAATATGACATTTCCATTGCCATAAGATGCACCCAAACCAGATACGGCGTCTCCATGCGACTCTTTCGTTGTGCACAGGCACGCGCCAGCTTTCTCTCAGGTACTTTTCCAAGTATTTTTGGCTTCTTTTCGAAGCTTTGCGAGTCATTTTAGGTAACAAACCTTGTCGTGCACACACAACATACACGAACATGTCCCGAAGATCGACACATGCAGGGGTTTTCACACATATGCGCCGAGCATTCTGGGGTGGATTACGTCATTTTGAAAATCCCATACATTGCTTTATCACCGTCAGGTTGTCAGTTAAAAAAAAAAAACATCCTGCTGATTAATGACCTTCAAGGTGGAATAATCTACCTGTCCCACCTGGTCTAATCTACATATGATGCGTGTACACACATTGTGGTTTACTCTTCCCTTGTTACAGGGGGTCGTTCTGAATGGCTATGGGTCCAACCCTTCTGATCTTTCTACTTGGTAAAGTCCCTTCTTGTGTTTACGCAACGTTACGAAATCCTTTCTGTGGGGAACTTGCGTCGCATTTGAGTAATTTTACGCTGCCTCGTGTCAGTAACACAAGACATCAAAAGTTGCTCTCATTTTTGTTGTTGTTGTTGATCAAGTGTGGTATCATTGCTCGATCTTACCACTGATTTCCTACTCTTTCTAAAGAAGTAGGCACAGACGTTTGATTAGGGAGGTCAAGGGTTCCAATCATGGATATAAGCAAATTAAATCCCTTCTTTTTTATGCAGGTCGAGTTGTTCAATGAACATTTGAGGTTGCAAGGAGGGAAAAGACAATGCAGCCATTACATCTGAACAAAGGTTTCTACCTCTGCCAGTGAGCATCACCACAGCTCCTCCAACATCTGGCTCACAGGTAAGTCAGTCTGCCTTTGGCTACATATTGCTACACGACATTAAACGAAGCTGGGTCATGAATCTGTTGCTAAAAGGAGACCCGTCCATCTGTCAGGCGAAGAAGAAGCAGGACCTCGAGCTTTAATGTCGCGGTTCCTGCCGTCATCTACGGATATAAAAGACATTGTGTGTTTGTGTGTCCCCCCTTTCATAAGGATGATTTAAGTCGGGTTTTAAAGGCCAAGCTCTTAACACGACTGTGTGTTCACTACGGTTCATTTTTCAGGTTAAAAGAAAACAAAAACTCGAAAAACAATTTCCATAAAAGAGGAATTATGTCTCTTCCGTTGGAAATGTAGATGGTGACTCACAACTGCGCCGCAAGGGCGGTGTACCGATGCATTTTAAAAAATAACAACAAATACAAGGCGCAGGGAGGTGAAATTGACTGCACGCGATGTGTAACGCGTGCGGAGTAAAACGTGTGTTCATTTGGCGTCCGCAGGATGTCGAATAATCAAAGAAGATATAAGCACACCTGATGCTAGGCCGAGGCTTCAGACTTTGCCACGCTCACAAGGCTGAACCGTCAAAATGAAACGTCCCAGAAGATAAAGAAAATGCGGTCACATTTTTTACATTTAGTGCTTTAAAATGTCGCTTCTTCGTGCTACGGAACATCATATCTTCCCGGTCTTCTTGAATTTTTTGAATAAAATAGTTCCAACCCGTCATTCTTGACGGGTTTTTTTATACCAGTAGAATCATGAAAGTGGTAGCTAAACATCGATTTACTTGAAGTAAAAAATTTGTGTCCATTCAAGCACAGAGATGCCTGTTTTAAAAAAAAAAACACCTTTCTGGGATAGAAGAGGAAGAAGAAGAGGAAGCGGGTGGTAGTTCAATGCAGCGGTTCCAATGGTAACATTTATTATTCCACGACAACAGGGACTCTTTAGGGCATGGAAGGAGCACACACAATTTTATAAAGTACAGTAATACCCCTCGAAGTAATTGATTAATACCCCTCGAAGTAATTATAAAGTACAGTAACCCCCCTCTCTCGTCCTCCTCTCTCGCCCCCCTCTCTCCTTTCCCCCTCTCGCTCCTCTCTCTCCTTTCCCCCTCTCGCCCCCCCTCTCCTTTCCCACTCTCGCCCCCTCTCTCCTTTCCCCCTCTCGCCCCCTCTCTCCTTTCCCCCTCTCGCCCCCTCTCTCCTTTCCCCCTCCTCTCTCCCCCTCCTCTCTTCCCCCTCCTCTATCGCCTCTCTCTGTAAATGTATTCACAAATGTCGACCAAGCACAACAATTAATTCAAATCTTGGGAAAAACAGCTTTCAAACCCTTAGGAAACAGCTGTTTCCCTTGGGAAAATTCAAACCTTGGGAAACACTTGGGAAACAGCTGAAACGGATGAAGAACGATATCAAACCTTGAAAAGGCACATACTCAGGTCCCCAGCGTTGATTGTGACATCATACCAAACGAAGAAGAAGAAGAATTGTGACGTCAATCATGCAAAAAAAAACAACAAAAATAAATAAACATTAATTGTGACGTCATTCGGGGTGTCATAGCACCGTGTCCTGTCATTGGTTGACAGACATTATTAGTCATTATTGGTTGACAGACAATATATAGGTCATTATTGGTTGACAGACATTGGTCATTGTATCACTTTATTCTTTTTATTACTGCCAATTATTGTGCTGTTATTATTATTATTAATATGCTGTTAGCATTATTCTGCGATATCTTTGGGAAAAAAATGGCATGATAAGGTGGAACGACACTTCAGCTGCGATATATATACACCTTTCCAACACTGAAAAAAGCAATAAAATGGCCGAAACTTGGGAACCGCTCATCCGATTAATATCAAACCTTGAAAAGGCACATCCGCGGGTTCCGGCAATATTCCTGGCAAGTTTCAATCAGATCGGACCGGCGGTTGTCGAGAAATGGCGGTCGCACACAGACAGACACAGACAGACAGCCAGACAGACACACACACAAATTGCTGGAAATACAGATAGATTTTCAGATGAGTTGTGGGGAAGGTGATGATTCGTACCGTTAAGTGTCATGATGAACAGTGCTTGCTGTAAAGCCCGAGCTGAATGTTTTTTGAAGTTTAAAAATCGAATGATGACATTCCCTTGTGAAGTCTGTCTACTTTCTCATTTCAGCTGTGTCCTTTAATGACAACGGCAAAGAATATGCAAAGAAAACAAAACATTTACTTGACCTAAGTATTTGGAAAGCTGGAGGCATGTGTGAGGAAGCCCAGCAGGGTAAAGATGGAGGAGGGTGCAGGGTAGGCCACGCCCAGCCAACTGTCACAATGGCTTGCTTCCCGAATGTTTGGGGGGGGGGGTCACAGACCAGTGGACTGTTCAATCGATAAATAATTATTGAGCACACGTTGTACATATTCCTCGGTGGAATTATTTAAATATATTTTGTGAATAAACATGAAAATATATTTCTCTGCAGAGACGTCACAATATTTATTTTTGCATAACAAAATCTCGACTCGTGGAAGAGCGAGGTTAAAGAGCAAAAAATGGCAATGTACTTATTGCCAAGTGGGGCAGTTTCTTTGACTGGCCCACCATCGGTGCATTGCCTCTCAACCACCACAACTCAACAGGTGGACGCAACAAGTTTGGGAATGAACGAACAGGAAAAGAGTAGAGAGAGAGAGAGAAAGAGAGCGGGGGAGATGTAACATGGTAACCTGCAAGAAAGATGTGAGGCAGGGGAGCCAGCTCAGAGAAAGCAGGACTCGAACTGTGGATGAAGGTCTTGTAGGTATATACTGTAGGAGTTCAGGTGTGCCAAGAAAGGACTTTGTATGACGGAGGATGCCCAGTCGGCGGCTGGTTTTGGAGGCCAACGTTGAAATGTGGTTTTCCCAAGAGAGATCATGGCTGGATAGTGAGACCAGGGAGTTTGGATGGCTGAACTTCCTCAAGAACTTCCTCAAGCCAATGGAGAAAGTAGATAGGAGGGTTTACCAGATGGCCTTTTCAGAGAGAGAGAGAGAGAGAGAGAGAGATAGAGTGCGAGATTTGTCAGGATTGAAAGACACGTTCCAAGTGATTGACCAGCTTATGATTATGTCAAGGTGTAAGGAGAGGGAAGAGTCGGCAGCCTGCTTGTCTGAACGATGAGGGATGTCACGGCAGAGGATGGAGTCATCAGGAAATATATATAAAGGGTTTTTTTTTCCAGTCAGAGAGATAATTTATGAAGATCAAGTATGGCACTACAGCCTGGTTGTTGGGTTAGCGGTTAAGCAGGCTCGTTTGAGATCTTATGGTCTTGAGTTTTAGCCCATGTCGGCCGTTGTATTAACACCGGGTGGGATTGACTCAGCCTGTCATCCTTCTAAGGTCGGTGAAATGAGCACCAGTGTACTGGTAGTGGGGCACTGCATCAGCGGCACAGCCGTCATGCGACCGTGCAGGCTTGTGGTGCATAGGAAAAGAAGGTATGGGATTGGGCCCAAAACACTGCCTTGAGGCACTCCAGCCTTGACAGGGAGAGAAGATGAAAGCATTCCATTGAGAGCCACACACTGGCTACGGGAGTAGAGGAAGTCAGTAACATATGTGTGAATTCACCTTTGGATGCCATAGGCAGAGAGAAAGGTCGTGGATTTCGAGATTGTTCTCGCTGTTGATGGTACTTTAAGTCCGGGTTTTTCGCTCCTTGCTTGCTCTTACACGTACAGTTGGGACGGTTTAGAGCCCTACCTTTCCAGGTGTTGACGGAAAATCTGTCGCTCTTTGATGCAGTTTCAACACAACCTCACACTGTGGTTTCCTGCCATCGAGTGCAGCACCTTCCTTGAAATAGTTCACCGTAAAACAGAGATTTGGGCAGCCGTCCATTGTCCATTTGTACGACATGACCGGTGCCCTGTAGGAGGAGGCTGATACAAGATTTCTCTCTTCGTCCCCCGCCCCTCCGACACGTTCGGAGACGGGGGGGGGGAGGGAGACGTTAAAACGAGCTCCGACAGACCGATCATCTGTCCGTGTACTTTCGCGTTGCACAACGTTTCAAAAACCGTCGAACATTTTGCATTCATCTTGCAGATATCCATTTCCTCACGACATAATCTCGACCCGATTAAATCACGGCCGTGCTTTTGCTGAATCATGTTGCCATGGAAACCATCTCGGTAACTCGGTTTGTATACGCGATTATGATGTCATAAACCGTTGACGATGTAGCTTTCGTATTACGCAGATCTATTCCTCATGCCACCACGCGGATCAACCTTCCGCTTGCAAACACCATGATTGAGATGATCGCATGTTTCTGTCGGAGAGCATTGTTTCATGGATTTCATGTTTTTTCATCCGAAGGTTCTTTATTTGTTCATCGTTGTTCATCAAGAACAGTGTGCATGTCCTTTGGGGGGGGGAAAAAAAACCAAGACTGTTAACAATGGCCTGATCGACATTTTCGGGAAATTTATTCCGTTTCTCAATCGTGGTACCTCTCGGGCTTAACGTGGTTCCAAGATTTGACGTTAATTTTTCATGCAATAATTAATCCCAGTTTGGCGACGAGGATTTGGTTAATTTTTAGTTTTTATGCGGGTTTTGCCTCGTATTTCTTGTCGAACAGGCCGAGTACTGAATGCTCGCATCGACGAAAGAAGAGAATGAACCGCAGAGCAGTCCACACCATGCACCACTCTCTCGCTACGGATGTTTGCCAAGTCACGGAGGTGAGTAAGTTGTATCATCAAGAATGTTGCCGAGCGTGGAACCATTTTGTGAAGCATTTTGGAAGTGCGTATTGGTGATCGATATATCATGTTCCAAGCCGTTGGTGAGAAAAATATGTCGGTGGGTTTTACACTTGCCTTTGCCAAAGCATCCGTCGCGGTGTTGCGGTCGGTATCGACTGTGGCATTGATATCGCCAAGTACAAGGAGTTTTTTTTTTTTAGCTCGACGAAGATTCGATTACATTTGATTGTCAGAGTGGGCGATTATATGTTCCGTATGCAACTTGTGGCTGCCGCTTGCATCATTGCTGGGAGCGAGGCTGTGCCTTTGCCGCAGTGCTTCCTGCTACCGGTAAGCCGGTACTCATTTTACCAACCTCAGAAAGGATGACTAGCTGAGTCAACCCACCTGGTGTTGTTTTAATGGTGAAATTGGGGCTCGAACTCAAGACCCGAAGGTGTTAAACCCAGCCGACTTATCCGTTAAGCCAACACCAGGCTTGGCGATGAGCACTGCCGAAACGAGTAAAACTGTCGTTGCTGATTGGAATTCTTTGAGACAGCCGTTTTGATACTCACCATGACGTAAGCTTATTTACAAGAGAATTGACGATGGTGAAGCCAACTCGTGCATGTTTTTGCACTCCCTGACTTTCCCCATCCAGAAGGTGTGGTTTTTATTTATTTATTTATTATTTATTTTTGTTTAAATCATGGCATCCACGCTCTCCGTCGAAACGTGTTTTTGCAGCGCGATAATGTCGATGTCGTACCAATCTCGTTCTTTTGTGACCAACGTCGTTCGTCTTTCCGGCCTGGAGGAGTTGCACACAATAAACTCTGATGCAGGAGGAGGCAATTTGGCCCACTATGAGAAGGTAAAAAAACCTTTTACCTTCTCATATTCCATGATGTCATGACACGTTTGTAATGCTGCTTAGCTGGTGTTTTTATTATTTTTATTTATTCCAATGGGACACTTTCAAGTTGGATCTCAGTGGCTGATGGCAAGACGTGAAGTGAAGATCAGCCAAATCGTGTGTTCATCTGCAGTCGGACTGTCGTTGGTTAAAGCCAATGGAGATCCATTGTCTATGCTTTGCCTGTCTCGGATAGTCAACGAATCTATCCTCTGGATCTCAGAGAATCAACTTTGCAGCAGCTGTCCAGATATTTTCTCGAGAATATGAGTTTTGGGGTTTTTTTTTTGTTGGCACCAACTCAAAGCTCGTGGAAGAGCTAGAACACAACAGATCAGATTGCAACAGCACAAAAGGAACAGCAGAAAGAATGGGGGAAACGCCAACAGCAAGGCTGAGGGACAAATTAAACGGGGACCGACAAACAAGGGATGCAGATAACAATGAGAGGGGTAGGGCAGAATGCAGGGGGTGCACATGATGGATACAGGAGCAAATGCTGGCATGGTGCAAGAAAGTGGAAAGTAGCAAAGCGAGAGTGCATGGCCGGGAGGGAGCAGAGATGGTGCGGGGGCAGGGAGGAAAGCCAGGAGGGTGCACAGTCAGGGGGGGGGGGGTGGGGGAGCTGAGACGTGGGATGAGGGGAGAGAGTACTGACATGGATGTGAATTATTCCTCCCCCTGACACGCACCATTAGTTGATATAAAGTGGAATTGATTGTCGTGTGCACACAACATCTACAAAATGGACTTCTCAGGATTCCCAAAGTGGATATACGGCGACATCCTTCGTTGGAGGGGTGGTTAAAAATGTTTTTCGTTCAAGGAACGGAGGAAAATTGAGCTGTTGGTCCGAGTGCACTGTTTTGAGGGCTCATCCACTCCACGATCTCCCGGCCTCACCAACTCGGTGCACCGTGAGCAGTGAAGGGAGGACCGTTGATGAAGCAGGGGTCACTCAGCGTTCAAAAGCGGAGATGCTGAGGATGTGAAGGGTCCAGATATATATATATATATATATATATATATATATATATATATATATATATATATATATATATATATATATATATATATATATATATATATATATATATATATATATATATATATATATATATATATATATATATATATATATATATATATATATATATATATATATATATATATATATATATATATATATATATATATATATATATATAGAGATCCAGGGCGAGCAAAAAGAATGAAGATCAGCTCTGCAGCGATTTCCGCTCGTGGCAGCATTTTTTTTATTCCCCGTGTGGCGGCGCTCAGCACGCCTGTCGCACCCTCACTGGCCTATGCTGCGGGAGAAAGGGACACTCACCTCACTCAGCCTCGTGGCCGACCATGCGGGAGTCCCACTGGGGCCCCGAGGGTTCTACCGCCCCTCCTGTTGCTTGATCCACATGGCCACGCGTGATGTTCTCTCATTGTAGCCACATGGAGCCGTGGTGCTGTTTGTTTATTATGAAAGGAAAAAACAAATAAACACCAAGGTGTGGAGATGGGGGGCTCAGACAGGTACATTTGGGGAGGGGAGATGAGCGGAACTTCACTGAAACAAACTCGACACTGCCTGTCGTACACTTATTACGTATGCTTAAGCTGAACATGTCGTATGGAAATGACTATTCTAATCATTTCCCACTTTGCCTCCGAGGCCAGTTTCATAACAATGCGGTAACCACCAAAGGAAACAAAATTAAGCTGACGTTTCAGGCATTCATCTTTTCTCAGAACAAAAGTTCACAACTTATCGCAAGCACTTTATGTCTGAATATCCAGAAAAGATATGGAATGGCAACGATTCTAAATGTGGGAAGGAATGCAGCACAATGCAGCAGACGTACAAAAGCTCTTGGTTCGATACTTTCACACTTGTACTGCATCATACGTTAACAGTGTAAACGATGATCCCGCTGGGTTTTTAATGACAATTGAGTCTTTATTTTTAAAAGTATTTTTCTGGGAAGGTGTAATCTGCCTATCGCACCTGGTATCGTCTGCACGTGACTCCATTTCATACAGAATGGTTGACTCTTCACGTCATTGATGTAATTGAGCATGAGCACTATAATGATAACTACCAAAATTTTTTTTTTCCTAAATCCTATCAAGTTCATTTTAAGTTGTACATCAGGATAATATAGCGATTAATGTGCGTGGGTATGTGTAGGCCGCTTCCCTTCCACTGATGCCTGACGGGCGTTTTGCCAGCCTGAAGGACCTGTGTGTGGAGGACAAGCGACGCATTGCCAATCTCGTACAGGAGCTCGCCAGGTGAGTGGGCAAATGCCACAATTGTCTGATACATTTGTGCCATCTTATCGTCTATCTGAAAATCAAGCTCTTATCGTCACGTGATGTCTGTGTGTCATCGTGACAATGTGGCTGACGGTAGTGCATCAGACAAGAATTTGAATTTGCTAAAACAGCTGTGCTGCTGTGAAAGGTGGCATAGCTGTAGCCAGGTCATTTGCAACCGATGCTAAGCGGTCTGTTGTGCTTCCCTCCGCATCCTTTTGAACATTAAACACCTGATCACGTGCGCAGGGTGAGTGAGGAGTGTGCCGAGGCTCAGAGCAGGCTTATCGATGAGCGTTCCACTTTCATGCAGCGTCTCCAGCAGCAGGACCAGCAGCTTACGGAGTACAGAGATATCCTTTTGCATTACTCGGCTCGCAGATCTCGACAAATTACAGGGTCTTCAATGTGAAATGCCCGATGATCACATCCTTGCTCATTATCGATTTCTTCCTTCCTCCTCATTTAACCCTCCACGTTTATTTTGTTTTTTTAATTTTTTTTAAAAAAGAACCTGATTGCATAGTATACACGAGCAAGTAGCCTGGGCCCCACGCGGGATTCTAAACGTGGTAGGGATGGGGGTGGCAGAAATGCAAATGGCATCTTATGTCATTGAGCTGGCAAGCTGGGAGCAACAATTCACATTTTTTTGCCACATCTGATGTAATTTTCTTCTTGTGTATGGCAGCTTGGCTGCCGGGTCGCCATCATTTTTTTGGGCGCGACTATGCCGCTGATGCTGTGCCTCTATACCAGAACATTGGTACTCGTTTCGTCGACCTCAGGATGACAGTGTGAGTCAACCCCACCTGGTGTTAATTCGGCAGCCAATTGGGCTCGAACTCTGGACCCTAAGATCCCAAGCTCGCCACCCGACTCGCTAAGCCAACACCAGGCTTCATGTGATGCAATTTAAATGCTCTTAAAGTCGCCGAGGTGCTCCATTCGAAACGGTTTGTTCGATACATGTCACTTTTTGATGCCGAGGGTCCGTAACAACAATTTGCATTGGTGTCAAAGCCAGTGACCAACTGCAAATTAATGGTGGGATTTATAATAAAAACATGCACTTTCTTTTGTAAAATAGACATTTCACAAATCCAATCAAGACAGAGTCGAAACATCAATGTTGCACACACCAAAGAGTCCTTGTCTTTCTTCATGAGCGTACATCTTCAGTGCAAGTACGCCAAATGTATGGAGATGCTGGATCAGTACCAACATGAGTTGTCAAGGCAACACGCAACGCCGTCCTCATATCAGGCATGGAAAATGGAATGTTGTATCGTGTAACACGTGATCGCCATCTGGTGTTTCTGTTTGTTTGTGTTTTACCACATTTACAGTGATGACCCAAATCTTGTACCGTAATCGTTTCGTGCACTGACATTTCAACATCTTGAAATGTTTGATGCTCTCTGTTTATGACATTCATACTCGTTACACTTTTCATCATTTCTTAGCTGAATAACGTGAGATTTGAAATATTTATTTGTTTGTTTGTTTGGGCCTATGTTTGTGTTCTGTAGTTACTGCTGTTAACAGTTTGTAATGAGACAATGTCATGCCTGTCCTATATCACCAAGTTGTTGAAGCTGATCAAAGGCTCAAGCTTTTGATTTGGTGCTATCTTCCAGGAAAACACCTTATACCGTTCTACAGTTTTATTGTTCATCTTCACAGGTTAACAAAGAGGACCTTGCTCCGATTTTAATGGCAGCAATCCCTCCTAGTTCCTCGCATCTTGCAAACTTGCACCCTGCAACAGATCCAGCCTTGCCCCAACAAACACGCACGGTCAATGCCTTACAAACAGGCCAACCATCACACTCAACCAGGCACATGTCTCATCCTGCTGCCTACCACTCAGAATATCCTGCAAGAACACAATATTGGACACCTGAGGTTGTTCAAAGAGCGTATAATACTCCAAGGGAGGCGATTGTGGATATAAGAGTGAGAGAGGATGTTGCAATGGGGAAAGGTCGAGGGTCACAGGAAAAAGAGCAACTGGAGAATGTAGAAAATGAGAGAGCGAAAGAGAGACATGATTGGATGAGTCGAGGACAAGTGAGCGGAAGGATGATGGAAGAAAGTAAAAGGTTGAGACATCAAGGAAAGAAGGGAAGAGAGGAAAATGAAAACATGAGGGAGTCGAGTGAGAGAATGAGAGAGAGAGGCATCGGGATGAGGGAGGGAGGTGAAAAGTTGAGGAACAAGGACGAAAGGAGGGCACGGAGAGATGAGATCGTGAATGAGGAAGGGGTAGTGATGACAGACTGCTTTGAAAAATTAACAGATGTAAGTGATGAAAGGGTGTGGGATAAAACTGAATGCGTGTTGGGAACAGGCAACGGACCAAATGAGGAACGCAAGAAAGAAAGAGCGTATGGCGAGAGGGTGACGGGGAGGAGCATGAGGTTGAGGGATCGCTGTGAGAAGATGAGAGAGGACGGAACAAAGTTGATGGAGCGTGATGAGGGGGTGAGGAAAAGTGGCAAAACGGCGAGAGATGGAGGTGAAAGGAAAAGTTGTAAAGACAAGATGGAGAAGGAAGGGGGAAGGGGAGGTATGGAGGGAGGCAGGCATGTGATGAATGGAAACAAGTGGATGAGGGAGGGATATGACGGAATGCTTGAAAATGTTAAGGAACCGGAGATTGGGAGGAAACACAACAAAGAAATGACGGATGGAGAAACGTCGAGATGCTCTCAGTGGCCAATCGAAGGTATCGCAGATGTTGAGAATGACAGAAAGAAAAAGCAAAGGCAAAAGCAGGGTAATGAGCGATCTTGGCAGAGAGCGAATGAGAGCGATTGTAATGAGAAAACGAGAGGTGAGGGAAGAATGTTGCTTCAACAGATCAGAGAAATTGAAGAGGAACAGAGTAAGTTTATCAGATTGGTTGCAGAACACGAGGAAAGGCTTGCACACGTAGGACAACACAAAGAACGCCTGGCCAGCATCACCCAGTCCCAAAGGCACAAGGAGGAAAACGGGTAAGGATATGTATGTCTCTCTCTCTCTCTCTCTCTCTCTCTCTCTGTCTCTGTCTCTGTCTCTGTCTCTGTCTCTGTCTCTGTCTCTGTCTCTGTCTCTGTCTCTGTCTCTGTCTCTGTCTCTGTCTCTGTCTCTGTCTCTGTCTCTGTCTCTGTCTCTGTCTCTCTCTCTCTCTCTCTCTCTCTCTCTCTCTCTCTGTCTCTGTCTCTCTGTCTCTCTGTCTCTCTGTCTCTCTGTCTCTCTGTCTCTCTGTCTCTCTGTCTCTCTGTCTCTCTGTCTCTCTGTCTCTCTGTCTCTGTCTCTGTCTCTGTCTCTGTCTCTGTCTCTGTCTCTGTCTCTGTCTCTGTCTCTGTCTCTGTCTCTGTCTCTGTCTCTGTCTCTGTCTCTGTCTCTGTCTCTGTCTCTGTCTCTGTCTCTGTCTCTGTCTCTGTCTCTGTCTCTGTCTCTGTCTCTGTCTCTCTCTCTCTCTCTCTCTCTCTCTCTCTCTCTCTCTCTCTCTTTCTTGTACAACGCGGGATTTAAAAATGCTGACATTTATTGAACGTGTTTGTTTCATTACCTTTCCTCTTCGTGCCCTCTGCCGTTCCCACGATACACCTGCCTCACTTCCACCTTAACATCATCAGCGTACGGTAATAGAGGAAATGAAAACCTTTTCACCAATTAGCACATCGTTTAATTTTCCTTCCACCGCAGGTCTGACGACGCACTGTCCAACTTCTTAAACATCTTGGGTGAAGGTTCCGCACTCAATCAACCGAGACCATATCAACTCTCCCGGCGACTTTCTACCCGCTCTACCCGCTCTACCTCCCCTGACTTGTGGCGCACCACAGCTGCCGCGACCCCTTCCAGCACGATTACCTTTGAGGATCTCGAAGAGAGTCGGCTTCTTAAGGAAGTCTTCTTCATTTACTGAGTGGTGTACTTTACAACTTTGTGTGGGTCCATCTTTTTTTAAATTATCATAAATTATTATTATTATTATTTATCGTGTCTCTTGTCTTTGTTTATCTTTTAGTCCCTTTGCACTTGCTTTCGGATCACAATTTGCTCCCATATTTATTCGTCTTCCCCTTTCAGTTTATTTTATTCGTATCAGTTTATAGTGCGTACAGGTGGTTGAGTGGGTTGAGCCTTGTTTCATTGCTCTCACAGGTATTGGTGTGATTCCTGTGATTGCTCAGAGCAAGAGGTTTGAGTTGCATCATTCCCTGCAATATAGTGGTAAAGTTTTTATTGGGTGTTTCAGCCACGGAAGCATTCATGACTCGTCGTGAGCCACCAAATAATTTGTCACGTGCACAGGCATACCTTATCAATCAGTCCATCGAGTCATTACCTATGCCATCGAAGGTGGACGGAAGTTTTGTTTTCACCCCTGTCTCTCTGTTTGTTTGCTTGTTTGTCTGTGAGCAGTATATCTCAAAAAGTTGCGGACAGATTCGGACAACATTTGGTGGACAGGTTGGGTGTGTGACAAGAACGAATTGATTCGATTTTGTTGAAGAACCGGATCCGGATATGATAATTTTTAAATTCTTGAAGTGATCCTTCACCATTGAGAGATGGGACATAAACGATATATAGCATGATGTCGCTAATGGTTGTGGATGAGTTATGACAAAAGTTGGGAATTGACAACAAGCCAATTTGAGTTTGGTCGAGGTCCAGATCCAGATCCGGCCTATCAGTGGAATACAAACGTAAACTGTTCAGCCTGGCGGAGGTAGGCGCTCCACTGACTACCATTCTAGGTACTATTGTTGTCCATCTGACCCTGCTATTGTGTCGTGACCATTTCCTAAGTTTGATCATTTCTAAGATATCATGAGTTGTGGTTTGTTCTCTGAACCATTTATTTTTCTTTCTATCTTGGTATGTAATACCGAACATGTTATGTTCTATATTGTGTTGTGCTGCTGTGAAATCTTTCTCCATCCATTCATGTTGTTAACGTCCAGGTCTCTGCCCCATAGATGACGGTGCCCTTCCCTGACTGGCAGCGAGCACAGCGGCTCATAATTGGCCCGGATGCTTTGTGGCATCGGTAGCATACATTGACTGATACCGTCGCCATACATGAGGACGTCATGCCATTGGTCAGTGCCCTTCAGGCACGGACATCAACACCTTGATGGAAACGTTAGCAGCCAGCCAATAAACGTGGCAAACCTAGCCGTTCTCTCTCTCCTTGCCTTCGGGGCATTGGCAGCTCTCATGTTGCCTCTGGGATGCTGGAAACTCTCTTCTTGCTTTCGGGACATTGGTAGCTCTCTGTCTCCCCTGCAGCCTTCCTGTGCCTACCTGCGGTGCCGTGCCCTGCATTCACCTACCTGCCTGCTTTTCCCACACTCACCTGGTTCTGAGCGCACAATTGTGTGTGTTCGGCACCTTAGGGAGTTATTTTATTTTCTGTGTATTAATAATTGTGTTTATTGTGTCCATGTCTTTTCATCTAGGATTCTATTTTCATTCTGTCTTGTTCCTTCATTAAAATATTTTTATTTATTAAGCCGGCATGTGTCTGTTCCTGCCAACTTTCCTGCGCCAATGATTCGGTTCATTAAAAATTCCCGAGGGGAAAAAAATTAATCAGGGTGATCCCTTTGTTTGGCTAATCACACACAAAACTAGAGGAGCGTTGCAATTAAGGCTCGGGCAGCACGCGGTCCACATTATCCTTAAGCCGGCTAACCGTGGGATTATAATTCCTGGTATGTGGTTCCCATCGATGATCGCTTGCAGTTTTGGATGGCGGCCGTACATATGACAATATTTTAATCGGAGACAGAGACCGGAGGAAACTTTAAGCCGGATGACCCCATCTGCTTCATTGGTTGTTGCTGAATATTAAAAATGTCTGTCTATTTTGTGAAGATTAGGAAAGTTTTTGTCAGCACCTAAATTACAACGTCCTGCCGAAATCACTTTTCGATGAATATCAGGCCTGGCCACCAAGTTATTGAAAGACCTGTGCCAAATAAAATACCTCTTCCCTGGTGCATCCCACAAAAGGTACGGATACTTGTGGCTGTTAAATAAGTAGTCGTAGTAGTAGACGTAGTCACACATGCTGAAGTTTATGTATCATATCAGAGAAGCTGATTGTGTTTCCTGTATCATTCGCTTTAGCCGAACAATCAGATTATCAACGACGATGCACTTGTTTGATTAGCCTGTGCAGCGGGAGACTGGGTTTTGCACGTACCACGTGAGCTTTTGTCATCAAATTTTCAACAGATCCTAATCATGAGAAGATGGAGAAGACTAATTAATGATTGGGTGAAAATATCAAAGGCCAATCACAGTAAATATAAACGGCCCGTGATTAGCCCGTTCGCTGCCGCACAGCACGAGATGGCCGTGGTTTTTAATTGCTTCCGTTTATGTATTTACCGTTGAGCTTCAGTGTGTCTGTCCAGGCCATAACTTTGAGCTTTTTGTCCTCAAATTTTCAACAAACCTTGCTTAATGAAACGCTAATTAATAAAATTGACTTTTTTTTTCTTTAGCGATAGTTTTTGTCATGTTTAGTTCAAGTACAAAGCAGATGCAGCCTGTTGTTGGCTTAACGGTTAAGGTGGCTGGCTTAAGATCTTTGGGTCTTGAGTTTGAGCCCCTGTTGGTCCGTTTAAATAACACCCGGTGGGTTGACTCAGCTTGTCATCCTTTCGAGGTCGGCAAAATGAGTACCAGCTTGCTGGGGTGATAAGCCATTTGAGTATCCTGCGGCGGAGTAGTGACACGTCCAGGATTGTACTCCTCAGCAAAATGAAGCTGCCTCGGCAGCCCGATATGCCTCAGTGTGGAAGGAATCGTTATGATTATTATTATTATTATTATTATTATTATTATTTGCAAAGCAGACGCGGACATGCTTTTCATTTTGAGATGCTTTCTAGATTGTTGTTGTTATATTGGGAGCTGGGGTGGAGGAGTTGTAAACTTTACTTTAGAGATCACAGTTAAGGTAAAGTTTTAAAACAACACATTCAAGTAATTTGTTGTCCTACCTTCCGATAAATAATTGGGTGGGAACGCATTTATTATTATTATTATTATTATTATTATTATCATTATTATTATTATTATTATTATTTATTTCTGAATCTTACAAAGTCAGATGTTCCTGTTCTCTGACACGAAAACCATTTCACCAATGGAGATTGATCCAAATTGTTCTTGAAGATCTTTCTTGGACAAACCACATTTCAAAGATGCCCTGCAGGAGTGGTGGTCAACTGACCATCCGCCGACAAATCTTAGCGACGATGCTAAACATCGTCATGAGGTGAAATGGGATGCGATTGGGCAAGAAAAGTGTCTTTATAAATATCTGTCGGATGTTTGGAGTGACGATCCCAAGGCTGAGGCCACACATTGAGTATGCTGAGGTGTATCGCCATTTGGTAGAAAGCCACGGTGAGTTATGTTGGTGAAATCAGAGTTCTTGAAATAATTTACTTCTGCCGAATAGATCCGAGATTTTATTACAGGCTGTAAGCAGCGGGTCTCCATCAACGCTACTTTGTCACTGTGGAAAGAAGTATTGTTATGAATCTGGAAGCCCTGAGCACACATCATACAGGTCCTATAGCTCAGTTATTTCGATAAGTAAATGTGGATATATAGCTCCCCATCCCTTGTTTAAGAGGTAATTAAATGTTCATGTGCTGCGGGGTTATTTTGATAGTCAGGGTTATCGTTTATTTTTACACCACCAGCATCAACTACAACAACGCCAGCATCACCCTCTCCTTCACCTCGCTCTGGCCGACGCCATGGTGGGCGGAGTTCAAGGAGGAGACTCACGGCGGCCCTCGACCAATCAGCGTGCTACGAGTGAGGTGGCCACCGCTCAGCCAATCAGACCCCGCGACGGTGAGAAAGGCGGTCCGCGTGACGTCACCACGCCCCCGGGCCAATCGACGGACTTGCCGCTCGTTTTGGCCAATGACAGGGCGACGAGCGATTCTGCACGCCAAAACCGTCCAGTGAGGGAGAGTGGGGAGGGGGGAGGTGCCCCTCCCCCCCCCTGGAGAAGGGTGAATAAGGGCGTGGTGCGATCGGATGAAGAGAGATCCTTCCTAGAAAAGAACCGCAAGTCGGTTGTGCGCCGTGTCTCTGTCGGTGAACAAGGAGAGAGAAACGGGATACGAGTGGAGATCACGTTCGCCTCACACGTGAAAGGTCCGAGTCCCGCCACCCCGCCAGCTCAACGTACCCGCACTCGGCGGACAGGTCCGAGGCAGGCTCTGGTCTTCAGCTTGCCTTTCCCTCTGAGCTGGAGGCCTCAATAAAGGCTGTGGCCACCAGTTCTTGGGTGTATGTGTATGTGTGTTTGTGGCACCAGTCTATTAAGTGAAACTGCATAAGTGCTTGTACATAAATTTTTATTCCATCTATAGTCGGATAACTCTGCCTTCTTGCGTGCTCCCCTGCCCCATTATAAATAAATACATTTGTTAAATGTATCAGTTCTTTGCTGTGTTTCTTCCATTGGCTTAGCAGAGCGTGTGTTGGTGAATTATAAAGGCTGTTGCCACAGTAAAGGGACATTTGGACCGACGGAACTTCGGCAACCATCCGCTCGGGTGCGCACGGGTCGGGCACGCTAACGGCTCGACTCGTACGGGTGCCGTCGAGGGTGTGAATACTCGGTAACTCGCCACGTGGATCTCTAGGTATTTTGAAGATTGGCAA
>NC_140971.1:91338535-91343535 GCF_056783735.1 Eptatretus burgeri
ATTACGGAATGGCAGAAAAGAAGCTTACGAAGATCAAGAAATGGTCTCAGAAGTACAAGACCGAATACAGTCTCCAATACCCGTGTATTCGAAAGTCTGAAAGAGGAATTCATCATGCGTATTGTACAGTATGCAGCGTTGATATTTCAGTTGAGCACGGAGGTCGCGATGATATTCGGAAGCACGTTGGAAGCAAACGGCACACAGACATTGCAAAGGAGAGATCTTCGAGCACGAGTACCGGTACACTTCTGAATTATTTCACCAAACAAGGGACAAGCGAGGAAGAGGATGTTACCCGAGCGGAACTTCTCTTTAGTGGATTTATTGTGGAACATAACTTGCCCATATCAGTCTCAGATCATGCTGGACCTCTATTTCAAAAGATGTTTCCAGATTCAAAAGTTTCTTCAAAGTATGGATGTGCAAGAACAAAAACTTGCAAGATGTGCAAGATGTGCAAGAACAAAAAAAAAAAAAAAAAAAAAAAAAAAAACAAGAACAAAAAGCAAGAAAAAAAAATGAAAAAAAAAAAAAAAAAAACAAGAACAAAGAAGAAAAAAAGAACACTGGTCAACAATTTTTTACTTTCTGAATGTTGTCTAGATTTCTACTAGTGAATTAGGGTATTCTGGCACTGCTGAATCAGGAAATGGCATCCGTTTCTCTCCATCAGGTCAGGTTTTTGTGCTAAGTTTATTTGAAAAAATCAGATCTTGTGACAAAATCAATTACATTTTTGTGGCATTATCAGCTGATTTTTGTCAACACATATCATCCTAAACATGTTTTTAAGAAAAAAAAATGTTTTTCCAACAACATTTATTGATTACATGATAGAAACATCGATTACTGTCATCTGAATGGTGGGCATTGATAAAGGTAAGTACAAGTAAATTGCATGTTGCGTCACCACTGTTCAAACTTCAGGGCTTGAACTTCCGTTTCTTCGAACTCCTGGAATGTTCAGCGGCAGGGAGGTCTCTCTTCAGATTCCAACAGTCAGCCATCATGACTGCGTCCCAGCGACCCTGATACCTGGTCTCCATCTCCTTCATGTCCTGATGGAATCTCTCCCCCTGCTCGTCACTCATTGAACCCAGGTTCTCAGGAAACCGGTTCATATGTGAAAATAGGTAGTGCATCTTGATGCTCATGTTGCAGCCTAGGTTTCTGAAAGCAGTCAGCATGTTGTTGACATGTTCTGCGTAGTTTCTGGCCTTATTGTTGCCAAGAAAGTTCTTCACTACCAAAACAAATGTCTTCCACGCTTCCAGTTCCACTTCGTTCATTGAGTTTTTGAACTCTGGATCTCTGATGAGCTGACGGATCTGAGAACCATCAAAGATGCCAACTTTCAACTTCTCCATGGTCAATCCTGGAAAAGCCTGGCACAAGTAAGTGAAGCAGTCACCATCTTTGTCCAGAGCCTTGGTGAACTGCTTGATTAAGCCGAGCTTGATGTGCAGCGGTGGGAAGAGTATTCTGTCTCTGTCCACCAGAGGGTCGTTGATGACGTTCCTTTCTTTGCATGGCACCAATTCCTCCCACACAGGCCAGTCCTTCTTCGTGTAATGCTGAGCACGGTCCCTACTATCCACATGCACAGAAAACATGGGTACTTGGTGAAGCCAGACTGTTGTCCCAACAAAAAGTTCACCATCTTCAGGTCAACACAAATAAACCACTTAAGCTGATCATAACCAATTTTCTCCAGCACGTACTTCACCGCTTCATACTTCTCCTTCAGTGTAGTCGAGTGAGCGATGGGTACAGAGGCAAAATGGTTGCCGTTGTGTAGCAGAACACATTTCAGTGATCGATTGCTGCTGTCAATGAACAGTCTCCAATGTTTGGGTTCGTACTGTGGCACTCCAAGCTTGAGCAGAAGCGCATGTCATAAATTGGCGCATGTAGGTATTGTACATTCTTCAGAGTTCGTTATTTCAAGAAATACAACTTTTTTGTATCACATTATTACAAAATCTGCCCCATTAAATTTAGTTATGATCCACGAACTTTATGCTTTGCCTCACCAATTTTTGGAAGATTTTGAGGTTTTATGACTTCAAACTGATCCCTTTTCGACATAATCACCCAGAACTATCGTACCTGAATACTTCTTGTCATATTATTTCCAATTAAAACAATTATTTGACATGATATTTTACCCCCACCAACTTCTTCTAAAATGCTCCACACATGCGTACATGTGAACAAAAATGTAAAAAACGACATGTGGCCATATCTCAAAAACTTGACCTGATTGAACAAAACTAATGTGAGTTTTGGATTCAGCGCATCAGATTCGTCCTAAATCAGCTTAAAAATGCAGACAACAAATTTGTTGTTGACCAGTGTAATTGGTGAGTTGTCAAATGTTACTGCTTCATCTGTTGCCGATATTGCTAGACTCGCTCCATTTAGCCTAGCTCCAGACGGTAGCAATGACAGTGGTGAGGCCCAGCTATATCCTGTCCTGATTTCGTACCATGACAACAGTGCTGGGATTGTGAAGCAAGGTTTGCTAAGTTTGCCTGCGTGCAAACAAGATTCCACTGGAGAAAACATTTTCAAACTGCTTGATCATGAGTTCAGTGACAGGAAAATTCCGTGGGAAATTGTGTTTCCTTTTGTGCTGATAATGCCTCTGTCATGGTGGGCAAGCACAAAGGAGTCGCTGCTTATATCCACAAACAAAATCCAGAGTGCTACATCATGGGATGCCCTTGCCATATGATGCACAATACGGCCAAGAACGCGGCTCAGGCCTTACCCATTGAATTAGATGACTTTCTCATCGATATTTACTACTACTTGGACAAAAGTAGTAAACGCGTCAAAGGAGTGAAAGCACTGCAAGAACTCTGTGATGCCCCGACACACAAGATTCTGAACCATGTCGCAACAAGGTGGCTGTCCCTTGGTCAGTGCCTAGACAGGCTGATTGAACAGTGGGAGCCACTTGCGTCTTCTTCAAAGAAGAAGTACGAAGAAAAATGCAACCAACTGTAGCCAAGACTCTAACAACGAGCAAGAAGGACGGCACTGTATCTACTGCCAGTACTGGCACTGCAGGATCAAGCACTAGTGGAGCAGCATTCACCACTACCACTGCAGTATCTGCTGCGAAGAAGACAGCAGGGACAGCACCAAAACCAATGCTGAGAGCAGGTAGCATCACCGGCCCTTCATCACGTTCATCTACAAAGCAGATCCCTTCAGAGTCGAGAAAGACTGTGATAGTTCCATATACAGGCAAAGAAGGACCCAAATTAAGTTCTGCTTTTGCCAAATCACTTGATAGAAGCTCAGCAAAACCTTCCAGAATAAGAGGTCTTCTTCTTTGGTTGCACCTACCTCGAGCTCTCTCCTCAAACGTAAAATTGGATCTGCTACTACGAGTCTGACCTCTTCTGCTGGCAGTATACCCAAGTGTGATCGCCCTGCGGCTAACTCTACCACGACTTCTACAACTAAAGCGCATCTTCCTCAAACACTGTGCAGGAATCTAGAAAAACGTGTCAACAGGATGTTCTTGTCTCCACAAACAAAACTCTATTGTTTCTTCCTTCGATATGCTAACAAGCTTTTTGAGAAGGGGAATCTTCTGCTCCAAAGAGACGAACCCTGTATTCATCTCCTGCACGGAGAATTGAATGATCTTCTGAAAGATATCTTCGTACGGTTTTTGAAACCATCGGTGTCATCGGTTGCTCTGGTAAATGTACCCTTCTCTGACAGAAATCATCAGAACAATGATGAGGACCTCATGATTGGGAACGATGCCAAACTGTATATAAGGGAACAAAGGAGTCTCAAGAAATCCACCTTCACTCTGAGTGAGTCAGACATCAGGTTTCTTCAGTGCAGTTCGCTCATATTATGTGAAAGCCTGCAATTATATCTTCAAAACCTGGCCGCTAGATGATGAATTAGCCAAGCGTGCTCAGGTGCTGGATGTTGAGCTACACCAAGAAGTGGGGTTTGACTGTGTGGAGTTTTTCATCAAGAAATTCCCCTGTCTGTTTAGTGGCGGTGATGGTGACATCGACAGCACCCCTTGCTACCAGAGAGAATACAGCAAAGACATAATCAGAAGGGCTAAAAGAGCCACACAGCTGTCACTCAGCAAAGCTGCCATGGAAAAAGCAAGCAGCAGTAGTACCAGCCAGTAAGGTAAGAAAAATATTGCTTCTTTTGTGCTTTTTGTTAATCTTTGATTGTCCCCTAACTTACTAGTATTAACATACATGTAACATTAAAAAGTGCACAATTTTCCCCTTTTTTTGTTCAAAAAGTGGGAATTCTTAACATGTTAAATGCTCCAAAATAGGGCTCAGAGGGCACGAGAGAGCGTCTAGAACCCCAGAGCTTCCAGGGCCCTAAGGCGGGCCCTGGACCCCGCCGCAAGGGTCGAGCACTCCGCGCTCGAGATGTGCGCTTTGCGCACATTATTTGGTGTCGGTTGAAAATCCTCCCTAATTCTGATTTCCAAAAGTTGGCATCTCTGTAGTTAGTGCTGGTTGTAAAAATGTTATGTGGACAGTGAAACCTCGCTTAGACGGACTCGGTGCACAGCATTCTGCGGTAAAGTACGAGCGTAGAGTGCTGTGCGCTTGGGTATCCTCTTGCACCCAAAACCATCTGATTATTCTCCCCTCTCGGGGAGATTATTATCTCGGAGTCTGGAGTGTGTTGTTCCACGTTTGGCTCCCGGCCTTCTCGTTCACTCGCCCCTCCGACAAGGCCGGAGACGGGGGACACTGAAATGAGCTCCGTCCGACCGACCGACCGACCGACCGATCATCCGTCCATATCCTTTCATGTCCGCGATATTTCAAAAAACGTTCAACATTTAGCTTTCACATTCAGGCCTGGGTTTAGGGTATGGAGGGCCCAAGGCTAATGGGAAGGAAGGGCCTAAATATATGCGACATAAATTCATAATCCGTAATGGCGCAAACATTAACGATTAATCACACAAACTATGACAAGCT
>NC_140971.1:91348535-91383535 GCF_056783735.1 Eptatretus burgeri
CGGCTTGGTGCGACTCATCGACCTCTTCTTGGAGGTGGTTCCTCGGGGAAGTGACGCATCAACGGGAAGGATCAGCGCCTCGTCTCAGCAGCATGTATTGAGAAGCACCGGAGGATTCGTGGGAGCTCAGGAAGGATCGCGGCTCACAACGATTGGATCCAGCTCGCTCTCGCTGGAGCCCGGGTCCGAACAACTTGAAGACCACACGAGGTGAAGCGGTTCGAGTTTGGCTCTGGGTTTCAGCTCACCTGTCCTCCGAGCTGGAGCTCGTTATTAAAGGCCTCTGCCACCATTTATTAGGTGTGTGTGTGCGTACGTGTGTCCGTGGGCCTGTCTAATAAGTAGGAAACTGTCGTTCCGGGTTTGGAGCGATGAGAGGTCTCCAAAGGGGCTTTCTGCTGAAGTTCTCAAAGTTAAGTTTCCGGTCGTTATCTGTCCCGTTTTAACTGTTTAATTTTCTCACCTACATGTTACTGTGTGTTCTTCGTTCGGTTTTGTTTCAAAAATCGTGCTATTTTGTGAGTATTTTTGTTGACGTTCTTACCGGGTGTTTGAGGCCGAGGCCTTGGCCTTGGCTTGAGGCCTACCGGTTCCACTCGGTGTTCGATCGTTTTTTTTTGTTTGTTTATTTTGTTTTTTCTCCGCATTACCTTCAATTTTCATCCTCCCCACTTTCCCAACATCCCCCATTCTTCCAACAAATCTCTTTCTTATCTCAAAAAAAAAAAATACCCAACAACAACAACAACAACAACAACACACTGACCTCATCCCGATTCTGCTTCTTCTTCTTCCTCTTATCTTCCTCCTCGTCTTCTTCCTCAATTTTTTTTTCTCCACTTCCATGACCTAATCTGTTGAAAACTCTCTCAAACATTAATATTAACAACAAAAACGATCTTATAATGCTTCATCTTCCTCTCTCACACATGTGGTACACTTTACTGTTTCATAATGCACTACTCTTCTGCTATTTTAACAGACTGCTCTCATTTCGAGCTCTCCTTCATTCCTTGCCTAAAAAATCCAACTATTACAGCGCTTCTTCTCTCCATTCTCTGAATTCGCCTTCATTGCATCCATCAAGAATTATGTTAAATCGCATCTCTGACCTAAAACTTTTAAAAACCCCAGTTTGCTATGAATGTTCACTTTCCATCAACCATTCTTTTTTTCCAACTTCAGTGCCAACTCACCCCCCTCACCTCTCACTCTCACTCTCAAAGCAACCATCCCACTCTTTTCCCTCCAAGCCTCCCTCTCACCTCTCTCAAAAATTGCCCCCACACCTTTCTCCCACCTTTCATCCCCCTCACTCATGCTTCTCAAAGTTGCTCCCCCTCACATCCACCAAGCTGCCTCCCTCCACTGCCCTCTCACCTCCATCTCTTCACTCCACATCCTCAAATCCTCAACTTCCTTCTTCCTTGTCTCTTGTCTCCCCTCTCCCCCAGCACCACAGAGCCTTTTCTCCTCCTCATTCGGCCCCCTCCCCGAGCTATTCTGCAATACCCCACACGCTTTCAACAACCCTCCTTACCTCCCCCCGTCGTCGCTTGTCCTACCCTCCCCCTCCACCCCCTGCACCAGAAGCCTCCTCCCCTACCTCTTCATTAAAAGTGTGGACCTCAAATATCCGGGGCCTTCACTCAAACCTTTCAGATCTTTCCAAACAGGTTGCCACTGACAAACCAGACATAATCTGCCTAACAGAAACTTTCCTCTCCCAAGACGTGTCTGACTCCCAGGTTACTCCCTCCTCCGGTATGACAGACCTGAGCCTCGTCCTGGTGGAGGTGTTGCTCTCTTCATCAAAGACTCTATTCCTCACTCTCCATGCACTGCCCTCACTCCCCCACACCCCCAGGAATACCTCTGGCTACGGCTTCCCCTCACTCCCACCTCATGTTTATATGTGTACTGTACCGTCCACCTAACAGTGATGACTCCATCTACACCTCACTATCCGAAAACATGGACCATCTTCTATCTTCTCATCCAAACTCTGTCTTCCTCTTATGTGGTGACTTCAATTGTCATCACACCAGTTGGCTAGGTGTGGGTACCTCTCTCACCTGTCATGGCACCTCAGCAAAAGCTTTCTGCGACTCATTGGGACTGACTCAATCGGTCAACTTCCCGACCCGGATCTCAACCAATGGTACTCCATCTCTTCTGGATCTGATTTTGACAAATTTCGCTGACAATATCTGCTGCTCTTTCTCCACTCCAATCGGTTCTTCTGACCACGTCCTTGTCAAAGTGGACATCTCTCTGGCTGTTATCAGAGAACCATCTCACCGCCGTCGAGTCTGGCATTTCACTCAAGCCGACTGGCACGGTCTCCGAGCAGCCATCAATCTTACAGACTGGTCTCCCATCACTACTTTCTCAAACATCAACTCATCCTGGGAATTCTTTCAAAGAAACTTGCTCTGCCTCATGCACAGATTTATTCCCTCTCGTGTTCAGTTGTCCTACCCTTCCTCCCGCCCTTGGTTTACTGAAGCTTGTAGTGAGGCAGTTGTCCTGAAACAACTTGCCTTTGCCTCATGGAAAGCAAACCCAACTGAGGGCAATCTCAGTTCCTTCCATAAAGCTCGTAGCAAGTGTGTATCTACCCTCAGGAGAGCCAGAAAACGTCTTTCTCATCTCAAGTCTGAACTCTCAAACCTCTCTCCCTCCTCAAAATCCTGGTGGCGTTTAATCAAATCTGTTTCTGGTGTATGTTCCCCCTCCATCCCCTCCCTTACCTCAAATGGCCGCACTGCTGATACTGCACGTGATAAATCTGAATGTCTAAACTCGGTGTTTGCAGCTAAATCTTGTGACCTAAACCCATCACTTTCTCTACCCACCTTACCCAGTCGCACACAACTGTCCCTGGACTCTGTGTCCTTTTCTCCTGACAAGGTGGAGAGCTTGCTTTCAAACCTCGACTCAGATTCTGCAACCGGTCCAGACGCCATCAGCCCACGTGTCCTCAAAGCCTGCTCTTCTGCTCTTGCTCACCCTCTCTCTGTTCTATTCACCCTCTCATTTTCTCAAGGTCATCTGTCATCTGCTTGGTAATCTGCTAACATCACTGCCCTGCATAAAAAGGTGCAAAAACAGATCCCTGTAACTCCAGACCAATCAGCCTTCTCCCAATCATCAGCAAGGTTATGGAATCCATCATTGCTTCAGACATGAAATCCTTCCTCTTCTCCAATGGCTTGATTTCCGATCATCAATTTGGTTTCAGACCAGGTCACTCGACCCTGGATATTCTGCTTCTGCTCTCCCATCAATGGATGGAGGTCCTCAATGCCAGACAGGAAATCCGAGCCATATCCCTGGACATATCACGTGCTTTTGACACAGTCTGGCACCCTGCCCTGCTCACAAAACTCTCTTCC
Organism: Eptatretus burgeri; assembly: GCF_056783735.1. NCBI lineage: Eukaryota > Metazoa > Chordata > Myxini > Myxiniformes > Myxinidae > Eptatretus > Eptatretus burgeri. The sequence continues at coordinate 91,351,934 of NC_140971.1, forward strand.
CATGGTATTCAAGGCCATCTCCACTCATGGCTCGCAGACTTCCTCTCCTGTCGCAGTCAACGTGTGGCCCTAAATGGAGTTCTTTCATCCCCTCTTTCTGTGCAGGCTGGAGTTCCTCAACGTAGCGTTCTGGGCCCTGTTCTTTTTCTGGTTTTCATCAATGATCTCTCCGACTCTTTTGAAAATCCTCTATTTCTCTTTGCCAAAGACTCCACCCTCTGCCGTACCATCTGTCATCCCTCAGACCGGCAAGCAGCAGCTTCTTCACTCACTGCTGATCTGGATAAAATCACAAACTGGTCCAACACGTGGAACATGTCTTTCAATCCAGACAAATCTCACACTCACGATGTCTCTTCGAAAGGACCGTTTAGAAAACCCCCCATTCACTTTCTTAACAATCCTCTGGAAGAAGTCTTTTCTTTCAAGCTTCTGGGTCTCACTATCTGCCATGACCTTTCTTGGGAAAGTCACATTTCCAACCTCGCCTCAAAAGCCAGTCGCCGACTGGGAATCCTCCGTCGTGCAAAGTCCTTCCTCGGCCCTCTTGAGCTCCTGACGACTTTCAAAGCCTTTGTCCGTAGCCTGATGGAGTACTGCTCTCCCCTCTGGGCTGGTGCTCCTGCCTCCCACCTTTCTCGGCTTCACGCTGTCGAAACCAGGGCATCTTGGATCATCGGCATCTCCCGCAATGAAGCTGAGTCTTTGGGCCTCTCACTCAATCACCGCAGGTTGGTCGGTGGTCTTTCTGTCTTCTTCCGACTCCTCTCCAGCCTTGCCCCCCCCTGCTTTCTCTCTGCGATTTGTCCCCACCACATTTCCACAGGGCGCTCAAGGTCCGCTAACAACCCCCTTCTGGTAAAACTACCAAAATCACGAATCACTGCTCACCTTCACTCTTTCATTCCTCTTTTTTCCCGCCTTTGGAATAAACTTCCTCACTCCATTCATTCCCATTCTTCCCTCCAGGCTTTCAAAACAGCTGTTCACCACCACCTCTTATCATCCCCCATCCAAATCCTCGATCTTTTCTACCCCCAATAATCCACCCAAGCCCACTTCCTTCAATTCCCCTGCTTTCCTTCCTGAAAGTCCCTGTAATGTCCATCTTCTCTTCGCCATGTTCCCCGTCCCATCCCCATCCCTCTCCCTTCCACAGTTCACCGAATGTGTCTGTTCCCCACTGTTTTGTCCCTCCCACTCCCGCCCCTCTTGTCTCACGCCCCCTTGCTGTGAGTTGTGTGTTAGCTCTCATACGATTCTCGACAAGGTATACAAAAAACAAAACAAAACTGATAAGTGCTTTGTGTGCTGTAAATGTTTGCATTGCATTTCGTAAAGTCGGTATGGTTCTGCTCTTACGTGCTTCCCTAGTTCCCCATTATTTTTAATAAATACCCCAATTGTTAAATGTTTGCAGCTCATCGCGTTGATTCTTTCATTGACTGAGCATTTCGTATGTTGGGAGTTAGAAATCCGTTGGTTTGCCGTAAAAGGGGGACATTTGGACCGACGGTTCTCGGCGAATAAGCCGCTCGGAATTGCGCACAGGACAGGCTCGCCTCGGCGGTTTGTTCCGTACAAGTTTCGTCGAGGGTGGAATACCCCGGTAGTTGGATCACTTGGGTATTGAGGTACATTGAAGATTGGCAATCGACCCTACCCCACGTGATCTGCCTATTGGCGTATTTCGGTTCTTGTACAAGGACCCGTCGCTCGGACTTATCCGGGCGGCGATCTATATTTCGCGCGATCGGTCGGTCCGACTCGACTTGCGGCTCCGTCAGAGCGGTCGGTTGGTGGCTGACACCCGCCTGTAACAATAAATATATATATATATATATATATATATATATATATATATATATATATATATATATATATATATATATATATACTGAACAAAAATATAATCGCACCAAGCGATTGTTACTATTTTACCTCAAACTCATTAATACTAAATCTTCACAACAATTTGGTTATAGAATCCATGACAATTGAGCATTAAATTTCAAAGAGTTCCTTGAGAATTCTGGCGACAGTCTTTGCGCTACAACAGCCGACACAACCGAGGTGTCACTGTCAGAGTTCACACAGTCAGTAGCGGGTGTTGGCCTCCCTCAAGCTTGGCCTCCCTCAAGCGGTTACGCACCGTCTGGGCTGAAATGCGCCTGTTATGCAGCCCGACAGTCTCATCGGCAGTCCTCGTGGCCGGTCGGAGTCGATCCCGGAGATGTTGCAGCCTCATGTGACGATCCTGACCGGCGGTGGTCGCCGAGCATGTGGGCGGTTCACGGTGCTTCCAGTCTCTCTGAGGCGCGTTCTCAGGCGGCTAATGGTGGAGTGGTGGACATTGAAGTGTGCTGCAACGGCCCGTACTGACGTCCCAGCATTCAGCATGCCAATGGCACGCTCCCTCAAGATTTGTGACATCTGTGGCATGTTGACATTTGGCACCAGTCCACATTTTGGGGAGGCCTTTTATAGGGCAAGCTATAGGGAGTGTTTGTGTCCTGGTCACGCTCACTGACCATCACTCTGTCAAGCCCCATGGTGCTCATGGGAAGGATTACTCAACGTGTGAGTCCACACACTCAGAGTGGTCAATTTCAATGGGAACATCTGTCTTGAGCAAAACAAAAGAACCATTGCTCAAACATATCATCGGTTTGACCATTTTCCCATAATGGCAATCTTGACTTAGATATTTAGGTTGGTGCGTTTATATTTTTGTTCAGTATATATATATATATGTATATGTATATATATATATATATATATATATATATATATATATGTATGTATGTATGTATGTATGTATATGTACATATGTATGTATAATGTATATATTGTTGTGGTTTCTCACCACTCCAGCATGCGAACGACCGCTTTTAGCTAATCGCAGCCGCGCACCCTCCGGACGTGGCAAACCTAGTCGCAGCTTTCGGATCAATGCCGAAATCCAGCTATGGGTGTGTTTTTAATCATACCGTAAATCAGCCAACTATTCTGCCCACGCGCGACAGGGTCCGATCGCCGAATTGTCGATTTACCTAAGTATGCGCGCAGACAAATGCCGGGGATTTATACCTCAACGGGACCTGCTTGGAAACAAGCCGCTTAAGCAGCTCACTCCGTTTGCGATTTGCCGAGCGTTGTATATCGCCAAGCCCCATCGGATCCGATTACTTTATCGGCTATTTAAAAGCCAGCTAATATTCCGTACGTAATAATGGCAGTCAATGACAGGAAAGGACGCAACAGACAGGTGAACATTCAAACAATGACATTTATTTATACACACGTAAGCAGTCATACATGTATGCAATCATGCAGTTAATAAAGCAATGCAGGTAAGGGACAAAACAAAGAACTACAACCGTTCTATTATTTTGTACACAATCACTTAACAGTTCATTACTTGACAGACAAGGCACCACGACATTCATACAAAGAAAAACCCCAGGAAAGAAAAGGGCAGAACTAGACCTCGTGGGCCTTTAATAGTTCACGGAGCTGTGGAGACCGCAAGAGCTCCGAGAGGCCATGCTGGTTACCTGCCACCTTCGTGGTGACTCGCTGGTTGACCCTCGACGTTTCGTTGACACGGCAGTTGGTGCTGCGCGACTTGCTTGGCCCAGGCCCCGCCGTGCGGCCTGGTGGTTCAGGCCGAGCCGACGATGCCTCCGAGGAACGAACGGGCCTTTGCTCTTTCGAGAGTTGATGCTCTTTTAGGAGCCCGCCCGTTCCTCAGCGACCTCTCTCCGCTTGGCGGTCAGCTTGGCGACCTCTCTCCGGCTTTCTCCACTTTCCCGTGGTTCTGCACGGCAGGCTGGCTGCGCTCCAAGCTCCGACTGCCCTCCACTGGACTCGAACCTTGGCGGGCTGCTGGCTTCCTCCGACTCGACGCCAGCTCGACTCCAGACTTCCACTCTCTGCAGCTCCCCGACAGACTGCTTGCTTGGCGTTCAGCGCGCCTTTTTATGGGGTCCGTGGATGAGGTCTGATCTCTCACCTCTCACCCACCGCTGGCTCTACCCCTTTTGTGATTCTGATCCGATCTCTTCGCGAAGCTCGGACATGTGCGGATGTGGGTGAAATCATCAACCACGCGGACGTTGCAGGAATCATCGGCTCCTGCTCTAACAGGGAACCCTCACGTCTGTCGGCGGCGATGTTGCTCGTCCGTGGGGATTCGCTGTGGCTGGCGAAAAGATGGCGGGGCAATGGAGATGAAGGTGGGGCGATGTTGTGCGTTTGAGGAGATGGTGAGGAGATGTTGTGGTTGGCGCTGTGGTGGGAATGGCGTGGTTGTTGAGATGTGGTGGGGATGGCGTGGTTGTTTAGAGGCGGATGTGGTTGCTCCAAAATAACGATAGCAAAAGAATAACGGCTGACTCAAAGATCACAGCCCTTTTGACATCGGTGGGGAAATCTAATCTGAACACACACTTATCGACATAACTGATCTCTGGGAAACCTGAATGGTGTTCTGTGAATTTCCACAACCGTAACAATATATATATATATATATATATATATATATATATATATATATATATATATATATATATATACTGTATATGTATATATATATACATATATATTGTTGCGAATTCGCGCCCGCGGGCGTGCGATCGGCTGCTCGACTCGAATGGCGGCCGCCTCGCCCACCGGAACGGACAATTCTGTCGTGCCCCTCTCGGACCAACGCCAGGAGCTAGTCACGGGTGGGGGTTTAACCTCACCACAATCGTGCCAATTGCCCACCCGCGCAGGATAGGGTTGCTCGCCAAATTCGATCTACCTAAGTACCTGCGCGAATGGTCGACCGAGCGATCGCACCACGCCACAGGCCGACTCCGGACACGAACCACTTAAGCAGTCCGTTCCGTGCTACAGTGATAACCGAGCGGTGTTATCGTCAGCCTCGACGGTTCCGATTAATTATCGGGCGTATTAAGCCCACTACGAACCCTTTACGTGAAGCAGGATGGAGGGTCAAGAAAGAAAAGACGAAGCGAAACGGGAAAACGGTTCACACAATGCACATTTATTACGTGACACACGGAAAGCACACATATACAGCCATACAGTCAAAATGCACAGATAGCAGTTAAAACAAAAGAAACAATGACGCAGAGTTACTACCGAATACGCGTACACACGGCAACACTTATACAGTTCTACTTTACAGACGGCGCCAATACACATTTACTCAAAAGCAAAGGAAAGAAGCCACCCTCATAGACAAGGGGGCAGACGGGCCTGTAGGCCAATATGTGCGCGTGACCTGAAGGAGCGGCCAGGTCCGCGAAACCGGGTGGGTCCTACCCGCATCCTCGTGACGCGTTGGCGGACGAGCCGCAGATGTGGCCGCGTGGCTGTGCCCCGACTCCGTGATCCTTGGCGGGTTTCGTTGGCACGACGTTTGGAGTGGGATGGGAACGGGGCCCCCTTGTTGCACTATCTCAGCGCAGAGAAAGGGGGAATTGTTGATGCCCTGGGGGAGGGAGAATGGCTGGCTGGCTGGCTTGGGTCCCGCGACGAGCGATTTCACACCGCGACCTCGTCGCCGACCGCCGTCCTTCTCGCCTCGGACCCGAGCTCATTTGCCTCTTCCCGCAACTCTCCTCAGCCGACTGCAGAACCCAACTCGATGCCTTCGCCACCCGACTCCACTCTCTGCCACACCGATGACTCGACTCCCTCTGCCCTGCCGACACACACTGCTACTGCCACACTCTGCTCTTCCAACCAAAAACTGACTCTGCCACGATTCCCCTTGCGCTCGCCATTTTATAGGCTGGCAGGAGAAAACGATATGCAAATTTCCGGATCAGGATGACCTCGGGGGCAGAGCCACGCTCGCCAATTGGACGGAGGAAAAGTGGACGTGAACCTCCCCTGATCCTAGAATTTGCATATATCGATTTCACACAGACGCGCCTGGAGGCGGGGCCAAGCCGCTCCGCGCTTACTAATTAGACGGATCAGAAGTGGGCGTGAACCTCCCCTGATCCTAGAATTTGCATATATGGATTTCACACAGACGCGCCTGGAGGCGGGGCCAAGCCGCTCCGCGCTTGCTAATTGGACGGATCAGAAGTGGGCGTGTAGCGTTCTTGATCCGAATTCTCCCTCGGAAAGGCCGCTATTTGCACTCGTGGCTCGGTGCGTATCTTGAACGAGCCCAAGACAGCCTGACGCTCAGTGTTCACAGGTGGTGCGGGAATGGCCATAGAAGGAGAGAGGTGAGGGTGGTGGAGGGTTTATCGGTGGTGGTTAAGGTGGTTGTTGTGTGATGGCGGTTGAGACGTGGTTGGTTCAAAATAAAGATAGAACAGAAAAACGGCCATCTCAAAGCGTCGCAGTCCGAATGAATCACATATTCCCCTCTAAACAACGGGTTTGGGACTAACTACACATGTACTTTGAGTTATCTCACCTACGGGCCCTTTATGGTGGTCTGCGAATTTCCACAGCCGTAACAATATATATCTCTGGAAAAAAATTAAGAAACCGCTGCAAAATTCTCAGTTTTTCTGGTTTTACTATTTGCAAACCTCAGCCTGGCTCTTCTTTGCTTCTTATTGATGAAGGGCTTTTTTCTAGCTTTGCATGACTTCAGCCCTGCCCCTAGGAGCCTGTTTCGAACCGTCCTCGCCGTGCACTTCACCCCAGTTGCCGTTTGCCATTCTTTTTGTAGGTCACTTGATGTCATCCTACGGTTGTTGAGTGACATTCGAATGAGTTGGCGGTCATCCCGGTCAGTGGAAAGTCGTTTTCGCCCTCTGCCAGTTTGTAGCTTTGTTGTCCCCAATGCCTGCTGCTTGACCTTGTTCTTATGAACCGCCGTCTTTGAAATTTTATGATGGAAACAGCAGTGGTTTTTATACTTTTCCTTGTTAAATAAGATTCGGTTCAGGTGATCACCTAATCAGTACCTCATTAAGTAGAATGAGGTGTGCCTGTGTTGGACTTCAACAGACACTGGAATGGAATGGCTGCCATACATGTAGATTTTAGATGCTGATTTTAATTTTTTTGTAGTGGTCTCTTATTTTTTTCCAGAGAGAGAGAGAGATATATATATATATATATATATATATATATATATATATATATATATATATATATATATATATATATATATATATATATATATACATATCTTATTTGTGAAATTTTACTCCAGATTACAAATTTACCATTTATGACGATACTAGAAAAATGAAGGCAATAAAAATCTCCAAACACTTGTGGAATTGCCAGAAATAACTATTGATTCCATTTTTTTTTTTTACTCCTGCAAGTTTAAAATTTACTCCAACCACGTAAGCAGGAGATAAGGTTTTTAGACCCATGTAAACAACATTGAACAAAATTATTGACAATATTGTCAACGATATTGAGGGCTGAAGGCTATAAGTTCACATTGCAGATATCTCTTCCTCATGACGTCATCTAAACCCGATTAGTTGATGGCTGTGATTGACTGAATTATGTTGCCATGGCAACCATCTCGGTAACTCTGCTTGTGTACGTGATATTTCAAAAAAAAAAAACGTTCAATATTTTGCTTTCATGTTTCACATCTGTTCCTCATACCACCTAAAAGGCGGGGGACCGAGAGTATCAGCTCGTTTGTTTTACCACCGACCCTTTCTGACTTTCTGTGAATTCCAGTCACCTGAAGTCTGGCAAACAGAGGTTTTACTGGCAAAGCGTATGTAAGTGTACCACTCTGTTTCAAAAATGTCAAAAAATGAAGTTTGTTCCATTGCCTTCTCACTTCATTATCCTGAAAATGTTAAGTCTCACTGAGTTCAGAACAAAAAACCGTTTAGCTTAATTACATATATATATATATATATATATATATATATATATATATATATATATATATATATATATATATATATATATACACATACACCGAAATATGATACTTTGAAGAAAGGGTACCTATTCTGATGGTTTTGCGAGTTTTCAATGAAATTACCTAATTTTTATTTTTTTTCTTTTTTGGCAAAATAAATGAAGGTCATAGTATGTAACTTATTCTAGCAACTAATCTAATAATCAAAATACCAATTTCTGGGATTATTAAGAAATAATACATACCTATTTTTTTATTACTGCTCTATTCATTGACTGTCAGATGCTGAAATGCACTAAAAGAGAGATGATTTATCGAACAAATTCCTGGACGTAAATTTTCAATTCAATCAATTCTGGGAGTAACAAAAAGCTCTCTAAATTCTCCAAAACGGTTTTAACTGCTTTCAAAATTAATAAAATATTTTTAAATACCTGGAAAAATATTTAATTTTTTTTTTAAAGAATTTTTTTAATCAAATTCAAAAAAGTGTGACGTGCAGTCGGACAAAAATGCAAAATTACTCAACCAAAGCCATGCATGTTTTCAATATTTTTTATACTATTATATCTATATCACTGTGCCCCATTTGTAAATAAATTTAAGTGAAAATAATCTGATGCACAGAAGAATAAAAGCATTTTTTTAAAAACGTGACGTGCAGTTGGAAAGTTCGGTCAAGCCGCTGTAATTAAGTATCCACCCGGATCATCTCAACTTTTTTTACATTGATTATTGGTAATAAGTTGAATAATTTAAGACACGTAAATATGAGTTATTGATAAACTAGTCATTTTGTTAGGGGATTTCTTAGTCCCAGTCTCTAAAAGGGCAATAAAACAAGAAAAAAATAAAAATATGCCAGAATGTGCATATATCATGCAAATCCACCAATGACCGACACAAATGCTGATTTTCTCAGACGGTGGGTGACAACCTTTTGATTAGATGAGAAATTTCATATAGAATGTTTTATATGTTGTATTTTTGCATGGTCAAATATATGTCATATTTTAAGGTGAAACAAGAAAAAGGCCAATACTGGGCATATCTATTCAATAAAAATCCTGTAGATTCAGTAATATACATCATAGACCCATGAACCTATATATTTTAAGGTCCTATGGAACACTGTCTGTGCAATGAACGAAATTTCATGGCCAGTAGTAGTCTTTGTGACTTTCAAAAATGCCACTCAAGTCAGGGTATGCCCTAAAATAGGTGTGGTAACCACTTACATGCGCTTAGCCTACTGAATGCGCTTAGCCGACTGCATGTGTCTCCTGAGATCACCTATTTCCGTAAAACCAATTGATATTGATGTAAGTTGCAGATGTAACCGTACGGTATTCACGTTTCCATGAACCATTTTGTCGATGACCTGTGCAGGCCGGCGTTCCCACGTCATTGATGCATCTCATGCCTCTGCTGCTGATGCTAAACACATTTGCCGCAGCGCACGATGTGGTGGTGGATGGCTGTGCAGTGACCATGCTCAAAGGAAATGCTGAATTAGGTCAAGGGAATGCTGTGCAGGTCTGAGTTGCATCCATCGTACAAGTCTTCATTTTAAGTGTTACTTCGACAAGCACGGTATATTTTTCACTCCTCTTTAGTTGTTCAATGTCAAGTATACCGTATACCGTATTTTCACTCAAATAACATGCGGGTTTTCGTTAAATTGGTTACAAAAATTCCGACTGGGTTATACGGCACGTCCCACGTTAGATGGCCACCCCACTGTAATGTAGGTGTGGAGCGTGGAAAAACAGAGCATCCATCCTGGGACTCTCGACATAGCCGTTCCACAGAAACAACCGGACAGCGGTGCGTGAAGCAGTCGCACCAGGTTCGGTTCGGTGTCTGTTACCTGGCTTTATCGTTAGTTGTGTTGTGTGCGTGATCAGGTTGTGTTCTACAAACTGGGATCCCTTTTTTCCGGTGGAGTTCTCCTGTGGGCTCTACCTGCCTTGACCTGGCCAGGTGCGATGCTGTGCCTCGCTTTTTCCTGCGCCGTCGCTTCTGCCATTTCTTTTCGTTATCCGTCCAACGGCAGTCGGGTCTTCCGGGGTACCTCAAAACTCGGTGGTCCGCCCGTCGGTGTCCTCGATGTGATCATGGGGGCAGACATGCGCTGGATGGCTGCGTTCGTTTTGTTCTACAAACTCGGTGGGTGTTTCTTTCCTGTACAAACACCCATTTCTCAATGAAACGTGTAAGCCGCTGTATATTGTCACAGGGCTGGTGTGTTTTAGCACATGTGACTTAACCCAGACTAATGATTCATAACAAACACTTTCACTGGAATTGCTTTGAATGCCTATTGGTTGATCAGTGGCATGGCGGAAGCTCGTAGAGGATCGTATTTTGATGATTCATTGCATCAGGATGTCCAGTTGCAACTGTGTTTTAGTTTAAGGAAATTGTGAACAGTCGGTGCCATTTTATGTCGAGCCGAGCTGTTTATGGACTAAATTAACGGATCGAGTGTGCTGTGTGTGGCCAAACCAGGAGAGCAGGGCTCGCAGTCGACATTTCCGCTGCTGCTCCTCGATCGAGGATTCAACACCAAGGAGCTGGGTCTGTACATTAGCTCTCCCGCTACCATTCTGTCCCTCATCAGCTCCTCACTCGCTGCACCACTCCTTGCTTCGTACAGGTACTCTCGCTTCCTGGCAGGGTCTCACACGTAATGAGCCTGTTTGGTGTTCACATCTGAGCACACTGCTCATAATACTGGTATTGTAAATACAAATTTAATACAATGTTCTGATTTGTTAATTGTGTGATGATGGCTTTGTAATGCATGTAAAACAACGCTCTTGCCCTCTGTTGTCCTTTTTCATGTGATACGGTATATGTACCAACTCCACCATCAGCTTGGCATCGACTATGATGTATTATGGCCTACTATTATGGCCCCAATTAATTCCACCTTGGTTCAGCCACAGGATGTAAATTGGCATCTGTCTATTATGAATTGTCTGGCCTGGTCTCACGTTTGAATGGAGTTGGTGATGGCAGGGCTCGAGTATTGTTGATGACTCACCTACTCTTTGTGGAGGACATCATGGGATCTTTAATGTCCGTCCGAGGGACGGCACACACGTTGATTAATCACCCTGCCTGTGAAACAGCGGGACGACAGTTTATAGTTGGGTCGGGATTCAAACCCAGGCGAGACAGCTTTGAGGCAAGTGTGCGTACCTCTAAGTTATCCTGTCAGTTCCGTAGAGTCGTTATGGCATTGTTATAGAAGCCAGAACCTCATTATTTAGCTCCAGATGTCTTTCGTTAAATGCAGTGTCGTGTAACTGTTGGCAGTGCAGAAGAATTCTCTAAGTCATCAGTACAATTTAGAACATTTATTCAACATACGAAACACTTTAATATGCGTGCATCGGAGATTCTGAACAAACAAACTCATTCCAGATCTCTCAAATACAAATGGATAATCTTGGTCTTTTATATAGTTTTCAGTAAAAGATGTTTTTTATCTTCTCTGGCACTGGCGCCAGTTTGTCTGGTCTTGACAAGCTCCAGGTGAAGCTTATCTTCAGTCTTCTTAGACAGCTCCTGCTTGAATGATTGTACCACATATTTCAAATTCAGACATGTTAATCCTTTCCTTCAACAGAAACACTCACAGAATGCGAGAATGACGTCAAACGCCAACTATAATGGTCCTTAAAAACGAGTTTCCATCATTTTGTAGGTTAAAAGTCCGTCTGCTTCTCCCGAAACTGGGAAGATATATGATCTTGAAGCGACTAGAGTTTAGTGAATACATCTGGATACCTTTTTAAATCCACACTCCAACTTATTTGTGTCTTTTATAAAAAAAAAATTCCTTTCGATAACTTTAAAATGACAGGCAATTCTTCTTATATTCAACTTACTGGCAAAGTTCAACCTGATACAAACTTTAATAGTCAGGTGATCTTTCCATACAAAGGAGAAATCTAATTATGTTAATTCCAAATGGATATGTACTTAAAAAGTATCATATCGTATTTGAGTACATTTTATATCAGGTTGAACATTTTCATTTTAATACGAAGTTCTAACTGTCATCAATTTATTTCTTTCATCACCTTCAAAACCCATTATGATAAAAATGTATCTGCAGCAGGTTCACATGGTTGAGTATTCGTCGCTCATGTTGCAGAATGGAAATAAGAACAGCGCACGGTAGAGCGCATACCGTCACCAAGCTCAACAGTTTACGTTTTGTATCCACTGATATGCTGGATCTGGATCCAGACCTTCACCAAAATCGAATCTGCTTGTTCTTGTCACCTTCCCAACTAGTCCACCAAGTTTTGTCATAATCCGTCCACAACGTTTTGAAATATCGTGCTACACATCGTTTTTTGGCCCTGTCTCTCTCAATTGTTCAGAATCGCTTTTAAAATTCCAGTATCTGGATCTTGAATCTTCACCAAAATCTAATCAATTCGTCTTCGTCACACACCCAACCTGTTTACCAAGTTTCGTCCAAATCCCTACATAACTTTTTGAAATATCGTGTTATATGTCATTTTTGGTCCTGTCTCTCAATGGTGAAGAATTGCTTTTTAAAACTCCAGTTTTCGGATCCAAAGCTTGGTGTTGACCTAACTGTTAAGGTTGCTGGCTTAAGATCTTAGGGTTTTGAGTTTGAGCCCCTGTTTTCCGTTAAATAACACCAGGTGGGTTGATTCAGCCTGTCATCCTTCTGAGATCAGCAAAATGAGTACCAGCTTACTAGAAACAGGGCACTGCATCAGTGGCACAGCCATGCTCCCAGTTATGATGCAACCAGCAGCCACAGACTCGATACGAAATGATGATTTGGATCTGGATCCGGATCTTCACCAAAATTGACTCGATTCGTTCTTGTCACACACCCAACCTGCCCATCACGCCTCATCTGAATCTGACCATAGCTTTTTGAGATATCCTGCTCAGACAGACAGACAGACAGACAGACAAATAAACAAGAAGGATGTTGTGCATATCACGATACTTGCGAAATCCAAATAAACAACATGCTTATAAGTTTTGATTGGTGAACGAAATCAGTGGTCCGATATGCAAATGCTGTTCATACTAGCAGAGAGTACCCCAGCCTCCGGGTGGGTGTAGATTACACATTCCTCGCTGAAAAAAGTATCGTTTGTGGGGTGTTGGTTTGCGTCTTAAGGGGTGTAAGAGGTCCAAAGGGGACTAGAGATCGAAAGGGTATTTTCCAATAGTCGTGAGGGTCTAAAAGGTCCAAGGAGTGGCAAGTGTCCAAAGATCATCTGAGGGTCATGGTGTCTAAGCAGTCTGAAGTGTATTGAGATCTAAAAGGTGCATTCCAATAGTCCATTATCAATAGATGTACTCACGGTCCAACTCGCATTCAAACAGTGCGTAATTAATAGATGCTGTCATGGTCCAATATTATGTTATATATATATATATATATATATATATATATATATATATATATATATATATATATATATATATATATATATATATATATATATATATATATATATATATATATATATATATATATATATATAGTATGTATTATGTTATTATCGACGACAATAACAATAGGCGTCTTCTATCAGGTGGTTACGTTTTGTGAAGATCGGAGTACAAATCCGACCTGAATGTGATTGACGTACATGCGGACAAACACACAGAATAACAGACCAGAGCAACCAATACACACTGTACTGGTGAATCTTTGATTTCTCAAATAACAAACATATAAACAGGGGTGAAAACGACCTGAGGTTGACCTTCGGTGGTGGAAGTGATGACAAAGAGTTTGGTTTTGCTCAAGGAACGGGTTTGTGGAAAGCACGACAACCTGAAGCCGTGTGATAGCACACACGATTTGTGACTCGACTGCTTATCTTCCGATATAACGTTTGTCTCCTCTCATTGGATACTTTTTATGCCTCCGTCAACGAAGTCACTGGAGGCACAATGCTTTCAGGTTGTCCGTCCGTCCGTCCGTGATAGGTTTTTGTTACTGCCATAACTTACGAACGATTTAAGCGATCCAAGTCAAACTTGGCACTGGTATGTTTAACGATTCAAAGAGGAACTGGTTAAATTTTGGAGTCAGAGGTCGTGTGAGGTAAACATTCCGTTACTGCGCTAACTTGTGAGCCAGTGATTGTATTTTGACCAAACTTGATACAAATATGTGTAATGAAGTAAAGATGAAATTTCAGCATCACGAGGTTAGAGGTCATGTCAGGTAAAACATGTGAAACTTGCGAACAGTTGATGGGATTTAGTAAAACTTGGTACAAGTATTATAATGATGTGGGCGAAGGCATATCGTTTGACGTCGCAGCACAGAATTGTGCCGTTCTAGTTTTATTTCATGTTATACATTATGTGAATAACTGTAATTGGGAGTGGTCTTGTGGCCACCATGAGAAAATGGTAATCTCCCTGCAGTGCTCAGTGGCCAATATGTTATCTCTACAGGCTGAGAATGACATAGAAAAACAGTTGGTACAGATCTTTGAATATTTTATGGGAGACACGAAGAGGCCAGGGACCAGTGAAGCCCACCGTTCACACACCGGCCCCCACGGCCCCCGGGACAATTTTCATGGGTACCAAATTGTTCACCAGGAACAACTGAATGAACAAGGGCAAATGTGTCCAAGAGCAGCGTCCTAAAGGTTTTGTCGGCTAAAAAAAAACAAAAAAAAAACAAAACTTCCAATATTTTGTCATGTGCCTTGATTTAAGCCAAGAGCGAGACCCGACATAATGTATTTACATATTTACGATATATAGTGTATTTACGAAATATATAGTGTATTTACGATAAATGGTATAATCTTTAAATAGTAACGTGAACTTTTTGAAACGTTAAAGCAAATGTCCGAATATATTTAAAAGTTCATGATAGACGCTCTCAAAAGGCACCGTCAATGCGAGGATGTGTACATGTGCTTAGTATTTAAGGAGATACAGATCTTGTATATACAAGAGCCGAGTCCGAGAGATTAAGGTTTTGTCTTCACAAGAAGAACAAGAACAAGAAGAACAAGAACAAGAAGAACAAGAACAAGAAGAAGACAAAGATGAAAAACGCTGAGCTCTCTATGAGCAGCGTTCACAACACGAGACGCTGCTAAAAATAACTCATTTACACTTCATCAAATTGAGACGTTTCCATGCCAGCGTATCAAAAATAGAACCACTGCGCCTGGATCAGTAAATCGAGCGTATATCGTTAAATTAAAAAATATATATAGAATAATAAAGCTGGCACCAAAATAGAGGTTATAGATCTCACCCCTAATACCCAATCTTGTTATGTTAATTAGCTGATTTGCATAATCCTGAATATTCATTAAAATTCGAAATGTAGCTTAAAATTCGGAAACTGTCACGTTCTTCAACACTTCTCAAGAAATTATAGGAGAGGTTGATTCAAATCAAAATCTGTACTGTCTCATTTCCAAATTCAAGACAATTACATTGAACACCCACTTTGTTACTCTGAAGAATAAATAACTCGATCAATTAGTGTAAAACATAATTTCTGCCACAGCCACCTTCAAAAGTTGTCATTTGTTTCTTCACGTTCGGGTTGTTATCTTCTGTCCTATCACTCATTGTCCCAATCAAAAACCTCATTTTCTCCTGAAATATCCTCGCCGTCATCACCGTCGGCTTCTCATGCCTCCTGAAGGCCATCGACGACCTGATGTGGGCTGTGGAAGAACATGTCCTCATATCCATAATGGTTCCAACATTCCTTGTGCGTGTGCGTGTGTGTGTGCCCATGGATGCATGTTCTTGCAATTCTGCAGGCATGTCTGTTGTTGTATTGTGGGAGTTCTTCCATACTGCAACTTGATAATTTACCCGTCTGAGGTGTTCCAAGCATTTCCTGCAAGCTGGCAAGGTAGGTATCCATGTCAACATTGTACACTGCATTCAAGGGTTTGTCTTCACACTTCTTCCCGATCGTGAACAGTCTCGAATCGTCCACATCTCTGAACATTGTTTTTCCATGCACTGCACCCTGTGACCTACTTCAGCCCCAGTTATTAAGTCCTGTGGCATATTCCAAGAATTCTCCAGTCTTACAAGAGCTGGTACAAACCTTGGCATCTTCTCTAGGATTTTGATGCCAGCTTGACTTTGTTTCCTGTTCCTGTATCAAACAAAATTGTAATGCCTTCAAATCTGTTGATGTAGTGGAGGACATCACCGTCTGGACGTTTCACTCGTATGTTACCATGCTTCTTTGCAAACAGCCAGTGGAATATAATCCTTGTGTTACTCTTCTTGTGTTGATGCTAGAACTTCAACCTCTTTTTCCTAACTGTTGTTTTCCCATCCTCAGAAGTGAACCGCTATCCGTTTCATTCACAGAGAAGAATGAACTTTTCGCCTTTTAGTCGTTCCACACAGGAATCATTGCCCTGAGCTTCACACGTGACTTACACAAGTTGTTGTTTTTGTTGTTGTCGTCAATCACCAATAACTATTTCCGTTCAGCTGGTTTCTTGGTGTTTTCTTCCGGTACCAATAACTTTTCCGCACACCCTTACGGCTCGTCTCGCCTTACAGTTACGGCTCGTAAAATTCGAGCTCCGTCGAGGGTGTGAATACTCAGTAGTTCGCCATATGGGCCTCTAGGTATTTTGAAGTTTGGCAAATAATCCTGTGCCCACGCGGTTGATTTATTGATGATTCATGGTCCTGTAAGGGACCCGTACCTTCGGAGTTATCCGAGGGTAACGATCTGAATTCCGGGTGTTCGGTGGAGTCTACTCTGCAGCTCAATCTAGCGGTCGCGCTCACCGCCGATACCCGGCCCACAACAATATCACCTGCGTTGTCAATATGGTCAGCAGTTTGGGGCCACTCAAAAATGACCAGACTTCTCAAAAGCATTGAGAATTGCATGTCGTAAAGATCTTGCAACTTCTGCCAAATTATCTTCAGTTCCGAGCAGAAATGCTCACTGCACTGATGTTTCCCACCTTGTATCTAAGCTGCAAACCAAGTGTGAGATCAACTCTCTCGTGATATTTTGGGGGCAAAAAGCTATCTTCTCTCCATGTGTGTTCCATTTTTGCGTTCCACTACTCACTTCGATACATGGGGTTGGGAAAAGGATGTTTGTTAATGAAGATGAAACATACAGCTGATGTACGTTATTGAGCTTACTTACCAATCCTCCTGTCACAAACAACTTCCCTTAAAATTCTGTCGTACACCCGGCTCAATGCATACTGTACCCTCGTGCTTTCTCTGGTTCTTCTTGATGTAGCTTTGCTTTACTGTCTACACTTCTCCAATGCTGAGGATCTTGTACATATGATTTTTCGAGAGCTTGCATGAAAATGTGCTGCTGCTGCAAACAGGTCTTGCAAAACAGATTTTCATCGTTTTTCTTTTCTGCACATTCAATAACTGTTCTCCATCCATCTTTCATGAATTTTGATGTTGACTCCGTTGTGCAAGATCCCGACCTTATCGCCATGCTGTCTTTATAACAAAATACTGTTTGCCGTCTTTTCGCAAACAACACAGTTTTCGTATCACTCGATCACCTCCGGCCTAATCGTGGTTCATTTGAACATCCCACTCTTGGTTCAGACCCGTCCATTCAATCAAATTTCGTTAAGCGCTGATCGCAGTCTCGATGATATCCATGTTCATCGCTGAATCCATCTGGTATCAGCTCACAAGCAGACTCCATTCAAGTCTTACAACCAACTGTTCAACTGTTAGGGTTTCCTTAAGGTTTTCCTTAGAGGCGAACACGCGATCCTCGGTGATTATGGCACGCGTGGGAGGGGAAGGGCGGCAAAGACGGAGCAGATGGATGCACAGCACAAGGGGTTTATACTCGAACCCATGACAAATAGACAACATCAGTAACTTAAAATAAACATGGGAATTTAATGAAAAATGATTCAAATATTTACAAAAGTAATTCAAAATGTAATAATAAAATGTGAGGTCGATTAAAGCCTAAAGTCGAGGCGCCTCAACACACGGACTTTAATACAGACAAGGGGAAAGCGAAATAAAAGAAAATCCTCCCGTTATTCTGGCACTTAGCTATGTACAGAGATGGTCTTTTATGAACTTTGGGATCGAGCCGCTTCGTCCTGTGTGGGAAGATGCACCCAAAATGGCGACGAACCGCTCTCTGGGCAGGAAACGTACGTGAAGTAATTTGTGAGGTGGTATTCAACACCAGGGCTCACTAACCGCCATGCGGCTTTTTCTCATGAACGAATACGCCGATTGTTCCTCTCTTACATGCGGTCTGCTCACAGCGATCGCCCGCCTTTCTCGTTGAACACACAACTTGATATGGACGAGTTCTCTGAGAGGTGAACTCGTCTTCCTCTCTTTCTCATAATCGTACAACTTCACGACTCAACCGAACAGGAATGGCTAGCGTCTTGCCCAGCACACTGCAAGTTCACCAGCACGAACACGAGAATCGTGCAGCAATTTCGTCGTGCCGAATGGAGAGCAAAAACGAGATCTTCCGTCTCAGCCACGTTCCTCTCACAACTGTCCTCCCCGATCTCTTGCTCCAAACCTCACTTTTTTTTTTCTTTCTACCGGCTCTGACATCACGCCCATTAATCATCCACTCCGGGGGGCATGGTCTCACCAGCCGTCACACCTGAAGGCGGGGCTTTCTGACCTGCTTGGACGTGTAGCTCGGTTGTAGTTGGTTTTAAGGACGTGATCCCCTTTATCGCCGGTCTTGAAATACAACAACATCGAGAAAAGGTAATGGGGGCAATCACATACTGGGGGCAATTATCCTTAATCCCAATCTAATTAACACAGCACCACCCCCCCCCCCCATGTGTTGACGAGTAACACTTAAGCTCACAGTTTCCCTGCTTGATTTACATCGAGATGTCTCCTACACGTCCACGGACCAAGCAACTCCATACAATCCTAACTTGCTATGAAATTCCTCCATCTACTATGCTATGCTATGCTATAATTCCTCCATCCAGCTATGAAATTCCCCACAAGCACAACAATATCTACCGTTTCCTACAGGTGGAACCGCTGGTCTCTTCTCCCTTCCATTTTCTAGTTTTCTTCTTCTGTTATTGCTACATGATGTCATCACGATTGTACACCTTCAAGAAAAATACGACAAATCAGAAAATAAATTTCATCCAGAACTGGTGATATCGTCTAAAGAAGACGATGGCTTTTCAAAGGTCGCCATGGTGGCCATAGGGTTCGTTTTTGATAATTGGCCCGACTTAATCGTATTCCAGAGTAACAAGTGGGTACCATTGTAATTGTCTTGAATTTGGAAATGCATCGGTCCAGATTTTGATTTCAATAAACCTCTACCATAATTTCTGAGAAGTGTTTAAGTTGACAGTTTTCAAGTTTTTAAGCACCATTTCAAATTTAAATCAACATTCTGGTTTATGCAAATGTGCTAATTAACATAACAACATTAGTTTTTAGAAGGAGGTGCATAATCTCTGTTTTGGTTCCAGTTTTGTGATACTATCTTTAAAAAATTGAAAAAGATATGCTCGATAATTTACTGATCGCGGCGCAGTGGTTCTATTTTCGATATGTTGCCATGGAAACGGCTCGATTTGATACAGGACAAATTAGTTATTTTTCTGGGAACATTTTGGTTTTTTTCATTCAGTTGTTCCTGGTGAGCAATTTGATACCCATGAAAAATGTCTGGGGGGGGGGGGCAGGTGCACAGTAGGCTTCACTGGCTTCCGGCCGACAATGACCTAGTCGATGATGATGATCTGCAGTCTGAGCCAAACATGCGTCCATGGGGTATTGAGTTTTCAGTCGCTTGTTCACATTTCCTAATCTTATTTATCCTTTCCCACTTGGTCAGCTTGTATCGAATAACTAAACACAGTGCATCGAATCAATGTGATGTCTATTCAATTTCATTTGATGTGATCGTATCCCACAGAATTATATCCATGGTTCGCTGGGTCCTACACCTCCGTCTGGCTCCGCTCATCGGGCAGAACCTGTTGTTAACGTTTGCACCCCTACATTTCAATACGCTGCACAAAGGTAGTGTTTATTCATTTTTACGCATGTATTTTACAGACATATATGGTTTCATTTACAATTCTTCTATTTGCCCTGACTGGCTCGGCACCCAGTGAGATTATTATAAGATTATAGCATGGTAAATGAGTTCTATGGGGAATGCACCTGGTTGCGGTGCCATCCCCTTGGCCGTTCGTGCAGCGTGGTTGCAGCGCCGCTCATTGAGCTGACCGTCGCTAGGATAGCCAGGTGGCCCTTACAGACAGTTGGTGACCAAGGGAAGGTGACATAAGGCAGCAAGTGGGGCTCCAGGATTGGCAGGATATAGTTATTCGCAAGGATTAAACGAGGCCTTTTCACACGAAAGGCACTATTATGTGGGGATATGATTGAGGCTCGTAAGATATTCAATTGGATACACAAAGTGATCTCGGGTAATGATTTTGAGATGTTGGGAGGTAGGACTTGAGGACATGTAAAATGATGAACTGAGAATACGAACAGAAATGAGAGGGATCAAGTGAGTAAAACTGAAAATTGAGAGAAATAGAAGAGTCGATGAGAGGAGTAAGGAAAGAATGTTGGGAGGGGTATGAGTAAAGAGGAGTGGTGCTGGAGTGCGATTCAAGAATGCCACCAATTTTACATATGTAATAAGTAGATGACCCCTTTCTGTGCATTTATACTTTGCTGAGTCATGCCCAATGATGCACCTCCAGTGAAATCATGAGCTGTACAGCTGACATGATCATGATCTTTGGTCTATGGTCTTGATTACAGCAATTGCTGTGACAACCATTTTGGTGGAGCACCTAGCTGGAGGCCTGCTGACAACACTCACGTTCACTCTCATGATGCGGTGTGTGCAGGGCATGTCCAAACACCTTCAGGTACGTTTCACATTGGAGTTACTAGCTGCCTTGTTGTATTAGACTTTGTGTGAAATGAAGTCTGGTTTACGGTGGCATGCTCACTTCAACAAGAGACAGTTGCAGTTCCCCATTGTTGTGTGATCTATTTAAAAAATCTTCGGGATGGTTATACTGGTTATACTCGGGATGTCGGTGTTGGCTGGTTTAAAATAAATAAATAAAATAAACGCCAAGGTTTTTAGAGAGGGGTGAATGATCCCAATTCTATGTAAATTTGCATTGTACCGCGCAACCTGGCTGAAGCCGTTATTGGAAGTCAAAATATATGCCATGTCATAAACCCTTGAGTGCGTAAGGACGGACTCCTTTCCGGTGAGTTAAAAAAAATTTGATGTAAATGTGTTCCTGCTTTTTAATAAAGTTAAACTATTTTAACCTGAGCTTTGTTTTTGTTAATACTTTGATAAAGAGAAGTTCGTTGCATCACTCAGTCCCAGCTGTAAAATGTATGTCTTTCTCTGACTATGGGTGGTGTATTCTGTCACTCAGGGTTGCCACGTAGCTCTAGTTAGGTCTGACTACTCTGTTAACTCCTTATAGTCCAGTAGAAATTGACGTAAAAATAAATTAACCTAGACATTTGTGTTAACAGGCCAATTATTGCATTAAATCATCTATAGATGTCCACCCAAGAAAAATCAAGAATGGGCAAATAGGTTTTAATTGATTTTTAAAAAAGGACCCAATGCCTTGTTTCAGCAATATATATGACAATAGTTGTAGGAAGACTGTACCGTTGCTACTATAAACAAATATATGTCAAGGTTACTGGACCTGTTGGTACCTGCACAAATGGACTAACAAGAAGGTATGTATGAATGTTGAGATACAATGTTCTTGTAAAATACATATAAAGACCCAAGAAACATTATGCCCACACATAATGGCGTAGTATCCTTGCAATTGAAAGAAAATGAGAGTAGTGCCAGCCGAGTGTATTTGACCTCTTAGGGCCTCAGCTCTGGATCACCAAACTGCCAATATAAATACTATGCAAAGGTGAATTTTGCCCATATTGTTGCACAGTACACCGATGCACTACGAATGCTCACCAACACATCTGCAGAGCCAACTGATCACCACAGAGAGATGAATCCTGGAAGGATAAGAGAAGACTTTCAGGATTTACAGACCTTCATCACCTTTCTGAGGAGTCACAATCCTTTCCAAGCAAACCAAGAAGATCAGTTGAAAAATATTGCCACCGATGTTGTTGCAAGTGACAAAGTCAATGTGGATGAAAGCAGTCAGTCTTGGGAGCAAAGTTCAACATAAAATGACAGGAATGAAGTTCAGTGATGTTTTCCTGAAAAAATCTGATCAAGCCCACCACCTTTGCGATCATGAAGAAGTCTGTACCTGTATCTGATGGAGTAGAGCTGAGAATGTCATCGGCAGAACTTTATCAAAGACTTTTGGCAATGGCTCTTGTCAGTGGTCCTCCATTGTTAAGCGTATTTTCATTCGAATTAGCAGCAGTGTCACCAGCTCTCTTCAATAATGATGGATCAATGAGGAAATGTCAAAAGTCTACACTGGCAAAGTTTCTGTTAGACACGTATTACAAAGAAGACGCACATGGACACACAACTGAAGCAGGAACAGTTATCGATGGATGTGCACTTCTACAACAGCTACCATGGCCAAAGATCGGTTCCATCCTCGATGTATGCAGAGCCTATATTGACAGTGTACTAAACAAGTCGGTGCCACACTATCCACTGTGTGTTGTCTTTGATAGCTATCAAACTTCCACTACCAAGGAGCCAGAACAAAAGAGACGAAAACTGCAGAAAGTTTCTGCACCAAACTTCGCTGTGAAGAACATGACGCCAGTTCCACCAGACAAGTCTTCATTTTTGGCAGATAAGCACAACAAACAAGCGTTAATTGATCTCCTGGCGAATCACCTGGAAGCTGATGAAATAATCGTAGAGCATGCAGGGGAAGAGGGTGATGCTGATGTCATTGTTGCCAAACAAGCTATCCAAATGGCAGAGAACACAGAGCAAATAGTTGTCATGGCAGACGACACAGATGTATTGGTGCTACTACTTCACCACAGCAAGCCAAACACCAACATTTTCATGAAGACAAAGAAACACCTGATATCCATCAATGACTGTAAACAAGCTGTGGGTGCTGAAATGTGCAGGTTACTACCATTTGTGCATGCCATGTCTGGGTGTGACACAACGTCTGCAATGTTTGGTATGGGAAAAGTGAAGCACTTCAAGCTGCTACAGGCATCGAGTACACTTAAAACATCTGCATCGACATTTGGAGACCTGTCAGCTTCCAAAGATACAATTGCAGCAACAGGAGAACAGTTTGTTCGTTCTCTGTACAGCCATGTCAACGAGAAACGCCATCTTGATGAACTCAGGTATTTGTTTGCCATCTCCACAAAGTTTGTACCTGTTGAGAGGATGCCACCTACAAGTAGAGCATGCTATTTCCATTCTCTTTGAGTACACCACCAAGTATCCACATGGCTTCAGTTCAAGACTGTATTGGACAAACATGAGTATGGCTTTCAAACTGTGAACAGTATTGTTACACCTGCAATCACAGACAAGTGTGCTGCCCCAGAGAACCTCTTGAAGGAAATCAACTGTTCCTGTTCAACAAGTTCAAGACTGTGTACCAACTGTAGCTGCTCTAAGAAGAGAATTCCATGCAGCATTCACTGCAAGTGCAAAGGGTTCTGTTCAAACCCTTCCCCTGTTCTCAATGCCGATATGGATAAGTGTACAAAAGTTTATTGTTTCCCTGTGTCGTTAGTTGAAGTTGCACAAGATACTGATTTGCACAAGATACTGGTTGCCATATGTCTTCTATGAATAACATGAACACCTGTATTGCAAGTTTTCATGAATTAATGTACGAGGAGAGACACTTCGATTCACTATTATAATTATAGGTAAGTCATGCCATAATATATCTCAGGGTATTTTGCCATAAGATATGAAATATATTTTAGAAGATGTTCATGGGACAATAAGTATTTAGAATATTGTTTTAGTATACATAATGAAAATATTGCAATAGTATGGTTACAATTGCTGTAGAGTATGAATATCTAATTATAAAGTATAGACCAATCATATTTAAGTATTTAGACACTCTAACAGTGACTGTATTATTTAAAAACATGATATAGAAGGAAATGTGCAATTGATTGTTCAAATGGCGGCCATCTTGGATTCATAATTAAATCAACAAATTAAATCATACATCCATTAAAGATAATATATTATATTTCAAAGCTAATATATTATTGAAATAAATTGATATTATTCACATTGTTCAATTTGGAAACATCTTATTTGATCATACCACATAGGACAAATCTGTATGGCAGCCATTTTGGATTTATGTAAATAAGTAAATTTATTTACCAAAGTTGATATATTTTATACTCTTTTAGTATTTGAATATCAAATTTCAATTAGAACATTATAGTTGGAAGCCATTATTAGCAGAAATAATTTGATTACCAAAGTACACACGTGTAAATATGGGTTTTGCACGAAAAGACACCCTATCAATGTAATCGGTCCAAAAAAAACAATTTGCCCAATCTTGATTATTCTTGGGTTTTATGTAGTGACTAAATACACCCTTCTGTACTGTTTAAAACAATAATTGGCCTGTTAACAGAAATGTCTAGGTCCAATGTAATTTCTACTGGACTATTAGGGCAGTGGTTCCCAAAATTATTTTTTTGTCCACAACCCAAAATTTGAAATCTTTCGCCTCGTAATCCAAATGGTACCGGTATCTACTTGGTACCGGTACCTACGACAAAAATCGACGTGGAACTCCCCCCCCCCTTCCCTCTACCCCCTCAAAAACCAAAATTTTGATGAGGGTTTTTTTTTTTTCAAGTCCAGGTCATGACCCTGGGTTTGGGAACCCTTACCTTAGGGGTCTGGTCCTCAATCTATATAGCGGCTAAGATGATGGAATAAATAAAAGCAAGATTGTAATGATGCCACCCACAATTTTTATGAAACCTGTTTTGTGATGTCGCAATGATCCAGGCAAATAGGAGGGAAAATGAGAGGACAAGGTTTGCCATTTTTGAAGCCTCGACCCCAACTTGCTTGTCACAAAAATATATTTTTATTTGGGGTGACTTTTCAAGATGAAAGCTATACTTCCAACTGTGTGCATCCAAGCCAATTTGAAGACGGAGAGTAGAGGTCAACACCGTTTTCCTTCTCCAGCATGAAACTCATCTCAAATCTGTTGTTTTTAAAAAGGATTTGATGACTTTTTGGAGCATTTTTCTCAGAACAAAAAAAGTATTTTTTATTGATTTCATATTAAAAGTACAATTTTGTTTAATTTAATACACACACACACATTTTAAGGACATTTTTCCCTGCGAGAGCAGGGGTTAGCCTTGCAGACCCCATGACAATCATGGTTCCCTTTTTGAGACGGTCTTTATGACCGGATGCCCTTCCTATTCAGTGTCCCTATTCTAACTGGGTCACACACTGGGAATTTTATTGAATTTAATACAAGGGTGTACAAGGGATGTGGACACAGGAGGGTGCCAGAATTGAGAAGCAGGCACGGACATCACCAGGGGTTTATTTTACTTTGGGGGTTATGTTTTTTTTGTTGTTGTTCAAAATTTTTTTTTTAACGAGACCTTCTCACAGACATCACAATCACTACACATGTATATAATCACCCATCCGTACCCAAACTACCTTCCATCTTGCCAATGTCCATGGACTCTATCCACAATCCATCAGTGTCCATGCACTCCTGTCTAATTCTATTTAAAAGCCATCGACTGTTTATGTTGCCACTACTTTTCCAGTTCCCCCATGTACTATAAAAGTTAAATTATTTATTAACAAGAGGTGCATGCCACATTAAAAAAAAATTGGCACTTGTCCCTTCACGCTTGTGCCATAGCCGCATCCCTACATCATCACTTGCTTTCGATGGTGTGTTCGTTTTCCTCCAATGTTTGTAGCTCATATGGAAACTTGTACATCTCATACATGTGGGACAATCAAATCGGATGTCATAAAATAACCTTTTTATATGAATAATTAGGACACTTAATTTGGAGACGATGGACAAATTGCCACCATCATCACTGGCACCAGATGGGAATGGACAGAAGGTGTAGCACAGGCATGATGGACCAAATTATGTCCTGTGTCAAATTATTTGTTATTCGTTGAACGGTCAAACACTTGGAATATGTCTTTCAATCATGAAAAAAAAAACAACCTCACACTCTCTATCTCTTTCTGAAAGGACCATCTCCATCTATTTTCTTAACAATCCTCTTGAGGAAGTTCAGTCATTCAAACTCCTAGATCTTACTTTCAGCCATGATCTTTCTTGGGCAAACCACATTTTAAAGTTGGCTTCCAAAGCCAGCCGCAAACTGGGCATCCTCCGTCGTGCAGTCTTTCTTTGGCACACCTGAACTATCCACCTCCAAGGCTTTCATCTGCAGCTTGATGGAGTACTGCTTTCCCCTTTGGCCTGGCTCCCTTCCCTCACATCTTGCTCAGCTTGATGCCGTGGAAACAAAGGCCTCAAGATTATTGGAGTTTCCAACGATAAAGCTGATTCTGTGGGCCTATCACTTTACCATCACAGACAAGTTGGTGGTCTCTCTGTCTTCTACTGCCTCCTTCCTTGGTCTTGCACCCACTGCTCTTTCCATGCTTTGTCCCCCCCCCCCCCTTGGTTTCTGCAGGTTACACACAGTCCACCATCAGCCTCCTCCTGGTGAAACTACCTAAATCCAGGATTACTGCTCACTTCCACTCATTCATTCCTCTTTTTCTCCACCTATGGAACCAACTTACACATTCTCTTCAATCTCATTCTTCCTTCCAGGTCTTCAAGGTGGCTTTTAACCACCATATCAGATCGTCCCCGATCCAAAACCATGATCGTTTCGACCCGCATTGACCCCCACCCTCCCCAATCCATCCTCCTTCCAAATTTCCAGTTCTCCCTCCTCTGAGTTTCCTTCTGTGTCCATCTTGACCCATTGTCCAAGTCCCAATTTCCATGAGCCTCAGATGGACTATTGCTGTCTTGGCCTTCAACTTTGCTGCTGGTTTCCTTCCCTCCCGCCTCCCCCCTACCGTCTCAATTGTTCGTTTGGTCCTGATTCTTTCAGTATACTAGCTCTTCCATTTGAGCCTCGACAATGTATACAAAGAAAAAAATCTGCATGAGTCATCACATCTATGGTGAAAATTGTGTCGATCCGATAAGTGGTTACAGAGAAAACAGAGAAAGCTCGCATGGACATACGGATGGACGGACAACCTGAAAACATAATGCCACCGGCGACTTCATCACCAGAGGCATAAAAAGTAAATTTAACAGTTAACCCAATGCACCGTATTTGTGCTGAGGACTGGGACACAATGGTATACTCTTTTCAAATGATACTGTGGGATATTTAACATCTGGGGATGGCCTGCTTTGCTTTGCCTTGCCATCTGAAGAGAATGTGCTTGAGATGCAGTGCCCTCTACTGGTACCAAAGCTGAAGGTTGCTTTTTTATTTCAGTCCAACTCCTTCAGAACTAAATTTCAGATTAGCAACTGAATGATGAGCACACTCTCAAACAAGCGATCATGCCACCTCCTTTGCACATATGATTTTTGATCACGTGTGGTTGTGTTGCAGGCGACATGCTTCAGTACATTGTCGGCGTTGGAACTCCTTGGGAAGCTCGTGTTTGCATCCATTTCCGGCATTGTCCTGGATGGCATGGGAACTGGACCAGGTTTCCTCTTATTTCTGCTTCTCGCAGGGCTGCCATTACTTTTGCTACGGCATATTCACTAAACAAGTTTTATACTCGGATCCAAAAGCCGAAAGCTGTTGTGCAGGACTTGTGAAAGATTTTGACACATTGGTGGCTGAATTACGGTTTGTAGCATTTCGGAGACATTTGAAGCTAAAGTACTGCATCTCCACCCAAGGGTTGAGGTGGAATTGGGTGGAGACAGTGTCCTGAAGGGAATCGCATGGCTCCTGCTGACTGCTCTGTTCATGCACATCTCCTATGACTGAAAATCTGCAGCCTGCACTTGACCAAATGTTGCAGATGCTCCAACAAACTGTAAAAGTAAGGATGCTGCGTCTGCTCCCGTCTGCGCTTCAACGGGAAACGTGAGGATTTTGACCATCCAAATGGGGAGAGAAAGCACGATGGACCAAGGATACGACTCGACGTCGGTTTATGAATCTGCACATCTCTATTTGTCACAGGACCTCGCGTGGAGGACAGCAGAACACTCAGCGATTCTCAAAGAAACTTGCCCCTTGTGCTCTGGGAACGATTAAACATCCGAACCACAGTGGAAGTGACCACATTTGGTGACGTCAGACAGCTCATAAAGCTGAAGGAACAACATGGAGAGCCAGCTACAGATGACAACCACCGGATAAACATGATGGGCCAAGCTCTATGGCCTCACATGTAATTGGACAGCATCAATAGCCCTATTACTGCTCTTGTGATGAAGGGGTACGTTTGTGTCGAGCCTCTGGCCTGCACGAGGAGAGGTTTGAATATTGCTACAAATACGGGTTCACATGGCTCCCAAAATTCCTTCAACCAGAGACTTCTGAGCACATTGAAATGACGATGTTACTCTGCAATTATTTTTGGTTTTTATTTTTACGTATTTCAAAGAAAGCAAAGTGCAAAGTGTATTTATTACAAATTACCTTTTTTTATTGAGCTTGGACACTTACCTGGATTTGATCCAAATTCAACAAAAAAATTGTCTGTTGTAGTTCCAGAACAGCATGTGTGTTATCCAGTAATATTATTTTATTCACCACCAAATTGGCTTGAATTACATATGCACTGTTCAGGGTATGTTTGTTTGACAGCTGTCCGGGGTATAACAACAGTAAAACTGTGGCCAACATCGTGGTGGCTGATACCGATGATACAGGTTCTCTGTTCGGGCGCACATCGGCGATCCAACTTGGGGTGCTAAGTGTCAGCCCACCTGTTCAACCTGTGCCATTACAAATGACCAACATGCCAATCAATCCATGGGAGGTCATCGATGTTGACATCTGCGGTCAATTTCTCACCGGCGAACACAACCACGATATGGTCGATGAATGTTCCTGACGTTCCTGAAGCAATGGTCTTGTCATCCACCTCTACCCAATCCGTCACTCGTGGCCTAACAAATGTTTATTCCCCCCATGGATCGCCACATTAAATTGTATCAGACAATGGACCGCAGTTTATCAGTTTCGAGTTTGAAACAGTTTTTCAGCATTCATTGATTCAAACATCGCAAAATTACACTTTAGTGGCCTCCAGCAAACTCGGAGGTAGACCGTTTTTATCCACACTCTGGCTAAAGCTCTTCGCACAACATGTGCCGATCACCAGAATTGGTGTCAGGAACTCTTCACATTTCTGCTAAATTATAGTGCAACACCGTATTGCGTCACAGGGGCATCTCCATTAGCAATTATTTTGGGAAGAGAAGTCCGCACCAAAACCCCTCACCTTCCAACTCAGATCAACAATCCTTTACTCCAAAATCCCCTGGACCGAGACTGGGTTATCAAACGAAATGCGAATGTCAAGCGGCGTGCTTCAACCAATGACATACGTGTAGGTGACGCAGTTCTACAACAACCCAAACAGAATAATCCGAGTCCCACCTATGATTCACACCGTTGTGCAGCAGTAGCAGTAAAGGGTGCAGGTGTTTTTCGTCAACGAGGTGGACAAAACCACGCGCAACATATCATAAGTTTTATGACTCATCAGCAAAGTTCATTCACAGTTTTGGGGAGAGGAGGAGACGGAGGATGTTGCTGATCAACCCCAAGCACAGCAGGCAAGCGATCGTTGGGCATGTCCAGCGGCCAGACCATGACTGTCCAGCGGCCCTCCTCGATACCGACACGATTACATTACAGATTTTTTTTTTATTTCATTGTGAATTCTGGAGACGACCACCACGTGGAACTGATACTTTGAATGTTTCTGAAACATATATTAAAATAGACTGGAGGCCCATCAGACAGCAAGCCATCTGTGCAGAGCTGAGTGCAACCTTCTCTCATGCTGGAGATGATTTTTTTTTTGTAACCGCCTTGATGGTCTCTCATCGTCTGTTCATTGATGAGCAAATCTCTGCTGAACTGTTTTGTGCTCTAAATGATTTAAATACAGTCACAGACAAACTTGCTCTTCTTCTTCTTCTTCTTCTTCTTCTTCTTCTTCTTCTTCTTTTTCTTTTTCTTTTTCTTTTTCTTTTTCTTTTTCTTTTTCTTCTTCGATTTCTTTTTCTTTTTCTTCTTCGATTTCTTCTTCTTCTTCGATTTCTTCTTCTTCTTCTTCGATTTCTTCTTCTTCGATTTCTTCTTCTTCGATTTCTTCTTCGATTTCTACTTCTTCTTCTTCTTCTTCTTCTTCTTCTTCTTCTTCGATTTCTTCTTCTTCGATTTCTTCTTCGATTTCTTCTTCTTCTTCTTCTTCTTCTTCTTCTTCTTCTTCGATTTCTTCTTCGATTTCTTCTTCGATTTCTTCTTCGATTACTTCTTCGATTTCTTCTTCTTCGCTTTCTTCTTCGATTTCTTCTTCGATTTCTTCTTCTTCGATTTCTTCTTCGATTTCTTCTTCTTCTTCTTCTTCTTCTTCTTCTTCTTCTTCTTCTTCTTCTTCTTCTTCTTCTTCTTCTTCTTCTTCTTCTTCTTCTTCTTCTTCTTCTTCTTCTTCTTCTTCTTCTTCTTCTTCTTCTTCTTCTTCTTCTTCTTCTTCTTCTTCTTCTTCTTCTTCTTCTTCTTCTTCTTCTTCTTCTTCTTCTTCTTCTTCTTCTTCTTCTTCTTCTTCTTCTTCTTCTTCTTCTTCTTCTTCTTCTTCTTCTTCTTCTTCTTCTTCTTCTTCTTCTTCTTCTTCTTCTTCTTCTTCTTCTTCTTCTTCTTCTTCTTCTTCTTCTTCTTCTTCTTCTTCTTCTTCTTCTTCTTCTTCGTCTTCTTCTTCTTCTACTTCTTCTTCTTCGTCTTCTTCGACTTCTTCTTCTTCGTCTTCTTCTTCTTCGACTTCTTCTTCTTCTTCTTCGACTTCTTCTTCTTCTTCGACTTCTTCTTCGATTTCGACTTCTTCTTCTTCTTCGACTTCTTCTTCGATTTCGTCTTCTTCTTCTTCTTCTTTGATTTCTTCTTCTTCTTCTTCTTCTTTGATTTCTTCTTCTTCTTCTTCTTCTTCGACTTCTTCTTCGATTTCGACTTCTTCTTCTTCTTTGATTTCTTCTTCATCCTGCTTCTTTTCACTCCTCTGTCTCAAGAAGTCGCCCTTTTCACATTCAAAATACAGCTTCTGATTAATTTTGTCTTTTTCATGGATACATGGCCTGAAGAAATAAAATATCGATTTTTTTTTGATGTGAAAAAGACTTCAAAATCTAATTTTGGTCAAAGAATCAATGATGAAATTTATTTAAAATTGACATTGCATGTCACAGTTGTCAATGACAGGATGAACAATGCTTCATACTGGTGCGGTGTCAAGTCCATGTCAATGGCACAATAAAACAAATAGGGGCAATTGTTTTATTGGTACATAAATATGTACATGGAACCTGATTATTATTATTATTATTATTTTTAATGTCATGAACTAACCTTGGTACATCACGGGTGATAAAGGTTGTGGTCAAGTTTCATTAGAATTGTAT
>NC_140971.1:91388535-91546035 GCF_056783735.1 Eptatretus burgeri
TAATGCATGCGTAACTGAGCTGGGCGTGGAGACTGAATGGATGTTCGAGGGGAGGGGTCGCCTGGTGCCGGGAAGCGCAAAAGATGAGCAGAATTGATATCCGCGTGGCCGTGGCGAGAGTGCCGTGTAGTTTGTGAAGTCGTTCATCCTCGCCCCACAGATGTGCAAGCACGGTATGTGAATGGAGGGTTGCACAGTGAGGGGCATTTTGCAACCTCCATGGGTTGTCGTTAATTAGAGAGAGGTGTGTGAAAATATGTATTTGCTTTGTTTGATAAGAGCTGAAACGGCAAAGTGCATTTCAGGAACGGGTGTCCAAGTGGAGTGTGGTCAAGGATTTAGCAGCAGACATGCGTGTCTCGTGGGTTCCTGGTGCAGGGCTTCGATGGGACGCGAGTCATGAATCAAAATTGGGTTTGTTTTCTTGTTTGAGGCAAGCCTTGTGCAGGTGATGTAAAAATACAAATTTGCATACATAATATAAAGATGGTGCATCACTGCTCATGCTGTTCAATTCGCAAACCGACGATGCGTTAACGTACGTTCAGCCCCTCGGATGGACGTTGATCGTATGGCCCGTCTGATAGCATTGGTTCATGAACATTTAAGTTCTCACGATATCCTTTGGAGAGAGTGTGCAAGTTATCGCAAGCATGATGCGGAGTGAAACATGGACCGGTGATCCGAGCTTGAGGTCATTAATATGTATTATTAAGATTGTTTGAAGGGAGCTTTTACCATGGTGTCTCAAGTTGTACTGTTTGAGTTTCTTGGGCTTGTGGAGAGAGCGGTTAGGATTGGTTTTGTTGATTGACATTTAATGTTTATCATAACAATTGGCCTGTGTAAGAGATAATTGAGAATTTAGCAGAGTTAGAAACAATTTCCAATGGGAAACGTTGGTTAGGGATCCTCACGATGAAAATATAAAAATATGGCAGAATGAACTGAACCCCTGCACTGTATAGCATTCTATGATGTTTGAATGAGGGAATGTGAATTTTGCAAATAAAGTACAGAAAGTGCTCAGTATGGAATTCAAAACGCAACTACTGATATTTGGATTGGATTGGAGGTAGAATTTACACAACAGTGCTCTTTGATGTACCAATCCATGAATATAACACCGCATGTTACATTAACTGTTGCAAAAGGATACAGAGCAAAGGAAAATTGGGCCAATAATTATGTAAGTAGGGGGGTTTGCCAAGACAGTATTTACATCAGGTACGAGGCAGACTCTGTGAACTTGCTCTGCTGAGTGTAGAAGGAGAAGAAACTTCGGAAAAAAAAAATAACTGACTTTGAACACATCATGGACCCGTTTGCATCAGTGAGAGCAAGGAAGGTGCAGTTGTAATTTTCATGTAGTGCCATAATTCATTAATTGAAAGATTAACGAGCTTGGGTTGCATTTTTGTGCTGATGTTATGGTAAAGTTATTTGAAAGATGGGTGTCAGTTGTTTGGACAGAGGCGCAATTTCAATTTGCCAGAGGCGTTATTGGTGCAGTATGTGGATGATTTACTGATTTGGTTGACATCAGGGGATGATTGCAGGGGGAACATCTTAACCATTTTGGGGGCACTTGCTGCCAAAGGCGATGAGGTGCCAAAGGCCAAATTACAACTGTGCAAGACCCAAGTAACATATTGAGGACATGTGTTGAGTGGAACCTCGAGAAGATTGTTAGGTGATGGCTTGCGGGCTATCCTGAATGTTCCGAGGTCCAGAACAAAGGGGAAAATGAGGTGTTTCCTGGGGATGACTGGATAGTGTAGACGACAGGTACCTGATCTGTCAGAGTGGTGACCTGTCCAGGATTGTGTCCAATAGCTAGAGAGACTGCTTGGGAAGCACCAAACGCTTTGCATAGAGTGTGGTCCCAATGGATGGATGGATGGATGGTACCTGATTATGCAGTACTGCTTGGATCATTGTTAGAGCAAAGAATGTGGTAATCGAAAGATGTCTGACACTGAACATAACTCCTTCTGCAATGTGCGCTGAAAATAACATCTTGGAAAGTGGTACGTATACTAATTGCAGTGTGCAATCTAGCTGAGGGTGAAAGCATAACAATATATATGGATTCCTGATCTGTGTGCAGGATGACATGCAATATAGAGCAACTTTGGAAATAAGAGGGTATATAACATCGCAAAGTGTGCTCGTCGAGAATGGTAAATTGATCGTGGAACTGTTAGCCATAGTAAAATGTTGAGCACATATGAAGCAAGAGATATGGTCTCAAGTGAGGGTAGAGTGGTTGCCCAAAAGGTGCTTGCTCGTTTGGCTCACAAAAGTGACCACACGAGCAAATGGGGGATGTAGAAGGAGGTGCTGCGAACATGGTACGCTCAAGGATTTGCAGCGGTGGCAGAAAATCGAAAATTTTAGTAGAAGCTATGTGTATTGTCAAATGTTGGTTGTGTGTGCTGCCTTTTTGGCTGTTGGTTGCATCATTGGTTGGGGCATGGCTGTGCCGCTGATGCGGTGCCGCTATTGCCAGTGTACTGATGTTCATTTTTGCCAGTTTTGGAGGAGTGACAGGCTGAGTCGGCCCTCTGGGGTTGGTTCGGTGGTCAATGGGATTTGAGCTCAGGACTCTAGGATCCCAAGCCACCACTCTAAGTGCTAAGCCAACACTGGATTATAATATTGGTAAAATGTCTGTAAAATATATGGACCTATGTGCATGAAGATTAGTTTCTGTGCTGCTCTAACAAAGGTTGTGAAAGAGTTTGACAGCAGGTCAGACAAGCGCTACCGGGACCAAGCTGCAGAGGAACATCGCGGCATCCAGCCCGGCAACTGGGTGAACAACAAGGTGTTCAAATGGAGGAACGTCCTGAAGACACGTTGGACTGGACCCTTCCAGGTATTACTGGTTACCCACGTAGCTGTCAAGTGCCAGACAGGAAATCCGAGCCGTATCCCTGGACATATCACGTGCTTTTGACACAGTCTGGCACCCTGCCCTACTCACCAAACTCTCTTCCCATGGTATTCAAGGCCATCTCCACTCATGGCTCGCAGACTTCCTCTCCTGTCGCAGTCAACGTGTGGCCCTAAATGGAGTTCTTTCATCCCCTCTTCCTGTGCAGGCTGGAGTTCCTCAAGGTAGCGTTCTGGGCCCTGTTCTTTTTCTGGTTTTCATCAATGATCTCTCGGACTCTCTGGAAAATCCTCTATTTCTCTTTGCCGACGACTCCACCCTCTGCCGTACCATCTGTCATCCCTCAGACCGGCAAGCAGCAGCTTCTTCACTCACTGCAGATCTGGATAAAATCACAAACTGGTCCAACACGTGGAACATGTCTTTCAATCCAGACAAATCTCACACTCTCACTATGTCTCTTCGAAAGGACCGTTTACAAAACCCCCCCATCCACTTTCTCAACAATCCTCTGGAAGAAGTCTTTTCTTTCAAGCTTCTAGGTCTCACTATCTGCCATGACCTTTCCTGGGAAAGTCACATTTCCAACCTCGCCTCAAAAGCCAGTCGCCGACTGGGAATCCTCCGTCGTGCTAAGTCCTTCCTCGGCCCTCTTGAGCTCCTGACCACTTACAAAGCTTTTGTCCGTAGCCTGATGGAGTACTGCTCTCCCCTCTGGGCTGGTGCTCCTGCCTCCCACCTTTCTCGGCTTCACGCTGTCGAAACCAGGGCATTCAAGATCATCGGAATCTCCCGCAATGAAGCTGAGTCTTTGGGCCTCTCACTCAATCACCGCAGATTGGTCGGTGGTCTTTCTGTCTTCTACCGACTCCTCTCCAGCCTTGCCCCCCCTGCTCTCTCTGCGATTTGTCCCCACCACATTTCCACAGGGCGCTCAAGGTCCGCCAACAACCCCCTTCTGGTAAAACTACCAAAATCACGAATCACTGCTCATCTTCACTCTTTCATTCCTCTTTTTTTCCCGCCTTTGGAATAAACTTCCTCACTCTATTCTTTCCCATTCTTCCCTCCAGGCTTTCAAAACAGCTGTTCACCACCACCTCTTATCTTCCCCCATCCAAATCCTCGATCTTTTCTACCCCCGATAATCCACCCAAGCCCACTTCCTTCATTTCTCCTACTTTCCTTCCTGAAAGTCCCTGAAATGTCCATCTTCTCTTCGCCATGTTCCCCGTCCCATCCCCATCCCTCTCCCTTCCACAGTTCACCTAATGTGTCTGTTCCCCACTGTTTTGTCCCTTCCACTCCAGCCCCTCTTGTCTCATGCCTCCTTGCTGTGAGTTGTGTGTTAGCTCTCATACGAGCCTCGACCAAGGTATACAAAAAAAAAAAGTGAGAAGGTAAGCCAATCATGGACTCACGCATCTCACTACAAAAGAGGATACAGGAAGTCGTAAAGGGAAAGGTGTGTATGGGAAATGCACTAATATGTCCCTTGCATATAATTATGCACCTCGTGTGACACGGGATGAAGGGGACATAAGCACTGTACGCCTGAAACGAGGCATATTGTTACATGAAGGCATAACTGGGACAAGGATAGATATAAGGATATGAATGAATAATCTCGTGGAACCCCAGGCATCATTAAATGGTATATTTCTGTGACCTGGGAGGACACATAAGAAAGGAGGATGTAAAATATCATGATAACAATCTAGGGTGGAAGATCGGAGCATGGTTGCAGGATTGTTTGGTTACATAGCTGAGATAGATTCCAATTGCACATTATACCAGAGGCCTGAAGCATGAGGCCTATACCGTTACAACGGCCCATGACGAGAACGGTTCCAACGTTCAGATATTTTATGATCAATTTAATAGTCCCATTGGTCGTTTCACACTGAAGGGTACACTTGTATGCCTGGTGTTGGCTTAATCATGGTGAGGGAGGTGGGCTTGGGATCCTTGAATCCTGAGTTCAAATCTCACTCGACTGTTGAATTAATACCAGGTGGGGTTGACTCAGCCTGTCATCCTTCCGAGGTTGGCAAAATGAGTACCAGTGTACTGGTAAGGGGGACACTGCATCAGTGGCATAGCCACGGCCCAACCAATGATGCAACCAGCAGCCACAGGCTGCACGAGAGAGAGAGAGCGAGAGAGATATATATATATATATATATATATATATATATATATATATATATATATATATATATATATATATATATATATATATATATATATATGTCATCCATGCCTACCAATGGTTTCCTGATTATCCCAGGTGAGCACAGAGGCATTGCCCCTGTTCTTTTGTTTGGTATTACCATACTGGCTGCACAACACGTTATTCGATTAGTCACTCAATTTTCAAAGTAAACTATCAAATTACTAAAAGAGATGAACACTGATTATAAAAAGAAAGGTTAGAGCAGTGGAAGGGAGCAATATATTGTTCCAACCCAGGGGTTGAGGTTCGCCACGAGGGGAGACACTCGAGTTCCTCCCAAACACCCGGTCCTGAGGCCCCCGGTCCTGGATAACTCCATGCTCCGGCGAGTTGGTAAGCAACCACGAACGCCGATTTGTCTTGCCAATCATGGCAGGGTGTTGCTACTTTGCATGGGTACCTTACCTCCGGACGGCCGCACACCAAGCGAGTTCCGTACTTTCACCACACACTCAGATTACTGCCGAGCGATACAATGAGTGTGCGCTGGCTAACGAGCAAATCACTTGTGCTAAAACGTCCTGGCTGACACTACTTGCGGACAATGCTGGACCAATGGAGGAAAAGACGCTACGAACTGGGTACATTCACAATAATAAACAAGTTTATTATGAGCAAGGGTGAGGAAAGGTATGTGGAGCAATAGGCAGGGGGTTTATTACACAGAAAATAAGTACAGCAGGGGAAAGCAAGGATTGGTGAGGTGTAGCAAGAGAAATGCAATTATTTACATACACAAGAGACACAGTGGAGAGTTACCCCGATCCTAAAACTTCTCAAATCTTAATCATGCTATCAAAACAGGCGCCATCAGAATCATTCCCTGAGGAAGTTAGAATGTCCAGAGACAGAGAGAGAGAGAAAGATAAAGTTTGAGGTGTTTGTGTCCTCTGTTTACCATGCACAGTCAATGGACCAACAAATCCAGTTGCTAAAGGGGGGGAAGGGGGGGAAGAAAACTGAGGTTGTCTGCAGTGCGTGGGTGAGGGATGCAGTGATGTGCAGGTGAAGTGCTGAGAGGAAGGTGTAAACATGTGGATAAAAGGGGGGGGGGGTTGGAAATAAAGCAAAGAGCATATGAGAAGATAGTCCTAAAGTGAAGTGTAAAGACGTCCGCATGTGTACAGTCTAAAAGTGCGCTCGGTCTGGCGCCAGGCTCTTCCACTTGGTTGTGGACTCCGTTCCACTCGCTTGCTCTGCGTACTCCGCCAAGCTCCGTTGTCCTTCGACCCATGCACCAAAACCTACTGACTGTTTTATTATCCCCTGGTGAAGGGTGGAGCCCAGAGTCGGATCAGGATTAGCCGATAGAGCTTTCCAGTGCCCTCCTTGGCTTACAGACAATTAACCCAGCACAAGCTCCATCCATGCAAAGATTTCGCACTGGAAATGGCCTCAGTCGCTCCGTGCTCTGCCACGCTATCCATCTCCGAGATTAACATGGCACCGAGATAATCAGTCATGCTTTCCGGCCACGAACACGTGTTGGACACACAATGAGGGTTGTAATTGAGTGGAGCGTTAGGGCTATCCACACGACGTCGAAAGGGTTACTAGCGCACACTTGCGCATCAAGTTACATGCCAGAATGTCCCGATCCAAGTATTGACTATGGTGCGTCGACCTCCACAATCTCCTACTGGTCCAGTGGGTGGTGGTGAACATCGGTGGTGATGGTGGTTGAGCAATGGCAGTGGTGGTGTAGCGTAACGGTTGTGTGATGATTCGTGATGGAGACGGTTAGTCGTTCGTTGTGGTTGTTAATAGCAAAGATAAGCGAGCTTGGGTTGTGGTCCGATGGTGTGGTGATTTTTATATGGGCGTTGTGATGGTGCATGAAATGCTGCAACATTGGGATTCCAATATGATATAGTCGAGGTGTAACGTCTGTTGGATAATAGCATGTGATTTGAATGGGAAATGGTGCATGTTGGCAAATGACTTGCTCCTGTTGCTTTGGTCTTTGGTGTGCATGCGTGCATGAAGAAATTTTGTGTGCAGCAAAGCAAAATAATGTAAAGGATGAAAGATGGGTAAAGAATGGAAGGAAAAACCCTACCTAAAGCCCACGCAACCTATATATTGTCCCATAAACCCACTACACATAAGGGAAGTGTGACATAAAACAAATACTAATGACATTAGAAGAGCACTTGGTAGAATGTATATCTCTGCCACGCAAGGCTTGATCCACCAGAACATATCAGGCCCATTACATTTTTGAAATAACATGCGATATATCGTTTTTGGTCCTACCTCTCAATGGTGAAGAATCATAATATAATGGGCATAAGCCTGGAACTTCTAACACACTTTTCTCCGAACATATTCTGTTCCTATTTCCGAAATCTTCACATTATGTGTTCCATGTATATACACAGGTGATCGCGGATTCAAAAAATCGAATACAGATAGAATTTTCAAAGAGGGAATCAATGACGTCACAATCGGCGGCGTTCGACGGCAAACCGACGGCCGGGTCCCAGACGATGTGCTTTACTTAACAAAGTCCATGAGTTCAGGACGTTTGTTCAACTCAGCATTTACGACTTTTATCCTGCCATGTTGTTAATCTGTTGATGGAGGTAATATAGAAACGATGAATATGTCAAATCGTTCGTGTTACTCATCTGGCACTATGTGTCAAGGCCAACAATCTAAAGCGACCGGTCTCAAACGCTACCATGGGCACCCAGACACGCCACCAATATGAACTGAGCTGTTGAATGCGGCGCAAAACATCCAAAGAAACTACCGTAACCGAGTATTGTGATCCGTCCTGTCCCCCATACCTGTCCTAGACGGTAATCTGCAAGACACTTTTAAAAATTCAAGTATTCGGATCCGAATCTTCACCAAAATCTAATCAGTTCATCCTTGTATCACACCCAACCTGTCCACAACTTTTTGAGATATCCTGCACACAAACAAACAAACAACACAACAAGCAGTCATAGACTTGTACTTACGAAATCGTCAACTTGACCCCTGACCTTGTCTAATAAAAGCTGTCTCTAGAGAAGGTAGCGACGCAAAGCAGAAGCTTCTACGATGATTCTGTACCAAACCATCAAAAATCGTAACTTCGACTGAAGCAAAAATCTCCATTTCTCCACGCAATTATTTAATATTATTTTATCAATGTCACAAAACCGTAATATTCGGCCATCCACCAACAATCTTTCCATAATCCGACGGCTTAGCGAGTCAGGCATGCGACGATCACCTTTATTGGGATAAAAAATGACTTTTAAACACCATCTTTATCGAAAACACCATCAGCGCGCACACGGAAAACCTTTACGTGACTCAACGACGCCTCTGCTCGAGCATGTTGCACCACGTGACGAGCCGTGATGCGGCGAGTGAAATATTTTTATACAATCTTAAAACGTCTCCAAAACATCCGATTTTTACCAGAATTTCGACAACCGAGTTTTAAGCGTCCTAAGCGATCGCAAAAACCGAAGACAAAATTAAAATCAAAGTTAAAACGAACTCGTAACGTCGACCGAAGCAAAAATACTCCATTTCTCCACATGAATTTACGGAATTATGTTTGACCTCACTGTGAGCTTGACCTTTGACCGATTTTGACCAAAATCTAATCAGCGCTAGCCATCACCCTCCTGAATCACGTGGTGTAATTTGACATTGGTAGCTTCTTCCGTTCTCAAGTTATTGTGCCTACAAACAAACACACAAACAAACACACAAACAAACACACAAACAAACACACACAAACAAACACACAAACAAACACAAACAAGCAGTCATAGACTGGTACTTACGAAATCGTCAACTTGACCTCTCACCTTGTCTAATAAAAGCTGTCTCTAGAGAAGGTAGCGACACAAACCAGAAGTTTCTATGATGATTCTGTACCAAACCATCAAAAATCGTAACGTCGACCGAAGCAAAAATCTCCCTTTCTCAACGCAATTACTTAGTATTATTTTATCAAAGTCACAAAACCGTAATATTCGGCCATCCACCAACAATCTTTACATAATCCGACGGCTTAGCGAGGCAGGCATGCGACGATAAACTTTATTGGGATAAAAAATGACTTTTAAACACCATCTTTATCGAAAACACTGTCAGCGCGCACACGCAAAACCTTTAAGTGATCAACGACGCCTCTGCTCAAGCGCGCTGCACCACGTGATGAGCTGTGACGCGGCGAGTGAAATATTTTTTATACAATCTTAAAACGTCTCCTAATCATCCGATTTTTACCAGAATTTCCACAACCGAGTTTTAAGCGTCCTAAGCGATCGCAAAAACCGAAGACAAAATTAAAATCGAAGTTAAAACGAACTCGTAACATCGACCGAAGCAAAAATACTCCATTTCTCCACATGAATTTACGGAATTGTGTTTGACCTCACTGTGACCTTGATCTTTGACCGATTTTGACCAAAATCTAACCAGCGCTAGCCATCACCCTCCTGAATCACGTGGTGTAATTTGACATTGCTTCTTCCGTTCTCGAGTTATCGTGCCTACAAACACACACACAAACAAACACACAAACAAACAAACACACAAACAAACACAAACAAACAAACAAACACACAAACAAACAAACACACACACAAACAAACACACAAACAAACAAACACACAAACAAACAAACACACAAACAAACAAACACACAAACAAACAAACACACAAGCAAACAAACACACAAACAAACAAACACACAAACAGAGGACGGAAGTCATTAATATACTTACGAAATCTTTAGATTTCGTAAGTAAAAAAACAGACAGAAAGTGGTGAAAACAACCTCCTTCACCTTCGGTGGTGGAGGTGAAAACTATCTCGGCAGCCGCTATATGTTGTGTGCCATTGCCTTGGGGGAGTGCCGGTTTCGCAGAACCATAACACTATATATGGTCATATGGGGGAAGAGAAACATCTCTTGTCCTCCCCATCCCCACCTCCTTTTCCAAGGTTTTGAAGACAAACAACTTGCGATTAAATGTGGTGATGGCCAATTAATTGGGAAGCACACATTTAAAGAGCTATTAAAATATTAACTCGACACCTCTTATCCATGTCAACCTCCATCACGGTTATATCAGAACGAGCCGATTCATCACATGGTCATGGATTGTTTAACCCCAATATGGGGGGGGGGGGCTGTTCAAACATTAAGTAACACTATTTTTTTAGGAGAGGCGCATACTGTGTGTGCTGCTGGGCTTGATTCAACCTTACTAATAATTTTTATTCGACATTGATTACATTTCTGGGGTCCTTCATTGTGAGTAACACTCAACCCAAACAAATCCAACGGAAATCTGCCACAACAAACACAAGCAGTTGATAATCAGAGGCCTCCAGGCCTAATGTCTTAGGCCCACCAGAAAATCAAAATGGCGGCCATATTATTTTGTTTGGGAGCCACGGTGGGTGGATTCAAGCGACACATGTGGGTGGGGTCTAGCAGCTATCCGAACAATGAGTGGGCATTTCAAAAATCGACCCCAACCAAGAACCACAGCAACAACCATGCGGAGCTTTTGTAGACCTGCAACACATGACGGGTAAAAACTTCTGCTGCATTGGAATCGGGAAACATCCAAAGCTGTGAAAATGCGTGACTGGCGGGACGTGATACATATAAACGGAGGAATATCTGTGCTGGGTTCTGCTACTTCGTGCAGGATTATTCCTTCATGATCATAATGCACCATTCTCTAATGCTGAGGCTTGGCGCTGCTGAAGCAGTTAGTCGGCTACAATCCTGCTCAGGTCCAACATCCAGCAACTACTGCCGGAAGACAGGACACCCAGTTTTAATGTCCATCTGATGGACAACACACACATACATGAAATGCCAGGATGGCAGTTTATAGCTGAGTAGACAACCCAGGCAAGAAAACTTAGAGATGAGTGTGCGTACCTCTATCTAGGCCATCCTGCCATCAGGCCAACCTCCCATTCCTTCATGTTTGGGTGAAAAAGCTTTTTGTGGAAATCTAGTTTTTGATGAAGGTCGAGTCGGTCTACTTCAGCAGAAAAATAAGAACAATGATTTTTCTCAACCGGATGTTAAGGAGGTATGCTAACTTCCGGGCCAGTTTGTAATCAGTTCGGACTGGCTTGTTTGTTTTGCCCGCTACGACAACTGTTAACCATTTATTTCCTTAAAAATAAATAAAAACTCCCTCACAATTTCAACTTTATTTCTTACGATATCAGAAAGACATACTTGGAGCATTGTTAATCTATCCGTTCATTATTGTTGTCCATTTTCAACTTCAAAATAGATAAATAGAGTTGAGAGCTTATTTTATCCTCGAGGGTCTAACACGAAATGTCTTCATCATCAGAGCCATAGTATATTTTTTGATAGACAATTCCGTCTCCCCTGACGTATATGATGCTTCCTTCATCGTTGTCCACTTCTTCCAGCTGCTTCACTTCATTCTCAATCAACGGTTTTGAGTCTGATGAGAGTGGGACGAGATGGCTAAAGGTCGAGCTGCGAATCCGAATTTTCTTGCGAAAGATCACGGCTGCTCCCAGCAGAAGGAGCAGGAGCAATGCCACCACTACCATCGTGATCATTGTGGGCAGGCCCTTGCCACTGTGTGCTTCGTACGTTGCACATGTATCTGCAGGGAATATGGTAGGATAGACATTGGTATCGCATGCTTGATGAATTATTCAACATGCAATTTAATTTGATATCAATTTATTGAACAATAAAGTGCACAGAAACTTTTCTGCGAGAAATAAAATCCACAAGACCTCCTTTCATCGGCAACACGAATAATAACTAAGAGCGACTTTAAGTGGTTAATGGGACATTATATAAATGCATGGATTATGACCTCCACCACCGAAGGTGGATGGAGGTTATCTTTTCACCCCTGTCTGTCTGTCTGGACACAAACCCCCTGGTTTGTCACCTACAGGTCACAATTTTCAACCAATCTTCACGAAACTTCACCACATGGTAGAATTTCTCATGAGGAAGAATCCTATTGTTTTGAGATCAAAAGGTCAACATAGGCCAAAGGTCAACAACTAAGGAGGTATTTCTAAAACCCCCAATTTTCATCCGATTGACTTGAAATTTGAAGAGGATTTGCATATCAGGTCACTGAATTCAAACTTTCAGATGAAACTTTGTGGATAAGTTGGTTAGGTGACAAGAACAAGCTGATTACGTTTTAATTCAGGTGCGAATCCAGATCCAGCCTATCAGTGGGATACAAGACACAAACTAATCAGCTTGGTGGAGGTAAGCGCTGTACCAAGTGCCTTTCTAGTTATTCTTATCACTACCAGCAGAGTACCTGCTCTAAGGGCGATCTAGTTCCAAGCACGCAACAGGTTCTTTTGAGACATCCCTTAATTTGGGTGGTGTATAGGGAACAGACCGCTGCTTCAATCACTCCCGAAAATAGAAATAACCCGGGTAACGTACATGAAGCAAAAACATGAGTACTGCTTATGTGCATATATAATGCATCGTGGTTATAGCTGAGCTCGGATAATTCCAGTTGCGCTGACCCATCGGCTGACACCAGAGGCCTCGACATGCGGTTGCCTTCACGAGGCCCA
Organism: Eptatretus burgeri; assembly: GCF_056783735.1. NCBI lineage: Eukaryota > Metazoa > Chordata > Myxini > Myxiniformes > Myxinidae > Eptatretus > Eptatretus burgeri. The sequence goes on from NC_140971.1 coordinate 91,401,255, forward strand.
TGACGCCTATCGGCTCCAACCTTTTGATATTTGATGATCCTTTAAACAGTTGCTTCGGTTGCTTTACACTGAACAGTAAACTTGTAGTGAGGGCATGACGATTGTGAGTGAATATGACACTTCCCAAGATGGCTTGGGCTTATCAAAATGACAGACGTATCTTCTGTTTTTTTTTCAGGTTACAATTGTGAGTGGTGTCAGGCCAACTGTCCAACCAATGAGTGAAGAGCAGACATACATACATACATACATACATACATACATACATACAAACACTTGCTCCATTTATATATACACATTACTGTATTAGGCTTCCAAGCCAACAGGTGGGAAACGTAATGCTCTTTTAGGATTATTATTATTTTTCTCGTTCCGCCAATTTTTTTGAAACGACTTTCGAAAATACGGTTTCAGCTCGCTATGCCAATTTGCACATGAATATAGCACACCCTTGGAACTTGATCCAAAGCAATTGTGTTTTTAAAATTTTTGTCCTGTATTGGTGGCCATCTTTGATTCTGTCCCAACCATCAAACAATATTCTTCTCCAAAACTACTAAACTGATCGCCAGGAATTTGGAAGACAGCTTAACACACCGAGGTGGTATTGAAGTCCAAGGTTGAAGCTTCTGCTCCAAAAACTGGAAGTTCGTTATTGGTCGAATATGATACGTAACCACAAAACACTGAAATTTGACAATATAACCGGTTACCTCCGCCACCGAAGGTGAAGGAGGTGATGTTTTCACCCCTTTCTGTCTGTTTGTTTGTTTGTCTGTGTACAGGATATCTCAAAAAGTTGTCAACGGATCCAAATGAAATTTTGTGGACAGGTTCGGTGTACGACAAGGACAAACTGATTAGATTTTGGTGAATATCCGGATCCGGATCCAGATCCGACTACTATAATTATTTAAGTGATTCTTCACAATTGAAAGATAGTGCTAAACCGATATATAGCACGATATCTTAAAACGTTGTGGACGGATTCGGACGGAACTTGGTGAACAGGTTGGGTGTGTCGCAAGGAGGAATTGCTTCAATTTTGCTGAAGATCCGAATCCGGTTCTGGATACGAGAATCGTTTAATTCTTAAAGTGATTCTTCACCATTGAGTGTTCGAGCCAAAAACGATATATAGTACTGTGTAGCATATTTCAAAAACGTATGATGCCCGATATGTTCTTGTGTATCAGGCATTACGTGGCAGAGGTATGCACTCTCCCGAGTGCCCTTCTGGTTTACTATATGTTGGTTGGCCTGCTGATGCTGAATGCGCCACCAAGTCACACCCTCCATGTATTTTTTCCTGCTGACAATGGATTTGGGCTCTATTTTCCCAGAAAATGTACGAATGAGGCTCCATGTGGTTGGCAGATTTAGACTGTTTGGAAGCCAATATCACTGCTCACAGTTCTAGTTAATATTATTATTCTCACTAGTCGGCCAGCACCTGTGGGAAATTTTTTTAACCACATTAATTTTATTAAAATGTTATTGAAAAAAAAATTCTGGTACTCTGCCCCAAAGGCAGATTCAGTGCTGCCAAAGCAACTTCACAGCAAGGATTACACCAGGTCGTTTGCCATTGCTTTTGCAGTGGTAGTCAGCCATCTTTTGAAGTTTGTCAAGTTGAATTTTGTTTTCAGGATGTCTTTGCAAAGGACACCGTGGTATACTTAACGTTCACCAACGAATGCCGGCAGATGGCACACCTAGTTTAACGTCCATCTGAGGGACGGCACACACATTGACAAATCACCCTGCCTGGGACACACCAGGATGACGGTTTGTCGATGAGTTGGGATTCGAACCCAAGCTCGACAGCTTGGAGACTCGGGTGCATATTGGCCATTGTTGTTTAAGCCAATTTGGCACTGTTATGCCTTGAGCTATTCAACAAAACCGTAATTACCCGTACTTTTTTTTTTTAAATGGTAAATATGAGAAAAGCAGAATTTCATTTTATTCGTATCATTTTTCCAAGATATTTTGCCATCCATTGGTTACTGAAAATAAGGATTAACTTAGAGTCTAACTCTTACAAAAAAACGAAGATGAATAATCCTGATGCCTTGGTGTCAAAAGCCCTATTATATCTTAAGTTAGTTCAAACACATGAGAAACTAGAATTCACAGATGAAAGTGTCGGTGTGACGGCTTAAATTGCTACATGATCAGCTTTGATATGTAGGGCTTTGGCAGAAGGTTTCCAGGTAAGAATCCTGAAAGTCTGCTTTCAGCATAGACCAGGGAGGGATGTATGTCCACTCATAGACTTATTGATGGTAAGTAAATGCTGAATGATATCATCAGTCAATGGACACATCCTCGGTCACTTCCAGGAGCACTGTTAATTCAGAGAACATGGACACATCCTCGGTCACCTCCAAGAGTGTTGTCAATTCGGAGAACAAGGACACATCTTCGGTCACCTCCAGGGGCATTGTCAATTCGGAGAACATGGACACATCTTCTGTCACCTCCAAGAGCATTGTCAATTTGGAGAACATGGACACATCTTCGGTCACCTCCAAGAGCATTGTCAATTTGGAGAACATGGACACATCCTCGGTCACCTCCAAGAGCATTGTCAATTCTGAGAACATGGACATATCCTCGGTCACCTCCAGGAGCATTGTCAATTCTGAGAACATGGACATATCCTCGGTCACCTCCAGGAGCATTGTCAATTCGGAGAACATAGACACATCCTCAATCACATCCAGGAGCATTGTCAATTCAGAGAATATGGACACATCTTCGGTCACATCCAGGAGCATTGTCAATTCGGAGAACATGGACAAATCCTCAGTCACCTCCAGGAGCATTGTCAATTTGGAGAACATGGACACATCTTGGGTCACCTCCAATAACGTTGTCAATTCAAAGAACATGGACATATCCTCGGTCACATCCAGGAGCATTATCAATTCGGAGAACATGGATACATCCTCGGTCACATCCAGGAGCATTGTCAATTCAGAGAACATTGACACATCCTCGCTCACCTCCAGGAGCATTATCAATTCGGAGAACATGGACACATCTTCGGTCACTTCCAAGATCATTGTCAATTCAGAGAATATGGACACATCTTCGGTCACATCCAGGAGCATTGTCAATTCAGAGAACATGGACAAATCCTCAGTCACCTCCAGGAGCATTGTCAATTTGAAGAACATGGACACATCTTTGGTCACGTCCAAGAACATTGTCAATTCAGAGAACATGGACACATCTTTGGTCACCTCCAATAACGTTGTCAATTCAAAGAACATGGACATATTATCCTCGGTCACATCCAGGAGCATTGTTAATTCGGAGAACATGGACACATTCTCGGTCACCTCCAGGAGCATTGTCAATTCAGAGAACATGGACACATCCTCCGTCACCTCCAGGAGCATTATCAATTCGGAGAACATGGACACATCTTTGGTCACCTCCAATAACGTTGTCAATTCAAAGAACATGGACATATTATCCTCGGTCACATCCAGGAGCATTGTTAATTCGGAGAACATGGACAAATTCTCAGTCACCTCCAGGAGCATTGTCAATTCAGAGAACATGGACACATCCTCAGTCACCTCCAATAGCATTGTCAATTCGGAGAATATGGACACATCATCAGCATGAACTCTACGTTGGTAAAGTTAGAGCTTGAGAAGAAAACTGGCAATCGGTCTTACAAGAGTGTCGACATGATGAATGAATCATGATGGGGGGGGGGGTGAGGAAAGAAATGGGTAATTACCCCATTTTTAATAACCCCTCCTCTAGGCTATCCTGGCAGGCCTTTTAATTTGACAATCAATGGAAACAAATGAGCACTGATTTGCACAGACGGTCCATTGTTGTGAACCATTGTGGTTTCGGAGTGGCTCGATGGTTGAGTGGGTGAAGCCTTTTGCATGATTAGCCTAGCTGGCATGAGTTTCATTCCTAGACAGCTCAGCAAATCTTGATGTACCGACTGATGGAGTGGTGATCTGTCCAGGATTAGCCAAATAAATTTCCACTTGTCATGAAAGCTCCAATACTGAAGTCATGCACTTCCATGATCAATCACCACCATTGGTGCTGTTCGCCATCACTGAATTTTCAGTAAACATCAGTTGTCGAGTATTAAACCGAATTGTAGAGCAAACAGGAAATTATCGTTTTAATCTTTAAGTGTGCATTTAACAAGGTAGTAGTTTATTTTATTTATTTATTTTACCTGAGCCGCAGTCAGTGCAGTTGAGTGTTTGTCTTTCTCCACAACTCCGACAGATTTGTTCAAAAGCAAAAGTGCCCGCCGGACACTCGAAGACACACTCATGCTGGTTCAGTAATCTGTACAAAAGAAATGACATTTTTACATCAGGGGTCCCCCTGGTCTGTTTCCATCTGGGGTCCCCCTGGTCTGTTTCCATCTGGGGTCCCCCTGGTCTGTTTCCATCTGGGGTCCCCCTGGTCTGTTTCCATCTGGGGTCCCCCTGGTCTGTTTCCATCTGGGGTCCCCCTGGTCTGTTTCCATCTGGGGTCCCCTGGTCTGTTTCCATCTGGGGTCCCCCTGGTCTGTTTCCATCTGGTGTCCCCCTGGTCTGTTTCAACATTCTGTTTTCATCAAACACATTTATATTTTCCACAGCCTTGATTTTTATCCCATTTATAGAGAAGTAAAAAATGGTGAAATTAAATTTTAAAAATTTACTTTTCTGTCTTTCCATGAAAGATTTTTACTCTTAAGCAGAAGCTGCAACCTCAGTGAATTTCCCAGTAATGTAATTACATGCAGGTGGTCAAAAAACAGTCATGTCCATTATTTCGGCTTCAGACGCATATGCAGTATGCACATGTGGATGTCACCTGTTTTATAGAGAATCGACCGACATTGTACATATGACATCATATCTTTCGCAACAAATGGTGCACAAAAGTCTGCTTCAAAAGAAGATTCTGGAAGATTCAGTGTATAGGATGCGCAACTTCTGCTTAAATAAGGGTTTTTATTATATTTGATGATGGGAAGTGCAGAATTTGATCAGGGTCTTTATGAGTGGACCTGCACTGATTGCACCAAAGCTTAAGCTTAACTAGTTCTAGTGTAGGCCACACAGCCACACGAGTGTAGTCTAGTCCATCTGACCATGCATACGAGTCCACACGAGTTTTTGGAATTTGATCTCTTTCATTTTAAAATGTTTTTATGCCCCCACCGACGAAGTCGCCAGAGGAGTTGTGTTTTCGGTTTGTCCGTCCGTCTGTGATAGATTTTTGTTACCAAGTTAACTTAAGAATGGCTGAAGGGATCCAAGTCAAACTCAGTATAAGTATGTATAACGATGCAAAGATGAAGTGATTAAATTTTGGCATCAAGAGGTCAGAGGTCATGTCAGTTAAAATTGGGATGCTTGAGAACACTTGAAAGGATTTAAATCAAACTTGGTATAAGTATTATAATGATGTAATAATGTGTGTGGAGGTATATCAGTTGACGTCGCGACGTCGAAGAGTGCCGTTCTAGTTTCATTTTGTGGTTGATCATGGATGTCTGAAAGCATGTATTGTAAGGCATATACCCCATTGGTTGCTTACTCGAAAAATGATGTTATGTTTTCCCCTTCTTTCCTCTTCAGGGAATAACCCACAACATTTTGACTTCCCAGAATGTAGCCGATGAAAAAAATAAAATGATAATAATATGAGTTTCTCAAGGTGCTGAATGAGGAGTCGGAGCCACTGGGATTACAGGTTTCCCTTGGTCAAAACTAAGATCCAGGCTTTCAATTACATCTTGGATGCTGCTATCTTGTCTGTACCTGTTTGTGGTAAGGATGTTGAGGTCATGGAGAGATTCACTTACCTTGGCAGTGATATGCATGTCTCTGCTGGCTGTGAGCCAGAGGTCAATAGACGTCTCGGTCGAGCCTGAGGAGTCATGGATTCACTGGATCATGGGGTGTGGAGCTGCCGGTACCTGTGCAGGAGGACGAAAGTCCGAGTCTCAGGTCCTTGGTGCTTCCAGTCTTGCTCGATGGAAGTGAGACTTGGCCTCTGACCAGGAATCTGAGATGGAGACTTAATTCCTTTGGTTCCAGGTCTCTTCGGAGAATATTATGCCATTTTATGCCATCTCAAACAAACAAATTTTCCGCTCGCATTATCAAAGTTTGGGAGTATTGAGATCCAGACAAAATCGCAGCTCATAGGAAATGTAGACCGTGCTCGGAAACGCAGAGGTCAGGTCAGGTCAGGTATGGGAGCACATGCCGGATCAACACACCGCTGCGTCCACTTTCCGCCAGTATTCCAGGGGCCTCCGTCTGGCCATCCCCCAGGAAGATGCCTGGTCCATCCCCATATCCTTGAGAATATATATATATATATATATATATATATATATATAGATATATATATATATATATATATATATATATATATACATACACACACACACACACACACACACACACACACACACACACACACACACACACACACACACACACACACACACACACACACACACACACTGAAATATTGGAAAATAAGAAAGCGTTGGAATTTCTTGGACTCCTGTGAGTATATCCTTCAAAAGCAAAATACACTGTTGGATCTTTTACTAAGTTCATAAACTAATACTTGCAGATGGGACACCCCAGCTTAATGTTCCTCTGACTAATGGTTCACTTTGTGATGTAATATCCTGCATGCGAGACATCATTGAGTTAAGACAGTTAAAAGGTAAGTGTGCTACCTATGCACCACCGGTTTGTGCTAATTATATTGCTCTAGATCGCAAGCAGGGAATTATGGCAGGGTATCATCTCACAATGGCATACTCTTTCAAACACACGCAATGTGTATTTAAATTATCAACCTAAATGCAGACTATGGACAATGGTTGTTGACTGTCCATCCCTTCATCCATTTGCAATGATAGTGTATGTTGATTGTTTCCATGCATGAATCTGACCAGTGAAATATAAAATGGTTAACACGCACGCACGCACGCATGCACACACACACACACACCACATGGAAACATGAACGAAAAGCAATAATTTTAAAAAAGGCCACAATGCTCACATACTGTATGTCCTCATGATCCCAATGAGCGTGAACAAAGAAAGCAAAGCACTTCGACCAGACATAGTAGTCAGATACGAAAAGGAAAAGAAGGCATTGCTAATTGAGGTTTCAGTACCCAGTGATTTTGGACTAAACGATGCAGAAATCAAGAAAATCATCAAATATCAAGACCTCACGAATGAAGTGAAAAGATCCTGGAAGTTAAAGAATGCCAAAATTGCACCAGTGATAATTGTAGCAATGGGAATGATGAAGAAGAACCCCACAAAGAACCGACAAACCATCCCTGGAAAGGTTACCACAAATAAACTAGAGTTGGAGGTTGTCTGGGGCTCAGTGGCGATCCTGAAAAGAGCCCTTGGAGCAAAACTCTGAGAACAACACAACTTCACAATTTAGGCCATGAAGCATGATCCTTCACCGAAACAAAGGCGGATACTTCGAGTGCTGGGAGGGCTCCGTTCCACCTTCTGAAACCCGAATTATGGAGATATCAACAAAACACACACACTGGATTCAACTTGTGTTTGTGGTGATTGTGAATGCAAAGAAAGATGTAGGGATGGTTTCACATAACATGATAATTTATTGTGACTGTCTCTGCCTTGTTTACATACTTTTTATCCATACCATACATACATCCTTGTATATATGTAAAAAAAAGTTTTTTATTACCTGTATCCTGATCACTTTCCTTAGTCTGTACACTGTACAGCATTCTGACAATTCTTGACAAAGTGTAGAACTTGTGATGTGATGTATAATCAGAGTGCCATATATTAACCTTGTGTTATGGCAGAAGAGACAGGCCTTTGGACCAGATGAATCGCAGGTGAGACAAGAAGCATAACAGAGACGGCATCGGCCATTCCCGTCAAAGTAACCTGGGAATGGAGCATCAGGGTAGGCAACATTGTTCATGGTATTTCTTAATGGAATGAAAGAGGGAGAGGAGGTGGGGGTAATTTACCCTCCAAAGCAATCGCTACTCATTCAACAGTTTCAGCTGCAACAGAAGACTATAATGGCACTCGGTTGAGCACATACCGCCACCAGGCTGAACAATTTAAATTTTGTATCCCACTGATCGTCCGGATCTGGATTCGGACAGGAAACAAAATCTAATCGGCTTGGTCTTGTTTCCAACCCAACTCATCCACCAAGTTTTGTCATTATCTGTTGGCAACTTTTTGAGATATCGTGCTATATATCATTTTTGGTCCTATCTCTCAATGGTGAAGAATCACTTAAAAATTTAAACAAATTCTCATATATCCAGATCTTCACTGAAATTGAATCGATTCGTCCTTGTCACACACCCAATCTGTCCACCAAGTTTTGTCTGAATCTGTCCACAACGTTTTGAAATGTCGTGCTCACAGACAGACAGAGAGACAGACAGCGGTGAAAACATAACCTCCTTCCACCTTCGCTGGAAGAGGTAAAGATGCCGTTTAAAATAGATTACAGAAGAGAAACAGACTTTATAGGAAAGGAAACGAGGAAGAGTAGAGAGAGAACAGCGAATGAAACACAGGAAATAAATCAACCAATTGAAGGAAACTATGAGGTTGGAGAATGAGGGGCAGGGGGTGAAAGAAATTAAAAAAGAAGGACAAGAACAATTGAAAAAGAAAGCAAGGTTGAGGTATGCAGAGATAATGAAAGAACAACGAACGAAACAGGAAAAAGAACTAAGCCAAGTGAAAGAAACGATGAGATTGGAGGCTGAAAAGCATTAGGAACAGTGGGAGAGAAAACAAAAACTATACGAGTTTGAAATTAACCAGCTCGAGGGGAGAGCAAAATTTGAGTCAACGGAGATTGAAAAACTCTGGAAGGAGAACGAAGAACTCAGGAAGTTCCGAGAGGAGGAACGACTCAAAAGGAGCCAGGAAGTAGAGCAATACAATAATGTGGGACGTGTGACATCACCACAAGGAGCAATGTTGGTGGTGCAGGACTTGATCGACGCCACTCGTCGGATGAAGGAACAGTTAGGACCAACCCTAATAAAGGAGACACAAATAAAAATGGAGAAGAGGGAAGCAAGAGAGACAAAGAAGGAAGTAGAAGTGTTGCCAGAGACACGGGAGATAGACCGAGTTGAGAATGAATTAAATAAAACGAAGGAGGAAACAGAGACGAGGATCCAGGAAGAAACTAATAGACACGAAGAGGCAACAGAAATAAAATGTAGAGAGACTCGGGAGATAGAAAAAATAGAGGAGAGACTGCACGATAAGGACGGAGTTGAAGGGACAGAACACACACACACACACACACACACACACACACACACACACACACACACACACACACACACACACACACACACACACACACACACACACACACACACAGAGTTAGCGAGGCTCAATGGGGGCGAGCTGGCGGACTGCTTGGAGACCCGGTGCGAGCAGCTGGATGGCCTCCTTCGGGAACGGAGGGAGATGCTGTTCTCCCTTGAAGCGAGTCACGACCAGGTGGGTTCGGTCGTGCTGGGCGGGGTCGAGTGCTGTAGATGGGTGCACGTGCAGCTTGGGGGGTATAGAGGCCCCGGGAACCCTTGTGGGGACACGAATTCCCAGTGTGGTTGTGCAGGTGTGTGTGTTTGCGAGTGTGCGGAGATGCGTGCTTTCCAGCACGCATGGTGTGAGTGAGACTCCCTGTGCAAGTGAAAGGTTGGGTGTGAGTGAGAGCGTCCGTGTGAGAGAGACAGTGTGTGTGAGAGAGCGGTACTTGAGGGAGATGACTGTGGGCATGTGCGAACATGCAGCCGCGTCTCCCGGGGTGAATGTCATGTCGTGGTGCATGAGCGTCGTGACACGTGGGAGTGCGTGTGTTGAATGGAGACGACGATGGCGACAGATGAGGGACAGGGGCCGAGTAGCGGCCGTAGCTGTTTTGGGGACTGCGCCGGGTTTACCCAGCGGCGAGCGCGAGGTTCGTGCCGTGCAGCGCACGAGGCCGCCACGTGCGCGCTTGCGGGAGTGAAACCCAGTCCGGAAACGCCCGTGGTGAATGTTGCCGATCCCTCGACGGACAAAAGCTTGGCTGGATAACGAATGCGGAACGGATGGGTTCTCCACGCAGGCGTGTGTGTGAAGCTCTATGTGGCCTGCGCAGTGTGTTCTGTTCGCAGAGCGCACGGCGCAGGTCACGGACGGGGAGAACACATGTGTTCGTGTGGGGAACCCCTCGAAACGCGAGGCTTGTTCTTTTTTGATGCATCGGGTGACGTCATGGCTGCACGTATGGTTGGAATCTGGCAGGAGGGTGAATCCCTGCCGGATGATGCCGTCCAAGAGGAACGAGGGATGCGAACAGCTGCCATTACGTCATGCCAAAAGTGCGCGGCTGTGAATTGCAGCGCTGGTGCGCAGGTTGCGAGTTGCCGCGCTGGTGCTGCGCGGAAAAAAAAAAGAGAAAAAGCAAGCCTCGCTTCGGGTGACCAGGATTCCTGGGAAAGGGGTGGAATATCCCCTGTCCGGGCACAGGATGGCACTCGCTTGGGGGAAGGGTTAGTTTAGTTAGGCCGGCTTCATGGGGCAGGGGTAAGTCCTCATGGGGCCCGTGGAATGGATTAGTTCGAGGGATTGTAGTTGAGATTTAGGATGGGAAATAATACTTGGAGACAGTGACAGACTGTGAGTGTGTAGAGGGGACGTAGCTTAGCTACGTAGTGTTAAATGGAACGTGCTGTAGTTTAAGGGATGACGAGGGAGCATGAGTTAGATATGGGATTATCAAGAGGAGGATGGCAGAATTCAGCGATGTGTGAGTTGGAGAATTGTATGGGAACTTGATGAGTGAGTGAGGCCAGCGAGCCTGTGTGTATGGAGCGAATGGGGAATGCATGGTGCGATGAGTGATTGGGGGGGAGGAGTGACTCCCGCCCAAGGGGTCAGGATAAAGTGAGTTTGTGGGTTAGTTAAATTGACAAAATGGAAGTCGTTTTGCTGTTGGTGGGAGTGTAGGCTCGAAACCTGTTTTGGAGGGGTGCAGGAGCCCTGTTGACGGGCTGGGAGCATGGCTGCGAAAGGTGAGTATCGCTGAGTGGGTACCCCGGGCACCGGGCTAGTAGGCCAAGGGCCCATGGGGAGCTGGGATAGTGTAGTGGGCATGGGTGTGCCCGCATGATGCGGGGGCCAGGGGTTCCATTAGCCGCGTGGGCAGTGCATTGGGCATGGGAACCCAGGGAAGGGGCCCGGGGCGCCAGCCTGCCACATGAGCGTTTCAGGGGAGTCGCTATGGGGGGCACTCCCCGGTGTTTAGGGAGCTGGTAGGCTCGGAGGCAGTGTAGTGCCCGGGGGTGCCATCGTAGGAGAATCGGCAGAGGGTAGTGCCTGCCAAGGGAGCCACGCGTCCCAGCCATGAGACCGTGCAAGGGCACGGACGGAAAATTAGATGTATCTACACGGGCTGTATCTACTCAATTTCAGATCAGCAGAGTGATGTAGCTGCTATCTGCCTGTCATTGGGATGGGGGTACTGTATGACACAATGTTGAGTCATCTGCAACAAGAGAGGGATTACCAGTAGTTGAGGAACAAGAGTGCCCCCAAAACACTCTCTTCCACAGGTGAAGGAGAGGTGAAGGTTACATTAAAAGCAAGGCATTAAGTGCAAGACTAGAGGAGGTCAAAAAGCCTTGATAAAGTCTTGATCATGCTGCCAAGCTGTATCGCAGACAAAAGACGTTTAACTCCAAAACTATAAAACCTTGTAGCCTGAAACTTTGCATGCATACTGAGGGAACACCAAGGAAGTGCAAGAGTGAAAATTGTTTGAGTCATTTAATTATATCCTTTAATGATATAATTACTTTGTCAGGTGCATTTTAATTTAAATAACAGCCTTATTTAATTATATCCTTTATCAGGAGCATCCTCGGACACCTCACTCTCGATGTGATCTTAAGGCGCATCCTCAGTTACACCTCACTGCGGTCGTACTTCGCCATTTTGTTCGGCCTGCTCAGCAATGCCTCAAGTTGGAACAGGCCGCAACGTTTATTTACGATAAAGCGCTCAAAATGAAAATGTTTTTTGTCACCTTCCTCACTGATATCATCGAATGCCGTATCTACATGCCGACAAATCGCTGCATACATCGCATTTGTAAGTGCTATAATTTTCAAACTAGGAGTTTGGAGTGACTTCATGCATTATATGGTACAATTTTCCACAATCTACTCTCACGGACGAATTAAAGTGTATCGTCAAAATATGATTTTGACTTTGAGGATCAGATATCGTGGACTAAATGTGTCGAAATGTGGAGTGAAATCTGATGATTTATAGAAATGACGATTCTTATAACTAAACTATAGAAAGTCTATACTCCTTTTCAACATTTTCACCTGTTGTTGCCTTATAGCCTGGAATTAAATTACATTAAATCAGAGTTTTTCCACCTATATTTACACATCGTAACCCACAAACTACCAGGTGAAGAACGAATTCTACAAGTTTCAGAAAATTAATTAAAAATACAAAAAGAGAATATCTTGGTTGGATAAGTGTCCACCCTCCCCCCATCCCCCATCCCCCCAAGTTATTAATTGGTGGAAGCACCTTTGACAGCAATTACAGCTGTGAGTCTGTTGGGATAGGTCTCTACCCACTTTGCACACCATTATTGGGCAATATTTATCCATTCTTCTGTACAAAACTGTTCAAGCTCACTCAAGTTGCATGGGGACTGTTGATGGACAGCAATCTTCAAATCATGCCCTATATTTTTGATTGGATTTAGGTCGGGGCGCTGACTGGGCCACTCAAGGACATTTATCTTTTTGTTCCTTAACCACTTCAGTGTAGCTTTAGCTGTGTGCTTCGGGTCATTGTCATGCTGAAAGGTGAAGTTCTGTCACAATTTAAGTTTTCTTTGCAGAGGGCAGCAGGTTTTCCTCAAGGATTTTTCTGTATTTTGCTTCATCCATTTTCCCTTCCATCATGACAAGTGTCCACCCAGTCCCTGCTGATGAGAAACATTCCCATAACATAATGCTGACGCCACCATGCTTCACAGTCAGGATGGTATTATTTGGGTGATGTGCTGTGTTGGGTTTGTGCCAAACATACTGTTTTGCATCAAGGACAAAAAGTTCCATCTTGGTTTCGTCAGACCACAAAACTTTTTGCCACATGGCTTCAGAATATCCGGAGTGTTTTTTTGCATCCCTCAAATGGGACTCAATGTGGGCTTTTTGAGTGATGGCTTCCTTCCTGCCACCCTTCCATACAGGTCAGACTTGTGGAGTGCTTGGGATATTGTTGTGACAAGCACACAGTGTCACATACCATGAAGGCATGTCGCTCTTTAAAAGTTCGCATTGGCCTCTTGGTGGCCTCTCTGATGAGTCTCCTACTTGCTTGGTCATCCAGTTTGGAGGGACAGCCTGATCTAGGCAGGGTCTGTGGTACCATACACCTTCAACTTCTTATAATGATCATCTTGACTGTGCTCCAAAGGATATTCAAGGTCTTTGAAATATTTTTTATGCCCATCCCCTGATCTGTGCCTTTCCACAACTTTATTCTTTTTGAAAGGTCTTTTGAAAGCTCCTTGTTTCTCATGGTTGAGTCTTTGCTGTGAAATGCACTACCCAGCAGAGGAAACCTCCAGGAACGGCTGATTTTATTCGGAAATAATCAGGATCACGACAATTTAACACAGGTAGAGGCCAATAACTTGGTGTGTGATTTTGAAGGTGATTGTTTACACCTGAGCAAACTTATAATTCCTATTATAAGGGGTGTGGACACTTATCCAACCAAGACCGATATTCTAGTTTTGTGTTGTTTCACGGGCGCTAGCAGTGACCACTATTTTCGTTGTGTTGGTTCGCGGGCACCAGCAGTGACCACTATTTTCGTTGTGTCTGTGTGTCTGTCTGTCTGTTTGTGACTCTCTCCAGGGCATAGCTCTGTGACATTTGATGCGATCTTGATGAAACTTGGACATCGAGTGATATCGAGTTGTCTTTTTGTATTAGGGGCGTCCCACGCCCCTTGTGTGCGGAGCCACGCCCACTTCAACTTTTTATTTATTTTTACGCGATTTTTTTTCTCACAATTTCATTTCCTCGAAGCTGTGCGTAATGTCCATAAGTACAACATATAAAAAAATCCTCTTTGATTTGGTCAATTTTGACGGAAGAGATAGGTTTTTACGATAGGGCTTCTTCAAAAGCTTCCACTAATTCAATTGTACCTATCGTGGCATTGTTCAATAATGCCTGCGAACCATGGTCGCCTCCCGGCTAGTTTTTGTTTTTAAGTAATTTTCTGAAGTTTGTAGAATTTGTTTTTCCCTTGGAAGTTGTGGGTTACGATGTGGAAAAAGTCTGATTTCAATGCAATTTAATTATAGGCAAAAAGGCAACAAAAGGTGAAAAATTTGAAAGGGGGGGGGGGGAGGCTGTAAACTTTCTATAGGCACTGTACCTATTTACTTTTAAGCAAACAAGGCTATGGTCCCTCCTCCATACATAAACGCAGGAAAATGTGAAATTGCCAAAGCATGAAACTTCACTTTTTCGACTTTTTGGACAACTATATCGAGTAAAGAAAAGATTTAGGAATGTGCCAAAATTAACCAGCTTCATTGAGCCGGTGTGCATCGAACATAATTAAAACCGTCGTGATCGATACGGTGATGTCAGTGCATTGGTTTCTTCATGGGGAAAATCACTGGAGCTTGGAAGGCAAAATAAATTAAACAAGAAGCGAATACTTTGATATCGCGTGGCTGGGGGCAGTAAAAGTCTAGGTTAAGAATGATGAAACAATTTTGCAGTTATAAAATTTAAATGGAGACACGGTGAATTAGCATGCATGATGGGAAGAGTTGTGACGTTGGACAAATTTCTATTTATAGGCCTCAGATCAAAGGGACGTACACGGCCATAAGTGTGACAGAAGACACAGGACAGAATAGCCAATTATAGCGAACGTCGTGAGCTTCATACTTAACGCGTGCACATGACAGAATAGGAAACAACAATACCCTGGCAATTTGGAATCCGTGTCGTCGGCTATGACCCTTTAGCTTCCGGGTTTTTGTCATGGGGAATGATGCGTCCCGGGAGATAAAGGCATCGTTGGAGACATGAAAGACCCAAATATCAGACATGGTGTATATTTCCTCCACTGATTTTAATAAAGATATCTCCCGCATCATCAAAAAATAATTTTTAATCGTGATTTACATTATTTGATCGCTAATTCCGAATCCAGGCCGAAGTAACCGGAAATTGCAGCATCGAATGCAAGAAGAATTCTACGTTCGCTTCTCGGCTTTGCCTATTCCATATTATAACAGCGTGATGTCGCCGCGCTGTAATAACCACTTCTGGTGAAAAACAATGAAGAACGAGAGTTACAACGCTGCGCGTCAACAACTAACGGAACAGGAAGATTATTACTTCCTGCTCAGAAAATCAACTTCCGGCGTCACACAGAAAACGATTCAGCACAAAAAACGTCGCTCTTCCGCATTACCCCGCCCACAATTCACCCGGCAATCTCCGCCCACAATCCACCCGGCAATCTCCACCCACAATTTACCTGGCAATCTCCGCCTACACCCGGCAATCTCCGCCCACAATTAACCCGGCAATCTCCACCCACAATCCACCCGGCAATCTCCGCCCACAATACACCCGGCAATCTCCACCCACAATTCACCCGGCAATCTCCGCCCACAATACACCCGGCAATCTCCACCCACAATCCACCCGGCAATCTCCGCCCACAATACACCCGGCAATCTCCACCCACAATTCACCCGGCAATCTCCGCCCACAATACACCCGGCAATCTCCGCCCACAATACACCCGGCAATCTCTGCCCACAATCCACCCGGAAATCTCCACCCACAATTCACCCGGCAATCTCCGCCCACAATACACCCGGCAATCTCCGCCCACAATCCACCCGGCAATCTCCACCCACAATTCACCCGGCAATCTCCGCCCACAATACACCCGGCAATCTCCGCCCACAATACACCCGGCAATCTCCGCCCACAATCCACCCGGAAATCTCCGCCCACAATTCACCCGGCAATCTCCACCCACAATCCACCCGGCAATCTCCGCCCACAATCCACCCGGCAATCTCCGCCCACAATCCACCTGGCAATCTCCGCCCACAATCCACCCGGCAATCTCCGCCCACAATCCACCTGGCAATCTCCGCCCACAATCCACCTGGCAATCTCCGCCCACACTCCACCCGCAATCTCCGCCCACAATCCATCCAGCAATCTCCGCCCACAATCCAACCACAATCCACGCCCACAATCCACCCACAATCCACCCGGCAATCTCCGCCCACATCACACCCAACAATAAGTGTGACAGAAGACACAGGACAGAATAGCCAATTATATAACAGCGCGATGTCGCCGCGCTGTAATTAAAGATCGAATTAAAAGAAAGAATGAACAATAAACGGGAGGATGAGGGTGAGTCAAGCAATTTCCACTATTCAATTTTATTTTTTTTCTGTCAGGAATTCATTGTGGAAATGTAGTTTGTGTGAATTGTTGTTGTACTCTGTTCGCTGTGGTAAAACAACTCGGAAACAAAACTTACAAATCACCACAGATAGAGAGTGCAGATGTGGCCGATGATCACCACAAACACGGCAGGTGAGAGCCGATCTGTCGGATATCCAAGGTGATCCTTCTATGTGTCGAGTTACTGCGTCGTGCTAATGCTCAATGACGAACTCGGTATCGAAATGTGACGTCAGGTGATCGAAAGTAGTCGATAAAAAACAATATATACTGAATCAGAATCACGGTTCTTGTCAAATATTGTCGACGTCAATAAGGCGGGAAAAGCTCGCCAGCTCGGCCGAGGTAACAAGAAGCAGAATGAGGTGGAATGTTCGTTTGATTAAATTAAAGCCGAATGTTAAAACCGAGAGCATGAAGTTTCCACATCATTTGCTTTATGAAAACAATTCAACGATGCGTGGACTCGAGAATCCCCGTTGAATAGTTCGGAGGAAAAAAGAAAACCCACTGACACAAACACCGCCAGAAAGAGAGACCGGTAACCCTCCTGTGCTGTGTCACGTGATTGGGTTTTTGTATATCATGCCTCGCCCGCTAGGGGTGGCAGGAGTGTGCTTCTGGTCGCGCAATAAAGCGGAGTAGATGCTGGCCCTCGTGCTTCTTGCGTCCCACCGCACCTCGTACACTCTAGTTGGCTGACGAGGATGGTTGAATACGGACTTATGCCCGTTTTCGACGGGGACGACTTCGAATTGTTTTCGGAGCAATTGGAATGCTATTTCCACGCGAACGATGTGGTCGACGAGAGCAAGCAGAAGTCGATCTTGCTCGCTTCGCTTTCGCCGGAGCATTATCGGCTGCTGGGTGATTTAGTGGCACCGAACAGGCCCCGGGATGACGAGCTGTCGTTTCGGGACATTGTGGAGACAATGAAAGCACACATGGCGCCGGAGAAGTCATTGCAGCTCGCTCGATTCCAGTTCGATCGCCTCTCGAAAGGAGCAGAGGAGCGCGTCGCTGAGTTCGTGGCGCGGATTAAGCGTTCTTCCGTGGCCTGCAAGTTCACGGCGGGGGAGCGTCCAGCTCGGCTCAGAGATGGTTTTATTGCTGGTTTACGAGATGCGAAGATGGTTTCAGCGGTTTTACGGCTGAAGGATGAAGCCATTACATTCGACTCGGCGGTCAGCACGGCTACGGCGGTCGAGCAGACTCGCGGGGATGTTCGAGCCATCACCGGCCACGCGGGGTCGCAAGCACCCCGGGACGCGCGCACGATCTTCGATGCGGGTCGGACATCGCCACGCGGCCGCGCGTGCGGCGGGGTGACCCCGCGGACATGCTTGGGATGTGGAGGTCGACACCTGCGCCGTGCATGCCCGTGTAAAGGCAACGTGTGTTTGAATTGTTACAAGGTGGGTCATTTGGCGCGTGTGTGCCGTGGGGCGACGGCCACCGTTAAGGTCATGGACGGCGATGTGCGAGGCGACTCGGGGCGGAACCAGCGGCCGTTGTTGAGCCTGTTTTCAATTGGCCCGGCGACGGCGCGCCCGATGACGGTGGAAGTCGAAGTGAACGAAACGCCGATCACGTTCCAGGTCGATACGGGAGCAGCGGTGTCGCTCATCGGCGAACAGACCGCGTGTAGACTCAACGGCTTGAGGCTTATCAGGTCAAACCTCACGCTGTTCACGTACACCCGCGAGAAGATAACACCAGTCGGGATGGCAGACGTGTCTGTGCGGTACCAAGGCCAGGTCGCCACGCTTCGGGTGTACGTCGTGCGGGGGAGCGGGCTGTCTCTCCTCGGCCGAGATTGGATGGCCCGCATCAGGCTAGACTGGGCCGCAGTTCACCTTGTGCAACCCGTGCCGAGCCAGTGGGAGGATCAGTTGGAGGAGATTCTTCAAAGACATCAAGGGTTGTTTAGCGACGACCTTGGGAAACTCAAGGGCATGGAGGCGAAACTCTTCTTGAAGGAGGGGGTGGTTCCTCGGTTTTGTAAACCGCGTCCGGTGCCGTATGCCCTGCGGGACAAAGTCAAGGGTGAACTGGATAGGCTGGAGGCCTGTAGAGTGATCGAACGGGTGTCGTGCTCGGATTGGGCCACCCCGGTTGTCACGGTGCTGAAACGGAATGGAGACGTCCAATTGTGCGGGGACTTCAAATCCACGGTTAACCTGGGGCTCAGCGTGGAGCAATATCCACTGCCGTCAATCGATGAAATATATGCACGATTGGCAGGGAGTCAATACTTCACGAAGCTGGACCTGCGTGATGCATATTTTCACCTGCCGATGGATCCCGGGAGTAGCGAGCTTTTGACAATCAACACGTGTCAAGGACTCTATCGATATACCCGACTCTGTTTTGGGATTGCTTCGGCCAAGCTTTGGCCAAGCTGAGTCGTTTGTCAAGATGTTGAAGCGGGCTTTGCGCAGGGGGGGTGTTGCACCTGTGCAGACGGTGGTCGATGTCCTTTTTGCTCCATTACAGGAACGCAGTTCATCCTATCACGGGTGATTCGCCTGCCATTCGTCTCTATGGACGGGCTTTGCGGTCCAGGCTGGATTTGCTGCGGCCTGGAGGGTCGGGGAGTGGGGCAATGTCGCGTCCGACGCGGCTGCGCAGCTTCGAGGTGGGGCAGCGGGTAATGGTACGCGATTATTTCCACGGTTCCAAATGGGTGCCGGCGGTGGTCTCTGTGGTGCTGGGGCCGGCGAATTGCATGGTGCGGACTGATGGTGGGGATGTGTGGAAGCGGCACGTGGACCAAATGCATGATCGCTGTTCAGCGTCACCCCCCCCCACACCTCCCCGGGCCGAACGATGCGGGGCCCCCACCGGTAGTATCGCCGGCGCCTGACGTTGTGTCGCCGGGGCTGGTTGGGCCGACGCCAAGGGGGTCTTCGCCTGATGCCGTCCTACCCGGGGACGTCGAGCAGGCTGGGCGGTCGGGGGTGGCTGGTGTTGCGGAAAGTGCGAGTCCGGCGAGGGTGTCACCTCGACCGAGCCGGGAGGCGTCTGAGCCTGGGCTGTCTGGTGGCGCTGCCCGTCCGAGGCGGGTCAGGGTGCGGCCGCGGTACTTGGAGGATTATGAGTGTTGATGGGTTTCAGATGGTCATGTTGTGATTGTCCGTTCATCGTGTGACGGGTCATTTTACGAGGGGAGGAGTGTGTTTTGTCACGTGATTGGGTTTTTGTATATCATGCCTCGCCCGCTAGGGGTGGCAGCAGTGTGCTTCTGGTCGCGCAATAAAGCGGAGTAGATGGTGGCCCGCGTGCTTCTTGCGTCCCACTGCACCTCGTACACTCTACCTCCAACAACAAGGACTCCACCCATTCGTCCACCGGTCGACGTCGTGTAATCAATCAGGACTGGCGAGAACATAGTCACGTGATGTAAGGCAAGGAAAAGGTTTGTGAATGCTCAATCTTGTAAAGCAAGTCACCACAGCATCTATGATGTAAATACCTGGAAAAGTGTGTGTGTATGTATGTATATATATATATATATATATATATATATATATATATATATATATATATATATATATATATATATATATATATATATATAATATATATATAATATATATATTATATATATATATATATATATATATATATATATATATATATATATATATATATAATGTATACGAGAACTAGTGTGTGGCCGTACATGCAAAAAAAAGAAAGGAAAAAAACAAGAAGAATTGTGATGTCATAGCACCGTGTCCTGTCATTGGTTTGGTAAATAAATGGCCATAACTTGGGAACCACTTGTCCGATTAATATCAAACCTTGAAAAGGCACATCCACACGGCCCCAGCAATATACCTGGCAAGTTACACACAGTATATACACACAGAGATTGCTGGAATTATAGATAGATGTATATGTAATATGGAATAGGCAAAGCCTAGAAGCGAACGTAGAATTCTTCTTGCATTCGCTTCTGACTTTACCTATAACTTGTTCACAACTGTATACTTGCCAACTATACCGTGGTACATGTAAGGGCCGCACAGCTGATGATTTTGACGCAATTTCCAGTTACTTCAGCCTGGATTCGGGATCAGCGATCAAATAATGTAAATCACGATTAAATATTATTTTTTGATGATGCGGGAGACATCTTTATTAAAATCAGTGGAGGAAATATACACTATGTCTGATATTATTTGGGCCTTTCATGTCTCCGACGATGCCTTTATCTCCCGGCATGCATCATTCCCCATGACAAAAACCGGAAGCAAAAAAAAAAAAAACTGGAAGCAAAAGGGTCATAACCAACGACACGGATTCCAAATTGTCAGGGTATTGTGTTGTTGTTGTTGTTTCCTATTCTCTCATGTGCACGCGTTAAGGATGAAGCTCACTACGTTCGCTCTAATAACATTATCTTTTAATCCCTCTCCCCCCCCCCCATTTCTTTGCTCTCACTCATTCCTTCCCCCTTTTACTTCCCTTCTCTCCTCCGCACTCTCCCACCCCACCTCACTCCCCCTCCCTCCTCTCTCTCCCCACTCTTTCTCTCCTCTCTCTCGCTCCCAACCCCCTCCTTGCACCCCCTTTCCCCAGAGTGTTTAACACCATTTGGTGAGGCGTTGCTCCCCGCCCTTCCTCGTTATTCCTCTCCTCCATGCTCTCCCCACTTCCTTGCTCTCCCCACTTCCTTGCTCCCCCCACTTCCTTGCTCCCCCTCCCCTCTCTCTCTTTCTCTACCACCTCACTCCCCTCTCCTCACCCTCCCCTCCTCTCTCTTCACTCCTCACTCCCCCACCAATTCCTCCTTGCTTCTCTCTCTCTCTCTCTCTCTCTCTCTCTCTCTCTCTCTCTCTCTCTCTCTCTCTCTCTCTCTCTCTCTCTCTCTCTCTCTCTCTCTCTCTCTCTCTCTCTCTCTCTCAAAGCGACGGTGGTATTTGCAAGATAATAATAAATGTCAGAGTGTGTCCATCAGTCAGTCAATCATTTTCTTCCGTAACTCCAAAACCGTGAAACCTAGCAGCTCCAAACTTTGAATGCATACTCAGGGAAATCCAAGGTGGTGCATGAATTAAAATTCTGTGATTGAGTTAATTAAAGCACCCCTTTTGAAGATAATTTAGAGGGTGTTCATCACTAAAAAGCAAAATAAGCCTTACCAACATGGCTGTGCACAATCTTGGCTAGCCTCTGTCCGCTCGCATGAGTCTGAAGCCACCATTTTTTTTGGCCTGCTTAACAATGCCTTCACTCTTTTTTGGTCCACAATGTCGAGGTTTGTATGAGAGCGAACACACAGAACATACAACAAGTGGAGCAGTGGACAAGAGGGGCGGGAGAGAGAAGGATAAAACTGGGGAACAGAGACATTAGGAGATGTGTGGAAGGGAGAGGGATGGGGCGGGATACACAGGATAAGCAAGATGGACACTACAGGGACTTTCAGGTCCTTACACGACAGGGACTTTCAGGAAGGAAAGCAAGGAATTAGGAAGAGGTGGATTTTGGGTGGAAAAGATCGTGGTTTTGGATGGAAGAAGATAAGAGATGGTGGTGAACAGCTGTTTTGAAGACCTGGAGGGAATAGTGGCATTGAAGAGAGTGTGGGAGTTTGTTCCAAAGGTGAGAAAAAAGAGGAATGAAAGAGTAAAGATGAGCAGTGATTCTTGATTTTGGTAGTTTTACCAGAAGGGCGTTGCTGGCGGACCTTCAGCGCCCTGCGGAAATATGGGGGGGGGGGGACATATCGCACACAGAGCAGGTGGGGGGGGGGGAGGCCAGAGACGGTAGAAGGTAGAAAGACCACCAGCCTGCCTGTGGTGAGAGAGTGAGAGACTCAAAGACTCAACCTCTTCGTGGGAGATGCCAATAATCCTAAAAGCCTTGGTTTCCCCAGTGTAAAGCCGAGAAAGGTCAGATGCAGGAGCACCAGCCCATATGGGGAGAGTTTTGTATGTGGTCAGGAACTCAGGTGTGCCAAGAAAGGGCTTTGCATGACGGAAGATGCCCAGTTGGTGACTGGCTTTGGAGGCCAGGTTGGAAATGTGGCTTTCCCAGGAAATATCATGGCAGATAGTGAGATCCAGAAGCTTGAATAAAATGACTTCTTCAAGAGGATTGTTGAGAAAGTAGATGGGGCAGTTTTCCAGATGGTCCTTTTAGAGAGATATAATGAGACAGTGAGATTTGTCAGGATTGAAAGACATGTTCCACGTGTTGGACCTATTTGTGATTTTATCCAGAACTGCAGAGAGTGAAGAGGCTGCTGCTGAGAGTGAAGAGGCTGCTGCTTGCCGATCTGAGGGATGACAGATCGTAAGACAGAGGGTGGACTCATCAGCAAAGAGATAAAGAGGATTTTCCAGAGAGTCGGAGAGATCATTGATGAAAAGCAGAAAAAGAACAGGGCCGAGAACGCTGCGTTGAGGATCTACAGCCTGGACAGGAAGAGTGGATGCGGGAACTCCATTTAGGGCCACACGATGGCTGTGACAGGAGAGGAAGTCTGTGAGCCATGAGTGGAGATTGCCTTGGATACCATAGGAAGAGTGTGTGGTGACCAGGGCAGGGTGCCAGACCATATCTAAAGCACATGAGATGTCCAGGTAGATGGCTCTGATTTCATATCTGGCATTGAGGACCTCCATCCATTGTTGGGAGAGCAGAAGCCACATATCTGGTAGAGTGACCTGGTCTGAAACCAAATTGATGATCGGAAATCAAGCCATTGGAGAAGAGGAAGGATATCATGTATGAAGCAATGATGGATTCCAAAACTTTGCTGATGATTGGTAGAAGGCTGATTGTTCTGTAATTGCAGCGATCTGTTTTTGCACCTTTTTTATTCCTGATTTCCAAGCAGATGGCAGATGACCTAGAGCAAATGAAAGGGTGAACAGCAAGAGAGAGACAGACACAGACACAGACACAGAGAGAGACACAGAGAGAGAGAGAGAAAGACAGAGAGAGAGAGAGAGAGAGAAAGACAGAGAGAGAGAGAGAAAGAGAGAGACAAAGAGAAAAAGAGAGAAAAAGAGAGAAAGAGAAAGAGAAAGAGAGAGAAAGAGAGAGAAAGAGAGAGAAAGAGAGAGAAAGAGAGAGAAAGAGAGAGAAAGAGAGAGAAAGAGATTTTTAGGACATGTGAGCTGATACCGTCTGGACCGCTTACAGAATCTGAGTTGAGGTTAACATCAAGCTCTCCACCTTGTCAGGAGAAAAGGATACAGAGTCCAGGAACAGCTGGGTGCGACTGGGTAAGGTGGGTACAGAAAGCAATGGATTTGCGACAAGATTTAGAAGGAAACACGGAGTTTAGGCATTCAGTCTTTTCATGTGCAGTGTTTGCTGTGCAGCTATTTGAGGGAAGGGAGGGGATGAAGGGGATGGAGGTGATGGAGGGGAACATACACCTAAAACAGACTTCATGAGATTCCACCAGGATTTGGAGGAGGGAGACAGGTTTGAGAGCTCAGATTTGAGATTGGAAAGATGTTGTTTTCTGGCTCTCCTCAGGGAAGACACTTGTTCTGGGCTTTGTGGAAGAAACTGAGATTGCCTTCAGTTGGATTCACCTTCCATGAGGCGAAGGCAAGTTGTTTCAGGACAATTGCCTCACCACAGGCTTCAGTGTACCATGGGAAAGAGGAAGGGTAGGACAACTTAAACTTGATGGGATAAATCTGTGCATGAGAGAGAGCAAGTTTCTTTGAACGAATTCCCAGGACGAGCTGATGCCAGAGAAAGTAGAGATATGAGACTAGTCTAGAAGTTTGATGGCTGCTTGAAGACACTGCCCGTCAGCCTGAGTGAAATGCCAGACTTGACTGCACTGAGGTGATTCTCTCATAACAACCAGAGAGATGTCTACTTTGACAAGGACGTGGTCAGATGAACCGATTAGAATGGAGGAAGAACAGAAGATATTTTCAGAAAAATTTGTCAAAATCAGATCCGGAAGAGATGGAGTACCGTTGGTTGAGATCCGGGTTCGGAAGTTGACAGATTGTGTTAGTCCCAATGAGTCACAGAAGTCTTTTGCTGAAGTGGCATGGCAGGGGAGAGAGGTAGCCACACCTAGCCAACTGCCATGATGACATTAAATCCTTCCTCTTCTCCAATGGCTTGATTTCGGATCATCAATTTGGATTCGGATCAGTTCTGTCTAAACTGGATATGCTGCTTCTGCTCTCCCAACAATGGATGGAGGTACTCAATGCCAGACATGAAATCAGAGCCATCTCCCTTGACATATATCATGTGCTTTAGATATGGTCTGGCACCCTGCCCTGGTCACCACACTCTCTTCCTATGGTATCTAAAGACATCTCCACTCATGGCTCGCAGACTTCCGAACCTGTCGCAGCCAACGTCTGGCCCGAAATGGAGTTCTCTAATTCCCTATTCCTGTCCAGGCTGGAGTCACTCAAGGCAGTGTTCTGGGCCCTGTTATTTTTCTGATTTTCATCAATGATCTCTCTGACGCTTTGGAAAATCCTTTTTATCTCATTGCTGATGACTCCACCCTCTGCCATACCATCTGTCATCCCTCAGATCAGCAAACAGCAGCTTATTCGCTCTCTGCAGATCTGGTTAAAATCACAAACTGGTCCAACACGTGGAACATGTCTTTCAATCCTGACAAATCTCTCACTCTCACTATGTCTCTCTGAAATGACCATCTGGAAACCCCCCCATCCACCTTCTCAACAATCCTCTTGAAGAAGTCCTTCCATTCAAGCTTCTGGGTCTCACCATCTGCCATGATCTTTCCTGGGAAAGACATATTTCCAAGCTGGCCTCCAAAGCTAGTCACCCACTGGGAATCCTCCATCGTGCAAAGTCCTTCCTTGGCATACCTGAGCTCCTGACCATATACAAAGCTTTTGTCCACAGCCTGATGGAGTACTGCTCTCCCCTCTGGGCTGGTGCTCCTGCCTCTCACCTTTCTTGGCTTCACACTGTGGAAACCAAAGCATTTCGGATAATTGGTATCTCCCACGATGAGTCTGAGTCTTTGGATCTCTCACTCTCTCACCGCAGGCAGGTTGGTGGTCTTTCTGTCTTCTACCGTCTCCTTTCCGGCCTCCCATCCCCCCCACTCTGTCTGAGATATGCCCCCCCCCCCATATTTTCGCAGGGTGCTCAAGGTTTGCCATCAACCCTCTTCTGGTAAAACGACCAAAAGCATGAATCACTGCTCACCTTCACACTTTCATTCCTCTTTTCCCCCCACTCTCTTCAATCCCATTCTTCCTTCCAGTCCTTCAAAACAGCTGTTCACCACCACCTCTTATCTTTGCCATCCACAACCTCGATGTTTTCATCCCCCACTAATCCACCCCAAACCCACCTCCTTCAAAATCCCTGCTTTCCTTCCTGAAAGTACCTGTATTGTCCACCTTGTTTACCCCGTGTACCCTGCCCAATCCCTCTCCCTTCCACAGATCTCCTCATGTCTCTCTTCCACGCTGTTTTTCCCTTCCCTCTCCCACCCCTCTCATCTCCTGCTCCCCTTGTTGTAAGTTCTGTGTGTTCGCTCTCATACGAGCCTCGACAGTGTACACAAAAACAAAAATCAGAGAGAAAGACAGACATATGTGGATAATAAAAAACGAGGAAATAAGCATTCTTCATTTCGCTGATTTATTTAAAGGATCAGTGTGTGTTTAACCATACGTATTTTCATTCTTAGATTGATGCAGTTCAGAATCACTGACTATCGATTTACTCAGCCAACCTTCAAGCTTCCACGATTGGATTGCAAATCAAACTAGCACACGAACCGAAAGCAAATGTAACAACGGTCGACGTTTATTGTTTGGTGCAAACTTTCCACACAATTATTATTTCAATTTTTTGTGTACAATGTCGAGGCTCGTATAAGAGCCAAGAGGAAAAGTTTGCTGCAAGGAAAAGAAAAATCGATTATTTTCACATGATCACTTCATCTGGATAGGACAGCACACCAATCGGATGAAAAGAGAAATCTCAAGAAGTCAAGACAAGATCGATTGATTCGTGGATGATTGTTTATTGATGAAAGTAGCCAAGAGATAGCAAAAAGGCAAATATATAGGAATCACTTTTATAAAACAGAGCACAAGTAGACATTTGTAACAGGATTGATATTACCGCACATGAAGACATAAATTGTTAAAATAAAAAATTAAAATCATGTATTTATTTGACATTGCCAGACAATTATTAATGCACTTATGAGTCAGCATTAAATGAGGTACATTGGAAATTGCTCTTTTAAAACCTAATGCACAAAATTACTGATCAATGAAATCAACTGATCATGTGAAGAATAAATCCATACATTGATACCACGGCCATTAAAAAAATAAATTGCTCCCCAAAGAAAAATAACTTCTAATAAATCAAATCTACATTTTCGCTTTTTATCAAGGGTTATTTGACATTGCCAGACAATTATTAATGCACTTATGAGTCAGCATTAAATGAGGTACATTGGAAATTGCTCTTTTAAAACCTAATGCACAAAATTACTGATCAATGAAATCAACTGATCATGTGAAGAATAAATCCATACATTGATACCACGGCCATTAAAAAAATAAATTGCTCCCCAAAGAAAAATAACTTCTAATAAATCAAATCTACATTTTCGCTTTTTATCAAGGGTTATTTGACATAGCCAGACAATTATTAATGCACTTATGAGTCAGCATTAAATGAGGTACATTGGAAATTGCTCTTTTAAAACCTAATGCACAAAATTACTGGTCAATGAAATGAACTGACCATATGAAGAATAAATCCATACATTGATACCGCGGCCTTTAAAAAAATTGATCCCCAAAGAAAAATAACTTCTAATAGATCAAATCTACATTTTCGGTTTTTATCGAAGGCTGACAGAATCGTTTAGAGGTAGTACACTTGGCTTTGTGCTGTGTTAGTTTGAGTTTGATTCCTGATGAGACTATAAACGGTCCGATTGGTGGTTCGCATACTGGGTTAATCTTTCGGTTGGACGTTAAGCTGTGTGTCCCATCTGCTCGCATTAGTTGGTGGATGTTCAGGATCCCATGCTGTCTTTCGAGAAGAATAGGGGAGTTATCACCAGCACCCTGAACAAATTAAAAAGTCCTGCCACTTTCAATTGAACGTCAGGCCTGACCAGCTAGTTCGTGAAAGACCAGCCAAAATAATTTCTCAGCCGACCCCACAAGGTGGGAAGAATTAAGGCTGTTAACATAGTAGTTGTAGTAATAGTAGTAGTAGTAGTCATATTAGTAGTAGTAGTAGTTGTAATAGTAGTCAACTTCAGGTTTTTATAATTGAGTAAACGTCAAATACAATTATTTATTTGAAGCTAAAAGTTTTCAACTCAGTCTTGTTTCCAACCAACATAAGAATGTGGAAATGAATCATTTTCAATCACATTATCATCTAACTTCTTGGGGAAATTTAATATACATATATATATTTTGTCATCAAACAAAGGGTGATTGTCAAATCAAACTTTGTGTCCTTCAAAAAAAAAACAGACGAAGAAGATAACCTGTTTGGATGAAAATGCCAATGATTGAAAGAAAGAGCATTTTTTTTAACAAGCAAACTAACTGAAAAGATAATTTGAGAGTAAAATTTAACATAAAGGAGTTTAAAAAAGAAAATTAATGTAAACTTTCAAAAAAAATTAAAAATATCCACACCAAATTTTAAAAAACGTGATTATTTGTACAAATTTAGTGGAATTGAGAGAAACATGACAGCCAGGTTATTGCTAACGCCAAACCCACACAAGGATGTAATGGCTAATAAGGAACCACAAAATCGGCTCAAAATCGGTGAACAGCACAATGGATAACCCCTAAAGCTTGTTTCCAACATTCGTCATGGAATGCTTCATAAAAAGCACATCAATTGTCTTCAAAGCAAAACAACATCTACGGAAATATATTACTACACATTATGCAATACAATATACACCGAATCACCCTGATTACTAGTAGATTCAAACGGTAAGAATGAGCTCACCTGGAAGGTTTCATTTCATCAAATGTCAATAATTTAACGTCTATTGTAACAACTGCTATGGTGAGTCAGAACTATATTATTACCCCTGCTGAAAAAGGTGTATGTGTGTGTGTGTGCGTTTGCTACGTAGATATATATATATATATATATATATATATATATATATATATATATATATATATATATATATATATATATATATATATATATATATATATATATATATATATATGAGATTTGTATAGCCCGGTTTATCAGCTCGACTCAATAGTGTGACGAAGAATTGTTTTGACCTTTTTGCATTACAGGTGCAAAACTATTCGTCGACCTTGCAGGAAAAGACCTTCAGTAACACGAGGCAATTTCTCAGCCATCAAACATGCTGGTAAGGTTGATTTTTGTTGTCGGGAAATACGTAACTACACCCACTGTAAGGGGAGTCGTTAAGGGAATGAAGAGTATAAGAAAGAAAGCAAGCATAAAACCAAAGTGTTCACACAAATTAAAATGGCACAATACAGCTGATAACTCTGATCCACAGGCATGAAGAGGTTTATGGTTAATATATATGTATATATATATATATATATATATATATATATATATATATATATATATATATATATATATATATATATATATATATATATATCAAAGCTACGAGGTGCCTTATCTGGTGGTAAGAGCATAGTATGTAAAGCAGATCCAAGAACAAAAAATTGCAGTGCTTTTGTTAAAGTTGCTTGGTTGTTCCCAAACTGGTACTTTCTTTCTTACCCACACAATAGCTTCAACCGAGAGCGATGAAATTAGCCACCCGTCAACTTGAAGACGACATGGAGAATGGTAGTAACTGTAGTAAACCAAGGGCAGATGTCACAGTTGCTTTTTTCCCCCACAATAATCGAACTACAGTTGATGATAGTTTTTATCTACAGTTTACCAGCAACATGTGATGTTAACATTGATGCCAAAACAACATTGTTCTTGAACTATTTTACACAGAATAATCTCAGCACTTCTGCGATGTGTGCACAGTGTAGGCTTTGAAAGAACTTACAAATACCGAGAATTACAAAAGTACGAAGCAAAATTATTGTCATTGTTCCTGCAATTGAGGTTTGGGCTAATTCATCTATGATGAGTCGTGACTTTTAGCAGTCTTGACTGCTGGTTCCAGGGAACCAACTTGATGACCCTTGAGAAGATGTCAGGTAGCTCGGAAGCTACATGGTGATTTGTGATCCCAGTCCTTCACCTTCGATGTGTGCACATCACGAGGTCTTACGGAACTCTGCAAGAAGCCGTGGCTGATGTCGCGTGGGATCGACGGGATGGGGGATAATCATGAAGTCAGTGATAATGTACACGACATGTACATCATAAAGCAATCTACGACATTAGCTCGGCAAGCCCAGCAACCACGCATCAGCTTGAAGTGCAATGTGTCGCTTCATGCCGCACCATCGATTCTTCCCAATGTTACTCCACGGTAAAACTAGTCCGTCTTTCATTCTCCGAGTCGGGAGTTGTTAAATAGAAATTCTTTGGCACTCTTATTCTTGCCTGGGCCTGCAGGTTGGCCAGTGAATGTAATCATCAGCCTTGTTGCTATCCACTAGAATCTCTATTTTTCTTCTGTTTACAGCATCACCGTATAGTGCTTTATCCATCGTCTACTTCGTTTTTGTAAGCCGTGTTTTCAGCATCTCCTGTACTTTTGCACTTCTGCTTTTGCCTTTGCTTTCCATTTATGTAATGACTTAATCGTCATCCTCAATCACAGCTCATACTCATTGACTAGTTTTATCATTTTGCTTCATTACAAATCAGGAAAACTTTCATTGAAGTTGAAGTAAATTGTTCTTTGGGCTGGCCGGATAACCTATAGGTATGCACACTCGCCTTTGAGCTGCCGTGCCTGGGTTCAAATGTTGGCCTGGTGATTTGCAGGCAGGTCGCGGCATCAGTGTGTGTGCTGTTCTTGTTATGGACATTAAACTGGGCATCCCGTCTGCATTAGTTGGTAGACGCTAAAGATCCCTCGGTGTTCTTCATGAAGATTAGGCGAGCTATTGTCAGCACCTTAAACCAATTCCAAATTCCTGCTCTAATCTGCAGGGGGGCCTGCACCAGTGGCACAGCAACGGCAACGGCGAATAATGCTACTGGCAGTGAAGTGCTGCATACGGAAGAAGAAGAGGAGCAGGAACTTGTACGTGTAATGCGGTTCTTACCACGGCATGGCGACGTATGGAGACATTGACCGTCTCTCAAGTAAAAACGCTTGGCGCACTTGGTGCAGTCATCCTGGCCAGTGCAGCGCATGCAGCCATTGTCACAGCTGTTGACACACCCAGGTGGAAGAGTTAACTTTGCACATCATTACACTGCCTGCAATGAACTCTTCATTAAACAAGCATTGAATCACCTCAAACACGAATCCATGCCGTTGGTTGACCAGTATGAACCAGGTTCACATCTTCTTTGACAACTATGTGTTCGAAGAATCCAGCCCACTGCACATGCCAAGCATTGGCTCTTCATTGGGCCTAGCAAGGGATAGCTGGAAGTGGATACGAGCTACACATGACAGCCTCATGAAGGGAGAAAAGCGGCTCATGAAGCTTACGGCACAGCGTTGCGTCACAAAGGTTTTATGGAACATTATTTAAAATGACAAGAGAGCTTTGAAAAAGGAAGAGGAGAGCCTCCAGGCTTTGCAAACCTGTGCATCGAGTGCAAGGAGGATGACAGTGTTCACATTGGCTGCTCGAATAGTTTAAATATGAACCATTCTCACACTCCAGTTCACAGGTCCCGTCAATCTGTCTGGACACACACGCTATCATCACACTCTGCCAATAGCAGATATAACAATATTACATGGGTATACCTTGTAAAGCTTCTCTGTTAATCTTATCATATACAGGGCGTCCCCGCTATTAGTCTCTCAGTTATCCGTCGTTTCAAATATAGGTCCAGAGGTTACTTGGGAACATTTTCATGATTCATCCAACAACTCCCCACACTAACGTCCGTTGGATGGAAGACCAGTTACCAGGTGTTCCATCCGACAATGCACTGTGTCCTCTCCCTCTCGGACTCTATCTCATGCTGTGCATTGTTGGACCTGATGCTGCAACATACTGTACAGTAT
Organism: Eptatretus burgeri; assembly: GCF_056783735.1. NCBI lineage: Eukaryota > Metazoa > Chordata > Myxini > Myxiniformes > Myxinidae > Eptatretus > Eptatretus burgeri. The sequence continues at coordinate 91,433,030 of NC_140971.1, forward strand.
TATATTTTCATCTTTGTGTACTTTACCACGGTTATCGGTGAACAATGAGTGGCAAACAAAGTGGTAACAGAAAGGGTGAACTTGCACGACGTGGCAACGCCCTAGTGTAACTCTGGATGTCAAATTTAGCAGAGTGAAATGAAATAAAAATGGTGAAAGACCAGCCGATATCGCTCGCCATCTTGGTTTGCCGCCGCCGACCATTCATACTATTTTAAAGAACACCGATGAGGGACGTGCAGACGATGCGGCATGACGCTCAGCACACAAAACGTGCCGTTGGAGTTAACACGGCCTGTGCTGTAGGCACAGCTGAAGTGGTCGTGGCGATCACTGGATCTCTTTGTGTGGTCCCGTGTGGACACCGCAGGAGGTCGTAGCACGAGTTCCGGGTTTCATGGCACGAGTGCGTTTACTGGCCCAAAGGTTGGTACCATGGGGGGAACTGCACGGCTTAGTGGGAAGGATGATTTAGTGGGAGAACGACTCATGCAGGCAGCTTGACGGAGACAATTAGAACTTATTAAGACCACTAAATTATCATTACAAAATAGTTTTAAAAAGTTATGGTAAGTAAGATAAAAAGGTGTTTCGGTTTTAAAATTTGTTTAATTCATCGTATGTTTACCCTCGCTGAAGGAGAGAGTATTGCATTTTGGTCTGTTTGTCCGCACAGAACTTTCGTGTTTTTCTCTGCAACCGCTTGTCGGATTGACAAGAAGTTTTCACGATTGGTGCGACTACATTTCACCATTGGTGCGAAAACATTCATGTAGAATGTTTTATTGATAATTATGACGTCATAGGTCACGTAGTGTGGCAGCCATGTTGGTAAAAAGGAAAAACTTTGGACTTCTGCATCTCAAAAACCGCACCAAGGAAAAAATCTTAACTTGGCACATAGCAAGTACTCGTCATGGGGAATGAGTCTTTTTTTTTAATGACATTATAGGTGCCTTCTTTATGACGTCATAATTACATATGTAGAACGCCACATCCGATCAGTATGAAAAATTTTCAGGGTCATCCCGGGATGAAATGGTCCACAGAAAAAAACGTGATGATATCATCGGTCACGTGATTCGGCAGCCATCTTGTTTTTTTAAAAAAAATTTTTTAAAGAAAACCTTCAAAAATCTTCTTTTCTGAAGTGGCTGAGCAGATCGAGGTGAAACTTTACACGTATGACCGCCTGTTCATAAGGAACAAAAGTTTCACACATATGATGTCATAGGTCACATGGTTTGGCAGCCTTTTTGCATTTATCCTAAAAACCGATAAAAATGCACCACTCAAAAGAAGTCCTGCGAGGGTCTGCAATCTCTGATTGCTCTTTTTCTTGTTTTGTATATTTTGTGTGTTTCATGCGTATTTTTTTGATTGCTCGGCTTGTTGAGTGGTGTTGTATAGGATGTAAACCAAATGTTGGAACACATCCCCCCTTAACTACACCAATTATTTTGGGTAATAAATTCCACGCTATCCATCATTTCGTTACAAGTCCAACTTTTCTGGAACGTATCTTGGGTGTATAGTGAGGAGGAACCCCTGTACTACGGACCCCCTGTACTGCTTCACCACTAGGTCATGTGTGAGAGGTACTTTCTGCTGGTTTATTGCTGAGTACAACAGGTAAATTTTTGTGGCTAAAGTAACAGCAGTAGCTTTCTTCTTTCGGGAGTTGTAGTACATGTTAATGGCATACTATTATGGCTAAAGTTGATTCCATCATTTAATGTGAAGAAAGTCTTGCTGGTGAAGGCCAGTGTCGATCTGCATGGTTGATGGGCAGAATAATTGATGTAATAAACAGGACATTGAATGAGGTATGCTAACCGATGTGGGAAGCAAGCAAGAAGAAGCCGACATTTCAGGCATAACTCCTTCCTCTTTTGCTCCGACGAAGAGTTGATGGCAACTTCTCCTTGCTTCCCATGACGATTAGCGTATCTCAATCAACGTCCTGTTGCTTTCATGGATTGATCCCATTATTTAGTTTATTTGTACATTTTCTCCTGCAATTACAGAGCTTCTTGTTAGTGATCATTGTATTCTCATAACATGACGGGCTTTGCAGAGTCAGTCAATGATCAAACCGTGACCGTAGCCACATTGCTGGATTACAAAAGCCCGAATCCGCTTGCCCTTCCAACACCTATTTAGCAACAGTTTTCAGTAACGTGAGCTTAAAGAAACACACAAAGTTTTCTGTTACCTTTTTCAATTAAATGAAGCATTTGGTGTTCACAATGACCACTTGCGTTTCTCAACATTCCCTTCGTCACAAGCTCACCTGTAACCCTTCCTGCAGTGTCTGCATTTGCCATTCTTTCTACAGCGCTGGCAGTTGCTTGAGCAGTCCTGACATTCTCCTGAGGGACACATGGGCAAAAATCTTTCATGCCTTGCAAGGATTACCCTTTTCAAAGAAAGTTCACGAAATAGAATTTCTGACCCCATGTTGTGGCGCACCTCTGTTTGGAAAAGTGCCGTTGGGACACCGCAGCACACAGGACGAGTTGTAGTGGAATCTTCCCTTGATGCATTCATCACAGGTTTCTAAGCCACCTGGATTGCAGACACAGCCGTCTTTACAGGGCAGGCAACGTGACTGATTTCTATCACCGAAGTTGCCTTCTGGACACTCTTCCACACATTCCCTGCAGCAAGATCCCACACAATCACCACGACATCAATTAAAATGAACGACTCCTGAACATCATTGAATTCAAACTCATGTCATGGTGTTCTCGACCTCTTTCATCATGTCATTTTACACCTTTTATACATCCGGCAGAAAGCATCAACCCTGAGTCTTGGACAGTGGGATTCAAAGGGTATTATTAAACCTTGAACGGAGTCATCAAAGGAGAATAGTGTGTTCACCATTTTAACCAGATATATCCACTCAAGAAAATTATGAAAAAAATAATAAGGCTACACACCAGCACAAGCAGTTTTATTTATAAATTTATGTCCTGTAGGAGGAAAAGTAGAAGTCATGAAGAAGGAAAACAAACGGGAGTGATACAACAACAAAGTGTCCAACATGTTTGCTGTCCATCTTCCAGTCATACTGTAATTTAATGTGTTCGCTGCAAAATAAGTGCATACTTGTCCAAAATATTATTTTTGGCCCATAAAAAAACATTAAATTTTATAATAATTGCTTGAAATAACATGATGAGTGCTTGATGCAACTGGAGAGTTCATAGAACATGATACCCCGCACAATGTTTAAGTATATACTTCAATTTAAATAAAATAATTATTTTAAAGATCGTAAAAAACAAACAAACAAGAAATTTCGAAAGTTTAGTATTATTGAAGCACTCTTATTTCTTGAATTTCTTGAATATCTCTTCATCCTTTCGCATTAAAAAAAAATGTTTTTATTTCTTGATTCTTTACTTTTTTTTAGAAATATTTATAGATGTTCTACTTTTGATTTCAAAATGTTGTTGTACAACCGTATATAAATGTCACAACCTTATATAAATGTACAAGTACTGCTAAACTGGAGGTTCTTGTAAATTATGACAGGTGATTTGTGTTTTACAGTATTCAAGGATATTATTCAATTTAACTGAAGGTTTAAAGGTGTATAAATAGATTAATTCTGGGTTTTACCACCCTTGTAAGCAGTGTCGATCTATTACACCATCCAATCTGATACGTTGTATTAGTTATTCGTGCTTGTTGTTTATGTCCATTATGACATCTTTAAAAACAGTAAGTTTCCTGTTTGGAATGATTTTCAATTTTGTTTAACTGCCAGACTGCAAGCAGACACAAACAGAGTAAAAATTATCTCACTCCTATCTGCACATTCACAATCGGGACAAATTCAGAGTCAAAGTACGATAAAACGGCAAACTTCTCTTCCGATTCGTATTAACATTCAATTTAAATAAGGTGTTCCTCGATCATAAACTAATAAGACAGATGGACAGACAGATCGACATAGACAGATCTGAACCAATTACTTAGCTGCATTTTTTGCTTTGTGTGCTTCGGGTAATAATGACGTTTCTCAACAAAGCTAATCTCAGAACAAAAAGTGGACTTTATCAACTGAAAGTTGAAGCGCTTTTGTTCAGGGAGCCGGCGATAGCTTGCCTACTCTTTGCGAAGGACAATGTGGGATCTTTAACATCCACCAACTAATGCCAGCAGACAAGATGCCCAGTTTACCTTCCATCTGAGGGATGGCACACACATTGATGAAGCACCCTGCCTGTAAAACACCGGGATGATAGTTTATAGCTGGGTCAGTATTCAAACCCAGGCTAGACAGCTTAGAGGCGAGTGTACATACTTGTAGGCCATCCTGCCAGCCCTATGCAGGAATAGAACGAGGAAAACACCATTGAGTACATGATACTGGTAAAACAAGATAGGGATGGTCACAAGAAATGATCAAGTGAAACCATCCCTACATCTTTCATCTTTGTTTGAATGGTTGTCCCAAGAAGACAGTCGTAACACAGACTGTGACTATCCCTACCTTGTTTACATACTTTTCAAGGAATATCTCTTCATCCTTTCACATTAAAAAAAGTTTTTATTTCTTGATTCTTTACTTTTTTTAGAAATATTTATAGATGTTCTACTTTTTATTTGCAAATGTTGTTGTACAAACATCATAGATGTGCTCACATGGTAATGGTACTGTACATACCTTATAGACGATTTAACATTCTAAGTAGGATGTACTCTTTCGAAATATGTGTGGATTGTTGCTATAATCGATTTCCTGAAAATATTCCACCGTTAACCACACCCATATAGGTCTGATTGGCCCTCCGACAAATGTGTGTAGTGGCCCCACCCCCATCAGGCTGATTGACAGTTGTAGTCCCACCCACCCCTCTGATCCCTTTCTATTCCTTTACAAAGGAATGCAGTTTTGTGTACTTTTCTTGTATTCCTTTCAAGCTATTTTTTCCTCTCACTCTCTCACCGCAGGCAGGTGGGTGATCTTTCTGTCTTCTACCATCTCCTCTCCGGTCTCGCCTCCCCTGCTCTCTCTGTGATCCCCCCAATATTTCCACAGGGCACTCAAGGTCCGCCAACAATCCCCTTCTGGTAAAACTACCAAAATCACAAATCACTGCTCACCTTCACTCTTCCATTCCTCTTTTTCCCCGCCTTTGGAATAAACTCCCACACTCCCTTCAATCCCATTCCTCCCTCCAGGCCTTCAAAACAGCTGTTCACCACCACCTCCTATCCTCCCCCATCCAAATCATCGATCTTTTATACCCCCGTTAATCAACCCCAAACCCACCTCCTTCAAATTCCCGAGCTTTTTCCTGAAAGTCACTGTAGTGTCCATCTTGTATACCACGTGTTCCCCACCCCATCCCTCTCCCTTCTACAGATCTCCTAATGTCTCTGTTCCCCACTGTTTTGTCCTTCCCTCTCCTGTCCCTATTGTCTCGTGCCCCCTTGCTGTGTGTTGTGTGTTACCTCTCATATGAGTCTCGACAAGTTATACAAAGTTTTGTTTTTTCAAAGCTCTTAAAATTATGAGAGCAAAGGATGCTGCATGAAGTAAAACTCTGTCGGATGGTACCAGTCATTGCCATTGAGAGAGGCAGCTCATAAATATGCCACCTGAAGATTATTATTATTATTATTATTGTCATTATCTTTATATTACTAAAACTCTCATCTTGTATGTATGTATGTATGTTTTTGAAATGCAGCCAAAACGGTACACGATAGCACAAACATTTTAGTGCCACCTTACTCACCATTCTCCTGCGGTGTGCAGTATCAAGTTTCGTTCAAATCGGGCAGCGAAAAAATTCTTTAAAAAATCAATTCCTGATTCAGTCAAGTACTCTTCGGGAGTATTTGATCAAGGCAAACAACCTCAGCGGTATAGTTCGCTGGAGCTCTCTTTTTTTTTTTTCTTCTTGAAATGATTTATTTTAAAATCTCAAACATTTAGTACAGACAAAGAACGATTTATTTTTAAGCATAAAATAAACATCGCCATTTTGATCGAATACTTCGTTGTTCATTAATAAATAAAATTGTGTTTAGAAGATTACGCACAATAATTCCTTCAACTTTCTTTTCTCCGTTTTTTTTTTTTTCACATCGACGCGCAATATCAAGTTTCGTTCAAATCGGGCAACAAAAAATATATTTAAAAATCAATTCCCGATTCAGTGAAGTTTTGGTATGACGATCCATAAAGCGCAAGGACAAACCATGGAGAATGTGTTGATATACCTCGAGAAACCGGTATTTCAGCACGGACAACTGTATGTGGCTATTAGCCGAGGAAAGTTGAAGGAAAATGTCAAAAGTATTCCTGAAGGATGGGAGATCAACCAAGAATGTTGTCATTAAACGCGTGCTTCATTGAACGATGACTCCTGAGATAAATGTTCAAATCTTCTTAAAGTTAAAGTTTGACCACAAAATAATATTAAAGTGTTGTCTTTTTTTTTTCTTTTTCTTCATCAACCACTGTCACAACGGGATCTCAACGTGTTCATGGGTCGTCTAGTTTAATATCATCATTATGAACGAGAAGAAGATTTGCCGGTTTTGACTGATCTTAGTTTTTTTGCTTCATGGTCTGGAATACTGAAAAGTGATCCCTCTCGAGACAATCAACTGAGCAAACCAAGTAGGCTCTCATATGTAACCGAAGTGACTTTTTCAAGAAGACACTCCAACTTTAGTTTGGTATATAGTGGGTTGTGGGTGCAGCTGACATTTTTTTCTGTGCCAAACCTGCATAGAAAGTGCTGGCACACTCTCCGATAACCATCAACTTCATTTATTGATTTACCTCCTGTAATCATTCACACAGCGTTTATAAACAAACAATTCACTTCACATTACCATCATCATCAGATATTTTCAGTCCACTGCTGGACGAAAGCATCAGCGATTTGACACCATGTTGCTCTGTCTCTTGCTTTGTTGTTCCAATTGACTCTTCCCGATATTTGTCTATTTCACCCGTCCATCTGAGGTGTTGCCATCCCCTGTTCCTGTTGCCATCCATAGGTCTCCATGTTGTTAATATTGTTGTCCACCTGTTATCTGACCTTCGGCTAATTTCCTGAGACTGATTATTTTGAAGAGATCCTCAGTTTTGGGTCGTTATCCGACAAATTTATTTGTCTTCCTATCCCTGTATGTAATACTTCACGTATTATTACCCTCACTGAAGGAAAGGGAATTGCGTTTCGGTCCAATGGTCTGTCTGTCTGTCTGTCTGTTTGTCCGCACAGTATTTTAGTGTTTTTCTCCGCAAAGGCTTGTCAGATTGAGACGAAATTTTCACCATTGGAGCGACTACTCATGTAGAATTTTTTTGATCATTATGTCATCATAGATCACGTGGTGTTGCAGTCATGTTAGAAAAATGGAAAAACTTTGGACCTCTGTATCTAAAACCGCACCAAGGAAAAAACTGAAACTTCACACATGGCAAGTAGTTGTAATGGGGAATAAATGTGATTTTGATGACATCATATTTGCCTTCGTTAAGACGTCATAATTGCAGATGTGGAATGCTACATCTGATCAGTATTAAAATTTGTGAAGGTCATCTCGGGATAACATGGTCCACAGAAAAAAAAATTGCTGACATCATTGGTCACATGATTTGGCAGCCATATTGTTTTTTTTTTTTAAGATTCAAAAATCTGTTTCTCTGAAGTGGCTGAACAGATCGAGGTGAAACTTTACATGTATGATCGCTTATCCATGAGGAACAAAAGGTTCACACACATGATGTCAGTGGTCACATGGCTTGGCAGCCATATTGGATTTACCCAAAAACCTATAAAAATCTTCGCCAGAACGGCTGGACAGATCGAGGGGAAACTTTACACAAATGTTCCCCAAGTCTTGGCGATACCAGGGTATTCATGAATAATTGATGTCACATGGTCTGGCAGCCATATTGGATTGAGTGAAAATCTTCAAAATATACTTTCTCTTGAAACGCTGAATCAATCGATGTGAAACTTAACAATTATGATCGAGAAAAGATGGGGAATATATGTTTTAAATTTCACCCTGATCGACCACATGGTCTAGCGGCCAGAATTATTTAATTTTTTGATCTGGGTTCTTTTTTTTTTGTTTTTTTTTTTGTTTGAATAAGTCTCACTTGGCTGTGCCTGGATGGGTTTGGGGGTAGAGGAGTAGCAGCTGAAATGCAAATCCTATCCAGGTTCCTCCTGATGACTCAATCTTTGCTTTTTGCTTGTTAATTATGCAACACACCAGGACGCAAACACCACACAAAAGTCCTTGCGAGTTTCTGCAATCTCAGATTTCTCTTTTTCTTGTTTTCCATATTGTGTTGGGCTGTTGTCAACTTTTTCTCCATTTTTGTTGTTGATGCCAAAGTCTCTGCCCCATAGAAGATAGTTGGAATAATGAATGTACAGATTGAAAACTTTCCTTTTCAGAGATATTGGAAAGCTACCTCTCATGATGTTGCGAAGTTTTCCGTATTGTCTCCATCCAAGTATTTTTCTCTTTATTTCTTGTTTTTGATTCATTTCCTTGTGGTTAAAGCTTTCTGAGGTACATGGATTCTTCTACTTATTCTATTTGGTTTCCCTAAAATTATGATTTCTCCATGGTGCATGGGGGTGGGGTGTCATTACTGCTTTAGTTTTTGACATGTTCATCTTCAGGCCCCAATTCCTGTTGGCTTCAGCGAATTCCCTGAGAATGGTTTCAATTTTCTCTAAGCTTTGTTCTATGACAACAATGTCATCTCTAAGTCTTATATGGTTAAACTTTTCTCCATTAATGGTGACACCCTTATCTTCCCAATGAAGTGATCAAAATATGTACTCCAAACAGGCCGTGAATAATTTTTGAGAGATTGTGTCACCTCGTCTTAAGCCCCTTGTTTGATGTTGATCTTACCACTTCCTTTGTGTAGCGGATCTGTAGTTGTACAATCTGTGTAAATATCTTCCAGTAATTCAATATATTTCCTTTCCACTCCTTGTTGTTGTCATGTGTCCAGCACTGTCTGTTTTTAGAGTCAAATACCTTCTCGTAGTCTTCAAATACCATGCAGAGAGGTTTATTATATTCCTGACATTTTTATTTGAGTCGATTGATGGTGTGTATTGGTCGAGGGTGGAATATCCACTTGTAAAGCCTACTAGCTCTCATGGTTGGATGCTATCTTGATTACATTCCATTTGATTGGTCAGGACCCTTGAAAAAGTTAATATATACAGGTAGTAGGCTGATTGGACAATAGGTATTAAGATCTCATTTGTCTCCCTTTTTGAAGAGGATAACCATGTTGGCTTCTTTCCATTGCTTGTGAACGTTCCCTCGTCTTAAGCAAGCTGTGTATAGTTTAGCAATCTGGATTGTGATGGTGTCTTCTTCTTACATAATTGTATATATTAATACGGTATCCGGCCATAGTGCCTTGCCTCTTTACATGTTTTGTAATGCATGTTTAATTTTCCAGTTTGTGATATCTGGTGTCTCTCTGGCTGTTGTTTCATGCACCTATTGAACCCCTTTGTCACTGTGGTCAAGGTATTTATAAAATCCTCTATTCGTTGTAACATTTTGTCTTGATCTCTAATTTCATGTCCATTTTAGTCAAGCAGTGTTATGATCTTTTGTTTGCCATCATATAGTTTTCTGGTTTGTTTTCTTTGGGTTTCTGTTGTTTTCTGTCATTTCCTTTCACTTTCAAGTGTTATATTTCCTGATGTTTTCTCTCATCTTCTTTCTCATCGTTTTTCATGTTTCTACGTAACAATCCACATTTTGAATTCCAATTCTAACAAAAAATGTTTTTATTTCTTGATTCTTTACTTTTTTTTAGAAATATTTATAGATGTTCTACTTTTGATTTCAAAATGTTGTTGTACAACCGTATATAAATGTCACAACCTTATATAAATGTACAAGTACTGCTAAACTGGAGGTTCTTGTAAATTATGACAGGTGATTTGTGTTTTACAGTATTCAAGGATATTATTCAATTTAACTGAAGGTTTAAAGGTGTATAAATAGATTAATTCTGGGTTTTACCACCCTTGTAAGCAGTGTCGATCTATTACACCATCCAATCTGATACGTTGTATTAGTTATTCGTGCTTGTTGTTTATGTCCATTATGACATCTTTAAAAACAGTAAGTTTCCTGTTTGGAATGATTTTCAATTTTGTTTAACTGCCAGACTGCAAGCAGACACAAACAGAGTAAAATTATCTCACTCCTATCTGCACATTCACAATCGGGACAAATTCAGAGTCAAAGTACGATAAAACGGCAAACTTCTCTTCCGATTCGTATTAACATTCAATTTAAATAAGGTGTTCCTCGATCATAAACTAATAAGACAGATGGACAGACAGATCGACATAGACAGATCTGAACCAATTACTTAGCTGCATTTTTTGCTTTGTGTGCTTCGGGTAATAATGACGTTTCTCAACAAAGCTAATCTCAGAACAAAAAGTGGACTTTATCAACTGAAAGTTGAAGCGCTTTTGTTCAGGGAGCCGGCGATAGCTTGCCTACTCTTTGCGAAGGACAATGTGGGATCTTTAACATCCACCAACTAATGCCAGCAGACAAGATGCCCAGTTTACCTTCCATCTGAGGGATGGCACACACATTGATGAAGCACCCTGCCTGTAAAACACCGGGATGATAGTTTATAGCTGGGTCAGTATTCAAACCCAGGCTAGACAGCTTAGAGGCGAGTGTACATACTTGTAGGCCATCCTGCCAGCCCTATGCAGGAATAGAACGAGGAAAACACCATTGAGTACATGATACTGGTAAAACAAGATAGGGATGGTCACAAGAAATGATCAAGTGAAACCATCCCTACATCTTTCATCTTTGTTTGAATGGTTGTCCCAAGAAGACAGTCGTAACACAGACTGTGACTATCCCTACCTTGTTTACATACTTTTCAAGGAATATCTCTTCATCCTTTCACATTAAAAAAAGTTTTTATTTCTTGATTCTTTACTTTTTTTAGAAATATTTATAGATGTTCTACTTTTTATTTGCAAATGTTGTTGTACAAACATCATAGATGTGCTCACATGGTAATGGTACTGTACATACCTTATAGACGATTTAACATTCTAAGTAGGATGTACTCTTTCGAAATATGTGTGGATTGTTGCTATAATCGATTTCCTGAAAATATTCCACCGTTAACCACACCCATATAGGTCTGATTGGCCCTCCGACAAATGTGTGTAGTGGCCCCACCCCCATCAGGCTGATTGACAGTTGTAGTCCCACCCACCCCTCTGATCCCTTTCTATTCCTTTACAAAGGAATGCAGTTTTGTGTACTTTTCTTGTATTCCTTTCAAGCTATTTTTTCCTCTCACTCTCTCACCGCAGGCAGGTGGGTGATCTTTCTGTCTTCTACCATCTCCTCTCCGGTCTCGCCTCCCCTGCTCTCTCTGTGATCCCCCCAATATTTCCACAGGGCACTCAAGGTCCGCCAACAATCCCCTTCTGGTAAAACTACCAAAATCACAAATCACTGCTCACCTTCACTCTTCCATTCCTCTTTTTCCCCGCCTTTGGAATAAACTCCCACACTCCCTTCAATCCCATTCCTCCCTTCAGGCCTTCAAAACAGCTGTTCACCACCACCTCCTATCGTCCCCATCCAAATCATCGATCTTTTATACCCCCGTTAATCAACCCCAAACCCACCTCCTTCAAATTCCCGAGCTTTTTCCTGAAAGTCACTGTAGTGTCCATCTTGTATACCACGTGTTCCCCACCCCATCCCTCTCCCTTCTACAGATCTCCTAATGTCTCTGTTCCCCACTGTTTTGTCCTTCCCTCTCCTGTCCCTATTGTCTCGTGCCCCCCTTGCTGTGTGTTGTGTGTTACCTCTCATATGAGTCTCGACAAGTTATACAAAGTTTTGTTTTTCAAAGCTCTTAAAATTATGAGAGCAAAGGATGCTGCATGAAGTAAAACTCTGTCGGATGGTACCAGTCATTGCCATTGAGAGAGGCAGCTCATAAATATGCCACCTGAAGATTATTATTATTATTATTATTGTCATTATCTTTATATTACTAAAACTCTCATCTTGTATGTATGTATGTATGTTTTTGAAATGCAGCCAAAACGGTACACGATAGCACAAACATTTTAGTGCCACCTTACTCACCATTCTCCTGCGGTGTGCAGTATCAAGTTTCGTTCAAATCGGGCAGCGAAAAATTCTTTAAAAAATCAATTCCTGATTCAGTCAAGTACTCTTCGGGAGTATTTGATCAAGGCAAACAACCTCAGCGGTATAGTTCGCTGGAGCTCTCTTTTTTTTTTTCTTCTTGAAATGATTTATTTTAAAATCTCAAACATTTAGTACAGACAAAGAACGATTTATTTTTAAGCATAAAATAAACATCGCCATTTTGATCGAATACTTCGTTGTTCATTAATAAATAAAATTGTGTTTAGAAGATTACGCACAATAATTCCTTCAACTTTCTTTTCTCCGTTTTTTTTTTCACATCGACGCGCAATATCAAGTTTCGTTCAAATCGGGCAACAAAAAATATATTTAAAAAATCAATTCCCGATTCAGTGAAGTTTTGGTATGACGATCCATAAAGCGCAAGGACAAACCATGGAGAATGTGTTGATATACCTCGAGAAACCGGTATTTCAGCACGGACAACTGTATGTGGCTATTAGCCGAGGAAAGTTGAAGGAAAATGTCAAAAGTATTCCTGAAGGATGGGAGATCAACCAAGAATGTTGTCATTAAACGCGTGCTTCATTGAACGATGACTCCTGAGATAAATGTTCAAATCTTCTTAAAGTTAAAGTTTGACCACAAAATAATATTAAAGTGTTGTCTTTTTTTTTTTCTTTTTTCTTCATCAACCACTGTCACAACGGGATCTCAACGTGTTCATGGGTCGTCTAGTTTAATATCATCATTATGAACGAGAAGAAGATTTGCCGGTTTTGACTGATCTTAGTTTTTTTTGCTTCATGGTCTGGAATACTGAAAAGTGATCCCTCTCGAGACAATCAACTGAGCAAACCAAGTAGGCTCTCATATGTAACCGAAGTGACTTTTTCAAGAAGACACTCCAACTTTAGTTTGGTATATAGTGGGTTGTGGGTGCAGCTGACATTTTTTTCTGTGCCAAACCTGCATAGAAAGTGCTGGCACACTCTCCGATAACCATCAACTTCATTTATTGATTTACCTCCTGTAATCATTCACACAGCGTTTATAAACAAACAATTCACTTCACATTACCATCATCATCAGATATTTTCAGTCCACTGCTGGACGAAAGCATCAGCGATTTGACACCATGTTGCTCTGTCTCTTGCTTTGTTGTTCCAATTGACTCTTCCCCGATATTTGTCTATTTCACCCGTCCATCTGAGGTGTTGCCATCCCCTGTTCCTGTTGCCATCCATAGGTCTCCATGTTGTTAATATTGTTGTCCACCTGTTATCTGACCTTCGGCTAATTTCCTGAGACTGATTATTTTGAAGAGATCCTCAGTTTTGGGTCGTTATCCGACAAATTTATTTGTCTTCCTATCCCTGTATGTAATACTTCACGTATTATTACCCTCACTGAAGGAAAGGGAATTGCGTTTCGGTCCAATGGTCTGTCTGTCTGTCTGTCTGTTTGTCCGCACAGTATTTTAGTGTTTTTCTCCGCAAAGGCTTGTCAGATTGAGACGAAATTTTCACCATTGGAGCGACTACTCATGTAGAATTTTTTTTTGATCATTATGTCATCATAGATCACGTGGTGTTGCAGTCATGTTAGAAAAATGGAAAAACTTTGGACCTCTGTATCTAAAACCGCACCAAGGAAAAAACTGAAACTTCACACATGGCAAGTAGTTGTAATGGGGAATAAATGTGATTTTGATGACATCATATTTGCCTTCGTTAAGACGTCATAATTGCAGATGTGGAATGCTACATCTGATCAGTATTAAAATTTGTGAAGGTCATCTCGGGATAACATGGTCCACAGAAAAAAAAATTGCTGACATCATTGGTCACATGATTTGGCAGCCATATTGTTTTTTTTTTTTTAAGATTCAAAAATCTGTTTCTCTGAAGTGGCTGAACAGATCGAGGTGAAACTTTACATGTATGATCGCTTATCCATGAGGAACAAAAGGTTCACACACATGATGTCAGTGGTCACATGGCTTGGCAGCCATATTGGATTTACCCAAAAACCTATAAAAATCTTCGCCAGAACGGCTGGACAGATCGAGGGGAAACTTTACACAAATGTTCCCCAAGTCTTGGCGATACCAGGGTATTCATGAATAATTGATGTCACATGGTCTGGCAGCCATATTGGATTGAGTGAAAATCTTCAAAATATACTTTCTCTTGAAACGCTGAATCAATCGATGTGAAACTTAACAATTATGATCGAGAAAAGATGGGGAATATATGTTTTAAATTTCACCCTGATCGACCACATGGTCTAGCGGCCAGAATTATTTAATTTTTTGATCTGGGTTCTTTTTTTTTTGTTTTTTTTTTTGTTTGAATAAGTCTCACTTGGCTGTGCCTGGATGGGTTTGGGGGTAGAGGAGTAGCAGCTGAAATGCAAATCCTATCCAGGTTCCTCCTGATGACTCAATCTTTGCTTTTTGCTTGTTAATTATGCAACACACCAGGACGCAAACACCACACAAAAGTCCTTGCGAGTTTCTGCAATCTCAGATTTCTCTTTTTCTTGTTTTCCATATTGTGTTGGGCTGTTGTCAACTTTTTCTCCATTTTTGTTGTTGATGCCAAAGTCTCTGCCCCATAGAAGATAGTTGGAATAATGAATGTACAGATTGAAAACTTTCCTTTTCAGAGATATTGGAAAGCTACCTCTCATGATGTTGCGAAGTTTTCCGTATTGTCTCCATCCAAGTATTTTTCTCTTTATTTCTTGTTTTTGATTCATTTCCTTGTGGTTAAAGCTTTCTGAGGTACATGGATTCTTCTACTTATTCTATTTGGTTTCCCTAAAATTATGATTTCTCCATGGTGCATGGGTGTGGGGGCGATCATTACTGCTTTAGTTTTTGACATGTTCATCTTCAGGCCCCAATTCCTGTTGGCTTCAGCGAATTCCCTGAGAATGGTTTCAATTTTCTCTAAGCTTTGTTCTATGACAACAATGTCATCTCTAAGTCTTATATGGTTAAACTTTTCTCCATTAATGGTGACACCCTTATCTTCCCAATGAAGTGATCAAAATATGTACTCCAAACAGGCCGTGAATAATTTTTGAGAGATTGTGTCACCTCGTCTTAAGCCCCTTGTTTGATGTTGATCTTACCACTTCCTTTGTGTAGCGGATCTGTAGTTGTACAATCTGTGTAAATATCTTCCAGTAATTCAATATATTTCCTTTCCACTCCTTGTTGTTGTCATGTGTCCAGCACTGTCTGTTTTTAGAGTCAAATACCTTCTCGTAGTCTTCAAATACCATGCAGAGAGGTTTATTATATTCCTGACATTTTTATTTGAGTCGATTGATGGTGTGTATTGGTCGAGGGTGGAATATCCACTTGTAAAGCCTACTAGCTCTCATGGTTGGATGCTATCTTGATTACATTCCATTTGATTGGTCAGGACCCTTGAAAAAAGTTAATATATACAGGTAGTAGGCTGATTGGACAATAGGTATTAAGATCTCATTTGTCTCCCTTTTTGAAGAGGATAACCATGTTGGCTTCTTTCCATTGCTTGTGAACGTTCCCTCGTCTTAAGCAAGCTGTGTATAGTTTAGCAATCTGGATTGTGATGGTGTCTTCTTCTTACATAATTGTATATATTAATACGGTATCCGGCCATAGTGCCTTGCCTCTTTACATGTTTTGTAATGCATGTTTAATTTTCCAGTTTGTGATATCTGGTGTCTCTCTGGCTGTTGTTTCATGCACCTATTGAACCCCTTTGTCACTGTGGTCAAGGTATTTATAAAATCCTCTATTCGTTGTAACATTTTGTCTTGATCTCTAATTTCATGTCCATTTTAGTCAAGCAGTGTTATGATCTTTTGTTTGCCATCATATAGTTTTCTGGTTTGTTTTCTTTGGGTTTCTGTTGTTTTCTGTCATTTCCTTTCACTTTCAAGTGTTATATTTCCTGATGTTTTCTCTCATCTTCTTTCTCATCGTTTTTCATGTTTCTACGTAACAATCCACATTTTGAATTCCAATTCTAACAAAAAATGTTTTTATTTCTTGATTCTTTACTTTTTTAGAAATATTTATAGATGTTCTACTTTTGATTTCAAAATGTTGTTGTACAACCGTATATAAATGTCACAACCTTATATAAATGTACAAGTACTGCTAAACTGGAGGTTCTTGTAAATTATGACAGGTGATTTGTGTTTTACAGTATTCAAGGATATTATTCAATTTAACTGAAGGTTTAAAGGTGTATAAATAGATTAATTCTGGGTTTTACCACCCTTGTAAGCAGTGTCGATCTATTACACCATCCAATCTGATACGTTGTATTAGTTATTCGTGCTTGTTGTTTATGTCCATTATGACATCTTTAAAAACAGTAAGTTTCCTGTTTGGAATGATTTTCAATTTTGTTTAACTGCCAGACTGCAAGCAGACACAAACAGAGTAAAAATTATCTCACTCCTATCTGCACATTCACAATCGGGACAAATTCAGAGTCAAAGTACGATAAAACGGCAAACTTCTCTTCCGATTCGTATTAACATTCAATTTAAATAAGGTGTTCCTCGATCATAAACTAATAAGACAGATGGACAGACAGATCGACATAGACAGATCTGAACCAATTACTTAGCTGCATTTTTTTGCTTTGTGTGCTTCGGGTAATAATGACGTTTCTCAACAAAGCTAATCTCAGAACAAAAAGTGGACTTTATCAACTGAAAGTTGAAGCGCTTTTGTTCAGGGAGCCGGCGATAGCTTGCCTACTCTTTGCGAAGGACAATGTGGGATCTTTAACATCCACCAACTAATGCCAGCAGACAAGATGCCCAGTTTACCTTCCATCTGAGGGATGGCACACACATTGATGAAGCACCCTGCCTGTAAAACACCGGGATGATAGTTTATAGCTGGGTCAGTATTCAAACCCAGGCTAGACAGCTTAGAGGCGAGTGTACATACTTGTAGGCCATCCTGCCAGCCCTATGCAGGAATAGAACGAGGAAAACACCATTGAGTACATGATACTGGTAAAACAAGATAGGGATGGTCACAAGAAATGATCAAGTGAAACCATCCCTACATCTTTCATCTTTGTTTGAATGGTTGTCCCAAGAAGACAGTCGTAACACAGACTGTGACTATCCCTACCTTGTTTACATACTTTTCAAGGAATATCTCTTCATCCTTTCACATTAAAAAAAGTTTTTATTTCTTGATTCTTTACTTTTTTTAGAAATATTTATAGATGTTCTACTTTTTATTTGCAAATGTTGTTGTACAAACATCATAGATGTGCTCACATGGTAATGGTACTGTACATACCTTATAGACGATTTAACATTCTAAGTAGGATGTACTCTTTCGAAATATGTGTGGATTGTTGCTATAATCGATTTCCTGAAAATATTCCACCGTTAACCACACCCATATAGGTCTGATTGGCCCTCCGACAAATGTGTGTAGTGGCCCCACCCCCATCAGGCTGATTGACAGTTGTAGTCCCACCCACCCCTCTGATCCCTTTCTATTCCTTTACAAAGGAATGCAGTTTTGTGTACTTTTCTTGTATTCCTTTCAAGCTATTTTTTCCTCTCACTCTCTCACCGCAGGCAGGTGGGTGATCTTTCTGTCTTCTACCATCTCCTCTCCGGTCTCGCCTCCCCTGCTCTCTCTGTGATCCCCCCAATATTTCCACAGGGCACTCAAGGTCCGCCAACAATCCCCTTCTGGTAAAACTACCAAAATCACAAATCACTGCTCACCTTCACTCTTCCATTCCTCTTTTTCCCCGCCTTTGGAATAAACTCCCACACTCCCTTCAATCCCATTCCTCCCTCCAGGCCTTCAAAACAGCTGTTCACCACCACCTCCTATCCTCCCCCATCCAAATCATCGATCTTTTATACCCCCGTTAATCAACCCCAAACCCACCTCCTTCAAATTCCCGAGCTTTTTCCTGAAAGTCACTGTAGTGTCCATCTTGTATACCACGTGTTCCCCACCCCATCCCTCTCCCTTCTACAGATCTCCTAATGTCTCTGTTCCCCACTGTTTTGTCCTTCCCTCTCCTGTCCCTATTGTCTCGTGCCCCCCTTGCTGTGTGTTGTGTGTTACCTCTCATATGAGTCTCGACAAGTTATACAAAGTTTTGTTTTTTCAAAGCTCTTAAAATTATGAGAGCAAAGGATGCTGCATGAAGTAAAACTCTGTCGGATGGTACCAGTCATTGCCATTGAGAGAGGCAGCTCATAAATATGCCACCTGAAGATTATTATTATTATTATTATTGTCATTATCTTTATATTACTAAAACTCTCATCTTGTATGTATGTATGTATGTTTTTGAAATGCAGCCAAAACGGTACACGATAGCACAAACATTTTAGTGCCACCTTACTCACCATTCTCCTGCGGTGTGCAGTATCAAGTTTCGTTCAAATCGGGCAGCGAAAAAATTCTTTAAAAAATCAATTCCTGATTCAGTCAAGTACTCTTCGGGAGTATTTGATCAAGGCAAACAACCTCAGCGGTATAGTTCGCTGGAGCTCTCTTTTTTTTTTTTCTTCTTGAAATGATTTATTTTAAAATCTCAAACATTTAGTACAGACAAAGAACGATTTATTTTTAAGCATAAAATAAACATCGCCATTTTGATCGAATACTTCGTTGTTCATTAATAAATAAAATTGTGTTTAGAAGATTACGCACAATAATTCCTTCAACTTTCTTTTCTCCGTTTTTTTTTTTTCACATCGACGCGCAATATCAAGTTTCGTTCAAATCGGGCAACAAAAAAATATATTTAAAAAATCAATTCCCGATTCAGTGAAGTTTTGGTATGACGATCCATAAAGCGCAAGGACAAACCATGGAGAATGTGTTGATATACCTCGAGAAACCGGTATTTCAGCACGGACAACTGTATGTGGCTATTAGCCGAGGAAAGTTGAAGGAAAATGTCAAAAGTATTCCTGAAGGATGGGAGATCAACCAAGAATGTTGTCATTAAACGCGTGCTTCATTGAACGATGACTCCTGAGATAAATGTTCAAATCTTCTTAAAGTTAAAGTTTGACCACAAAATAATATTAAAGTGTTGTCTTTTTTTTTTCTTTTTTCTTCATCAACCACTGTCACAACGGGATCTCAACGTGTTCATGGGTCGTCTAGTTTAATATCATCATTATGAACGAGAAGAAGATTTGCCGGTTTTGACTGATCTTAGTTTTTTTTGCTTCATGGTCTGGAATACTGAAAAGTGATCCCTCTCGAGACAATCAACTGAGCAAACCAAGTAGGCTCTCATATGTAACCGAAGTGACTTTTTCAAGAAGACACTCCAACTTTAGTTTGGTATATAGTGGGTTGTGGGTGCAGCTGACATTTTTTTCTGTGCCAAACCTGCATAGAAAGTGCTGGCACACTCTCCGATAACCATCAACTTCATTTATTGATTTACCTCCTGTAATCATTCACACAGCGTTTATAAACAAACAATTCACTTCACATTACCATCATCATCAGATATTTTCAGTCCACTGCTGGACGAAAGCATCAGCGATTTGACACCATGTTGCTCTGTCTCTTGCTTTGTTGTTCCAATTGACTCTTCCCCGATATTTGTCTATTTCACCCGTCCATCTGAGGTGTTGCCATCCCCTGTTCCTGTTGCCATCCATAGGTCTCCATGTTGTTAATATTGTTGTCCACCTGTTATCTGACCTTCGGCTAATTTCCTGAGACTGATTATTTTGAAGAGATCCTCAGTTTTGGGTCGTTATCCGACAAATTTATTTGTCTTCCTATCCCTGTATGTAATACTTCACGTATTATTACCCTCACTGAAGGAAAGGGAATTGCGTTTCGGTCCAATGGTCTGTCTGTCTGTCTGTCTGTTTGTCCGCACAGTATTTTAGTGTTTTTCTCCGCAAAGGCTTGTCAGATTGAGACGAAATTTTCACCATTGGAGCGACTACTCATGTAGAATTTTTTTTGATCATTATGTCATCATAGATCACGTGGTGTTGCAGTCATGTTAGAAAAATGGAAAAACTTTGGACCTCTGTATCTAAAACCGCACCAAGGAAAAAACTGAAACTTCACACATGGCAAGTAGTTGTAATGGGGAATAAATGTGATTTTGATGACATCATATTTGCCTTCGTTAAGACGTCATAATTGCAGATGTGGAATGCTACATCTGATCAGTATTAAAATTTGTGAAGGTCATCTCGGGATAACATGGTCCACAGAAAAAAATTGCTGACATCATTGGTCACATGATTTGGCAGCCATATTGTTTTTTTTTTTTTAAGATTCAAAAATCTGTTTCTCTGAAGTGGCTGAACAGATCGAGGTGAAACTTTACATGTATGATCGCTTATCCATGAGGAACAAAAGGTTCACACACATGATGTCAGTGGTCACATGGCTTGGCAGCCATATTGGATTTACCCAAAAACCTATAAAAATCTTCGCCAGAACGGCTGGACAGATCGAGGAAACTTTACACAAATGTTCCCCAAGTCTTGGCGATACCAGGGTATTCATGAATAATTGATGTCACATGGTCTGGCAGCCATATTGGATTGAGTGAAAATCTTCAAAATATACTTTCTCTTGAAACGCTGAATCAATCGATGTGAAACTTAACAATTATGATCGAGAAAAGATGGGGAATATATGTTTTAAATTTCACCCTGATCGACCACATGGTCTAGCGGCCAGAATTATTTAATTTTTTGATCTGGGTTCTTTTTTTTTTGTTTTTTTTTTTGTTTGAATAAGTCTCACTTGGCTGTGCCTGGATGGGTTTGGGGGTAGAGGAGTAGCAGCTGAAATGCAAATCCTATCCAGGTTCCTCCTGATGACTCAATCTTTGCTTTTTGCTTGTTAATTATGCAACACACCAGGACGCAAACACCACACAAAAGTCCTTGCGAGTTTCTGCAATCTCAGATTTCTCTTTTTCTTGTTTTCCATATTGTGTTGGGCTGTTGTCAACTTTTTCTCCATTTTTGTTGTTGATGCCAAAGTCTCTGCCCCATAGAAGATAGTTGGAATAATGAATGTACAGATTGAAAACTTTCCTTTTCAGAGATATTGGAAAGCTACCTCTCATGATGTTGCGAAGTTTTCCGTATTGTCTCCATCCAAGTATTTTTCTCTTTATTTCTTGTTTTTGATTCATTTCCTTGTGGTTAAAGCTTTCTGAGGTACATGGATTCTTCTACTTATTCTATTTGGTTTCCCTAAAATTATGATTTCTCCATGGTGCATGGGGGGTGGGGGGGGGTCATTACTGCTTTAGTTTTTGACATGTTCATCTTCAGGCCCCAATTCCTGTTGGCTTCAGCGAATTCCCTGAGAATGGTTTCAATTTTCTCTAAGCTTTGTTCTATGACAACAATGTCATCTCTAAGTCTTATATGGTTAAACTTTTCTCCATTAATGGTGACACCCTTATCTTCCCAATGAAGTGATCAAAATATGTACTCCAAACAGGCCGTGAATAATTTTTGAGAGATTGTGTCACCTCGTCTTAAGCCCCTTGTTTGATGTTGATCTTACCACTTCCTTTGTGTAGCGGATCTGTAGTTGTACAATCTGTGTAAATATCTTCCAGTAATTCAATATATTTCCTTTCCACTCCTTGTTGTTGTCATGTGTCCAGCACTGTCTGTTTTTAGAGTCAAATACCTTCTCGTAGTCTTCAAATACCATGCAGAGAGGTTTATTATATTCCTGACATTTTTATTTGAGTCGATTGATGGTGTGTATTGGTCGAGGGTGGAATATCCACTTGTAAAGCCTACTAGCTCTCATGGTTGGATGCTATCTTGATTACATTCCATTTGATTGGTCAGGACCCTTGAAAAAAGTTAATATATACAGGTAGTAGGCTGATTGGACAATAGGTATTAAGATCTCATTTGTCTCCCTTTTTGAAGAGGATAACCATGTTGGCTTCTTTCCATTGCTTGTGAACGTTCCCTCGTCTTAAGCAAGCTGTGTATAGTTTAGCAATCTGGATTGTGATGGTGTCTTCTTCTTACATAATTGTATATATTAATACGGTATCCGGCCATAGTGCCTTGCCTCTTTACATGTTTTGTAATGCATGTTTAATTTTCCAGTTTGTGATATCTGGTGTCTCTCTGGCTGTTGTTTCATGCACCTATTGAACCCCTTTGTCACTGTGGTCAAGGTATTTATAAAATCCTCTATTCGTTGTAACATTTTGTCTTGATCTCTAATTTCATGTCCATTTTAGTCAAGCAGTGTTATGATCTTTTGTTTGCCATCATATAGTTTTCTGGTTTGTTTTCTTTGGGTTTCTGTTGTTTTCTGTCATTTCCTTTCACTTTCAAGTGTTATATTTCCTGATGTTTTCTCTCATCTTCTTTCTCATCGTTTTTCATGTTTCTACGTAACAATCCACATTTTGAATTCCAATTCTAACAAAAAATGTTTTTATTTCTTGATTCTTTACTTTTTTTTAGAAATATTTATAGATGTTCTACTTTTGATTTCAAAATGTTGTTGTACAACCGTATATAAATGTCACAACCTTATATAAATGTACAAGTACTGCTAAACTGGAGGTTCTTGTAAATTATGACAGGTGATTTGTGTTTTACAGTATTCAAGGATATTATTCAATTTAACTGAAGGTTTAAAGGTGTATAAATAGATTAATTCTGGGTTTTACCACCCTTGTAAGCAGTGTCGATCTATTACACCATCCAATCTGATACGTTGTATTAGTTATTCGTGCTTGTTGTTTATGTCCATTATGACATCTTTAAAAACAGTAAGTTTCCTGTTTGGAATGATTTTCAATTTTGTTTAACTGCCAGACTGCAAGCAGACACAAACAGAGTAAAAATTATCTCACTCCTATCTGCACATTCACAATCGGGACAAATTCAGAGTCAAAGTACGATAAAACGGCAAACTTCTCTTCCGATTCGTATTAACATTCAATTTAAATAAGGTGTTCCTCGATCATAAACTAATAAGACAGATGGACAGACAGATCGACATAGACAGATCTGAACCAATTACTTAGCTGCATTTTTTTGCTTTGTGTGCTTCGGGTAATAATGACGTTTCTCAACAAAGCTAATCTCAGAACAAAAAGTGGACTTTATCAACTGAAAGTTGAAGCGCTTTTGTTCAGGGAGCCGGCGATAGCTTGCCTACTCTTTGCGAAGGACAATGTGGGATCTTTAACATCCACCAACTAATGCCAGCAGACAAGATGCCCAGTTTACCTTCCATCTGAGGGATGGCACACACATTGATGAAGCACCCTGCCTGTAAAACACCGGGATGATAGTTTATAGCTGGGTCAGTATTCAAACCCAGGCTAGACAGCTTAGAGGCGAGTGTACATACTTGTAGGCCATCCTGCCAGCCCTATGCAGGAATAGAACGAGGAAAACACCATTGAGTACATGATACTGGTAAAACAAGATAGGGATGGTCACAAGAAATGATCAAGTGAAACCATCCCTACATCTTTCATCTTTGTTTGAATGGTTGTCCCAAGAAGACAGTCGTAACACAGACTGTGACTATCCCTACCTTGTTTACATACTTTTCAAGGAATATCTCTTCATCCTTTCACATTAAAAAAAGTTTTTATTTCTTGATTCTTTACTTTTTTTAGAAATATTTATAGATGTTCTACTTTTTATTTGCAAATGTTGTTGTACAAACATCATAGATGTGCTCACATGGTAATGGTACTGTACATACCTTATAGACGATTTAACATTCTAAGTAGGATGTACTCTTTCGAAATATGTGTGGATTGTTGCTATAATCGATTTCCTGAAAATATTCCACCGTTAACCACACCCATATAGGTCTGATTGGCCCTCCGACAAATGTGTGTAGTGGCCCCACCCCCATCAGGCTGATTGACAGTTGTAGTCCCACCCACCCCTCTGATCCCTTTCTATTCCTTTACAAAGGAATGCAGTTTTGTGTACTTTTCTTGTATTCCTTTCAAGCTATTTTTTCCTCTCACTCTCTCACCGCAGGCAGGTGGGTGATCTTTCTGTCTTCTACCATCTCCTCTCCGGTCTCGCCTCCCCTGCTCTCTCTGTGATCCCCCCAATATTTCCACAGGGCACTCAAGGTCCGCCAACAATCCCCTTCTGGTAAAACTACCAAAATCACAAATCACTGCTCACCTTCACTCTTCCATTCCTCTTTTTCCCCGCCTTTGGAATAAACTCCCACACTCCCTTCAATCCCATTCCTCCCTCCAGGCCTTCAAAACAGCTGTTCACCACCACCTCCTATCCTCCCCCATCCAAATCATCGATCTTTTATACCCCCGTTAATCAACCCCAAACCCACCTCCTTCAAATTCCCGAGCTTTTTCCTGAAAGTCACTGTAGTGTCCATCTTGTATACCACGTGTTCCCCACCCCATCCCTCTCCCTTCTACAGATCTCCTAATGTCTCTGTTCCCCACTGTTTTGTCCTTCCCTCTCCTGTCCCTATTGTCTCGTGCCCCCCTTGCTGTGTGTTGTGTGTTACCTCTCATATGAGTCTCGACAAGTTATACAAAGTTTTGTTTTTTCAAAGCTCTTAAAATTATGAGAGCAAAGGATGCTGCATGAAGTAAAACTCTGTCGGATGGTACCAGTCATTGCCATTGAGAGAGGCAGCTCATAAATATGCCACCTGAAGATTATTATTATTATTATTATTGTCATTATCTTTATATTACTAAAACTCTCATCTTGTATGTATGTATGTATGTTTTTGAAATGCAGCCAAAACGGTACACGATAGCACAAACATTTTAGTGCCACCTTACTCACCATTCTCCTGCGGTGTGCAGTATCAAGTTTCGTTCAAATCGGGCAGCGAAAAAATTCTTTAAAAAATCAATTCCTGATTCAGTCAAGTACTCTTCGGGAGTATTTGATCAAGGCAAACAACCTCAGCGGTATAGTTCGCTGGAGCTCTCTTTTTTTTTTTTCTTCTTGAAATGATTTATTTTAAAATCTCAAACATTTAGTACAGACAAAGAACGATTTATTTTTAAGCATAAAATAAACATCGCCATTTTGATCGAATACTTCGTTGTTCATTAATAAATAAAATTGTGTTTAGAAGATTACGCACAATAATTCCTTCAACTTTCTTTTCTCCGTTTTTTTTTTTTTCACATCGACGCGCAATATCAAGTTTCGTTCAAATCGGGCAACAAAAAAATATATTTAAAAAATCAATTCCCGATTCAGTGAAGTTTTGGTATGACGATCCATAAAGCGCAAGGACAAACCATGGAGAATGTGTTGATATACCTCGAGAAACCGGTATTTCAGCACGGACAACTGTATGTGGCTATTAGCCGAGGAAAGTTGAAGGAAAATGTCAAAAGTATTCCTGAAGGATGGGAGATCAACCAAGAATGTTGTCATTAAACGCGTGCTTCATTGAACGATGACTCCTGAGATAAATGTTCAAATCTTCTTAAAGTTAAAGTTTGACCACAAAATAATATTAAAGTGTTGTCTTTTTTTTTTTCTTTTTTCTTCATCAACCACTGTCACAACGGGATCTCAACGTGTTCATGGGTCGTCTAGTTTAATATCATCATTATGAACGAGAAGAAGATTTGCCGGTTTTGACTGATCTTAGTTTTTTTTGCTTCATGGTCTGGAATACTGAAAAGTGATCCCTCTCGAGACAATCAACTGAGCAAACCAAGTAGGCTCTCATATGTAACCGAAGTGACTTTTTCAAGAAGACACTCCAACTTTAGTTTGGTATATAGTGGGTTGTGGGTGCAGCTGACATTTTTTTCTGTGCCAAACCTGCATAGAAAGTGCTGGCACACTCTCCGATAACCATCAACTTCATTTATTGATTTACCTCCTGTAATCATTCACACAGCGTTTATAAACAAACAATTCACTTCACATTACCATCATCATCAGATATTTTCAGTCCACTGCTGGACGAAAGCATCAGCGATTTGACACCATGTTGCTCTGTCTCTTGCTTTGTTGTTCCAATTGACTCTTCCCCGATATTTGTCTATTTCACCCGTCCATCTGAGGTGTTGCCATCCCCTGTTCCTGTTGCCATCCATAGGTCTCCATGTTGTTAATATTGTTGTCCACCTGTTATCTGACCTTCGGCTAATTTCCTGAGACTGATTATTTTGAAGAGATCCTCAGTTTTGGGTCGTTATCCGACAAATTTATTTGTCTTCCTATCCCTGTATGTAATACTTCACGTATTATTACCCTCACTGAAGGAAAGGGAATTGCGTTTCGGTCCAATGGTCTGTCTGTCTGTCTGTCTGTTTGTCCGCACAGTATTTTAGTGTTTTTCTCCGCAAAGGCTTGTCAGATTGAGACGAAATTTTCACCATTGGAGCGACTACTCATGTAGAATTTTTTTTTGATCATTATGTCATCATAGATCACGTGGTGTTGCAGTCATGTTAGAAAAATGGAAAAACTTTGGACCTCTGTATCTAAAACCGCACCAAGGAAAAAACTGAAACTTCACACATGGCAAGTAGTTGTAATGGGGAATAAATGTGATTTTGATGACATCATATTTGCCTTCGTTAAGACGTCATAATTGCAGATGTGGAATGCTACATCTGATCAGTATTAAAATTTGTGAAGGTCATCTCGGGATAACATGGTCCACAGAAAAAAAAATTGCTGACATCATTGGTCACATGATTTGGCAGCCATATTGTTTTTTTTTTTTTTAAGATTCAAAAATCTGTTTCTCTGAAGTGGCTGAACAGATCGAGGTGAAACTTTACATGTATGATCGCTTATCCATGAGGAACAAAAGGTTCACACACATGATGTCAGTGGTCACATGGCTTGGCAGCCATATTGGATTTACCCAAAAACCTATAAAAATCTTCGCCAGAACGGCTGGACAGATCGAGGGGAAACTTTACACAAATGTTCCCCAAGTCTTGGCGATACCAGGGTATTCATGAATAATTGATGTCACATGGTCTGGCAGCCATATTGGATTGAGTGAAAATCTTCAAAATATACTTTCTCTTGAAACGCTGAATCAATCGATGTGAAACTTAACAATTATGATCGAGAAAAGATGGGGAATATATGTTTTAAATTTCACCCTGATCGACCACATGGTCTAGCGGCCAGAATTATTTAATTTTTTGATCTGGGTTCTTTTTTTTTTGTTTTTTGTTTTTGTTTGAATAAGTCTCACTTGGCTGTGCCTGGATGGGTTTGGGGGTAGAGGAGTAGCAGCTGAAATGCAAATCCTATCCAGGTTCCTCCTGATGACTCAATCTTTGCTTTTTGCTTGTTAATTATGCAACACACCAGGACGCAAACACCACACAAAAGTCCTTGCGAGTTTCTGCAATCTCAGATTTCTCTTTTTCTTGTTTTCCATATTGTGTTGGGCTGTTGTCAACTTTTTCTCCATTTTTGTTGTTGATGCCAAAGTCTCTGCCCCATAGAAGATAGTTGGAATAATGAATGTACAGATTGAAAACTTTCCTTTTCAGAGATATTGGAAAGCTACCTCTCATGATGTTGCGAAGTTTTCCGTATTGTCTCCATCCAAGTATTTTTCTCTTTATTTCTTGTTTTTGATTCATTTCCTTGTGGTTAAAGCTTTCTGAGGTACATGGATTCTTCTACTTATTCTATTTGGTTTCCCTAAAATTATGATTTCTCCATGGTACATGGGGGTGGGGGGAGGTCATTACTGCTTTAGTTTTTGACATGTTCATCTTCAGGCCCCAATTCCTGTTGGCTTCAGCGAATTCCCTGAGAATGGTTTCAATTTTCTCTAAGCTTTGTTCTATGACAACAATGTCATCTCTAAGTCTTATATGGTTAAACTTTTCTCCATTAATGGTGACACCCTTATCTTCCCAATGAAGTGATCAAAATATGTACTCCAAACAGGCCGTGAATAATTTTTGAGAGATTGTGTCACCTCGTCTTAAGCCCCTTGTTTGATGTTGATCTTACCACTTCCTTTGTGTAGCGGATCTGTAGTTGTACAATCTGTGTAAATATCTTCCAGTAATTCAATATATTTCCTTTCCACTCCTTGTTGTTGTCATGTGTCCAGCACTGTCTGTTTTTAGAGTCAAATACCTTCTCGTAGTCTTCAAATACCATGCAGAGAGGTTTATTATATTCCTGACATTTTTATTTGAGTCGATTGATGGTGTGTATTGGTCGAGGGTGGAATATCCACTTGTAAAGCCTACTAGCTCTCATGGTTGGATGCTATCTTGATTACATTCCATTTGATTGGTCAGGACCCTTGAAAAAGTTAATATATACAGGTAGTAGGCTGATTGGACAATAGGTATTAAGATCTCATTTGTCTCCCTTTTTGAAGAGGATAACCATGTTGGCTTCTTTCCATTGCTTGTGAACGTTCCCTCGTCTTAAGCAAGCTGTGTATAGTTTAGCAATCTGGATTGTGATGGTGTCTTCTTCTTACATAATTGTATATATTAATACGGTATCCGGCCATAGTGCCTTGCCTCTTTACATGTTTTGTAATGCATGTTTAATTTTCCAGTTTGTGATATCTGGTGTCTCTCTGGCTGTTGTTTCATGCACCTATTGAACCCCTTTGTCACTGTGGTCAAGGTATTTATAAAATCCTCTATTCGTTGTAACATTTTGTCTTGATCTCTAATTTCATGTCCATTTTAGTCAAGCAGTGTTATGATCTTTTGTTTGCCATCATATAGTTTTCTGGTTTGTTTTCTTTGGGTTTCTGTTGTTTTCTGTCATTTCCTTTCACTTTCAAGTGTTATATTTCCTGATGTTTTCTCTCATCTTCTTTCTCATCGTTTTTCATGTTTCTACGTAACAATCCACATTTTGAATTCCAATTCCATCTATTTTAATTTCCCTTCTCTTTTTGTAAGTTGTTTGGTGCTGTCTGAAATTTTGGATACCTGTTTCTTTCTTTACCTGTTGCCTTCAATGCACTTTCTTGAATGATATCAGCTATCTGATTGTTCCATCTATTCAGGTCAGTGTCCTCTTCCTCCTGAAGTACCTGAAACCAGTTTTTAAGCTCCATTTGAAATTCTTCTTTCTCAGATTTCAGGTTTTCTCGATCTGCTTTCTGTGTTTTGCTCTCAACAATTTCTGTCTCTAATCTTGTATCAATCTATATTTTGCATAAAACATTCCATCATTACTTCCTGTATTCATTTTGTTGAATACTTCCATGTCCTAGACAATGTTTAATTCGTTTCTTAAGACGAAATATCAAAGGCTATGTGGCCACGGCCTCACGCGGGGATGTGGGGGGGGGGGGGCTTGGGGCATAAATTATCGATGCAAATGTGTACCGTGTGGCACCACCGGGTGCTGATGGCAGAGGGTGTTACAATTTCCTTTTTTACCTGGGCAACACTGAGGTTAAAGCACTCTCTTCACACGGGTAAGTTTGTACTCCTTCCCTTCTCCCCCCCCCCCCAAAATAATGGATGGGCCTGCCAATGCCTGTCATCGTGTCTGGGACACTTCGAGCGAGAAGGGACATCAGGATGAACCGGCCGGGGGGGGGGTCAAATGGGATGGGGGAGGGGGAGCGAGACACCTCAGAGGCTGTTTTGAGTTCGCAAAGTGATGCCAAAGTGACCAATATAGCAATTTTTGGCAAACAGTATGACCAATTGGTTCGTCAGCGAAGCCACGGGTAGGCTCTGCTCGTTCGTGATAACTTTTCTTCGGTTTGTGACAATATGTTGTTGTATCTTGCATATTGAAAGGACAACAAGGTATCACTAGTTTATGCCAAACAACTGACTGATTCTATAATGAAAGGCTGTGTAAGCCAGAAAGTTTGTGGTTTTAATGTTGTGCTTACAAACCGATTACAAAATGGCCATTTTAAATGATGTAGATAATTTTAAGTTTGCATCTTGTACCTCTGGCCATTGCGCTGGATGTTGAAATGTGCACAGCTGAAGCAATCCTTGGCTTCTGGGCCAAAGCACGCCTGATTGGTGTTGCACTCCTTGTGGCAGGGACCTGTTAATAACAGGGCAGTGGATGAATGTGGTCGACACCATACTGCTAAAATGTAATGTGAGGGTAGTTAAGGTTAAACTCCACTTTTTGTTCTCGATCATCGTAAGATAATAATTTAACACATTCTTGGAAGTTTGTGCATTGGCACCAGTAATTTGCATCTGGGTATTGTGAAAAAAGTGGTGGGTATAAATTGCTGAGACGTTTCTTGTGAAGTTTCTTGTGAAAGTCAATCAAAAAGTGGCCAAAATTTACCAATTAGCTTTCACTACGGGTACATGGGTCTCTCACATAGAAATGGGTTTGAGTGGTGCAAAAAAAATTAAAAGTGGATGTCAATCAATGGAGTCAAACATATGTATAGCAACTCCACAAAATGTGCAGGATAACCATCACATTCAACCGCTAACCACCATCGAGCATCAGCATTCATCAAACGACGCTTGAACTCCAAGATTCAACACACACGTGCCACTCGGTGAATGGCATGCAGTAAACACCGAGAACTGTTGCACATCCCCTCAAGGCCTTCAAAACAGTTGTTCACCACCACCTCTTATCGTCCCCCATCCAAATCCTCGATCTTTTCTACCCCCGTTAATCCACCCCAAATCCACCTCCTTCAAATTCCATGCTTTCCTTCCTGAAAGTCCCTGTAATGTCCATCTTGTATACCCCTTGTTCCCCGCCCCATCCCTCTCGCTTCCACACATCACCTAATGTCTCTGTTCCCCACTGTTTTGTCCTTCCCACTCTCACCCCTCTTGTCTCATGCCTCCCCCCCCCCTTGTTGTGCATTGTGTGTTTGCTCTCATATGAGCCTCGACAATGTATACAAAAACAATAAATCTCACAGAGCCCCGATTCCATTCATAAGGCTACCACACAAACAGTTTACTCCACCCTGCCTCACCATTGTAACTGGATGTGTTTCCGGTGCCTGATTTTGTTTCCGTGCTCCAAGGCCATTGTAACGACCGAGAGTCTCGATCCCCTCGTGGTTGTGCTACAACCACAGGCTCCACTGTTCCATGCAGAATCAGCGTCCATTCTTTCAAACGCCCTACAAATGAACATGTAAATAACACATCCAAGTCAAAAGGGATGTAGTTTGAAGGGGAGAGGAGAGTGTTTTACATCTTGCGCATTGTTTGTAAAGTGCAAGTGATATGAAAAATGACTTAATGCCAAACATAACTAGCTATGTACTAACCCTACAGTGGGCATGGAATGGACTGTATCATATGTTCGTGATAATTTTAATAAACTATGGTCTACAATGTACTCAATAGACGTACTCACATTGTAATACATGCTTAATACACATGCTCACGTTGTACTACTGTATTGATGTATGCATGTTGTGCAATACATACTTAATAGAAGTACCCACATTGTGATATATACTTATCTAGTAAAGGTACCCGGCGTTGCCCGGCAATGCCAGGTCCCTCCTCCCACCTAATCTCCTGCCTCCTCTCACCCCACTCATCTTTCTCGACTACCACTCCACCCATTCCTCTCCCTCCTCTCACCTCCATCCTTTCACTCCCTCTACGCATGCTACTCCCTCTCCCTCCCCAACCCCCTCCTCCTGGACTCCCACTCCACCCATTTCCCCTCCCTCCTCCATTATAATTTTGTTTATGAATCTTCAAGATATTGAACAGAAATATCAACAAAATTGAACGTATTATTGTAATGTTTTTGTGTGGACAATATTGAATGTTTTTCCATCAAGGGTCAGAACATGTAAATTGTGTTTTGGTGTTCCAGCTCTCGAGTAAGCCACATATAGTTGACCACGTGAAAAAGATATTTGAAATCTGTTTTGTTGTCAGACAATCAGAACGCACTCTCACAACAACTCTATCTGTATATGGATCAAAATCGCTTGTTTTTAAATATTTGGAATGGAGTGGAAATTTTTCAGAGTAAATTAATTGAAATATTATTCCAATAAAATACTATACATAGGGTTCTGGCGATCGTCTTTTTTCCTGTGCAGCACAAGGCTGCGAGTGGCGTCATTGACTGAGGGTGCGGCCGTGCTGCTGATGCAGTGCCCCTGTAGGTTAGAGCAGGAATTTGGAATTTGGCCAGGATTCCATGGATGGCTTCCCTACTCTTTGTGAAGGACGCCTCGATGGGATCTTTAATATCCGCCAACTCATTCCGGCAGATGCGACACCCAGTTTAACATCCATCCGAGGGAGGGCACACATTTTGATGAATCACCCTGTCTGTGAAACACCGGGATGACAGTCTATAGCTGGGTTGAGATTCAAACCCAGGCTAGACAGCTTAGAGCTGAATGTGTACCTCTCGGCCACCCTGTCATTGAGTGGGGATGCATTGCTTTGTAGCCACTGAAAACATTTTTGAATTCTCTCTTGAACTTGTAGTTCGCTTTACTCATTCCAATCTTCTTGTGAATTTTGCCTTCTAAACTCCAGGGATTTCCCCATGGAGAACTGATCCGCGATCTCCATGCCCACTGTTCACGCAGCAGGAGCTTTCACCCGCACCACAAAGGTTAACATGAATCCCCAGCAGAGCACCACGGCCAAAACACCAATCTTGATGAGGTTGAAATCAACATTTAATATCACTTATCACACAACGCGCCCCACTGGGCCAAAAACCATGCTCGCCCGTAATGACCCCTGCTCGTTGCACTCAATGAATTACATTTCTGGCCTATTCCTTAATCTTTTCTTCTCTCAATATAATTGTCAGAACAATCAAAATCGCAAACTTTAATACTTTGCAAATTTCACGTTCTTGTGTAAATATGGAGAAGGTGGAAGCATAGCCTTCCTTTAAAGAAATACGCTTATACACTTAGTCATAAAATCTGTGTTTTCTTTAAATTTTAAGATTTCATTCCAGATTTCGAGAATTATTTAGTGCATGAGATCCGATCCTCAAATCCAAACACACGTATGTTGATTATACACTTTAATTAGTCCG
The DNA here is from genome assembly GCF_056783735.1 of Eptatretus burgeri. Taxonomy (NCBI): domain Eukaryota; kingdom Metazoa; phylum Chordata; class Myxini; order Myxiniformes; family Myxinidae; genus Eptatretus; species Eptatretus burgeri. The sequence goes on from NC_140971.1 coordinate 91,466,285, forward strand.
TTAGAGTCGATCGTGTTTCCAAGGCAAGGCATATTTAGTAGGCCGAATCAAAATGGTGGCTAAGACTCCTGTGAGATGAAATTGGTCTGACAAAGGATAAGCTTTTTATGAAACTTATCTGTTAATTATCTTCAAAAGGGGTGTTTAAATTAACCCAAACACCAAGTTTTCATTCTGGCACTCCCTTGGAGTTTCCTTAGTATGCAAATTTTTGGATGATAGGTTTCATGGTTTTGGAGTTATGGAGGAGACACGTACATTGACTGACCAACACACACTGACATTTATTATTATGGATAGACATATTGACAACGTGCTGTGGATATAAGGACAGAGCCTGAACTGTGTTTGTGCATTTGGCTGAAATTTGTTCTTGTCCCACACCCTCTTTGTGACAAAGTCCCCTTACCATCACCCCCCCATCCCCAATCATCATCTACCCTGATCTTCTTCTTCTTCTTTCGGCTGCTCCCGTTTGGGGTCGCCACAGCGGATCATCCGTATGATCCGCATAATGATTTGGCACATGTTTTGCGCCGGATGCCCTTCCTGACGCAACCCTGGTCGCCTCTTACGACACAGGGATATGGTACACCTATTTTAATCGGGGTATACACTGGCCCAGTGCACTGGTACTCATTTCGCCGACCTCAGAAGGATGACAGGCTGAGTCAACCCCCTGGTGTATTAATTCAGTGGCCCAACGGGGCTTGAACTTGGGACCTTTTGGATCCCAAGCCGCTGCCCTAACCACTGCGCAAATACCAGGCTCCATCATCTACCCTGATATGTTTCATATATATATATATATATATATATATATATATATATATATATATATATATATATATATATATATATATATATATATATATATATATATATATATATATATACACGTTAATGTTAATGCTTTGGTTATATGACAGTAAAAGTCTTGTGTATTCATTATTCACATTTATGCCTCTTGTGTTTTCATTATATTCATTTATCAGGTTCTGCAGAGGGGTAATTGGACTTTGTAAACACCGTGTAGATTGGAAAATTGTTACCTTAGAAGTGGAATTGTATGTTGTTTGTTGAATGTATGCTGGTGAATGTGCCGTTTATGTTTCAGGATTAAGTTTGCCATAGATATATAAATATGGGACCGTTCAGGAAGAAGATGATGCACCGCCAACTTTGACCGCTTCTGGAAAAGTTTTATTTGTCTTTAAATGTCTGGTAATTGTTTTATATTTATTTATATGGATGTGTACTCCAATATAACTGTCATTAATCAAAAAGGCTTCGGCACTAAACGACGATTTTAAAAGAAATGAAAAAATTTTAGAAAAGAAATCAAAAAAAAAATCAAACTTTCTTTTTCAAATTTTTTTATTATTTTTATTTTTGCCAAAAACACTCCCAGGCACTCACTGATGAACTTCTCAAAGTTTGACAAAGATCTGAGTGGCGATCTCTCAGAAAAATGGTGACAGACAGACACACATATGGCTCTCTTGCAGCATCGATTAATATTGTGCTAACATTAAGATCTCAGGTATTCAGTCAGTGATCTTCGTATAATGAGTGATTTGGAATCAAGCCATGACAATAAAATGGTACACGAACATACACTACCAGTAAAAAGTTTTAGAACACCCCCATTTCTCCAGTTTTTACTGAAATTTAAGCAGTTTAATGTTTCAATGTGCTCTGAAATTAAAGCAGAGAACAAATAAACAATTGCAGATAAAAAAGAAATCATGGAATCGTTTTGTTGAACAAAATTGAATTAAAATTTTTGACTCATCAAAGTGGCCACCTTTTGAAGATATAACAGCCGAACATACTCGTGGCATTCTTTCTACAATGGAAATCAAATATTGTTCGGAAAGTTCTTCCCAACATTGTTGCAGAAGTTCCTACAAATGTGGTGCACTTGTAGGTTGCTTTGCTTTCACCCTTCTGTCCAGTTCATCCCAAACCAGTCGATGGGGTTTAAGTCTGGAGAATGTGCTGCCATTCCATGATTTGAAGCCGACCATCTTGTTCTTTTCTTCTAAGGTAGTTCTGACATAGCCTGGAGGTATGTTTTGAGTCATTATCTTGTTTAGGATGAACGCCTGACCAACTAGGCGTAGACCAGAGGAGAATTCGCCTAGTTTGCATGGTGCTGCAAAATGCTGTGGTAGCCCTTTTGGGTCAGGGTGCCAGTCACTCTGTGCAAGTCGCCGACTCTGGATCCAGCAAAAGAGCCCCAGATCATCACGCTTCCTCCTCAATGTTTGATAGTTGGTGTCACACTGAGGAACCATCCTTTCGCCGACTCGACGGCATACAAAAACCCTGCGTGATGAACCGAAGATTTCAAATTTTGATTCATCGGTCCATAAGACCTTCTTCCAGTTTTCAGTAGTCCACTGGCGGTACTTCATGGCCCATGCAAGCCTCGTTTTCTTATATTGCCATGTTAGCAATGGCTTTCTTACTGCGACTCGACCTGTCAAACCTGCGGCTCGAAGTCTTCTCTTCACAGTTGAAACTGCGACTTCCTTACTGCGACCAGTGTTAAGCTGTGCTTGAAGCTGCTGTCCTGTGAGCCACTGATCACGCAAGCTGTTGACTCTCAGAAACTTGTCTTCTGATTGTGTTGTGGCTTTGGGTCTGCCAGACCTCTTCCTGTCAGAGTTTCCTCCAGTTTCCAAGTGCCTTTTGATGGTGTTGGAAACTGTACTCACCGCCACCTTGGCTTCTTTGCAATTTCTCTAAAGGAAAGACCTACACTTTTAAGGGTTATAATGGTTTGTCTGTCTTCCTTTGTTAATTGTCTTTTTCTCGCCATAATAACAATATACTACTTCCTGCAGTGTAATATTGTCCAAATAATGCTTCAGAGGGTGCAACAACACAGTCTGTTCCAACACTGCTTTTATACAGACAGAGGGTTTGTAACTAATCAACAAAAGTTGGGACACCTGTAGGAAGTGTTTGCATCAACTTTCAAGGCTCAATTTACTTCCATTGCTGCAGAACAGCTGCAGTTGCTCACCCATTTCTGTTCCCTGAAAAGGGCCTTTTTTAGCAACTCTGAAATTTACATTATTTTTCAGTTTTTGGAAACCTAAACTTTTTTTTTTAAATCTCTGGCAGTTTATCGCTAATCTTTGTACCATTTCAGGTTATTCACTGGACTTGAACTGCTTAAATTCCAGTAAAATCTGGAAAAATGGGGGTGTTCTAAAACTTTTGATCACCACCATGTGTAAGGCTGTCTCATGTGGTGCTATATGATACGTATTTTCATCGAGAGAATTTGGGTGCTTCCCCACCCTGAACCCCTGGGACAATTAATTGTATTTATCCCCTAAAATCCAGCCATGCACCCTCCAAGTTCAACCAGCACTTTTCAACTAATTCCATGCAGTGGTTCATTTCAAGTAATGTTCCCACTTCCAGGAGTACGATTTCTTTTTTTCCACCTGAAAGCTTCCTGTACACACAGTGAGTACAAACGACAACCAGTTTGCAAATCATTCCATCCAGCGGTTCAGGAGTGTAGAAAAGTCAAACAAAAACACACACACACACACACACACACACACACACACACACACACACACACACACACACACACACACACACACACACACACACACATATACACACACACACACACACACACACACACACACACACACATACACTTCTCAAATTACATAGTATGATATAGAGGAGCCTTACCATATACTCTTTATAGAGCTTTGGTGCTGCCAAAAGTTTCTTGGCAGTTGTTATGCTGGGTGGTTTCCCATTGCCCTCCGAGTTAGTCAGTTGGATAAGGAATTTGTAATTTGTTTAGAATGGTGGACCTAAATTGCCCACTCTTCACGAAGGACACCGTGGGATCTTTATCGTCCATCCCCAACTTCTTCTTCTTCCTTTGTATGCAGCATAAGGCTGTGGGATCGCATCATTGGCTGAGGGTGTAGCTGTAGCTGTACTACTGATGCAATGCTCTCTGTAGGTTCATGCAGGCAATTGGAATTTTGCCAGGGTGCCGGTGTGCGGTGATAGATTACCTCCTCTTTGCGAAGGACAAAGTGGAATATTTAACATCCATATCAACTAATGTTGGCAGATGGGATGCCCAGTTTGATATCTATCCGAGGGATATATTGTTGTAATATATATATATATATATATATATATATATATATATATATATATATATATATATATATATATATATATATATATATGTCTGCCATTGCTCCCTCCACCCTCCTCTACACATTCACACCCACCTGAATCCTCCTCCATATATCTGCTTTGGACTTACCATCCCCAGTCACTGTTCCTCACAGATACTCAAACCTATTTCCCTGCGTGATCTCCTTCCCCTCAAACCTGATATTCATTTGTTTTCTCTGCTGCCCGACCCATATCACTTCGGTCTTCTCCATACTCATCTTCAGCCCATGCTTCCCAAATGCTTACTTCTACTCCCCCAGTACTTCCTGCATTTCCAACCCACTCTTCGCCACAACAGCGAGATCGTCCGCATACAGCATCCTCCCCATACTACCACTCAAGCTCACCTTGCTGCTTACCAGCTCCATCACCATGATAAACATGTGTGGGCTCAGAGCGCTTCCCTGCCTCAAACCAATGTTCATGCTGAACTCCTCAGACATCCAAGAACAAAACAAACCTCTTCCCTTTGTTCCCTTGTACATCCCTTCCAACAACCTGACTTCTGCTTCTAGCACTCCCATTCATTTCAGTGTCACCATCACCATCTCTCTCGGGACAGTGTCGTCAGCCTTCTCCAGGTCCACAAATCTCAATACTATCTCACTTTGCACCTCCATCCTCTTCTCCATGAGCTGTCTCAGCGTGAACATCTCATCCATCGCCCCACCCTACCCTTTCTCACCACCTGCTGCTCTTCTTCGATCTCCATCTCCATGCTCTTGCTTATCTTCCCATCCAGAATCCTTTCCAGCACTTTCATTGCATGACTTCAGAGTGCAATGCCCCTGAACTTCCCTGGATCTTGAACATCACCCTTCCACTTCCATATCGGCACAATTAATCCTTTCCTTCACTCCACCGGAATCAAACCCTCGCTCATACATATATTCAACAGTGTCTTCATCCAACAGATTCCGAATTCTTCCGCTACGATTATCATCTCTGTACACACCTCATCAATGCCTGGCACTCTTCCCTTCTTCATCCTTTTCATTGTTGGCTGCATTTCCTTCTCCTTGATCTCCACCAACTCCACTTTCCCCTCTACATAACACGGTAGCTCCTGCTCACCATTGCTTCGTTCCTGGTTCAACAATTCTTTGTAATGTCCTTCCCACACCTTCAACACTGACCCCTCTTTGTCACTATCCTCCCGCCACCAACCTTAATCACTTCTCCCTTCTTCATATCTTTAACGTCTTCATCCCTGTCACAAGCCAATTTATATATCGTCTTCCTCCCACCATCCTCTTCCAACTTGTTGTACACCTCTTCCATATCATTCCTTGCCTTATCCACAGCTCTACTTGCTGCTTTCTTCTGCTCATACAGGTACAGCAACCCCACATCCGGCTGCCTCCCCCGATCCTTGATCTTCTCTATCCACTTCCAAACCTCCTTTTCACCAACTGCCTTCGCTACATCCTCCTTTCACCATACCTGGTTTCTATCCCTCGACAATGAACTCTTGCCCGACGTCCTTCCACACAAAACTTCGGCAATTCCCCTAAGCACCTCTCCATACTTTTTCCACTCCTCAAAACCTTATACTTCTTCGCTAAGTAGCTACTAACCTAGTCCTCCACCTCTCCTTGCACTCTGAGGACGTTTCCCCAACACTTCCCCCATAATAATCTTCTGACCCCTGCTCTTAACCTCCCTCCTTTTACTCATCCATACCACAAATACTACAGGCTTGTGCTGTGTGTTGACGTGCTCTCCCACCACTCCCTTACAATCCTTAACCCTCCACAACTGTCGCTTCCTTACCACCACCAAATTCAGTTTTCTCTGATGTCCACTCCTATAGGTAATCTTGTGGTTTTCCCACTTTTGAAAGAATGAACCAGCTGTGGCCATCCCATTCCTTGCCACCAGCCCCACCAGCAATTGATCCTCTCTAGTCCTCATTCCCCAACCAAATTTACCAAAACATTCCTCTTCACCCAGCTCCACTACTCCCACATGCACATTAAAGTCACCCATAATGCACAGCATCACATCCAGTTCAACTATTTCCATCATCCTTTCCAATTCGTCCCCAAATTCCAGCTTCTCTGTCCCAGACCTTCCCAGTTTGTGGCCCATATACCGACATAACATAAACCATTAGCCTCTGTATCACCACCCATACCATAACTATTCGTCTCTCCCATCTTTCCACTCTGACCACCTGCTTGCTGATCTCTTTCGAAAACATTATTCCCATGCCATAACTCCTTCCATCCCCACCTGCATTCAACAGTTTGTATGCTACCAACCTCCTCACCCTGTCTCTTTTTCATTTGGTCTCCCGCACACACAGCACTTCCAACCTCCTCCTCTGCATCATCTCCACCACATCGACCCCTCCCTCCCCATTTATCCCACATTCAAGCAACCTAGTCGGACCTCGCTTCTTAATCGCTGCTTGCCTGACAGAGCTAGTACCATCTTGGATATTTTGGGATGTCCAGGTCATCAATCAGCAGTGCTGCCCTGGCTGACCTGCTGGAACTACGACTCCAGCTTACTGTTCCCATCCTGTGCGCACGCACGCACGCACACACACCTCTCTTGCTGCTCACCTCCCCCCTTGTTCTCATTTTCACCCTCAACACTCGACTTCTCTCCTCCACATAATTCACTTCTCCCTCATCTGATTCACTCTTCCTTCAAGTGACTCACTCCTCCCCAACCAAAGTAAAAAAAAATAAAAAAATTTAAGCTTAAAAAACCCCCATAGGCCTAAAAAGTCTTTCCCATAATTATGTCGTGTCATTTTGTAGTTTTGTGTACACCGATTCACCAGAGGGAAGGAATAAATGGATGGGATTTGTTCCCATTTTCGTCCATTTTTTTCCTCCCTGCAAAAGAAAACTGCAATATGAAGCGTGCAATGATCCTCACATTTTTATAGGTAGAGCCACACAGTTTGAGATGGTATCATTCAAGTTTGGTTTGCTGTTTTATCCTGAAGATATTAAAATGGAATTGGTACAATCACTCAGGAAGTAACTATTCTGACATCGCACCTCAAGTTATCGGTGTAAAGGAGGTCTCTGTAATCCTCCTTCATCTCATAAAATTCAGCTCACAATTTATTTTGAAAATAAAAAATAAAAATAAAATTTGTTTTTAGATGAATTTCCCTCTTATATAAACATGCTGGAATTTTCTGTCCCCCCCCCCCTCACTTCCATCCTCCTCCAGCAGCTTCACCTCCTTTTATCTTCTCTTTTTATTCCCATTTTATCAAAACTACCTTTGGCTTTTCCTGCCTTGCACTTTCATCCTTCTCTCAATTTTTTTTTTCTTCCTGCACTTAATTCTTCGCATGCTTATTACGAGATCATACGAACGCCATTGTCATAAATCTGTACAATTATTGTTACTAATGTGACACACAGCCGATTTATACCCCTTCGCTGTGATCGGAAATATCCCCACAAAGTCACTACTTCGGGGCACAATCATTCCCCATACCGGTGGCCTTGGGATTTCGAAGTCGTGAGGGTGTGTCATAAATCTCTAGCCTCCATTTTCCACTTGCTTTTTCACCCCAGCAGTGGGTCGTCATAAACTCCCATGCTTGGAAACCATCTGGTGAGTGGTCAAAGGGTCTGTGAGAGATATTTGGGCAAAATGTGGAATTGGTAAATTATTTTAGCCATCTCTGGGGAAAAACAGCAAGATGCAAGTTCGTAGCAATATTCTAGAAAGTAATCCCAGGCAAAAAAAACTTTCCAGGGACATTCCTGGATTCCTGGACAAAATTCTAGGCAACAGGGACATTCCTTTCCTGTCGTGATTCTCTGCAGACCACTGTAGTCGGACTTGTTACCAACTATAGTATATGCGAGTACAACTTTCATACACTACAGTTCTAACTGTAGCATTTTTGCCTGGGATTGAAAGTATTTTGCTTGCTTCTCGCATGGCATTAGTGCGTACCTCTTGGAAGCGTGTAGAATCTGTACCTGTTTGCAAGCAGTTGGGAGCGCGTGCCTGCCGGTGAAGTGAGATAAATAGACAGGTCACTGCGACGTGGGTGGTTCAGGCTAACTCGTGCCACTACATGCTCCAGGTAAACGATGTGCAAATTTGCGTTATCCTTGCAGCCGAAAGCATGCGTTACTGATGTGAGACCTTGCTGAGGCCGGATCCATCTGTGAGGACAAAAGTAATAACCATGATAAAATAAAAACAAGTAATGCAAAAGCATGAACGACTAAGTGATATCACAACGGGATTAATAGGATTGTGGACTGGTTTTGTTTTGAAAAACATTACAAGGATATACTATACTAAGGAACTCAGACACGAGATTTTCTTGGAGGTACAAATGCTTAATCAAAACTTATTTGAGTTAAAAAAGAAAAAGAAAACTAGAGGCTTGTGCTATTTCCACTGCCCATTAACTTCATCTATACATTTACTTATGCAATACATACTAACCCGATTCCGACCATTAGTTTAATCAAACTTAAGATTTACATCCCTTTTGGAATAATTAATTTACATATTTTATCTCGAGACTCGTCATGCAGCCAGGGGTATCGACACACAATAGCAGACAGTTTTTGAATGATACCATGACTATTAATGTCTACAAACTAAATGCAAGAAGGACAAATAAGACGTTGGTGTTGAAGACGCAAATTGAGATATTCGACATGCATCGTGATAGAAAGTAGAAATCGTACTTAACGAACTTGGCGGGTTGGGAGTTAAGAACCCTGCGATGAGCCTCAACTTCGAACACAACTGTCCCTTTTGGGAAATTTGGACTTTAACGTGAGCATGAGTGGCCAGGGCCTTCAATGAGTCGCAGCGGTAGCTCGGTGCTCCTGGATCGTTGCCCTCATGATTCGACTGCAAGGCAGCTTGTTAAAGGAGACTTAATTGCTAGTTTTGGGGATGTGGAAGTGGATATGAATTTGAAGATGTGACTGGGGTTGCACTCTACTTTTGACAGTGGGTATTTCTGAGTTGCATAGAAGATGACAACAAAGCTGTCCGATTCGAAAATTTTTCCATGTTTTAGTTGAATCTGCCGCAGCTGCTTCCACCTCAAAGCGAAATTTTTCGAACCAGATTTGTCGTGTTCTTCTGTTGTATATCCGTGCCTGTGCTTCCGTTTGTGTTTCTGGCCGATTGTCTTTGTGAGATCGACCCTTTTTGTGCTGGATTTGTCGAATTTGTTTTTGTTTTGATCAAGGCCTACTCCTACTGCTTCGGTAGTTGCTATGAAAATTATTTGTCCTTTTTTGTTGCCGTGTTCCTCATTTTGCTTCTTTCTTCCCAAATATTGTGCTTCGTACCTCCTCAACGTTATCCTATTTCACCTCCTCGCTTCAAAAAACAAAATAATAATGAACTTCTTTTATTCACTCCACAGTTATCTTATTCCATTTAATTTCCTACTACTTGTACTTCCTGGACTCCATTCTTTTTTCCATCTTTTCTCAATATCTCCAAACTGATCAAATCTTCATATTGCTTGTTTCTTCGTTCCTTTAAAATCATTTTAAAATGCTTCACTTTCCTTATTTCACCATCAGAAGTAACCCACATGTTCTTCTTCTTCTTCACTACAATCTATTAATCTTCTTCTTCACAAATATTATTTCCCAAAACTGTCTCTCAGCAAAGTGCTTGGTCCACCAACCCCCCCCCCCTACATAAAACACCACCTTTCTCTGTGCCTTCAACAAAAATTCTTACCTCCAAAACCATATTCCTTATCTACATTTGTCCAGTTTGGGGATGTGTAATCAGCATCCCCACCCTCCCCCCCACCCCCATTCGTTTCCCCTATTTCCACATCCACTCCACCCCTCAAAGCTGCACTTCCCTCCTTTCTGCATCCCTCGTCCCACCCTCTCAATGCTTCCCTCGCACCCCACCCCCTCACCCCACCACTCAAACCTCACGTCTCACCCTGCCCCACAAAGCATCCCCCCACCCCCTTCATCATGCCTCCTACACTATCCATAACTGTGCAGACCTCAAAAATCTGAGGTTTCCACTCCAACCTGACAGTTCTCTCAATCTAGGTCACTGCTGATAAACCGGACATCATCTGTTTAACAGAATCCTTCCTCCCACAGCACATCTATGACTCCTTACTGTCTCTCTCCGGCTATTGTCTCCTCCGATTGTATTGGCCTGAACCCAGCTCGAGTGGCAGAGTTACTCTTTAAATCAAGAACTCAATTTCTCACTGCCTTTGTATTGATCTTACACCTCCCAACCAAGCCTGCTGTTGGCTTAACAGTTAAAGTACTTGGCTTAAGATTTTAGGGTCTTGAGTTTGAACTCCTGTCAGGCTGTTGAATTAACACCAGGTAGGGTTGATTTAGCCTGTCATCCTTCTGGCATCGGCAAAATGAGTACCAGCATGCTGGCAACAGGGACATTGAATTAGCAGCACAGCCACGTCCCCAGAAAAATGATGCAGCCAAGCAGCCACAGGCTGCATATGAATAATTAAAAAAAACCTCCCAACCACGAGGAGTATCTTCGGCTGTGACTTCCCCTCCGCTCCCACCTATTGTTTGTCAGTGTGTTGTACCCTCCTCCAAAAAGTGATGACTCCATCTCTCATGCAGACAACATGAACCAGCTTTTAACCAATCATCCCAACTCTCTCTTTCTCATGTGTGGCAATTTCAACTGTCACCATGCAACTTGGCTGAATACCTCTCTCAACAGCCGTGGCACTTCAGCAAAGGATTTCTGTCACTCCATGGGACTGACTTTCCGACCTGGCTTCATCGCAATGGCATATCTTCCCTTCTGTACTTGGTGGTGACAAACTTCCCCGCTGATGTCTCCTGCTCTGCCTCTACTCCAATTGCTTCATCTGATCATATGCTTGTGAGTCAACATCTCTCTGGCTATTTTCAAAGAGCTACTTCAACGCTTGTGAGTCTGGCAGTTCACTTAGGCATATGGGCAGGGACTGCAAGCAGCCATCTCTCTTCAGTACTGGTCTCCCACATCTACGACCCCTGATGTTAACTCAGCCTCGGAATTCTTCCACAGAAACCTGTTCTCTCTCTGGAACAGATTCACCCCCATCTGGTCTTCAGTTATCCTACCCTTATTCCCACTCATGGTACACTGAATCCTGTGGTGGGGCAATTGCTCTGAAACAACTTGCCTTCTCTTCCTGGAAAGCTAACCCCATCGAAGGCAATCTCAGCGCATTCCAAAAAGCACCGCAACAAGTGTGTGTCCACTCTCAGGAGAGCCAGAAAATATTTGTCCGACCTCAAAATGGAACTTTCAGACTTGTCTGCCTCCTCTAAAGCCTGGTGGCATCTTGTCGTCTTTCTCTGGCATATGCTCAACTTCCATCAGTTCTCTCACTTCAAATGGCACCAGAGCCGTCTCTGCTTGTGAGAAGGCCGAATGCCTCATTTCTGTGTTTGCTTCCAAATCTGATGTTTCTAACCCCTTGTTCTCTATACCTACCCTACCCAGGCACACCCAACTGCTCCTATATGTCTTTTGCACCTGAGAAGGTCAGAAGTTTCAGGCATCCCTCAATTTGGATTATACAAATGGACGGGACGGTATCAGCTCACGTGTCCTAAAAACTTGCTCTGCTTCTCTTGCACTTCCTCTTTCTGCTATTTTCACCCTGTCATTTGCCTTTGGTCATTTTCCATCTGCTTGGGAATCAGCCAATACCACTGCATTACCTAAAATGATCCCCTTAATGACAGACCGATTAGCTTACATCAAATCATCAGCAAGGTCAGAGAATCCATCATGGCAGTTGATATGACATCCTTCCTTTTCTCCAAGGGCCTAATCTCAGATCACCAATTTGGATTCAGACCAGGTCACTCCACCTTCAACATGCTGCTCCTACTCTCCCAACAATTAATGGAGGCCCTCAATATCAGACACGAGATCAGGGCCGTCTCTCTAGACGTATCTCAAACTTTTGATACAGTCTGGCAATCCCGCCTTGTTCTCCAAAACTCTCTGCCTGTGCTTGGAATCCAAGGCGAACTCCACACATGGCTTACTGACTTCTTCTACTCTTGTGGCCAAAGTGTGGCTCTCAATGGAATACTTTCATCTCTTGTTATGGCTGGAGTGTCCTAAGGCAATGTCATTGGCCTAGTCCTATTCCTTATCTTCATCAATGATCTCTCTGAGAAATCCTCTTTATCTATTTGCTGATGACTTCTCCCTCTGCCTTGACATCCCTCATCTTTCAAATGAGCAGGCAGCAGCCTCTTCCCTCTCTTCAGACCTTGACAAGGTCTGGACTGGTCAACCACTTGGAATATGTCCTTCAATACAAACAAATCTCTATCTCTCTCTCTTTCTGAAAGGACTGTATGGCAAACCCCACTATTGACTTTCTTAACAATCCTCTTGAAGTTCAGTCCTGGGTCTCAATATGAGCCATGATCTTTCTTTGGAAAACTGCATTTCAAAGTTGGCCTCCAAAGCCAGTCACTGACTGGGCATCTTCCATCAAACAGTCCTTCCTTTGGCACACCTGAACTCGTATCCACTGGCAAAGCCTTCATCTGCAGCTTGATGGAGTACTGCTCTCCCCTCCGGGCTGGCTCCCTTGCCTCACATCTTGCTCACCTTGATGCCATAGAAAACAAGGCCTTAAAGATTATTGGAATCTTCTGTGATGAAGCTGAGTCTATGGGCCTATTACTTTCCCATCGCAGACAGGTCGGTGGTCTCTGTCTTCTACCACCCCCTTTTGGTCCTCTGCACTTACCCTCTTTAGGTTTCTGCACCTTCTGCACATACCGTACACCCCCCCCCCCAACCCAGGTTTGTGCAGGGCTCACACAGTCCACCGTCCACCCCTTTCTAGTAAAACTACCTGAATCCAGGATCACTGCTCACCTACACTCATTTGTTCCTCTTTTTTCCTGCCTGTGGAACTAACTTCCACAATCTCTTCAATCGCTTTGTTCCCTCCATGTCTGGGTAGTTTTACCTATTTAGGTAGTTTTAGAATGTAGAATGAATTCTATTTAGGCAGTTTTACCAAATTTCCAGTTTTTCCATCCTCAGAGTTTACTTCTGTACCTTGTCCACCTCACGCATTCTCCCCTACCCCTCATTCCTGCCTCCCTCTATTTTTCCTTCAACCCTATTGGTGTTTTCCCCTTCTCTTTCTGGTGTTCCTTTTGTTCTGTTGTGTCCTGATCCATTCAGTGCTGTAGCTCTTTCACAAGCCTTGACTGTTTACAAAAAAAGTTTAAAAAGCCAGAAGTTGCATTTTAACTTGAATATATTACTGTAACATAAGGTCATTTTGTGATGTTCAGTGGGACAATGAAGGAGAAATTTCCTCATCCCCATGGATGCCAACCCATGGGGTATTCTCATTATATTCTACTTCTGCATTTGATTACGCTTTGAGATGTTTTATATTAAGATATTAACCAGGTGTTGGCTTCTGGTTAGGCTGGTGGCTTGGTATCCTCAGATCCTGAGTTCAAGCTCTGTTTCCACTGAATCAACACCAGGGGGTTGACTCAGCCCGTCATCCTTCTGAGGTTCGGCAAAATGAGTACCAGTGTAGCAGCCAAAGGCTGCACACGAAGGGAAGGGGTATTGACGGATTTATTAAATCTGGTATTGGTGTGGCGCAGGCATTATGAGCCGAATGGCCTCCTGTGCAAAATTTCCTTGTAATTTCTTGTAAAATTGATCAATCTGCAACATCCCTGGGCAGGCATCTCACTATGGTCAATTATTCACTGAAAGGATGCATGAAGAAGGTCCAAAAAGTGATGGCGCCCACTTGCAGTGAGATTAGTTTCATTAATCACGATACCGAGAATAATTATCAGTCATTAGCAGAGTACCCGCCCTATGGGCGATCTTTTTCCAGGCATGCATCTTCTTCTGATGCATACCTTTATTCAGGCGGTGTATAGGCAACTGACAGCACTGTAGGCAAAAGAAACATGAAGTTATGTGCATGAAGCAAAAACATACACGACCAGACTGCTTAATTCTCAGACTGCTCATTGAAACTTGATGTAACCTACCAGTCAGAAGTTTTAGAACACCCCCATTTTACAGTTTTTACTGGAATTTAAGCAGTTTCAAGTCCAGTGAATAACCTGAAGTTTCTACAAAGCTAAGCGGTAAACTGCCAGAGGTTCAGAATCAGAAGACAAGTTTCTGAGAGTCAACAGACCTGTAGTACCCTTGCCCACCTGGAGGTGGTGCTACACGATACACATTTACATAGAGAATTTGCGTCCCTCCCCCTCCCACCACAAGACCACCAGCGAAGGTAAAAACACCCCTATACATGAATTGGGGTCATGCTGATCCTATATAGCAAGTCTGGATGGAATCTGCCCACAACTGTAAGAGTTGCGTGACAAACAAACAAACACACAAATACTGATCCATGAATTATAGTAAGGATATCAATTAGTGGGAGAATACTGCACAGCACTATCGCTATCCCAGCACACTATACATAGCTTTATGGCTGCTGTAGGGTTATCATGTGGCGTTATTCACTGCCATGATACGTGCAGTGTCATCGCAGCGAAAACTAGAAGGGCACTTTGTAGAGCGCATACCTCCTCCACGTAATACCTGATCCACGAGAACATATCGGGCCCAATACATTTTTGAAATATCATGCTGTACAATACTGTATCGTTTTTAGGTCATCTCTACCGAGATGACCTAATAAAGCCGGACCAAATGTCCGTCCGTACGACCATCCGAACGTACGTCCGTCCATACGTCCGTCAACAATTTTTCTTTCCGATTTTGATGAAACTTAGTATGTGGGTAGAGGTCGATGAGTATTGCACAACGATATAACTTTTGTCCGGGTTCAAGGTCAGGGACGAGGTCACGTTAGTTATAAAAATCGCCATTTTCAAAACCTATCTCGTCTGCCATTCTACAAGATATTCGGCAACTGTTTATTGATTATGATAGTAAAAAATATTATCTTGTCTCTAACCGGACAGATTTTTGAATTTCCTTCCCGTTTGATCGTCACGTGATCTGGAAGATGGCCAAAAACGCCGATGCGATTCACAAAGAAGGAAGGAAGGAGAAATGAAATATAAATATAAAACACATTTTTAGCCTTTTTAGGTCATCTCTTCGAGCATGACCTAATAATATGGGTGTCGATGTCCTTCGATCAAAACGTCCGTCCGTTCACAATGAAGTTGAAGCGGGAGATCTGGTCATTAGTGGTCCTGATAGAGGTCGATGAGTTGTACACGATAGTATAACTTTCAAGGTCACCGAAGGTCAAGGTCAAGGTCACGAGGCCTTTGAAGTTGCGAAAATGACGATTTTCAAATTCTATCTCCTCCGGCATTTCTCAAGCGATCTTGAATTTGATTGTTGCATATGAATCTATGGGACAATATCTAAAATTTGATCAGGCTGGATTTTCGATATTCGTTTCGTTTTCGTGTCACATGACTTCAAAGTTGGCAAAAAATGCGAAAGTGATCATTTTCATGCGAAAATGACGATTTTCAAAATCTATCTCCTCCTACATTTCTCAAGCAATCTTGAATTTGATTGTGGCATATGAATCTATTGGACAATATCTAAATTTGGTCAGGCCGGATTTTCAATATTCACTTTCGTTTTCATGTCACGTGACTTCAAAGTTGGCGAAAAATGACGATTTTCAAAATCTATCTCCTCCTACATTTCTCAAGCGATCTTGAATTTGATTGTAGCATATGAATCTATGGGACAATATCTAACTTTGTTCAGGCCGGATTTTCGATATTCGCTTTCGTTTTCATGTCACGTGACTTCAAAGTTGGCAAAAAAAATGCAAAAATGACGATTTTCAAAATCTATCTCCTCCTACATTTTCTCAAGTGATCTTGAATTTGATTGTGGCATATGAATCTATGGGACAATATCTAAATTTGGTCGGGACGGATTTTCGAATTTCGCTTTCGTTTTTGCGTCACGTGACTTCAAAGTTTGCAAAAACTGCCCTACCTTCAGGAGGCTATATATTCTCTACTGGGCATGGTAAAAGTTAGTGAATGGTGTGATTGCATAGCAGCTGACCTTGTATATTATATATTTATACATTTTCCGCCAAAGGTGCAAAAGATTCAAAACCCAAAATGTAAACGTCGGCATTTATTTTCAAAATATAATTTCGTGCACGCGCGCCAAAATGCCGAGTCATCTTTAACCAAACTGCACAGTACGAGCTGCGCAGTGGAGCTGCGCATTGGAGCTGCGCAGTAGAACTGCGCAGTAGTCTTCGGTCATAACTGAACATTGAGAACTTGTGGTATTATTTCTCGCAGAGATGACCGTCACTCCCGCACGGGGGTAATTTTATATTTATACATTTTCCGCCGAAGGTGCAAAAGTTTCAAAACCCGAAATGTAAACGTCGGCATTTATTTTCAAAATATAATTTCGTGCGCGTGCGCCAAAATGCCGAGTCATCTTTAACCAAACTGCGTAGTAGAACTGCGCAGTAGTCCGGTCATGGCATCTGAGCAGTGGCCAGCGTGGTTCAGATTGACTGTGGTTTCTGGGGCGAAGGTGATTGTTAAGAAGTATGTCGGCGGTATAAATTTGAGTGACTGTATTGGTGATTTAATCAGCAACATCTTGACAACGAATATTCTGGCCGAATGATTGCATCAATTCAGTGCATCAGCAGGGATGATTCGCAGGCTCCTCTCGATCGTGCCAATATCTAACATAATCACCGGCGGACATAGGGCTGCAGGCTGTGGGGCGAGGCCACGGATCCCGGATGAGGGGATAAGTGACAAATTATGCTACATGCTTCGGGCTTTCTGATTAATATATCAATGAGTACATTCCATAATTAATGAATTAATAATTAATGAATCTGGCATACAAAATATTTTTTCATACCTGACATGTTACTTTGTGCAGTGTCACGAAACTTCTGTGGAATTAATTAATGAATTTGCTCGCTCTAACGATTTTTCAAACCTCAATATCTCTATAAATACTTAACCAATTTTCATTCTGAAAGTTGCATTATAATCAGTGAAGAATAATCTACAGGATTATCATAATTTTCGAGAGCTAAGCCTATTTTTTCGTTTTTTTTTTTACAACCGGAAGTGAAATGTCCCCAGAGAGTGGATGGACCGGAAAACCACGTGTTGCACTTACTGGTGATTCTGATGTGTTAATCCGGGTACTAAATGAACAATACATATTTATTAATTATGTCATTAGTAGTATTATCCTAGTGTATCTCTGTGAACTATTTCAATCTAAACGGTTAGTTTGGACTGTTCCGCGGTTACCTGAACTGAACATTGAGAACTTGTAGTATTATAGAGATGACCGTCACCCCCACACGGGGGTAATTTTTGGTCCTATCTTTCAATGGTGAAGAATCACTTGAAAAATCAAATAATTCTCGAATCCAGATCCGCATTTGGATCTTCAGCAAAATCGAATCAATTCGTCCTTGCCACACACCCAACCTGTCCACCAAGTTTCACCCGAATCCTTCCACAACTTTTTGAGATATCGTGAGTTTATTTTTTATTTTTTATTTTTTGAGATTGGCTCTATCTCTCAATGGTGAAGAATCACTTTAAAAATTCTCGTATCCAGATCCGGATCCGGATCTTCACCCAAATATAATCAGTTCGTCCTTGTCACACACCTTGCCTGTTCACAAAATTTCATCCGGATCCGCCAACAACTTTTTGAGATATCTTGTACACAAACAGACAGATAGACAGACAAACAGACAGAAAGGGGTGAAAACATAACCTCCTTCACCTTCGTGGCGGAGATAATCATCTAAATACAAGATCAATTGGAACGAGCGAATCCTTTTGAGGAAATTTGGAAATCTGCCTCCTAAAGGCTCCTCTCGATTTGCAAATACAAAATTATTGGCAGTTAAAGGATATGATGCATTTTATAGGCTTCTTGCACTCCAAGCTAGTTCAGCAATGTCATCAGGCTTTTTTGGACGTACATGTGACAAAGCACCTAATGCACCCCCCATCCCTCCTGGCAAAAGGCAGGGGGGGGGGGAGGGGAGGGAATTCTCACCTCCCCCCCCCACTGCTCAGGTGTGCCAGTCTAAACTACTGTTATGCCAGACAGATGTTGTCATTAATTTACTGTTTGCCTTCAGGCATGCTTGTTAATGTTTGGTACTGTTTATCATAGTAAAGGATTGTGCTACTGAGAGTAGTGTTCACAGTTGCTCCTGAAAGCCCTGAAATGGGGTAAACATTGCTGGTCTGCCTGCCTTTTCTTCTTCCACTTTGCTATGCCAATGGATGCTTCACAAAAGCTTTGTGTACAAGTTGGAGAGTTTTCAAGAACGCTCATTTTATTCTGTGGTATTCTTCAGACGCCAAAGCAGAATCAATATAAATTCTGCAAATTGAGTATTTGAACGACAAGGCATCGCAGAAGTTCATCGGCAATCTGTTCTTCTTTCGGCTGCTCCCGTTAGGGGTCGCCACAGCAGATGATCCGTTATGATCCGCATACTGATTTTGGCACAGGTTTTACACCGGATGCCCTTCCTGACGCAACCCTGGTCGCCTCTTACGACACAGGGATAAGGATTGGGTTTCACCATGATTCTGGGCTGCCCTCCCTACACCCTCTCATAGTGCGGCCCAGTGCAGAGCTCCCGTCCTCAAGCGATCCTCCAACCCAAGCCTCCGAGTAGCTGGATTACAGGCGCACGCCACTACGCCCGGTAGAAGTTCATCGGCAATCTTTTTGGCTAAAACAGGTCATGCGGTCGGGAGTATGATGGAGAAAATGATGCACTAATTTCAGGAGTTTTCGATTCAACACTAATAATGGGTTTATTATAAATCGGAGAAATTTGGATTTTAATTGAAAAATAATGACAGGTAGGTCTGATGTATCAAATGTGCTTGGTATGTAGATTCCGGAAGAGAGGGACAAAGATTGTGAAGTAGGCTCGAAACACTCTGGAGGACAGATAGAGTACCTGGCACGCCGATTGCTCTGCTCAGTACAAGTGTGCTTTGCAGGCACAGGCATCCAGGTCTCTGCGGCACGTACCATTTCAAAGGCATCCATCAGTCCAAATCCATACAAGTGGCTCACTGCAAACATAATCATGTATTGTAGCATTAGCAAACAATGGCAAGCCAAATGGTGCTTTAAAAGAAACACTCTGTTTGGACTTGCAAACTGATTTGCTATCAGTCATACCTTGGTATCCAGCTCCATTCGTCTTCCAGTCTGTGGCCTTTAGGTGAGCGGCACGAGATGTCCTCACAATTAGGTGTTGCACATCTCTCCAGGACAGCATAGGGCTGGGGAGAAATTTAAAGCAAAGAAAGGACACATGGCCTGACATTTCAGTTCGCCTTGTATTGTTAAAGGTGCACTGCAAGCAAATTTTTGGAATTCTTATTCTATTTAAACATAAACAGAGACATTTTTCGGACATTACCATAAAACAGATGAAAAAGAAAACCACAAAGCTTCAAAGCGAGTGGACAAACTCTTTTTGCTGACATAGCATCGGGTCCATGGAATAGATCAATGTCACTTCTAGTAATAGGAGATGTGTTACACTTTGTCATGGGTTCTCCTTTGGGCCCAACATGAGCAAACATTTTTGTTGGTTTTCAAGAACTGCAGAAGTTGACCAAGTTGCAGGTATCTCAATCCCCCATCTTATACTGCAAATATGTGGATGACATATTTTGCATGTTTGAATTTCGTGAAGTCTGTGACCACTTATTGAATGAATTGAATTCTCATCATCCTGCCCTCAAGTTCACGACGGAATTGGAACGTTCTGGTTGCTTACCCTTTCTGGACGTCCTCGTAGGGAGATCTGCGTCATTGTTTACTACGTCCATCTATAGAATGCCCACTTTCACCGGCCAGTATACTCGATGGGACTCTTTCAGTTCAACAAGATACAAGATTGGTTTGATCAATGTATTGGTGAGTCGAGCTAAGAAGATACGATCCAACTCCAAGCTTCAGAGAGAGATGGACAAGATTGCCGGCATCCTCAGTGAGAATGGATACCTGAGTACATTATCAGGAGGTTTTTGCACAAATTCCTCACTGCTATAGATGTACGGAAGATGGGTCCCGAAAAGTGCCCGGTTTATATCTAGATTCCTTGGAAAGGGAAAATGTTGCAAACATATGAGGAACAAATCAAAAGATGTGTCTCAAACATGTATCTGCCTGTTCGTCCAAGAGTGATTTTCACCTCTCGACATCTGATTCCCACAGTTAAGAAGGATGTCCTGCCTGCCTCATAGCTTAGCAATATTATTTACGAGTTCAAGTGCCGATGTGATGCTCGGAATGTAGGCAGAACTACCCAGACTCTGACTGACAGACTCAAACAGCACGTCCCTTTGTCCATCACGAAAAAAACACTATTGGTATGCGAATACAGCCGGTACATGCTTGCAGGAAGGCCCCAGCATCAATCCCAAAGTCGTGTGTATCCGCTAATGGACAGTATTTGATTGAGAATGCAAACTGTGCTGAACATTATAATGTGGATGCATTCAAGATATTGAGTAGAGGACGAAGTATAACACTTCTTCGAATACTCAAAGCGACATTTATCTATTCCATAGACCCTATATTATGCCGGCACAAAGAGTTTGTCCATTCGCTGTGCTTATTTGTGCAGAGGAAGAGGAACATGTACTCGTCTCATGATCACAGATGTTGATGAAGAGGATTCTGCAACAGCCTCAGACTCTGCAACCTCCAATTGGAGAGCTGAACACTAAACACGCTCTTCCCACCAGATTGACAACGTCCAATCGGAATTGACTTTGTTGATAGGTGTCTATCAGACTGTTCTTCTTCCTTACCTCATTCACTTTGTGCGAATTTCACCTGATCAGAGCTCAACAAAAAGTTTTGTGGTTTTCTATGTAATCTGTTTTATGGTAATGTCCTTCAAATGTCTCTGTTTGTGTGTATATTGACGTTTTGTAGAACCAAGCATCTTTTTAATTCTCATTCTATTTTAGATTTGTTTTTCAAAAAAAAATTATACATGTATATACATTTTTGTGTCATTCATTCATCCGTTCCACTGAATGAAATGGAGATACTCAAAAAGACAGCTATAGAACACACCTCCGGAAATTTGGGGATTGTGGAAAGGTTTGCAAGTCATTGCACAAATGGATACCAGTTCAACATTCTTTTCTGAGCTGTGCCTTTGACTTTCTACACCACCGTTCAACTACTTGTGGTATATAACGTTTTTGTCCACCTTTCCATGATATTGAAAGAATGCACTTTAATACCTAGTGTGGAGAAATCCAAAGCTCTGGCAATTATTGGATCTCCAAGCAGCAGACAACGGGAGGAAAACCCCAACGCTCGCTTTATTTTCTATGTACTCATTCCGATTGCTCTCTTACAATCCTCCATACATTACCACCGAATTGCACACGTTCATCCATCAACTTATGATCGTGATCCAAGCTTTCTGCCAAGTTTGACTTGATCATCCTGGTCTTCCAGCACTTATGGAAGCAGTTCCTCACCTTTGCCCAGTCTTTACCTTTCAACAGGCAATGCCAGAGGCAGTTCTTTGCACATTTATCAAACCCTCAATTTTGTGTTCATGAGCATTCCACCTTCAGCTTTGGCCTTCCTATTAATGTTTGCAGTTGACTACCCTTTTCACTTTGAAATATCCTTCGAAGGTGTCTGCTTGCTCGTTTCTTCCCAACAAAAATTGTTTTGCCTCTCAGTTCTTAATCCAAGCATCAAGTACAAACAAACAAATAGTTAAAAGATAAATTTTAGTCCATTTATCAGTTTCAACAAGAGGCTTTGTTTTCTCCAGATAGAAATCTGAACTGGAAAAGTCAAAAATTGGGAAGCGTTGGATTAGAATAAGGATGTACTTTGCCTGCAGAGCTAAAGCGATGATTCCTGCTGCCATGGGAGCTGATGCAGAGGTTCCTGTGTGGCTGTCTGTGCAACGCTGCCTCAGGTCAGTGGTCATCTGTGTGGGAGGATAAATGGGGACAGGGGTTTAGAAGTTATGGGTTGTGGATATAGTGTTCAAGTCGATGAACAGTACTTGGGATTGGGCCAGACAGAAAGTCAGTTTTACTGTCAAGTCAAAGCAGGAAGTGAACTTGATATCACAGGCTTGGGAGAGAACTGTACCCCAAATGTGAGCAAGGATGGTGGATTACAAATATGTGCTCAAATTATGCAGAAAATCATCCTTTATGATTCAGACTACGTTATTCGAAAAAAGTAAGATTACACAAACGCTTGCATTCCAGGTACCACCATCATTCTGTCGTTGGCATAATTTAGTGCGACTTTGCAAACTTTCAGTGTGGAAATGCGCACACATGTACAATTAACGTACAATTTTGCGATCACCATGTTCGCCAGAGCTGTAGGTAGTCGCCAACGTCGAGCTGCACTCTTCTAAGTACCACGGCTTATTACCACGCTCGCTCGTCGAGCTCACAGAGATCGTATAAATAGAGTTGGTGTAGCCATCGCATGAGCAGTGATCATTGTTGTGGCCACCATTTCCTGAAGCCCATACGAATATCGAGCCACGTCCTTGACGACCCTGATGAGGCAAACATACCAAGCAACATGTACACACTTAAATTTCCACATGTTCCCATATAATCGAGCTCCACATTCTCTCCCCCGACAGTCTTATATGCTGGCTTGTAATTCTGGTTTGAACATTATCCCCAAGCGGTTGTTATTGATAACTCCTTGGAGAGATCTTTCCCTTTCTCAAAGCCTAGTTCTTATGTAGCTGTTTCCATTTCAACTTCTTTCTGGTTTTACCATTTCATTTCCTGTTCCTATTCCACACTACTAAAAACCCTCTCCCCTTCCAATATCATTTAATTAACTACTGACCCTGAGAATGCCGGCATGCAGTGCTTTACGTGCGAGAAGCGCTGGCCCATCCACAGTGCGCCCGTCGTCATCTGGGCCCCAGCTTGCACTGTAAATGTCGATGTGATCAAGGTTCAGGCTCAAAGACTCTGCCTCCACCATATCGGTCACATCCCCGTCCAGCATGCGCACACCTGACAGGCACGTCCCAGTTCACTTCAAATGGTCTTGTTCTCCACCACACCTCAATGCGAACAAAAACACGATGCTCACCTCCAATGCGAGCCTCGTACGCGATGCCAACTACACAATGCGAATTATTAGCTGCGGCTGCCACCTCTCCCGCACAACGAGTGCCGTGCCTTCACACAACACATCCATTATACGACACGTTACCACAACAAATATAAGAAAGGTAACATGTTACTACACCACTTGCACAGCAACAATCAATGATACCAACCTGACACAATACATTACCATTACACTTCTGTAATAAAACATTGTACTTTCAACACGACCACAATGATATTATAGAGAAAATGGCTGAGGGGGTAAGGGAAGGAATTAATTGGAGTAGTTAGTTATTTCCTTAAAAACATGTGTTTCGCTAGATCGTTTTGGATCTCCATAGACAGGAATTGTCAGGGTTGATCTGTAGAAAGCTGGTCCCTGAACGGAGTGACGTTGGCCAGATCTCGAACCTCTCGGGTTGTGTATCCTGAGACCATGCCCGAGCAACCCATCTTGGGCCCATCATGTGTGGAGAAACAACTGCCTGAACATTGCACCAGAACTGTCCCATGGCATCTCAAGCTAAAGGAAGGCCTTACCTGAACTGCTGAACACCCCACCCCATCATCTTCTCCATCCTTTCCTTTGTGTTGTTTGAACACTCGAGTATGATAAGGCTAACTTAAAAAGAATAAGCGAAGGCCTGAAGGAAGGTGATTACTTATTTATTTTCAGTTCAACCTTTCCTTTACGGTCTTTACTGTGACTAATGTGATTTTACGTGTTTGAATTCTTGCGTCATATGGTTCACTCCAGTTTGTCCACGCATGGGTAAATTTGGCTTCATGTGGTGAACATACACATCAATCTGAGCTCCTGGGTGGCCGGCACACAAAATTCCCGGCAATCCGATTGGTTCAACATAACATTACAATCGCAGTAACTTTCAAAAATTAAAGTTAAAGATCGCTTCCTAAAATGCTCGGTTTCATCGTCGCAGATACAAAGTGCTTGCAGTGTGTCATGTGATTTCCTGTCAATTTGGCTTCCTGTTTTTAAAAAAATTTAGAGAGCTTTATGACGCACAATGTGAGTCCAGCCATGTGACAACATGTTACAGCAGGATAAGACTGTCATAAACATTTAACCATCAAACTACAAGGTAATGTTATTACCATCGCAACATCATCCAAACATTGGTCCAGAACACTTTTGTTATTGCAAGTTATATTGCCGGCCCAAAAACAAGAAGGGATTGGCTGGATAGGTCAGAGGGCGCATACTCAACTTTGAGGTCTGTCACCTGGGTTTTATACTTTGCCCAACTATAACCTGTAATCCTGGTTCTTCACGAGCTGTCCCATCAGTTAGCATTCACTTATTAATGTTAAAGATCACACCATACTCTTTGAAAAGAGTAGGTCATTGTGTGCCTGCATCCCAGTCAAAAACATTGATCCTGCCCTGATCCACAACAGGTACTCTTTCCTCCTCTAGTTTCAATGTACCCCTTAACTTTCAACCATATTTACTCCCTAACTCTATTTCTAAACATCTTACAGTTTTCTGGGCAACTTTCTCCACAACTCACTTGTTCTCGTTGGTGAAATCATAACGGGGCATCGGGTCCCTGTCATGACCATTAACATCATAGCTTGCTGCAGAATCCTGGGGTCATGGACAAAGGATAGCGGTTGAGCTGGTCAGTAAAGACCGATGGGATGTGAAAGTGGAGCACAAGACAAGTGGAATATAAAGTGTTGTTCTCATGCCTTACATAATTCTGAGCAAGATCTGGATGGTTTCTCTCGATGCCGTCATCCAAGATGGTTACCACCACACCACGACCCGTGTAACCCCGTCTCCAAGCAGCCACTATGTTCATGTCATTGCGACATGACTGACTCCCCTCTTCTGCACAGTGCTGCACTCAAATCATTGCACAAAGACAGAGAGAGACAGAGACAGAGACAGAGACAGAGACAGAGACAGAGACAGAGACAGAGAGAGAGAGAGAGAGAGAGAGAGAGAGAGAGAGAGACAGAGACAGAGACAGAGACAGAGAGAGAGAGAGAGAGAGAGAGAGAGAGAGAGAGAGCTACAACACCTTGAACTGCACAACCGGAATGCTTAAGCCTAGACTATCGGAATTACATTTAACTACCTGAGCAATGAGTTCAATTGTGTACGCAATGTTTCTCTCACAAAATGTCTAATATTTTACTGATATCAGGTGCTATATCAACTCAATAATCCTGAGAGCTCACAGGAAATTCTACATTTTGCTCAAGACACCACAAGCTAAATATGCTGTTTTGTCTTGCTGATACGAACCATGTACCACATGCTGGGCCATTTGGCATCATTGAAAGCAAACTCAGCCTGGGGAATGTGACCTCGTTTTACTCTGCGCTTCACAGTCTGCCTCTGAACCCACAGCACCTGGAGCACACAAATGAAACGAGACATTGCACAAACACCAGGCAGGCTTTAACTCGTATGGCCTGTCACCTGAACATTTTATCATTTGATCATTCAACTGAAATGGCCCCCAAACAGCTGTCTCGAGGGAAGAGGGCCAAAATGGAACTTAAAAGGACAATATTGTTTGCAAAAATTGAGGGAATTTGTGAAAACACATTCAATGCTCACCATAGTGTGTGAAAAGGCTGCCGCAACATGCGGGCTAGCAAACCAAACCATAGCGAACTGCTGCTATTAGCAACCGACTTATAGCTCAAAGAACACAAAAACTTCTAAAATATCCTCAATGTTCATCTCATGTTTTCCAAACATTTCTCTTAGGCATAACGGTGCATTTTGGATGGAAAATTTCTTACACAATGAATCAATGATGGCAATTTTTTTTCCTTATGTTACACTTAAAGTAGACAATTAGAGAGTTCATAAAACACGTTATCCCATGCAGTGTTAGGTATATGCTTCAATGTCAGTAAAATACATACTTCAATTTAAATAATGATTTTAAAGATCGTTTAAAAAACAATTCCGTATTTTTAGCACAATTGGTGCGCCGGAAATTTAGCGCCACCTTTATACACCACCCTGTTTAACATGTCCAAGTACTACTAAACAGAAGGGGTTTGGAAGTGACAAGAAGGTCATTTGTGTTCTACAGCTGTTAAAGTATATAATTGAATTTAAAGAAAACAAATAATTGTAAACGTTGTCGAAAAAAAAAAAATTCCGGAATTTACCGCCGTTGACACAGCATCAATTATATCACCCTATCTAACAGTTATTCATGCCTGTTGTTTGTGTCCTTTATGACGTCCTTAAAAAAAAACAGTAAGACAATTGTTTCCTGTTTAGAATGATTTTCAATTTTGTTTCACTGCTAGGCAGGCAAAGTAAATTTTTTTTATCTCACTCTACGCATGTGTGATTGGGATGAATTCAGCGACAAAGTACTGTTAAACTACAGGTTTGTTTTCATATTCATGTTCAAAATATAACATTCAATTTAAATAAGTTGTTCCTCGATCATGAACTGACGTTTACAGACAGACAGACATAAATGAATTGCTTAATCCCACTTTTTGCTTCGCGTGCGTGATTAATGTCCCCGTTAATCTCCCCTTCCAATTGCTTAATCCCACAATATTGTTGCGGCCAGGGGTTTGAGGTTCACCACGAGGGGAAGCACTCAGGTTCCGCCTGAACGCCGGGTCCTGAGGCCACCAGCCACGGATATCTCTGTGGCCCGGTGAGCTGCGAGTTAACCACGAACGCCGATTGGCATCGTCAAACCTGGCAGGGTCCCGGTACCTCGTGTGTTACTTTTCTGTTGGATTGGTAGTATCAATGGAGGCTCGTGCCCTCGTTACGTATTTGCATTATCTTACCTGATCAGGTGCAGCTGAGCGGAGCTGCCAAGTATGCACTGGCTAACATGTCGAGCCAATTGGTGGGGTGAAACCTCCTGTCTATCACTAGTACACATTAGTTTAGTCAAGACGAAAGAGATGAAACAGGCAGGTTAGAAAGAACGATTTACCAAAGAATTGCAGCACGCAAGTATTTACAAAGGTCAATGAAAGCAACCCATTTACAATGATCAAATACAAGCAAGAGGAACAATACAAGAAACCACAGCACCAAAATCACAACCCCAAAGGTCTTATTCACATTCATGCTTAAACCCTTCTACAATCTCACACTTAGTCAAACATGTATGACATGGGCCCAGCAGAATCATACTCCAAGGAAGTTAGATAGGAAGAAAGAGGAGGGGGGCAGAGTTAAGTTCTCGGTGTAGGTTCGGCCCCTGGCCTCACCCGAGGCACCATCGACAGACTGGTACTGGCTTGATACAGTTTGGGTGAGAGGAGGGAAGGTCAGTGTTGTTTTGTAATGTGGTGGGTGCGGGTACAAAGGAAACATGTTAGGGGTGAATCGGTATGCTCACCCGGACCAAGGGGGAGGTAAGTTGCTGTTTGCTCTCTTTTGTTCTGGGTCAGCAGTCTCTTTGTGCGTCAAGGGGGTGTGGGGGGGGAGCGAGGTGGTGAATTAGAGGACAGCAAGAAAAGATTGCGTACATCAGTAATGTAGCCTCGTCCTTTGCCAGAGACGTCTGCCTGCCTGCTTCACACCTTGGGCCCACTGGATGGTGCTTTGGGCTCAGCGTAGCCTGGACCTCCATGCAATGTGCGCCTCGGTACAGCGCAAAGGGTCTCTCTATGGTGGCAGGCAGGTTCATCTTCCTCGCTCGGCAGAATATATCTGGTTCAGTCAGAAGGCACCGAGTAGCGCCCGCATTCCACCTTTTATCCTGCCTGGGTGGGGCAGAGTCTGGTGGGATCAGAGCTCAGATGTTCACCTCTCATCCCATACAGAGCATTTGGATTGGTACGCTTTCTGAGCACCACCTTCTTTCGCTGTCAATCAACTCTGACCAATATCCCCGTGCATGCACTGCTGTTGTTTGCAACAGGATTTCTCGCTTACCAGCGCTCCCGCCAAAGTCCGTTCAAACGCTAAGACATTTTTCCTTGTGCTGCGTGGTTCATGTGAGGTGAGGGTGTTTAAGTGTCTGTTTATGGTGTAAAATATGGGTGACCAGGGGAACTGTGGATAGTGAATTTATAATGAGTCCTAGGATCGCTAATGTCTCAAATGTGTCTGTAGAGGTAAAGGAACCAAATTGGAACTGTGTCTCACTGAGTCTGGAAAGAGTAGAAGCTAAGTTAAAGACTGGGTCTACAATGTGCAATGATGACGTAATCGCGCACTCAGTTACCAACCTATATGGTCTGTGGATTTCAGGTTTTGGGAAGTGGTGTTTGTGGCAACGCAATGGAAGGAGGAAGAAAACCTCTCTATAGCCCTTTACAACACATATCCCGTGTCCCACTAAACCATGGATGTGGCTATCTGAATACATACACTAACGATATAACTTCCGATGGCATCTACGTGCTTGGATATGCACTCACCCGGGGTGGGGGGCGGTTTGCAAAACCGTCAATATGTTCCTCAACAGCATAATTTCTGTGCAACTTCTGGCTGCTGCTTTGAATCAACTCAAGGAGCATGGTTCTACCATTCATGCAGGCCCCATCCCCCAGAGATCAGGGCAAAAAAAACTGCGTATTTGGCTAAAATAAGGCACACATTGGCCTTCGACGGAACAGCCAGCTTAATATTCTCCAAAGGACAGCCTGTACACTACACTGCTGCAATGCCCTGAGAGCGACGCAAGACGAATATGCTTTATAACTGGGAGAGGAATCAAACGCACACCAGACAGATCAAAGGCAAGTGCAATACCTATGAGTGATTTTGTCATCTCAAGAACGCTATTACAGATCAACACAATACAAGAATGGCAGAGAAGAAGAAAAAGCCACAGGAAATAAAACTTCATTATTTATTTTTTCCTGTTTCGGTCAAGCAATAAGACTGAATATGTATTACAGCAAATACATTACAATGGAACTTTATTATACAGCTTTTTAGTCTCAGGTCAGATTCTCCACACAATTTAATTCCATTAAAAGGTTTGTATTATATTTTACTTTTACATTGTACATCATGCCATCCTTTCCACCTGATGCTAAGCCAGTTGTTTTGCTTGCCTTGGCTCATGAAAACACAACATTCTACGGTATTGCTGAAAACTGAGTAGGCCTTTAGGCAGGTAATTCGTTGGAATGCCAAGTTCATTCTGGATCTGGATCTGACGTTAGATACTGTATATGTTACAATGGTATCCAGAATTCGATTGAATGGGTCTTTTATGAGAGGTTATTTGACCTGTGCAAGTCCTTTCCAAAGAATAACTGAACTAGCATATGTCATGTGATGCAGAGATTACTCGGTGATGGAGTTCACTCAAAGTCTGTTTTTTATTTTCGGTTTGATTCCGAAAGTCGTGGACTGGTATTGCAATGTCTTTGGAATTTGGGATAGTATTTTAAAGTTTTAAAGAGGCCAAAACCGTATTTAAAAAAAAGAGTAGCAGCCATTAAAGGCTCGTTTTATTTTGGCCTAATTGAAAACATTCAAGACATGTTCAAATCCCATATACCGGATGTGTTTGCCCATTGTCTACGAATGACCATGCAATTCATACAAAATGCACTGATGTCGATTAATGTCTGTGTCGGCCCTTCATGTGATACATTACAAGTTCCTCCATGATATTTAAATCAATATAAAAAGTATATTGAACTAGAAGGGTACTTTTCACCATCGTGACATCACCAGATATGCCTCCATACATATTATTACATCATTATACATACTTGTACGAAGTTTGATTTAAATCCCTGAACCCTGATTCAAAATATGAAATAATTCTGGCTGTCAAACCATGAGTATGATCAGGTTGAAATTTAAAACATATATTCCCCATGACCACTAGATCGTAATTGTGACATTTCACACCGATTGATGAAGCTGTTCAAGAAAAATAATTATTTTTTACAATTTCTGTTCAATCCAATATGCCAGCCAGACCATGTGACCTATCAATTATTCATGAACACCTTGGTATCCCCAAGGCTTGGGGAACATGTGTGTGAAGTTTCCCTTCGACCTGTCCAACCGTTCTGGAGAAGATGATTTTTAAAGGTTTGAGGGTAAATCCAATATGGCTGCCAAACCATGCGACCTTTCGCATCATACTTGGAGAAATTTTTGTTCCTCATGGATAGGCGATCATTCCTATAAAGTTTTGCCTCGATCTGTTCACCCGTTTCGGAGAAGATTTTAAAAGGTTTTTATGTTGAACAAAGAAAAAGCAAAAAAGGCTGCCAAACCACATGACCGATGACATCATTAATATTTTTCCCTCATACAACTTAGTCTGAGATACCGGGCGTAGTGGCGTGCGCCTGTAATCCGGCTACTCGGAGGCTTGGGTTGGAGGATCGCTTGAGGACGGGGGCTCTGCACTGGGCAGGGTGTAGAGCAGCCCGGAATCATGGTGAAACCCAAATCCTGATCCCTGTGTCGCAAGATGCGACCAGGGTTGCGTCAGGAAGGGCATCCGGCGTAAAACCTGTGCCAAATCAGTATGCGGATCATAACGGATGATCCGCTGTGGCGACCCCTAACGGGAGCAGCCGAAAGATGAACAACAACAACAACTTAGTCTGAGATGACCCTTAAAATTTTTCATACTGATTGGAAAAAGCATTTGACATACGCAATTATGACATCATAATGAAGCCTCCTAGGACATCATCAAAATTCACACTTTCCCATGGGGAGTACTTTGCATGTGCCAAGTTTCACTTTTGTCCATGGAGTGGTTTTGGGAGAGACCTCATCTCATCACCTCTGAGACTTTGTCATCCTCCTCTTCCGGCCCTCTCCCCTTGCTCTTCTGCAATCCCCCACACATTCTCAACAACTCTCCCTACCTCTCCCTCTCCTCCATCATCCTGCCCTCCCCTACCCTGCCCTGCACCCAAAGCCTCCTCCCCTGCCTCTTCCTTAGCAGTGTGGACCTCAAAGATACAGGACCTTCACTCTAACCTGACAGATCTTTCCATACAGATTCCCACTGACAAACCAGACATAATCTACTTCACAGAAACCTTCCTCTATCAAGACGTCTCTGATTCCCGGGTATCTCTTCCCGGTTCTTCCCTTCTCCGATATGACAGACATGAGCCTTGTCCTGGCAGCGGGGTTGCTCTCTTCATCAAAAACTCTATTCCTCACTCTCCATGCACTGCCCCCGGAATACATCTGTCTACAGCTTCCCCTCCACTCCCACCTCATGTTTTTATGTGTGTTGTACTGTCCACCAAACAGTGATGACTCCATTGATATCTTGCTCTCCAAAAACATGGACCAACTTCTATCCTCTCATCCCAACTCTCTCTTCCTCATATGTGGTGATTTCAATTGTCATCATGCCAGTTGGCTGTATGTGGGTACCTCCCTCACCTGCCATGGCACTTCAGCAAAGGACTTCTGCGACTCAATGGGACTGACACAATCTGTCAACTTCCCAACCCGGATCTCAGTCAGCTGTACTCCATCTCTTCTGGATCTAATTTTGACAAATTTCCCTGAAAATATCTGCTGTTCTTCCTCCACTTTAATCAGTTCATCTGACCATATGCTTGTCAAAGTGGACATCTCTCTGGCTGTCATTAGAGAACCACCTCACCGCCATCAAGTCTGGCATTTCACTTAGGCTGACTGGCAGGGACTTCAAGCAGCCATCAAACTTCTAGACTGGTCTCGCATTTCTATTCTCTGACATCATCTCCTCCTGGGAATTCTTTCCATGAAATTTGCTCTCTCTCATGCATAGATTTATCCCATCTCGTCTACAGTTGTCATACCTTTCCTCCCGCCCATGGGACACTGAAGCTTGCGGCGAGACAGTAGTCTGAAACAACTTGCCTTCGCCTCATGGAAGGCAAATCCTACTGAAGGTAATCTCAGTTCCTTCCACAAATCTTGGAACAAGTGCGTGTCTACCCTCAGGAGAGCTAGAAAACAACAACTTTCTTATCTCAAGTTTGAATTCTCAAACCTGTCTCTCACGTCTCCAAATCCTGGTGGTGTCAAGTTAAATCTGTTTCTGGTGTATGTTCCCCCTCCATCCCCTCCCTTACCTCAAATGGCTGCACAGCTGACACTGCCAGCAAAAAGAAACTCCGTGTTTGCTTCTAAATCTTGTGTCCCAAACCCATCGCTTACTGTACCCACTTTACCCAGTTGCACCCAGCTGTTCCTGGACTCTGTGTCCTTTTCTCCTGACAAGGTGGAGAGTTTGCTGTCAAACCTCAACTCAGATTCTGCAACCGGTCCAGTCGGCATCAGCCCAAGTGTTCAATAAACCTGCTCCTCTGCTCTTGCTCACCCTCTTTCTGTTCTATTCACCCTCTCATTTGCTCAAGGTCATCTGCCATCTGTTTGAAAATCAGCAAACATTATTGCTCTGCATAGAAAAGGTACAAAAACTCATCCACTTAACTCCAGTCCTGTACACTTGCTTCCAATCATCAGGTCATGGAATCCATTATCGCTGTTGACACAAAGTCCTTCCTTTTCTCCAATGACCTCATCTCAGATCATCAATTTGGATTCAGTTACATTACTCTACCTTGGACATGTTGCTTCTACTCTCCCAACAATGGATAGAGGCCCTCAATATCAAACATGAAATCAGGGCCCTCTCTCCAGACAAGCACTCCTCAACAAATGTTGCCCGCAAGACTCTCCGATGTTGCCCAGGACCGATTTAAAAAATACAGTGGAATCTCAACTGAACAGCTCATTCGGAACCGGAAGTACGTAATCTACTGTATACAGGTATCGCTGGTCAACCATGGGGGTTAGGTTCCTGCAAAACCCCATAGTTGGTAAATCCACGGTTGGTTGAACTAAAGGCCTATGGAAAAAAGGGGGTTTAAGTTCCATAGCCACGGTCATGCTGGGTGGGTAAACTACGCATCCTATGCCTTCAATAAACATGGGAAACATGTTTAAATACAATACCGATGACTGAACAAAAATACTTTTCAGCACTTTTAATATTGAGAGTGAAGTCCAGGTAAAGATGACTATGATGATGATTATGATGATGACGATGATAGTGATGTTGGGGGGTGGTTAGAGAGATGAGCACCACTAGTGCTTGTAAGAAGAATTAGGACGTGACAAATATAAACTATGCTGGAGATGTCACTTTCTAGTAAACACTTAGTAACCTCCTAAAATAGTTGAAACTGTAATGTCGTGACAGAGGTGCTCCAAGGCAGACACGAGCGGGGGAACAGCACAACCCTGCTTTATTGCCACGAGCGAGAGCGTGAGCGTACGTTGCCCGTAACTCCACTTTATTGCGTACTCGATGCACTCTACAAGCCACACGACTTACAGGCTCCACAGGCCACAATGGCTAGAGCAACTACAACCACGCCTCAGGCGGCGCGCACTCCTATATCCCGTGCAATCACGTGACCACTCCAAAACCACTCCTCCGCCACGCTCCCCACATCATGCCCTGCCCCCGCAGGCTCACTACACCACACTCCTCCCTCCTAAAACTATGATTATAAAATGACCATCATCATAATAAGCATAACCAGCACAGAATACCATGATATAAAAGCAGAGAGGTACAAAAACGATAATAACCAAAAAGCATAGGCACATCACACCATATAACATGTCGATGCGAGCGAGTGGAACTGCAATGGACAGGTCCCGAAGACTGAGTTGCACGATGAACCCACAAAAACCCTGACCACGTTACAGATATCAAGAAGCAAGGCGGGAAGCACAGCATCTCTACGCAGCAGAAGCGCCCCCAGGTGGCTCATGCTTACACGCCCTCCGGCGAGGTCGCTGCGACCTCCTGAGCAAACCTCCCCCGGCACCATCACACGCCCCCGGCCGACAAGGCGGCACAACTCCCCCAGACAGACCCGAACCAGATAAACATTCCGAGCCCGGAAGCCCGTTGTCTGGAAGCCCCGTGGCACCAGCGCAGCCGACCTTGTCGAGAACAGAGGTTTGTGCCACCCGGCGCCAAGCCCGTCCGGCCTTGGGCGGTGATGCTGAACAGCGCCGTCGGCTGGGCGCACCATCAGTCCCATACCAAACCCACGCATTACAATCAGCCGAGATTCCAACGTACGTCCAAACGGCACCGGGCGAGAACAGAGAGTTGCGCCCCGGGTGCCAGGCACGTCTGACCTCGCCGAAGCCAGGGGTGGGGGTAACGCTGAACAGCGAACCAGCCCCGGCTCTGAGTCACCCTCTGAGACCCCCACACGAGTCGAACCGGCAATTAGTCGGCTGCAATCCTAGCAACCCCATACAAAACCACACATCAAATCCGGTCATGTCATAAAGCAACAAGAACATCGTTTGCGCAGATGCAAACTCCCCTTTTCGTACAGCGTGTTCTCCCAATATAATCCCCACACATGACAGGGTAACGAACCGTGGGCTGCCCTCCCAGCTGGAGGCCAGTAAAACCTCTTTATTTGCCACGATCGCCCCCAAAACCTTCATATCACATCGGCCATATCGAACATCCCATCGACTGATCCCAGCCAAACATATTCTCACACACGAACTGTCGGCATTTATTTCAACAACGTTAAACTGCATCACTTGAGCAATGAAAATCAAATACGCAACGAACAGCAACCCATGAATCACATCACGTGTCCGTCTCTCGGTTGTCGTCGCGACGTAGCGATGACCTGCTTGTCGTCGACAGTCGCGATCCGCGAACTTCTTGAACGCGATGGGCTCGCTGCAATTCCCCGCTGAAATCGCCTGAACGACACGGGCGCGCATTGCACCATGAGCACAGCGGAAGCGCGAGAGCTCATCGCGGCTGGCATGGCTCCCTTTGCTCCAGAACCGTACATCATCGTCGCAGGAAGCAATGAACGGCCGCTCCCGTTGCTTCGTTGCGGCTCCTGCCGCCAGAACCTCGCCCTCGAGTCTCGAGGGAGGCCCGGGCCCACACGGAGGTACGTGCCCCGAAGGAGGCACAGGTGCACCTGGAGGTACGAACTCCGAAACAGGAACTGCGAGCCCCTCCCCTCGCACCACAAACCGTGGGAGCGCAACCCGCTGACCCTGATGGGCAACCAAGACGTGTGCCCCGCCAACCGCCGGCAGCGCTTCACCGGCATACGCGTGCAATGCGAGGGTAGCACGAGTGGACTCAACTCGCCACCCGATCAGTGCCCCGATCATCTCGACCTCCACTGGCATTGGTCCTGTCACCGTCGGACCAATTGGAACCAGGTTCAACATTGGCAGCATCAGTGCCCCGATCATCTCAACCTCCACTGTCATTGATGTTGTCACCTCCGGACCAATTGAAGACAGGTTTAACATCGGCCGCATCTCCCGCTCCGGGTCACCGGAGGCTGCACCCAGGCTGCAAGACTCGACCTGGGGTGTCAAAGTGTACGCCATGCACCGAACACCGTACCGGCAGTAGGTCTCGACCCGGGACGTAAGGGTCGCTTCGCACACCGCGATCCATGACCGTTATGATGGGCAATGACTCTCGGCACACACACCGTAGACGTCCCCGAGTGCTCAGACCGCCGTCCGATTGACTGCATTGCAACGCTTGGCCACGACCCGCGCCGAAGACCGTGCGCGTGGCCGTGCGCGCCTGGAACACCGCGCTGACTCTCGGACCATCTGCTGCGCACCGACCACCGAGACCCCGGGCATTCCTCAGAGCTTGCGCGACGTCCGACGCCGCGTCTGAGCTGAACTTCATGCCCTCGTCCTTTAGCCGTGACCTCGCAGAAACCATTCCTGAGGTTCGCAAAGCAGTAATAAAATGAACCCCGAGCGCGGCCGTCGTCCACAAATCACTCAGCAGCCGACAATGTTCCATTGATCGCGAGGCGAGCAAGATCGATTTGCGCTTGCTTTCATCGTCCACATCATTCGTGTGGAAATAGCAGCCCAACTGTTCAGAAAACAATTCAAAGTCATCTCTGATGAAGACGGGCGCGCGTCCGTGCGCCGTGCCCCGACCTTCTGCCATGCTTGAGCCCTCCGTGACGGCGAGACGCCTGGCCCCGAAGCCTGTGCATGCGGCGCGCGAAACTCGTGATGCGCTCCTCGCGATGCGCTCCTCCGGACCCCGCCCGGTGTAGACCTCGAACTGCGCGGAATGCGCTGAGTTACTCGCTGCCGCACTCCAATAACCCAACCACTCTGCACACGCCGATCCGAACAGACTCGTCGCCAAATGTAATGTCGTGACAGAGGTGCTCCAAGGCAGACACGAGCGGGGGAACAGCACAACCCTGCTTTATTGCCACGAGCGAGAGCGTGAGCGTACGTTGCCCGTAACTCCACTTTATTGCGTACTCGATGCACTCTACAAGCCACACGATTTCCAGGCTCTACAGGCCACAACGGCTACAGCAACTACAACCACGCCTCAGGCGACGCGCACTCCTATATCCCGTGCAATCACGTGACCACTCCAAAACCACTCCTCCGCCACGCTCCCCACATCATGCCCTGCCCCCGCAGGCTCACTACACCACAGAAACAACATGCTTTTGGCATGGAAGTTTGACCACAGGATGTCCAAGTCAGTGACAAATTATGGAAATACAAATTTTGGAAACAGATTTTACTGTATCTTGACACCATCAGAACACACTTGGGGTGACATACATTTGCTTTCTATTGCTTTCTATTTCTCTCTCTCTGTCTCTCTCTCTCTCTCTCTCTCTCTCTCTCTCTCTCTCTCTCTCTCTCTCTCTCTCTCTCTCTCTCTCTCTCTCTCTCTCTCTCTCTCTCTCTCTCTCTCTCTCTCTCTCTCTCTCTCTCTCTCTCTCTCTCTCTCTCTCTCTCTCTCTCTCTCTCTCTCTCTCTCTCTCTCTCTCTCTCTCTCTCTCTCTCTCTCTCTCTCTCTCTCTCTCTCTCTCTCTCTCTCTCTCTCTCTCTCTCTCTCTCTCTCTCTCTCTCTCTCTCTCTCTCTCTCTCTCTCTCTCTCTCTCTCTCTCTCTCTCTCTCTCTCTCTCTCTCTCTCTCTCTCTCTCTCTCTCTCTCTCTCTCTCTCTCTCTCTCTCTCTCTCTCTCTCTCTCTCTCTCTCTCTCTCTCTCTCTCTCTCTCTCTCTCTCTCTCTCTCTCTCTCTCTCTCTCTCTCTCTCTCTCTCTCTCTCTCTCTCTCTCTCTCTCTCTCTCTCTCTCTCTCTCTCTCTCTCCCATTATTTATACCCCAAGCCATTACCTTTGGATCTGAGTGGATGAACATGTGTGGACCACGGCTCTTTCCCACGGAGCGCTTCATAACGCCTTTGTGGTGAAAGTGAAAATAGTTCTTGAGGTTTCCAATCTGCGGCACACGCAATACATGTAAACAGTTTCATGGAAACATCATAGTGCTGCATCAATTAGGCTGTTTTCTCTGTGGCACAGTGAACAGCTTTATTGAATAATATTATCAAAGCACGAGCAACTCCACATAAATATGTAAATAAATAAATAAATGTATATATATATATATATCATTATATATAAAAGCTCTTTCTAACCACTGACTGACTGACCTGACTGACTGATATTAAAGATCGGGACCTATCGGGTGATGTAGAAAGCTGAAATTTTTCATGCCAATGGATATTGAACCAGGAAAATCATAAAATCATCATAAAACATTCATAAATTAAAATATAAATATTTGAAATTGTTTTTTAAAAGATTGCAAGTGAGTGACCGGAGACAATGGGTAAGCACAGTAATTTTGTGTGCCGACAGACATTGAAGCTGATACACCAGGCAAAAATCACAGAATTATTGTACAACATTAATATATGAAAATGTAAAAAATGAAAAAGTATATGAGAATTTAAAAACTAAAAAGTAAAATGCAGGTGAGCGACCCGAGACAATGGGGAAACGCAGTTCGTATGCTTACACAATGTATAAGCACACCCCGCTAGTATTACATAAAGCTCTTTCTAAGCACTGACTCACTGACTGATATTAAAGATCCGTACCTTCCGGGTGATGTAGAAGGCTGAAATTTTGCATGCCAATGGACATCGAAGCTGGTACACCGGAAAAATTCACAGAATCATCGGACAACATCCAGAAATGAAAATATAAATAAATGAAAAAAATGCAGGTGAGTGACCTGAGACAATGGGGAAGCACGGTGATTTTGTGTGCCGACAGACATAGAAGCCGATATACCAGGAAAAAAATCACAGAACCATTGGAAAACATCCATAAATGAAAATATAAATAAATGAAAATAAATAAATGAAAAATAAAATGCAAGTGAGCGACCCGAGACAATGGGAAAGCACGGTCCATATGCTTACCCAATCCAATGTAGAAGCACACCCTGTATGTATGTATGTATGTATGTATGTATGTATGTATGTATGTATGTATGTATGTATGTATGTATGTATGTATGTATGTATGTATATATATATATATATATATATATATATATATAATTATATATACCTGGTGTTGGCGCAGTGGTTAGGGCAGCGGCTTAGGATCCAAAAGGTCCTGAGTTCAAGCCCCGTTGAGCCACTGAATTAATACACCAGGGGGTTGACTCAGCCTGTCATCCTTCCGAGGTCGGCGAAATGAGTACCAGTGTACTGGGCCGGTGTATACCCCGGTTAAAATAGGTGTACCAGATCCCTGTGTCGCAAGAGGCGACCAGGGTTGCGTCAGGAAGGGCATCCGGTGTAAAAATGTGCCAAATCACTATGCGGATCATATGGATGATCCGCTGTGGCGACCCCGAATGGGAGCAGCCGAAAGAAGAAGAAGAAGAAGATATATATATATATATATATATATATATATATATAATTATATATGTATATATAATTACATATATATATATATGTATATATAATTATATATGTATATATAATTACATATGCATATATATATGTATATATGTACATATATATATATATATA
Source organism: Eptatretus burgeri (assembly GCF_056783735.1). Lineage (NCBI taxonomy): Eukaryota > Metazoa > Chordata > Myxini > Myxiniformes > Myxinidae > Eptatretus > Eptatretus burgeri. The sequence goes on from NC_140971.1 coordinate 91,505,600, forward strand.
TATATATATATGTATATATAATTATATATGTATATATAATTATATATGTATATATAATTATATATGTATATATATATATATATATATATATATATCTATATATAAATACATATATATATAAATACATATATATATATATAAATACATATATATATATATATATATATATATATATATATATATATATATATATATATATATATATATATATATATATATATATATAGTCTTGTATAAAGGTGGTTGCTGAATAAGACTCCTCTTCTATTTGTAACTCCCGACCAATATCAATTATACCCAGTAAATCTAAAATTTTAGAAAGAATTGTTTACAATAAGTTATATGGTTTTCTTGCTCGAAATGATTTGCTAAATTTAGATCAATTTGAGTTGAAAAAGTTGCACTCCATATATTTGGCACTTGCACAATTATATGACAGATTAATGAGTGCCTTGGCAGATCATAGCCATGTCATTGGTGTTTTTATAGATCTTAGCAAGGCTTTTGATTCTCTTGATCAAACTATCCTTTTATGGAAATTACAATCTTATGGAGTCAGAGGAATTGCTCTTAATTGATTTTAAAATTATCTGTAACATAGAAAAAAAATACATGTTATGATTCCACTGATTCTGAAACAGTACTTGTAAAATGTGGAGTTCCCCAAGGATCCATATTAGGCCCCTTCTGTTGTTAAATTACATAAGTAATATCTCCAAAACATCCACTCTATGACAATATACTCTTTTGCAGATGATATAAATGTCTTTTGTTCCCACTCAAATATTTCCACTCTTATCAGAATGCCAAATACTGATTTACCAAACCTTTCTCTATGGTTTACGAGTAATACGTTATCTCTGAATCGAAAGAAGACAAATTTTATTCATTTCAAGAGTTATAGATGGCTAAATAATTATCAATATCCTGTTGTAAAAACTGATGGTAAGTCACTTGAAAGGAAAGCAAGTACAAAGTTTCTCGACATAATTATCCATAAATATTTGACCTGGAATGACGACATTCAACATATACCTACTTCAATCTCACACAGTATCAACATACTCTATAAATTGAAATATTATTTGTCTCTTAATGTTTTATTCACATTGTATAACTCCATAATACGACCCCACATATATTATCATCGAATATGGTAGTACTCCATATAGAGGGATGATACAGGAAAACAATGGCCATCCATTCAAATGTGGACACAACAATACACTCATAAACTCATAATGAGTGGTCATAAGCGTTTGAAAGTCACAACATTTATTCTTATGCGTTTTCTGAACAACCAAGACTTAAAAAGACAACAGAATACATCACAAAAGTACCACATCGAAAGATCACCAAAATGACAATTTGTACTTCTTCTGTTTGTTCTCCTCTCAAAACAATGTAAAACTGTAGACAGACCTACCTCAATAACTGCTGAGGCCATAATGGTGATTCCAAAACGAGGAAGTTACTCTGTCTCTGGGTTAGTACACGCAACCCAAAATTTAAAAATATATAAACCATTAATCGTTTTATTTTGAAAATAAATCTATTGTAAATGTGGACTCAACCAAACCAGGCCAGAATCATGAGTACCATTCCAAAAGCAATACATATCCAAACTTTCCCCCAAATCAACTGAAGGAAGTATTAAAACAAAAAAAAGAGCAATCAGAGATTGCAGACCCTCACGAGGACTTCTTTTGAGTGGTGTATTTTTTATAGGTTTTAGGGTAAATCCAATATGGCTGCCAAACCATGTGACCTATGATATCATATGTGTGAACCTTTTGTTCCTCATGGACAGGTGGTCATACGTGTAAAGTTTCGCCTCTTGTTGTTCAGCCACTTCAGAGAAGAAGACTTTTGAAGGTTTTTTTTTTCCTTAAACAATATGGCTGCCGAATTACGTGAATGATGATGTCATTAATTTTTTTCTGTGCACCATTTTATCCCTCGATGACCCTCAACAATTTTCATCCTGATTGGATGTGATGTTCTACAGATGCAATTATGACATCATAATGAAGGCACCTATGACATTATAAAAATCACAATTATTCCCCATGAGGAGTACTTGCTATGTGCCAAGTTTCAATTTTTTCCTTCGTGCGGTTTAAGAGAGACAGAAGTCCAATATTTTTCTGTTTTTCCAATATGGCTGCCACACCACGTGACCTATGATGTCATAATTATCATTAAAACATTCGACATGAGGAGTTACACCAATAGTGAAAATTTCGTCTCAATACGACAAGTGTTTGCAGAGAATAACATAAAAGTTCTGTGTGGACAAACAAACAGACAGACAGACAAATGAAAAATCACTCATAGAGTGACATCTTGGCAAAACAGCACAAAGTCGAGTGCATACCTCTGCTAGGTGGAACCGTTCATGTTTTGTATCCCACTGATGGGCTGGATCTGAACCAAAATCCAATCCACTTGTTCTTGTCATCTATTCAACTCATCCACAACTTTTTCAGATATAGTGATATATTTAGTTTTTGGCCCTATCTATCAATTTTAGAAATTAGGCCTGTGTTGACCATTTGACCTAAAAATGAATTGGTCGCTGAATTCAGTGATCTGACATGAAAATGCTCTTCAAATTTCAAGTTAATTGGTTGAAAATTGAGGATTTCAGAAAATTTGGCCCAAATTAGCCTTTTGGCCTATTTTGACCTTTTGGCCTATGTTTACCTCAAAATTAATAGGTGGTTGATTAAATTGACCTGATATGCAAATACTCTTCAAATTTCAAGTTAATCGGATGAAAATCGAGGATTTTATAAAATTTGGCCTATGTTGACCTTTTGGTCTATTCTTACCTCACAATTAATAGGTGGTTGAGTTCTTTAACCTCATCTGCAAATGGTCTTCATATTTCATGTCAATCAGATGAAAATTGAGGATTTTAGAAAATATGACCCAATTTGGTCTTTTGGCCAAAGTTGATCTCAAAATTAATAGGTGGTTGAATTTAGTGACCTGCAATGCAAACGATCCTCAAATTTCATGTCAATCGGATGAAAATTGACAATTTTAGAAACAATTCAAAGATTTGGCCTTCTTGGGGTTGACCATATGACATATGTTGACCTTTTGACCTATGATAACCTCAATCTAATATGTGGTTGAATTCACTGACCCGATATGCAAATACTGTTCAAATTTGAAGTCAATCGGATGGAATTTGAGGGTTTTAGAAAATTTGGCTCAAATCCGCCTATTGGCCTATGTAGACCTTTTGGTCGACCGAATTTTACGAAACTTCAATGCGAGACCGTTACAGGTCGGTGGCATTAATCTCTGAAAATTTCAGAATGATTGGTTGAGTGGTTTTGGCTGGAGGCGAGCGGACAGACAAACAAACACACAAACACATAACACACACAAACACATAAACACACACAAACACATAAACACACACACAAACACATAAACACACACACAAACACATAAACACACACACAAACACACAAGCAAACGGAGGCGATCAACATACTTGTCAAAATATATTTTTGTTTAGCCAAGTAACAAACAGACAAACGAAAGGAATAAATGCAATACACTCTCCTCTGGCGAGGGTAAATTTTATTACACAGATGGATTATATTCACACCTCTACAATAACAAAATATATCTAACATTAAGCTTTTTTTTTCAATGATAATCGCATCATTTCGTATGCAGATTGTGGTGATCCACATACAATGCCTATGGGAAGTCTACACACCCTTTCAAATTTTTTCACCTTTTGTTGCCTTATAGCCTGGAATTAAATTACATTAAATCAGACTTTTTCCACCTTCATTTACACATCATAACCCACAACTTCCAAGTGAAAAACAAGTTCTACAAATTTCAGAAAATTAATTAAAAACACAAAACTAGAATATCTTGGTTGGATAAGTGTCCACCCAACTTATAATAGCAATTGTAAGTTAGCTCAGATGTAACCAATCACTTTCAAAATCACACACCAAGTTAATTGGCCTCTACCTGTGTTAAATTATAACTCCGATTATTTCATAATAAAATCAGCTGTTCCTATAGGTTTCCTCTGCTGGGTAGTGCATTTCACAGCAAAGACTCAAACATGAGCACCAATGAGCTTCCAAAAGAACTCTGGGATAAAGTTGTGCAAAGGCACAGATCAGGAGATGGTTATCAAAACATGTAAAAGGCCTTGAATATCCCTTGGAGCACAGTCAAGACAATCATTAAGAAGTGGAAGGCATAAGGTACTACCAAGACCCTGCCTTGACCAGGTCATCCCTCCAAACTGGATGACCAAGCAAGGAGTAGACCGATCCGAGAGGCCAACAAGAGGCCAATGTCAACTTTGAAAGAGCTATTTGCCTTTATGGCAAATACTGGGCACTATGTGCATGTGGCAACAATATCCCAAGCACTCCACAAGTCTGGCCTATATGGTAAGGGTGGCAAGAAGGTCGTCATCCTCAAAAAAGCCAACCTTGAGTCCCTTTTTAGGTATTCAAAAAACACTCCGGAGATACTGAAACCATGTGGCAATTTTTTTATGTCTGATGAAACCAAGATGGAACTTTTTGGCCTAAATGCAAAACGTTACATTTGGCGAAAACCCAACACAACACATCACCCAAAGAACACCATCCCTACTGTGAAGCATGGTGGTGGTAGTATCATATTATGGGGATGTTTCCCATCAGTAGGGAATGGGGCACTTGTCAAGGTTCGAAGAGAAAATTGAAGGAGAAAAATACAGAAAAATCCTAGAATAAAACCTGTTGCCTTTTGCAAGAAAGCTGAAATTGGGACAGAAGTTCACCTTTCAGCATGACAATGACCCGAAGCACACAGCCAAAGCTACACTGGAGTGCTAAAGGAACAAAAAGATAAATGTCCTTGAGTGGCCCAGTCAGAGTCCCGACCTAAATCCAATCAAAAATCTGTGGTATGACTTGAAGATTGCTGTCCATCAACGCTCCCCACACAACTTGACTGAGCTTGAACAGTTTTGTGCGGAAGAATGAGTAAATATTGCCCAATCAAGGTGTGCAAAGTTGCTATAGACCTATCCCAACAGACTCACAGCTGTAATTGTTGTCAAAGGTGCTTCCACCAAGTCGTAAATCAGGGTGGTGGACACTTATCCAGCCAAGATATTCTAGTTTTGTATTTTTTATTAATTTTCTGAAATTTGTACAATTTGTTTTTCTCTTCGAAGTTGTGGGTTACGATGTTAAATAAATGTGGAAAAAGTCTGATTTAATGAAATTTAATTCCAGGCTATAAGGCAACAAAAAGTGAAACAAGCTCAAATGAGCTAAGATCCTTGTCCTCTTAATGATGACGTCATAAAAACGAATATGACGTCATTGTGATGTATCAGTTTGCGATAAATTATCTGTGCTAATGCCCGGCTTGATTCTCGCAAACAAAATTCAAACAGCTTGCCTAGTTTCGGAGATAATGGTATAGGTGATTTCCATCAGCGGCGATATTATGACATCAACTTTTTTTTGAGGAAGAATTTCCAAAATCGGAGATGGTTACTGCCCGCGCGTGGGCTTTCTGCATATACATGGCAAGTTTCACGAAGATCCGACGAAAACTCTGGGTTGTGAAACAAAAAATGTCAAAAAATAGGAATGACGTCATAAAAATGGATATGACGTCATAATGATGTATCATATGTGCGGTAATTCATCTCTGCTCATGCCTTGTTCGATTCCAGCAAACAGAATTCAAAAGCTTGCCTAGTTTCGGAGATAATTTTTTTGGGCGATTACCATTAGCGTAGATATTTTGACGTCAAAACTTTTTTTCTAGGAGGAATTTTCAAAATCGGAGATGGTTACTGTCTGCGCAGGATATTTTTACATATATACGCCAAGTTTCAGGAAGTTTCGATGAAAACTGTAGGCTGTGAAACAAAAAAAGTCCACAAGAACAACAACGTGAGTAAGACTTTGAGATCCTTCACAAGGATCTAAAAATGTCAAAAAATAGGAATGACGTCATAAAAATTGATCTGACTTCATAGTGATGTATCATATGTGTGGTAATTAATCTCTGCTAATGCCCTGTTCGATTCCCACAAACAGAATTCAAAAAGCTTGCCGAGTTTCGGAGATAATTTTTTTGGCGATTTCCATTAGCAGAGATATTTTGACGTCATAACTTTTTTTTTCTAGGAGGAATTTTCAAAATCGGAGATCGTTACTGTTTGCGCAGGGTATTTTTACATATATATGCCAAGTTTCAGGAAGTTTCGATGAAAACTGTAGGCTGTGAAACAAAAAAGTCCACAAGAAGAAGATGAAGAACAACGTGAGTAAGACTTTGAGATCCTCCACGAGGATCATATATATATATATATATGTATATATATATATATATATATATATATATATATATATATATATATATATATATATATATATATATATATATATATATGTATGTATGTATATACAGTATGTATGTGTATGTATGTATGTTTGTATGTGTATGTACGTATGTGTGTATGTACGTATGTGTGTATGTATGCATGTATGTATATATGTTTGTGTATGTATGTAATGTATGTATGTATGTATGTATGTTTGTGTATGTATGTAATGTATGTAAGTATGTATGTATGTATGTTTGTGTATGTATGTAATGTATGTATGTATGTATGTATGTATGTATGTATGTATGTATGTATGTATGGTGTTGGCTTAATGGTTATGGTGGTGGGCTTGTGATCTGAGGACCCTGAGTTCAATTCCCACTTGGCTGTTGAATTAATACCGGGTGGGGTTGATTCTGCCTGTCATCCTTTTGAGGTTGGCAAAATGAGTGCCAGCTTGCTGGTATCCTGTGATGGAGAGGTGACCTGTCCAGGATTGTGTCCAATAGCTAAGGAGACTGCTTCAGCAACACCAACGCTCTGCACAGATTATGGTCCCATTGGATATATATATATATATATATATATATATATATATATATATATATATATATATATATATATATATATATAGATATTCATGTTAATATTTTGTTTTTTATTTGTGAATTCATGGTTTACATTTTTACCTCTTGTTTGTTCATTATATTAATTTATCAGGTTCTGCGGAGGGGGTAACAAGACTTTGTAAACAACTTCAGATTATTGACTAAGAGGCATTGTCACAGTGTTACCTTAGAAGTGGAATTTGATGCTATTCATCAAATGGATGCTCGTGAATGTGCCGTTGATGTTTCTGGGTTAGGTTTTAATCCCAATCTATAAATGTAGTACCATTTAGGATGAAGAAGTTGATGTACTGCTAACTTCAACCACTTCCAGAAGAGGTTTGATTTGTATTTAAATGTCTGGTAATTATTTTGTATTTATTTATACGTATGTGTACTTGGATATAACTGTCATTAATCAAAAAGACTTCAGCACGATGTAGCAATAATAAAAAAAAACGAACTTTTAATTTATTTATTTTGCATTTCTTTCGTTATTTATTTTTGCCTAAAATACTCCCTGGCACTCACTGACAAACCTCTGCAAAATTGACAAAGATCAGTTCAACCATCTCTGAGAAAATGGCGACAGACACACACACACACACATGCACACGCACGCGCACACACACACACACACACACACACACACACACACACACACACACACACACACACACACACACACACACACACACACACACACTCCAATTGTGTAATTTTTGCCTTCTTTTTGCAATTGTTGGGGCTGTATTTGTTGCTGTTTCGGTTTCACATGTGACATCTTCCATTTGCAGATTTTTTTTTGGAATTTTTTTACAAGGTGGGTTCGGGGTACCTGCTCTGGTTTGTTGTCTTCTTGTTTGTATAAAAATTGGTTTCCGTAGTCTGGTGCACTTTTCACGTATTCAGCCGATTCAACAGTTGTTGTTTTTTTGTTGTTGGTTTTAATTTTCCTGTACACCTGTAGAATCCTTCACGAGAAGAAACAATTGTGACTTTTTTAATTATATAAAAGTTTGCAATGCTGAGGTGTAGGATAAACAGCAGTGTCTATAAACTTTACATCTTGATAATAGTTACCCATTTCTCTGTTTTGGAACAGCTTCATACACAAACAGTGGACAATTCAGTTTGATTTGCTCCACTTGAATGGATGTCATGACCTTACTGGGCCAAACAAGACAAATATTTAGTTTGTACAACATCCAAATTTTTCAGCAGGTCATTGGATTTTTTTTTTTTTCACGTCGCACGAAAGTTGGACATCCTGTACGGCTCAAGCATCTAATTCAATTGCACAGATAGCCACCAATACGAGGCTGTAGGAGTTTAATAAATTACCTTGTCTCAAAAAGTAACTGTTTCAGTAAGACTTGCACTTCCCACAGCATAAAATAACTGTTTCAGCAAGACTTAACATGACCATGAAAACAAAACATCAGCTCTTTGAGGCAATGTCAAAGTGCAGTTACACTTCCCACAGCAGTACACACAAAACAATACAGTAAATATTTTTTGTAGTTTCCTGTCCATTGGTCAGTTGCCCCCAACCCCAAAACGCCCCCATTAACATAGCTAAAAACATGGTGTCGTTTGTGTTTTGACATATTGTGGACAAGACACGACTATCCCCAAGGACATGAAACATTTTATAAGGTATCTCCTAGTATTTTTGGAACCAGTATCTATTTCAAAAAGAATCCCTCTTGTTTCACTTTATGACTTGGAAAAGAGTCCTTTAGTTCAAGGATTGGGGGTGGAGATCGTGCAGTGCAGTGAAATTTTGTACCGACTTGCTGGCTCCCAAGACCCCAAAGACATGAATCAGGCTATTCGCCAGAATAGAGAACACTGCACGTGCTTCACATCATGCACAGTACACCAACGATCACAACACAACCTTACATTTTAACACTAGCTATTGACTTTAGCAGTGGAGTGCTGGTTGATGAAGCTGCAGTACGGGCTGGCAGTAAAAACCTGATACGCAAGGATGCTGGCAATGAAATCAGCAACACACTGCAAATGACATCATAATCAGGTGTCTGGCAACTTGCAATAGGCTGTCACTGGAATAGATCCAGGACGTCTGTGAGCCAGAAAGATACAATCACTGATTGTGGTATCACCATCGGGAATGCAATTAATATTACAGCAGAACATTTGCAAATGTTGCTTGAAAAGTACAAGTGACAAAAGGCAAACAGTGCAAAGCACATTATATGAATAAAACAATAATTATGAAATCAAGAACATTGAACATGAAACGACAAAAAAAAAATTCTGAATGTTTCAAACAGCAGTCACTGATCATATTTTAATGCAGTGTGTCTCAGCCAGCCATGTATGCTGATGACTCCTCACTTTACTGCACATCTGCTGATTCACTCAACACTACATACTCATAATGAGGTTGGAGTTTTTTTTCATGTTCTAGATGTTTCATGTTTTCATGTTCACTGAACAATGATTTAGAGAATGTGTTGAGTTGGGGCATGACTGGCTCCGACAGAGGCGAGTGATCTCACAGTGAAGGATGCATTCTATGCCACCCTCGAGTCTGTGGTTCATCAGTTCCCCAGGCGAGATACTCCTCTAGTCTTGGGGGATGTCAATGCATCAACTGGAACTGATAGGGATGGTTATGAGATGTGTTGGTCCCCATGGGTCTGGAACTGTGAACCAGAATAGCACTAAGTCCTTGACTTTGCAAGAAGTCATGGACTTAGGGTGGCTGGTTCATGGTTTCAGCACTCACAAGCTCATCGCTGGACTTGGTATTCCAACGCTGGTGGTGTGGCAAAGGAGATTGACCATGTGCTTGTTGATGGCTGCTGGAGGATGATTCAGAATTGCAGGGTCTACCGGAGTGCTCAGTTCCTCAATACTAACCACAGGCTTGTTGTCGCAACACTGAAGTTGCAGCTTAATTCCGGGATATGGTACCATCCCAGCTGAGGCTGGATGTTTGCAAGGTCAAGGATGAGAGGATAACTGAGGAGTTTGCGAACAAGCTGAGTGAAGATTTGGGGGGTCTGGGTGCTTTGGGGAATCCTGAAGAGTTGTGGAGTGCCTTCAAGACCACTGTCCCTGATGTTGCCGGTGGATGTCTTGAAATTCACCGTAGGACGAAGAAGAATTTTGTCTCTCGGGGGGCACTGGATACTATTGGCAAGAGTCGCAGGGCCAGGCTGAATGGCAGAGCTGAGCTGTTCAGGGAGCTGAGGCGTAAAACTGTACGTGCGCTCAGGGTGGACAAGGAGGCCTATGTGCGAGGAATCTGTGAGGGGGTAGACCATCACCTGTGGTCAAGTGATTCTCGTCATGCTTACAGGGGAATTCGCACATTGCGTTCCTCCAAGCCCATCCCTCGGTGTACTGCAGTTAGAGCAGAGGGTGGTGGGCTCTTGACAGAGGAGACCGAAGTGAAGGCCTGGTGGGCCGGTTACTTTGAGTGCCTGCACCAGGCTGATCCACCAGCTGTTGAGTTGGATGTCAGGGGTGTTACAAAATCCTTATTGCTGACCCTCCAACCAACTGTGGCCCACCTTCGTTTGTGGAAACAGGCTGCGATGAACCGGTTGAAATGGGTAAAGCTCCAGGGATCTGTGACATCCATGCGGAACTTCTCAAGGCTGGTGGAAATGCTGCACTCGTGTCATTGCATGCAGTTTTGTGCTCTGCCTGAAACACAGGCATCATCCCAACTGACTGGAAGAGGGGCCTTGTTGTCTCTCTTCAGAAAGGGAAGGGTGATCACCAAGACTGCAACAACCATTGAGGGGTGATGCTGCTCTCAGTGCCAGGCAAGGTCTTTGCTCAGATAATTCTTGATAGGATTCGCCACCATCTGCTTGAGCACCAGCATCCAGAGCAGTCAGACTATACACCAAAGAGGTCAACTATTGACCATATCCTTTCTCTTCGGGTCCTCACCGAACGCAGACGATAGTTTTGGCAGGGGCTGCTTGCAGCCTATGTTGATCTCTGTAAAGCGTTCGATTCAGTGAATCGGGATGCCCTCTGGAAGATTCTTGGTCTTCATTGGGTGCCACCAAAACTGATCAATCTGATGTCTGAACAATGCTCTGGTACTGAGAGTACTGTGAAATGTGGTGATACCATCTCTGACTTATTTCCAGTTGTTGGTGGAGTTCGTCAGGGGTGTGAACTGGCTCCCAAACTTTTCAGCGCTTGTATGGACTGGATTCTGGGGAGGATGTCAGAGAGATCAAGCTGAGGTGCATCATTTGGGAATGTCAAGATCTCTGACCTTGATTTCGTAGATGATGCAGTCATCTTTGTGGAGACTCTTGATGTCTTTTTGGGAGCCCACGAGGTGCTGAATGAGGAGTTGGAGCCGCTGGAATTACGGGTTTCCTGGGTCAAAACTAAGAACTAGGCATTCGATGACCTCTTGGATGTTGCTATATTGTCTGTACCTGTTTGTGGTGAGGATGTTGAGGTCATGGAGAGATTCACTTACCTTGGCAGTGATATTCGTGTCTCTGCTGGTTGTGAGCCAGAGGTCAACAGACGTTTGGATCGGGCCTGGGGAGTCATGGATTCACTGGATCATGGGGTGTGGTGCTGCCAGTATCTGTGTGGGAGGACGAAAGTCCAAGTCTTCAGGTCCTTCGTGCTTCCAGTCTTGCTCTACGAATGTGAGACCTGGACTCTGACCACGGTTCTGAGATGGCGACTTAATTCCTTTGGTACCAGGTCTCTTCGGAGAATCCTTGGATATCGCTGGTCGGACTTTGTGTCCAACGAGCGGTTGCTAAGGGAGACTCAAATGAGATTTGTTCCTTTGGTACCAGGTCTCTTCGGAGAATCCTTGGATATCGCTGGTCAGACTTTGTGTCCAATGAGCGGTTGCTAAGGGAGACTCAAATGAGATTTGTTACCTGCATTGTCCATGAGCGCCAGCTGTGTCTGTATGGATATGTGGCTCGTTTTCCTGACGCTGATCCTGCTCATTCTCTCAGCGAGGGAGCCTCGTGAGTGGAGGAGGCTAATGGGCCAATCACTTGCCTCATGGTTGCAACAGGTTGATCAGCATCTCAAGGAGATGAGGATGGGCCAGGCATCTGCCTGTGGGATAGCCAGACGGAGACCCCTGGAGTACAGGCGGAAAGTGGATGCAGTGACACGCTGTTCTGGCGCATGCTCCCATATCTGATCTGACCTGACCTTCTCAGTTTCAGAAGTTACACGACTTGAAGCTTTGCTTTAAGATTTCCTTTATTCCTTTTTGTTTCCCTCCATCTGATCTCTTACCGGTCTACAGGTGCAAGTACATGACAGCTTTTAGTAATCTGCTGTTATCCATCCATACGGCATGCTTTGCCCATAAAAACTCAATTATTTTTTATTAGAATTGCTTATATTCCACTTATTTCTGCACCTTCCAGCACTTCTGTCTGGTGCCTTGTTTTGTCATATAATGTTAATGATCTTTCGGCAATTCAGTTGGAGTCTGTTAAGCAGTTTAATATGGCAGGAGTACAGTGTCCAAGTCTCCTACACAAATGACAGACATGGGAGAATGAGAGCCAGCTCAACTTGTAATTTGATGGGTCGCTCAAACCACATTTATTCCAGAACTCATTTTGAAGATTACCAAAGACCACACTTGTCTTGGTAATTATATGAACCCACTCATCAGCAAGAGAGACATTTCTCGACATGGTACTACCAAAATATGTGAACTTGTCAACAACGGCCATTACTGTATGTACCATTAATGGGGTTGAATGGTTGGACATCTGGAGCACCTGATGATGGATTATATCTAATTAGTGAATAACCCGTCCTAAAGATGGGTTAATTACCCCAGAATTACAGACGGGTTAATCCCCCCAAAATTTCTGTATTTTAGTACGACACTTGTAATACCCACTCTAACCAGGCAGCCAATATATATATATATATATATATATATATATATATATATATATATATATATATATATATATATATATATACATATATAATATATACATATATATATATACATATATATACATATATAATATATACATATATATATATATATATACATACATATATGTGCTCCGGATATATATATATATATATATATATATATATATATATATATATATATATATATCCTTCTTCTTACAGCTGCTCCTGTAAGGGGTCACCACAGCGGATCAACCGTCTCCATTTCGCTCTATCCTCCACATCTTCCATTGACACTCCAACCACCCGCATGTCCACCCTCACCGCATCCATGAACCTCTTCTTTGGCCTTCCTCTTCTCCTCCTGCCTGGCGGCTCCATCCTCAGCATCCTTCTCCCGATATACTCCGCTTCCCTCCTGTGCACATGTCCAAACCATCTCAATCTCGCCTCTCTCACTTTGTCTCCAAACTGTCCTACCTGCGCTGTCCCTCGAATATACTCATTCCTTATCCTGTCCATCCTCGTCACTCCCAACGAGAATCGCAGCATCTTTAACTCTGCCACCTTCAGCTCCGCTTCTTGTCTTTTCGTTAGCACCACCTTTTTGTTCGCGATATATATATATATATATATATATATATATATATATATATATATATATATATATATATATATATATATATATTGTTGTGGTGCTGGGCGTTGGTGGCAAGCACGACCGCTAGATGGAGCAGTAGAGCCGGCTCCATCGAACACCCGGAATTTATAGGTCGTCACCCCGGATAACTCTGGAGCCGACGGGTCCCTTATCAGACCGAAGATCGACAATAGGTCGACCGTGTGGGGTAGAGTCAAATGCCAATTTCAATTTACCTAAATACCCACGTTGTCCAAACTACCAGGGAAATTCACCCTCGGCGGTGCTCGAGCGGAACGAGCCATTAGCATGCTCGAACCGTGCGTAACCCGAGCGGATGGTTACCGAGGTCCGTCGGTCAAAATGCACAATTTTCCGCTTCCAAATTTCCCAATACGCACCGTGCTAAACCAATGAAGAAAACACAGAAACGAGCTGATACATTTAACAGGGGATTTATTTATAATTGGGGGGGGGGGAAGGGAACACACAAAGAGCAAAGTTATCCGACGATAAGAAATGCAGTCAATGTACAAGCAAAAGCACTTATCCAGTTGCTACTTAAAGGAGGTCACACACACACACACACACACACACACACACACACACACACACACACACACACACACACACACACACACACACACACACACACACACACACACACACACACACACACACACACACACACACACACACATACACACACACGGACCCGACGGGTCTTTATTGAAGGCCTCCAGCTCGAGGACAGGTGAGCTAGAGACCAGAGCCTGTGCTTGGACCTGTCCACCTCGTGTGGTCTTCGACGATCCGGCTTGGCAGGACTCGAACCCGCAACACGATGCCGCTCCAAGCACCAGGTACCACGCTCTCCAACCGGCCACGCACCAATCGACCAAGGCCAAGGAGAAGATCAGAGGTGACGATGATCCAGCTCAGCGGGACTTGAACCCGCAACACGATGATGATGACCACCATGACGATGACCACAACCCTTTTACCCACCACGACGACCTCCACCACCTCGACCCTTTTTACCACCACCACTACCCAGCCTGGCGTTTCTTATATTCCCTTCTTGTCCGGGGTGAGCAAATCGCCGTCTGAGGCGCTCTCCACCCTCATTGGACGGGGCGTTGTGGGAAGGTTTCCTTCTGTGGCCATCTCAACCCTCATTGGCCGGCGTGTCGTGGGAAAGCCGCCTTCTGTGGCCATCTCAACCCTCATTGGCCGGCGTGTCATGGGAAAGCTGCCTACTGTGGCCATCTCGACCCTCAGTGGCTGGCGTGCCGTGGGAAAGTCGCTTTCTGTGGCATGATTAGACAAGGGGCACGTCCCTGCCTTCCTGGGCGGAGTCCCGGTCTGAGGTGATGGAAATGTACGCCCACGTACGTGGCCGAACGCACGTGGGTGATGGCATCGGTGTGTGAAGTGCAGTGAAGGAGGTTTGTTGTAAACGAATCTCCGCAGCGCACACATGTAATTCCCATTAGACACAGGTAGGGGGCCTAACTATAAACACATACTTACTGATATAACTGTTCTATAGGGACCTGAATGTTGAGTGCAGTAAGCTTCCAGATTCGCAACAATATATAAATATATATATATATATATATATATATATATATATATATATATATATATATATATATTGTGACGTCCATGGGACTTGAACAGTCCCGCCAACGTAGAATGAGCCGAAACGATGGAGGCGGTTTATTTATTTATAACCCAAAGATGGCGGTATTAATCGCTCTACCGCAAACGGGACGAGGAAGGTGGCACGAGTCGCTTTTCACTGAGTTGATAACGTTTATTTCTCTAACCAGAAATAACAAGACTCGGCAAGAAGAGGGATCCGGGGCGATTCGACGGGATGGTGTGGGATCGGGCGTGGGGAAAACACAGACAATTCCAATGGATATACCAATCTCAAACCCTCTAAGGCGCCAGGTACACACACACACACACACACACACACACACACACACACACACACACACACACACACACACACACACACACACACACACACACACACACACACACACAACGTAGCTATTCCTGGTGGTCAGGCTGGACCGTGGTGTGGACGCAACAGTTCCTGGATTGGCGTCGGACGAGCTGGCCTTGCTCTCGTCAGGGGGGCAGGAGAAACCGTGGTGCTGTCGACCTCCTGGTCTTGGCCCAAGTCCGCTCACAGCCGCCAGGGAACCAGTTCTGGCGCCAAATTGCGAGCAGGAGAGGGAGGCAGGTCCGCCCGCCGTTCGACCCCGTACTCCGAACCAGCAGAACCCCAGAGCCAACCAAGGTGAGGCACGAGGCTCAGCAAGGCTACAAGACACGATGAAACCAGGGCCGAATCAGCGCAACAACAAGCACGCTCCCAGCACAACAACCTCCACCCCAAAAAA
This sequence comes from Eptatretus burgeri, assembly GCF_056783735.1. NCBI lineage: Eukaryota > Metazoa > Chordata > Myxini > Myxiniformes > Myxinidae > Eptatretus > Eptatretus burgeri. Next base: position 91,521,584 of record NC_140971.1, read on the forward strand.
CGATCTTTCTGTCCCGATCTTCTTCCTCTTCCTTTTCGACCCCGAACAGAACCTTTTTATCCTCCCGTCCTCGTCACTTGCAATCGAGCCGTTTTATTGGCCCACCGCCGTCGCCTTCCGCCAATCGTGATCACGGGGCAGAGCCATCCGCAGCACTGTCCTGTGACGTCACGGCAAGCCTCCAGAGAATACTAAAAGGGGTTTAAGCAGACACACTTACCCTATGCCGTGTCCCTCTCTAATTACGTGACAATTATCATTTCCCCCTTGAAGAAATGGACATTTACTAGACAACTTATCACCACTGAATTGCTACTTATTACATCGAGATCCTGGTACACTCGAACAGCGTGGCATACCTAATTAAACATCCTAATTATCCTTTGAATGCATACCCCCCCTCAAACATAACAATATATATATATATATATATATATATATATATATATATATATATACATACATATATATATATACATACATATATATATATACATACATATATATATATATATATACATACATATATATATATATATACATATATATATATATATATATATATATATATATATATATATATATACACACATACATACATACATACATATCTATATATATATCTATATATATATATATATGTATATATTTATATATATTTATATATATATCTACATATATACATATATATAGATATGTATATATATATATATATCTATATATATATATATATATATATATATGTATTGGATGGTTTAAGTTTTTTTCAGGCTGATGGCCAATCCATATCTGGCTGCTGCCAGTGAATAGTAATCCATAGTTCTCTGGAGTCTCTCTGCGTTTGAGGCTTTAGTACACCATCTTGTATGAAGTACACTCACCATTTGGTACACTGTTGAATCGTTGAGCCTGATCAAGTTGAAGAGCTTGCCATCTGTTCAAAGCTGAATGTAGTAAATACCATCGTAAATGCCTTCAAAATCCTTTGTGAGCACAGCTGCAACGAGCAAACTGCCCAGAGTGAGAACCAGGACATAACCCTGTTGTGTGGCATTCTAACTGCAGGAAAGAGATCAGATTCATCACGACACTCCAAGACTCATGTGAAGATGCGAACATGAAATGACCTCTTAATGTTGATCAGACATTCAGGCAAATGAAGCTTGGACTATATTTTTCACAATCCATTTCGATGGACTCTGTCAAAAGCTTTGTTGAAGTCGTAAATGCACAGAGAAGGCTCATGTGCAACTCAGCAAGGACATCATATGGAACAAAACATGGGCATTGAAACAACTTGACTTTTGTCACATTTCCACACTATGCAAGTTGAGCTGTACATTGACATTTCGAAGCAAGACAAGAGGAGGGGATGTAATTTGAGAATACAGAAATTGAATAAAAAGTGAAAAGAAAGGACAGGGGAGGTGGGGGACGATCGGGGAATTGGAGGAAGGGTGATAAAAGTTGAAGGAGTTTGGAAGAGATACGAGTCATGGGAATGTATAATACTGAGAGCAAAATCAATTTTTACAGGCATGGGGCAGTACACACGAGGAGAGGGTTGGTTTGATTATTCCTCAGTTTTACCTCCACCACGGAAGGTGGACGGAGGTTATGTTTTCACTGCTGTTTGTCTGTTTGTTTCTTTATTTGTTTGTCTGGCTGTGAGCAGGATATCTTAAAAGCTTGTGGACAGATTCGGATAAACTTGGTGGACAGGTTGGGTGTGTGACAAGGACGAATTGATTCGATTTTGGTGAAGATCTGGATCCAGTTCCAAATTGTTTTTAATTTTTCAGTGATTTTTCATCATTGAGTGATAGAGGGCCAAAACGATATATAGCACAATATCTCTAAACGTTATGGACGGATTATGACAAACCTCGCTGGATAAGTTGGGTAGGTGACTAGAACAAGACGATTAGATTTTGGTTAAGGTCCAGATCCAGCCTATCAGTGGGATACAAAAGGTAACCTGTTCAGCCTGGCAGAGGTATGTACTCTACCAAATACCCATTCAAGTTGTGTTTGTAATATGTTGATTGCCCTTTATCGCTTGACTAAGGTGCAAAGCTCGAACTTTGGCTCTGCACATCTACAACCTTCCCTTGTAAAGCAAGACGATTATCCATCCATCGGGACCATACTCTGTGCAGAGTGTTATTGCTGCCAAGCAGTCTCCTGGGCTATTGGGCACAATCCTAGAGGGGTCGCCACTCCAACAAAGGATACTCAAATGGCTCAATCATCCCAGCAAGCTGGTACTCATTTTGCCAACCTCAGAAGGACAACAGGCTGAGTCAACCCCACCTCGTATTAATTCAACAGCCAAGTGGGATTTGAACTCAGGATCCTAGGATCCCAAGCCTATCACCATAACCATCAAGCATGTGATATTTCAGGGACGATTTTACATTGATGAATACTTTTTGATAGGATTGTCAAGCAACTTGTTGTGTCAGAAGTAATCCAAAGTAAAATTTTCAATGGTATTGATTAATTGTTGTCTGCTTAAACAACAAAAATGAAGCTTAACAAAAGATTAATACACTGAACTTAGACTATTGGATAATTTACAAGTAAAGTTAAGTGTGCGACATTTAAAATAAAATTTACACATTTATAGAATGTTTACGGAAATTTATATTTTTGAATGATCTTTTTGTAATCACACACCTTTCAGTGTTATTAATAATTTGCTCTTCATGCACAAAGCTTTAGACAGGACGTGCAATGCAAGAGGCATGATGATAATACAATTGTTGTTTGATCATCCCTCCACCCCCCACCCCCCCACATGCCCCCCACTAATAACAAAAAAACATTGTCTCAAATTGACGCCATCAAGGTGAACCAAGGACGTTTAAAATCCCACAGTCAGCGTCGGGTGTGTTTCAATGCAAGTCCATGATGATAGGTTCTTTATCAGAGAGAATTCGCACGAGCTGAAATGTTAAAGTTTAAATTGTTAAAGTTAAAGTTTCTCCCATTAATTGACTTTGAAAGTTCTTTTGTGAACCCTGCAAGGCATTTTCAAGGAAATCTGCAGATATTGTGAGGAAAGCACAAGAATGAACTTTACTCAAATCCTTGTTCATCCTTCCATCTTCCTCCTACTCCAACTTGGCATCCCTGTTATAGTGAGCTATGAAAACTGTTCACAAACAAAGCGGGGATCCAAGCAGTGTGTCATGCTCTCAGTGATTCCCAACACAGTGGATTATACAGATTTATGTAGTAGCTCGAGTTTGCTTCTCACGGGTTTTTACAAATGCAAACGGTTGCAGCAGCAGTAGCATCAACAATGGAAGGACACACACACACACACACACACACACACACACACACACACACACACACACACACACACACACACACACACACACACACACACACACACACGGGCTGTGGGTTAATTACCAGCAAGACAGATACAAGGCTGCAATGGCATCTCACACGAGGTCGAGTCTGTGCTGACATTTACTGCTGTAAGCACAAAGGTCAGAGACGACGAAGTTTACGGCAAATCCTGTCGTCTCTTGGATTTAGTGAGGGACGATAAGAGACAACCTTTTCACAGTGAAATAATTTTTCATTCATGCATGTTGTGTGCCTGGTTGTTCGCTTGCATCATTTCTGGGAGCATGGCAACACCATTGATGCAGTGCCCTCCCTCTCCCTGACCCCAGATGAATGAGGGCAGGAATTTGAAATTTGGCCAGTACTGTGACACAACATCCATCCATCCATCCATTTGGACCATTTGGACCATGTGCAGAGCGTTGGTGCTGCTTAAGCAGTCTCCTTGGCTATTGGACGACAATCCTGGATGGGTCGCCACTCTGACACAGGACACCAGCATGCTGGCACTCATTTTGCCGACCTCGGAAGGATGACAGGCAGAGTCAACCCCACCTGGTATTAATTCAGCAGCCAACGGGACTTGAACTCAGGACCCAAGGATCCAAAGCCCACCAGCCAAACCATTAAGCCAACACCAAGCATACTGACACACACAATACCCTCCTATTTACAAAAGGTACAGTAGATTCTTGAATGTCCACTAGTGAAATTAGGCAGCAAATGCGACTGCCAAGTTAACATCCACTCCAAAGGATGGTGTCATTCATTGATGTAACACTGTTTGTGCGCCACCAGGATGACAGTTTAAAACGAGACTCAAAACCTGTGAGATTTAGGCCACAACAAAATATATTTCCATATTTTCTGTTCTGTGTTGTCTGGTAACGAGCCTTTTTAATGTATCCTTCAGGAATAATTTAAAAATACTGTTACGAATTCTGGCCCGCCTGGGTGTGATCGGCCGCGTAACTCCAATAGCAGCCACGTCGCCCACCGGACGGACAATTCAGTCGTGACCCTCCTTGGAACTACCGCCAGGAGCCAGTCATGGGTGGGGGTTTAACCTCACCACAACCCAGTCCGCATTCTACCCGCACGAAATAGGGTGAATCACCGAATGTCGATATACCTAAATACCCGTGCGGGTAACCTACCGAGGGGTTGCACCACGCCGCAGGTCGGCTTAGGACACGAACCGCTTAAGCGGTTCGTTCCGTGCTACAGGGATAACCGAGCGGTGTTATCGCCGACCTCGATGGTTCAGATTATTTATCGGGTGTTTAAAACCCACTACCAATCATTCCACGATTCAAGATGGCACTTTCAAAAGAGGGGAAGGACGCAACAAACGGGAAACATTTCACAAGGACATTTATTACACAAATAACACAAACAAGTAAGGGCAGTCATGCAATATGTACAGCAAGAAATGAAAGACGTTGCGACCGACTATAGCATTAAATGTACAGGCACTTAAACAGGTTTACGTCACGGACTGGCGCCACAAACACACATACAAAAGCCCAAAGAAAAGAAAACCTCCCTTCTGCGGCCGGTGAACCCTCTCCGGCACTCTCCTCGTCTGCACGTGCAGGTCCACCACAAACCGCCTGCGGTGCCTCCCGTCCGCGTCTCCGAGGCATCCCCCGGACTCGCCACCGGCCCGCGCCTTCACCGACAGGTCGCTCAACGCCAAGACGAGAGGGAGGGAGAGAGAACTCGACCTCGACGACAAAGAAAGAGAGAGAGAGCCAGCACGACCCCGACAGAGAGGATGACGTCGACGACCCAGACAAAAAAAAGGACTTGACCTCGACCACCAAGAGAGACTGAGCCCCGCGTGCGGTCTGCCTTATATAGCGCGGGGCTCCGCCCTTCGTTCCTCCCCGTTTTTGGCTCCGCCTCCCTTCGAGAAGGTTCCCGAAAAGGGGCGTTCCCTCACCCCGACTGCCTCATGCCGTGCATCCACCAATCGGCAGCGAGCTGCCCTCCCCCTTCCCTTCACACCAAGTGCGTTGAAAATAGGTGGGAAAAAACCCCACAGGCCTCACAAGAGCTTTTGTTCTGCCAATCCTTCTCGGACGGTTTCCGACGCAGAAACCGTCATACCGTTGGCCGCGGAGGATGGCGTTCGTGAGCGGGCGTAGTGGCGAAGATGGTGGTGATTGTTGTGGGGGTGGTGTGAGCGTGGTGGGCGTTGTGGCGTAGTTGGCGGCGGTTGTTGTTTGCGTGGAGGTTTGTTGCAATGGTGGCTCAAAATAACGATATATAAAGAAAAACAGCTATCTCAAAGGGTCGCAGCCCGGTGAACACGAAGGATCCCCTTTAAACAACGGTGGGGACCTATCTGCACATAAATTTAGCATCATAACTGATCTAAGGACCCTTTATGGTGTATTGCGAATTTCCACAGCTGTAACAATACATATACAGTATAATATTCTGTGGGAAGTATCTAGTTAAATACCAACATTTATTTTTCGTAATGAAAATAATAATTAATATTTTTTAAACAACTTGATCATTACATCGATCGCATTTTAATTTAGCAGTGCGGACTCCAAATGACCCACATTTTAGATCAGTGGTTACTGAACTTAACAAATCTTTCTTTGGCTCTTGAACTTGATTACAAAACCATGAGTATCATCCCAGCTGCTCCACCTGTGAATCATTACTTCATAGGTTATGTATCCCCTTAAATGTGACATAAACTGGCTGAGGGTATGACTGTACCACTGATGCAATGCCCCCTATTACCAGTACACTGGTTCTCATTTCACCGACCTTGAAACGATGACAGGCTGAGTCAACCCCACCTGGAGTTAATCCAACGACCAACGGGGCTCAAACTCAGGACCCTAAGATCCCAAGCCAGCCACCCTAACCGCTAAGCCAACACCACGCTTTCACTAGATGTCCCATCTGATGGAACTTGCTCGTGAACATTACATTTGTCACTTCTTGCCAAATAATAGGTATTTGATTGGTACTTTGTCCAAATTCCTGCTTCTTTGTTTACTAATCAGGCCAACACTGATCTTCACAGTTTCAGATCACAGACTATGAGTTACCTTTGTCAGTATGATGTCTTACATATGACCTTCTACTAACCTGTACCATACTCTTTACAAAGTGTTGGTGCTGCCGAAGCAGTTTCTTGGCAAAGGTTATACTGGGTGGTTTGCCATCCCAGTGGCGTTTGTCCATGCACTATCCTTTTAAATCGTGAATGTTAATCAAGGAAGCAGCATGTACCATTTTAGCTCACCTGGACTTTAGTCTGGTGAGTTTATGCAATCGAGCAGCGTCTGCAGGTGAGTGACTCACTCAGTCAGTCCGTAAACACCAGTCATTATCGCTTGAACCAAACAAACGATTTTGATGAAACTTGGCCATGAGCTTCACATCTGATGCCCAACGAAGGTGTATTGATCACATCAAAATCTGCACTCATTAAAGGTGTCTACGGAGTGGAGGGGGGGGGGGTGGTGTTGACCTCCAAAATAGGTATTTGCTCTCCTCTCCAAAAGTACTCACACAATTTCAATGAAACTCGACCACAACCTTCATTACCTGTGATGTACTAAAGTGTATCGAACGCATCAAAATCTGCACTCATTAAAAGGGCTTAGGAGAGTCTGAGGAGGGGGTGGGGGGGAGGGTTGAGTGACTGTTGCTCCTGATCCAGGTGAGCTTCAGGACGTGCAGTCCTATTTTTTAAGTGATTCGTCACAATTCAGAGAAAGGGCCAAAAACGATATATAGTATAATATTTAAAAAAGTTGTGGACAGATTCGGACAAAACATGGTATATGAGTTGGTTAGGTGACAAGAACAAGCTGATTAGATTTATGTTCAGGTCCAGATGTAGATCTGGCCTATCAGAGGGATACAAAACTAAAATTGTTCACCCTGGGGAAGGGGGGGGCATCAGGAGAAGGGGTTGAAAAGAAGAGAAGGGAATATGAGGGAGAAGGTGAGTATATGTTGGTTTGGGGAACACGAAGCACAATAACTGAACTGATTGTTTTTTCTTTTCTTTTGTTTTTTTAAACTGTTGCGGAGCTAAGTTCTGCCACGGACGGATTGAGGTTCTGGAACAGCGCTTGCTCCGGTGCACTCCGACACCACTACACCACGTCTCACCATCATGAGCATACCAAGTGTGTGTGCTCTACTGAGTGCCGTTCTAGTTTAGTACCATGTGGTAAGGGCTGGCAGAATGGCCTAGAGGTAGACACACTCACCTCTAAGCTGTCTAGCATGGGTTCCAATCCCAAACCAGCTATAAACTGCCATCCTGGTGTTTTACATGCAGGGTGATTCATCGATATGTGTGTGCCGTCCCTCGGATGGACATTAAACTGGGCATCCCATTTATCGGCATTAATCTTTTAGTTGTTTTCTTTCACATTAGTTGGTGTCTTTCTTGGAGTTGATGAAAGAAGATAAAGCTTTATGGCCAGATAAACAGCCAAGAGTGTTGAAGGAGATGGCAGAGCAGATAGGCATGATGTTGACATATAACAACATGAGTCCATGTCATTGATGACAATGCTCCGGTGCACTCCAGCACCACGACACCCCTGACTACAGGCCTACCTTTGCTCATACAACATAATAGCCATTCTTCACGCAAACAACCACATCACTGATCCACCCAGACTTCAAGTAGTTGTGGGCATCCAAAGTGTTCCATGCCTTTACACCTTCTATGGTGTAAATACTTTAAAGAAAGACAAGATAATTCACTAAATCTGGTTATAACATGGTTGGAAAGTTTGTTTTGTTTCCGGACCTTGTTGATTTCGGGAATTCATTCGGGTCTGTGTTCACAATTTCTCTTTATTCATTCATCATTTTATAATTCTCTTTATTCATTCAAATTCTTGCTTTTTCTTCTCTATCATCTCTTTTGCTCTCTATTCCTCTCTTTCCTTTTCTATCTCTCTAAGGAGAAGTGAAATCTTGCAGTAATAATTTCTCTAAGGCTCCCTTGGCTGCACCTGAAGTGGTTTGAGGGTTGAGGAGTCGTGGATGAAACCCGAATCCTGTCCAGGTTCCTCCTGATGACTCCATCAGGTTCCTTCTTGGTCTTCTGTTTCATTGTCTATACCCTGTATTGTTCTAATATCGCTCCCTAGACAGTGTCCAACATATTGACATACCCCAGCTTCAGGACAAGCTTTGACCCTGATTATTTGGCCATGAAAGCACAATAACTCAACCGATCGTGAATGTGGGTGTTTTTTTTGTTTGTTTTTGTTTTTATTGTTGCGGAGCTAAATTCCACCTCGGATGGATTGAGGTGCCGGAGCGGCGCCCCAGCACCACTACCCAACTGCTCATGCACCTTCATGGAAAAAGGACGCAAACATTTCAATATTATCCGTTTTTCACGTGTTGTGTGATGTGAAAGTTTTCAGACATGCCAAAAATGTACTGGAAACGCATCTTAACATGCGCTGCAGGCAACACCAACCTTCATAACTTCTGCAAAACACAATATAAACTTTGATCCTATTCTCTCCAAGAATGATAAACTTTCTTTGGAGATGAATAAAGACTCATTTTTAAATACTTACATTTCGAAGTTATGAGACTTACTGTACGTAATTCCTGTAAACTGCTATCTACAGATTACATAGCACAAATGGCAGGATTTTTGACTGAACTGTACTGCTCTCTTCCTGATAAATTTCTCCTTCTCTCCCCACCCTTCTCCACACCAACCTTCTATCCCACCCTGACCTCTCCCCTCCATCCCACTCCTCCCCCACACCATCGGAGGTAATTTGAAGATGGACACGAAAAAGTTTGTTAACGTGACGCTGTCACTGCTCGGCTATAATGTCATATTCTTGTTATTTAATCATGAAAATATCAGAGGAAGCAGTACAAAGTACACTCCCATGATTATGTCAAAACAATCATTATCATCCTTCTCAGCTAAAGCATTTTTACATTTGTCAGTAACTTTGTTTCCCTTGCAGTTCATTGTGATTCCTCCCCCCCCCCCACCCCCAGGAACCTTCTCCCTCACCTCTTTTCATTTGTTCGTTGTCGGTTGGTTTGTTCCTTTTCTGTTTCATTCCCACATTCCCTTTTCTCTTCATGCTGGGTTTCATTCAGCTTGTTCACCCCCAGTTGTAAAAACTCACCATGTCAAGCCATCCTGCCATTTTCACTACCAACCACTACTTGGTAAGCATGCCCCAGTAAGACCTGCAGCTGAACATTCTGTGATTGGTTTGGAATATCTTGAATTTCAGCAAAACATTACATGTGACAGTATTTTCTTTATCGACGCCAAATTTATTTGATCGACAATTACAGGTAGCTCACAAAGCTTGGCCACCACCCTAGTAGTCTCAGTTGGTCAACAAAATCTCATGTTTGTGAAAAATATGTCAAAAGTCAGAGAAATGAATAACTAAGTTTGCGAGCATTCCCATTGAAAAGCTCTTTGTTGGTCGAATTTAACAGCACGGATAAATAACACCAAAGAAACTGCTTCCATTCATGAAGATCAGCAGTCAATCAGATTGCAGTTTGAGTGTAACATCACCTTTATACTTTGGACCTAATCCGCCAAATCAAATGGGACATTCCTTTAGCAGTCCAAGCTTTTCCATGCTGGTCTCGGAATGCACCAAAAGTGCAAGGGCTCATTTATACCCAAGGTGGCAGCGATTAAATTCAGTCCATGCCAACGTCATCTTTCACAATTTGGTCTAAAGATGAACCCAGCTCCAAAAACCACTGTCAAAAGAAATCACAATGGCATGTCAGATCTCGGTTACGCAGCAAAATGAGTGTCGGTTTGTCTTTTTAATGGACCAAGTGTAGAATATAATGGACCAAGTACCAAGTATTGGTAAAACAGCAAAGAAACACGGTTTTTGTAAAAAAAATTATTGGATAATAACTTGTATGATGGCTCATTCGTTGCTGCTTGTCTTCAAGTTCGACACCATGAATGGACTCGAGGTTTGATTCCTGAGGCACAGGATCATACTACTAACTGCCGTGTTATTGATAGAATAGGGGGTGTTTCAGAGAACAAGCTGTCGTCCGGAAAAGATGAAAATCCGGTTGTCCTCCATGCCAAGAGTTGCTTGTTGATGTTAAAGAAACCTTGACAACTTCAAACAATGCATTTAGCTAAACAAGTCCATTTAGCAAAACACTAGGCAACTATCAAGTGCCATAAATAATTCCCAGCAGTTTCATGTTTACCGCTGACATTTGATGGTTGTCCACTGTACAAAAGCCCATTGTAACAGACGTTCTGTTTATCCTGTCATCCATACTTGTACGGCATGTAGCTACCTGCCTTGCTATGCATTCCAGCCTCTCACTCTTTCTTTCACCACCTGCATTGCTGCTATCATTGTGTTTACTGGGTTCCCAAGTAGAATGGCCCCTGTGTTTCAATGAAGGTTTGTTGGTGGAAATTTGGAATTACAATGCTCAAACATGTGATAAAATCTCCTGCCAAAAGTCATGGTACACCCCTTTACAGTTTGTGAGAATCCTACATGTGTGTCTGATTTGTATAACTGTGAATATCATCAGCGGGAGAAATGGTCAGTCCGAAGAGTCTCATTGTTCACTTTCAGAGCGCCATATCAAAGGGAAAAGATCATGGAGTACCAGCAACGAATGACAACACAGCTGTTGGAGAGTGGGCACCTCCATCAGGATGGTTTCCACAGTTCTAACATTGTTAAAAATCAACCATGGAGAAGATTATCGTGAAGCGGAAGACTGGCCATTGGTCATGCAGGATATCTAAACCACATTCTCGAAAGGAAATAAATCACTGTGGTGGACTTTATCATCACATCAACAAAAGTTCCATCACAGTCCACCTCCTTTCTGGTCTTGCACCCTCTGCTTTTTCTGTGTTCTGCCCCACCCCCCAAAGGTTTCTGCATGGTGAATGCACCTTCTGCTATTAATCCAAAAATCCAGAATCACTGCTCATCTCCACTCTTTTGTTCCTCTTTTTTCCCCACCTGTGGAACCAACTTCCACATTCTCTTCAATCTCACTATTCCCCCCAGGTCTTCAAGACTGCTGTTCACCACAATCCCAGATCATCCCCCATCCAAAACCATGATCTTTTCTACTCACATTAACCCTCCCCAAGCCCACCTCTTTCCATGTGTACAGTTTTTTCCTTCCTGAGTTTTTTTGTTTTGTTTTAGATACAAAGTCAAGACCTGTGGAAGTCCAAGAACACAACAGATCAGATCAGGATGCAACAGAACAAAAGGAACAGCACAAAGAGAAGGGGGAAATGCCAACAGCAGGAACAAATTACAAAATAGATGGAGACGGACAAATAGGGATGTGGGTAACGATGAGGGGCAGGGGAGAATGCAGGGGGGTAGATAAGATGGATGCAGAAACAAACTCTCAGGAAGGAAAAACTGGAAAAAAATTGAGGGGGGCAGTAGTTCAGCCACCATTTGAGGAGAATGTTTATGATGAGTAAAGACGAGATGGGATGAATCTGTGCATAAGAGGGAGCAGATTTCTGTGGAAGAATTCCCAGGCTGAGTTAATATCAGGGTTCGGTAGATATAGGAGACCAGTCATGAAGTGTGATGGCTGCTTGTGGTCCCTGCCAGTTTGCCTGGGTGAATTACCAGACTTGCCGGCACTGAGGCTGTTCTCTGAGAATGGCGAGAGAGACGTTGACCTTCACAACTACATGATCAGATGAACCAATTGGAGCAGAGGAAGAGCATGAGACATTGGTGGGGAAGTTGGTCATGACCAAATGCAGAGAGGATGAGGATGCACCATTGACAGAAATCCATGTTGGAAAGTGTACGGATTGAGTCAGTCCCATGGAGTCAGAAAAATCCTTTGCTGACGTGTGATGGCTGGTGAGAGAGGTACCAACACCCAGCCAATTGACATGGTGACCATTGAAATTTCCACACATGAGGAAGAGAGAGTTGGGATGAGTGGTTAAAAGTTGCTCCATGTCATCTGACAGAGAGATGTAGATGAAGTCATCACTGTTTGGAGCCCGGTACAACACACTGACAAACATGAGGGAGGAATGGAGGAGAAGTTGCAGCTTGAGGTACTCCTGAGAGTTTGGGAGGTATAAGAACAGTACTGTACACCGAGAATAAGGAATGGAGTTATTTATGAACAGTGTGACTCCACTGCCAGGACGGGGTTCAGGTGGATCAAACTGGGAGGAAACAATAGCCAAGGAGAAACACTAAGGAGTCAGGGACATCCTGTGAGAATAAGGATTCTGTTAAACCCATGATGATCCTGTTAAACTGTTTAAATTCTGTTAAACCCATTAAACCCATGATGTTAAACCCATCCGGTTTATCGGCAGTGGCCTGCATTGAGAGATCTGTCAGGTTGGAGCAGAGGCCTCGGATGTTTGAGGTCTACAAAGTTAGTGAGAGGGGAAGAGGAGATGCTGGTACGATGCAGGAATGTGACAGCAGCAATGAAAGGGAGCGGGTTTGGGGGAACCTGGGTCCGTGAGAGGCTGGGACGAAGCTGGGAAGGTGCGGGGCTTGGGTGAAGCAGGGAGGGGTGAGGGGTGGCAGGAAAGCCTGGAGTTGGAGGGGTGGGGTGAAACTGAGAGGGGTCGGCATGATGGGGTAGATGGAGGAGAGGGTACTGGCATGTATGGGTTTGACACCGTGAATGGACGTGAAGGAGAATTGATTGTCATGTCCACAAAACCTCTGCAAAATGGACTTCTCAGGATTCCCAAACTGAATATACGGTGACAGACTTCATGGGTGGGGTGGTAGTAATATTTTCCATTGAAGATGCAGAGGAAAATGGAGCTGTAGGTACGAAAGGAGGCTAAATGAACTAGGCATTTAGGAGTGAAAAGGTTTTGGGAAGTAAGCCTTGTGAAAAAGAAGAGATTTGGTTGAATAAGAAGAATGAATGGGTTTGTCCTTGTGGAGTTGTATGGAGAGTGAAACACTAAGTAAAATACATTGTTTGAATCTTCTTTTTGTGTGTTATGAAGAGCTTTTGAAGGATGAAGCATTTTATTCAGTGAATATTCAGTTTGGGGATGTTGAAAAGGAGAAGGGATAGGCAATGAAGGAGTAACTTTGCATGGTAGATTGAGTTTGGTTTTTCCTGTTCTTTTTAAGGAGTTTTTTTATTGGAAGTGAAGAATACTTTTTTGTTGTTTGTATTTTTTTTTTTTGGAGCAAGGAGAGTAAAAGTATTGAGTTGAGGCATCAGAAGTAACAATTACTGTGAGAAAAGGAATGAAAATGAAGCACGTGCAGTGAAAAATGGAGGCAGAAGCAACAACCTGACAAGCCTAGCCCGACACGAGTAGGCTGAACTTTACGAGCGACAGGCGACACATTCAACAATTCAACACAAGGTACAGTTTGGCACAAAAAATTGAACGAAAACATGAGCAGCAATACAAATGAAAATAAAACACAACATATCTGGTCAAGAAAACATAGCTTTGTTGAGCTGGAGGAAGAAACTCATGAACCAGCAACACATGTGGAGCAACCCAAAACCAGATTTCCACAAATTTTGGGGAGTTTGCTTCTCTATCCATCTTGTCCACCCATGTGTCCTTCCCTACCCCTCATTTCCCCAAGTCTCTCTATATTTTATCCCTCAACCCCACTGTTGGTGTGCATCCCCCTCTCTTCCAATGTACCTTTTGTTCTGTTACATCCTGATATGTCATATTCTAGCTCCTCCATGAGCCTTGACTTTGTATATAACTCCATGATGCAATAATAATAAGGAGTGTCAAAATGCCAGGCAACCCTTACATTCCATGGAATATACCATTCAGTGAAGTAGATACACAAGCATTTCACCAATCTGTCAAATGCATGATATTACATTGGGGTGATGCATCCTTCAGATGCAGCACAGGACTACAGGTAATAAATATCACTGGCTGAGGGTGCAGCTGTGCCACTGATGCAATACCCCTATTGCCAGTGCACTCATATTACCTACCTTGGAAAGATGACAGGTTGAGTCAACCCCATATGGTGTTAATTCAACAGACAACAGGGGCTCACATTCAGGACCTTGAGATCCAAAGCTAACAGCCCTAACTGCAAAGCCAATACTAGGCTTAGGGGGTGATGCAATAGATGGGTATGCTGAGGTCCAAAACCTGGACCTCAAGTATTGTGGAATGAGAGGTCCATCCATCCATCCATCCATCCGGACCATGCTCTGCACAGAGCGTCGTTGTTGCTTAAGCAGTCTCCTAGGTTATTGTGCACAATCCGAGATGGGTCACACTCCAATGCAGGATGCCCAAATGGCTCAATCATCCCAGCAAGCTAGTACTCATTTTGCCAACCTCAGTAGGATGACAGGCTGAGTCAACCCTATCTGGCATTAATTCAACAGCCAAGCAGGATTTGAACTCAGGATCTTAAGATCCCAAGCCCACCACCCTAACCATGAAGCCAACACCAGGCTTAGGGGGTGATGCCTAAGACCCAAAACATGGACCTTAAGTATTGTGGAATGAGAGGTCCAGATACACTTTTTCCAGATCTGAAATGCCAATCTCAAGTTCAACAACAATAGCAACACAATCTGAAAGAATGAGAAGATAATGTGCTAGAAATTAAGGAGAATCCCACCTCCATCCTATCAACAACTGGAATATAATATGTGAGAGTAAGGATGAGAACACAGGGAGGCCGTATAAGATATTGTCGTGACAGAGGCATGGTTAATACTGTTCCTCTTAGTCGGAGGTCTTATAAATGCTTCCATGGATTTCACAACGGTGCTTAAACTGTGTTAAAAGTTATTGGGATTCCTCAAGGTTCACCCAATGTAGTCGAAACTGGTGGTATTTGCACAGGAAGGCAGGAAAATGGGAAAACGTTCCTTTGCAATTGAAATGTTTCATGAAAGATATGAGGGAGTGGAAAGATGAGATGCTAATAATAAATAAGCGGGACAGACCAGGCGCTCAAAAGATAAATGAGAAGGGAGACACACACTTATATGCAATGAAAAGAAATAAAGCCAAATCCAACTATGGCATCACGGGTAAATACCGGAAGTCACACAATAGGGAATGAGCGAGGCTTGAGGCAATGCACAAGCTGGTTGTGGGTCCAGTATGGCCTGAGCTGTTTGTCGGTCCATGTCAACTGGTGATGCACAGAGGCTGGTGCAGAATCAGGTGGGAGGATGGCTACAACAGAAATCTACAATTTCAACTCCAAAACAAGAACTGCTGCACTCAGGCATGATTATGGCCTTGGTATACTTTGTCCCGCCTTTTTAGTGGTGTGTCCTGCTCATTGGCTCTCCGCTTCTGTGGGCCTGCCTTTTCTGGGTCTACCCACCCCACGGGGAAGTCCCCGCCCCCCTAAAAAAAAATCTCACCACCATGGCCTGCGGTATGACGGTCAAATGGTCCATGCTGATTCCTCCGAAAGCACAATGTGCTTTCCATTGGTGCTTTTGTGCCCAAGTCCTCACCCAGCCTCGCTCAAAAACAGGAGCTTTTGCACAACAAACATACTCTACACTGTCTTAAAGAGAACACTCACTGAATCCCCAGCACACTTTTAGCAAGACAACTCACTCTGACAATTCTCCCCGTTTAGAAGAGTAGACCTAATCTAAGATTCACAGTCACATGTTCCATGCTATTCTTACACAATCTAGCTATGGATTGCTCCCCCCTCCTCATTTCCATGTAGCAATATTGAATAGATAAATATGTAGGATTGTTATAATGCATTCTCAATAAATGCATATGTCCCATGACTCCTGGTAGGATAGTGTCATTAAACATTGCAATCAAAGTCAAATAATATAAAAGCGAAACTCCACACAGCATTCAAAATATTTTTGGATCAGGCTACATTTCATAACAATAGCAGAACAGAATAAAACAAATAAAGATTATCAGAACAGAAAGAAGACAACCCAAAAATAAAGCATGAACAAACATTGTTTCTGAAAGAAAACGTAGATTAAGATGGATGTGTTATGCGTGGGAAAGGCACCGTTCAAATTTCAAACTCAGCAGATGACACTCAGCGAAAGTACCGGTCTGACTCTCTCATTAAAAAAAATTCTGAATTTTATACAGAAACAACTTTTTGTGTAAACTAATCCTCCAATACGAATGCCGTAATGTAAAACTATAAAGCAACTTGTAATCGATGTAATAATCGACAAAATCGATGTAATTAAAGCTGTAGGTCTCACCATTTTTGGACTCGCAGAAATAACTTCAATTTTCATGAGAAATTTAAATATTTTTACTAATAATGTGGATCAATACAAAACTATTATAGTTTCCAGTTATCATAATCAAAATTTTTAATCTGTATAATTATGAAGCAAAAGCATTCAGAGAATATCAGCGTCCAAAGATTTTATGCCACAACACAGCAAGAGCTTCTTAATCATCTACCCACCATCATTGTGATCTGTTTACAGTACATCCTATCCAACTGTAAGGGCATATGTACTTTCAAATAAATTGTTCGGATATTACGAGGCAATGGACAAAACTTCCACCAAACTTGCGTACCTAATAAATAAATGACTGAAGCAGAATACAATGCTGCAAATAAGCCTCCATATCCCTCAGTAATAACTCCATAATGAGATGTTCTCAAAATATTATACAAGATAAGTGATTGTTATTATTATTATTATTAAATTATTAATATTGCTGTCTGCACATGATTCAGTTTGCATAATTTAGAAAATCAACATAGTGTGTTCGTTTAGTAAATTCATCATTAAACGCATAACGAATAAATATTTGCTGAAAATAGAAAAAAAAATCACTGGGACCTTGGTAAAGTAATCACTGATCTTGGTAAAGTAATCACTTATCTTGTTAAGTGCATATACTACATTGAAACTTTGAAATTCACAAGACTTGCAACGAAACAATGCAAAGTTGTCATATCTTTCAATTTACAATTCCTCTTGAAGAGCAAATTCGCAAGATAACTTAGAGACTGCATATGAAATCTGAACTTACAAGAGAAAGATGACATTACTACGTAAGTTAGAACGAGTTTAGAGTTGAGATCACAGATTGTAATTTTTTTTTTTAGTACTGACGGAGATGCATAGAAAGAAGAAATTTAATCTGCAAGTTAAAAACAGCAGATTCATGTGGAGCCACACTTGGCAGGTCGAACCATCTGGCTTGCAGGTGGAACCACAGCTTTGTGTATTAAACCAGGGTTTGGAGATTCAACCTGGCTTTGAAAATTAAATCCGGGTTTGCACATTAAACCAGGGGTTGTAGAATAAACCAGGGTTTAGAGATTAAACCTGGCTTTGCAAATTCAGCCTGAGTTTTCACATTAAATCTGGATTTGTATATTAAACCAGGGTTTTGAGATTAAACCTGGATTTGTAAATTAAGCCTGTGTTTTCACATTAAATCGGGATTTGGAAATTAAACAAGGGTTTGTACATTAAACATGGTTTCCAAATTAAATAAAATAGTAAAGCAAATAGGGTTTTAGGTTTATTCTTTGGGGGATCATTTATAAATCAAAAGAGGTGGTATTTACATTGTACAGGAGTTGAGTGAGGGCCACATCTAGAATATTGTGTACAGTTTTGGTCACCACAGTTCCGGAAGGACATAGATGCCATAGGGAGGGTTCAGCGCAGGGCTACTACATTGATTCCGGGCCGAGCTAGACTCAGCTATGATGAGCGGCTGAAGGAGACAGGGCTTTGTACACTAGAAAGGAGGTGGTTATGAGGAGATATGATGGAGGTGCTTAAGATAATGAAAGGTAGAGATAAAATAAGTGCAGATGAATTATTCAACAACGTAGACAGTGATAGGACTAGGGGCCATCGTCTGAGAGTAAAGAAAAGGAGAGTTAAGTCGGTAGCAAGGCAGGGGACTTTCACTCAAAGAGTAGTTAAAGCATGGAATGGCCTCCCTGGAAAGGTAGTGGCACCAGAAGAAGTAGATAAGTTTAAATTAGAATTAGATAGGTACCTGGAAGTTATGGAGATAAAGGGTATGGGGATGTTGATAGGACTTTTAGGTAGTGTGAGTATTGATGGGTGATTGTGTGCATGTATTTGTATGGAGTGCTGTTGGTCAAGGGGGGTTGTGGTTGATGTGGTTTTTTTTTGTTTTTAACCAAGCCCATGCCCCCTCCCCTGAGGGGAGGCAAAAAGAAAGACAAAAACTACCAAACTAAATTTTTTTTTATTTAATTGATTACATTTATTTTTTTTTTGCATTTTCTTCATTGGATCTTGTGTAGATGGGTTGGTGTGGTGTTCGTGCAGGCATGATGGGCTGAATGGCCCCCACCTGTGTTAGATTTCCTTGTATTTCCTTGTAAATCTGGGTTTGTAAATTAAACTTCGGTTTGTACATTAAACGTCGTTTTGCAAATTAAATCCGGATTTGTACATTAAACCAGGGTTTGGAGATCAAACCTGGGTTTGCAAACTAAATCCAGGTTTGTAAATTAAACCAGCGTTAGTCCATTAAACCTGGGTTTGTAAGTTAAACCTGTGTATATCAAACGTGGGTTTGGAAATGAAACCTGGATTAGTACATTAAACCTGGGTTTGTAAGTTAAACCTGTGTATATCATACCTGGGTTTGGAAATGAAACCTGGGTTTGCAAATTAAATATGGGTTTACAGCTAAAACCTGGGATTTAGAGCTGAAACAGGGGGTTTGTAAATTAAACCTGGATTTCTGTATTAAACCTGGGTTTACAGCTTAAACGGAGATTTGTGGCTTATACCTGGGTTTTGAAATTAACCCTGGATTTCTACATTAAACTTGGGTTTGCAAATTAAATCTTACAACTTAAACCAGGGTTTGTGGATCAAACCTGGGTTTGTAAGTTAAACCTGTCTTTGTAAATTATATCTGGGTTTACAGCTTAAATCTTGGTTTGTAAGTTAAACATAGGGTTGCATCTTAAACCAGGGTCTGCAAATTACACTGGGATTTGCAAATTAAACCTGGATTTGCAGATTAATCCAATGCTTGTATGTTAAAATAGAGTTTTCAAACTAATAAGTTTATAAGTGCCAAACTTCCAATCCAGTTTAGGAAGTGTACAGTATATTATCTCCCTGGTTCTGCAGTTTAGCCACAGACGTGTGATAAGCCCCAAACTGAGGCAGGTTTTTGATGCTCACCTGGCCCAGGTTGGTGAATCCGAACTTGGCTGCGATGCTTTCGGCCTCCGCAGAACCCCCTTCCACTCGCACGGCCCAGTGGTTAGTGAAGAGCGGCGAGAACTGGTTGGAGAGCACGGAGCCTGGAACGAGAGCCAAAGCCAAGACGAGCAAGAGCATCGAGAGACCGAGAAGCATGACGAGTCGTCTCCTGATCTGCCCTCAGCACTGTCCCTTCCTGCACCCTGTCCTGCTTTCTAAATCCAACTCTCTTGTGCTCTTTTTCTTCTTTTTTCCCCCGTCTCTCACCCGCTGTTTCACTCTTCTAACTTACGTTCGCACTTCCGAGCCGCTGTGATGACTTACTCACCATCTATTTTCCTTTCACACAAACTCAGTCAATTCTTTTGCTCTCTCCTAGCTCTCTCTATCGCTTTACTCGCGGGGTTGAAGGGCCAGAAAGTTGAAAGAATGGGAGTGGGCGTGGCGTGGGCGGAGAAAGGATGGGAAATAGGCGGGAATTGATACGGGTTACGAATGGAAGTTGAAATTGAACAGGATTGAAGACAATGGTGACAATATGGAAGGAAACAATGCAACTTTATCTCTGTTTAGGCAAACACGAAGGGAAAAAATATTTCGATGTAATACAAATGTTGTGAGAGACAGAAACAGTTTTGGGTTTGTGGATGGATTCTGGAGATCATTTTACTCGGGAGTTTATCTCAGCAACGTATTAATACGAACCACCACCCAAAAGGTGGGATGAAGGTAAATCACCGGCAACAAAAATTGATTTATAACAACTGCATTCGATTTTTTTTTTCATCCTTACTTGTGTGCTTGAGAAGCTTTTTGAAACGCTTAATCCTCATCAACTCAAGATGATATAAGGGGTCATCTATGAATTACGTACGCAGCAATGGCACTCAGCTGACTTTTGTGAGAAACTTGCGCAGAATCTCTTAAACATGGGGGAAAAAACCCCAAACACCATAGTAATCTTTCTTGAATTATATTTTCAGGTTAGTCTATCAATTACGTCATCATTGTTAATTTTAAGACTTTTTGTTCTCATGAATTTACATACAAGGATGTGTAGAAATATATAGCCTACATATGTTGACGAGTCATCAAGAGACAGCATAGACAGAAATGCGCAACACTGAGGCTCCCGAACATGTACCACGTGCAATACCAATAGCAGTTAACATATTGTTGCAGTTCTGCGAAACCGGCACTCCCACAAGGCAAAGGCACACAACATAATGTATAGCGGTTCCTGAGATAGTTATTTCATTTGTATTCGTTTTAGATAGCCCTTCCCTTATGTGTAGTGGGTTTATGGGACAATATGCATTGTGAGGGCTTTAGGTTGTGTTTTTCTTTCCATTCTTCACCCATCTTTCATTCTTTACATTATTTAGCTTGGCTGCACCCATGAACCTCTCCTTCCTTCATGCATGCACACCAAGGACCATAGCAACAGGGGCACGTCTGTTCCCCTTCAAATCATGCGCCATTATCCAACAGACGTTACACCTCAGACTTAACCAGACTCAAACCCCCAACAATGCAGTATTCCGTAGACCATCACAATGCTTTTATAAGAATCACCACACCATCAGACAACAACCTAAACTTAGTTACCTTCACCATTAACAGTCACAACAAATGACCAACGATCTCCATCACGAATCACCACACTACAACTGCAATGCCACACGACCGCTGCCATTGCTCAACCACCGTCACCACTGACGTTCACCACCTCCCTTGTGACCGGCAGAAGATGGGAGAGCCCAACACAACATCGTAGATTCCAGTGTCTACCTTGGGACACGAGCATGCGCGAGACTCCTTTCAAAGTCATTTGGATAACCACAGCACTCTGCTAAATTACGGCCCTCATTGGGTGTTCAGCGCATGTTCATGACCGGAGAGCACAACCGAATATCCCGGCACCATGTTAATCTCAGAGATGGCTTGCGTGACAGAGCGCGGAGCGACTGAGGCCATTTCCGCTGCCGAATCTTCGCATGGGCAGAGCCAGCGTTGGGGTAATCATCCATACACCACTGAGGGTGCTGGAAAACACCCATTTCTCCACCTGATCCGCTACCAAGCACTGCCCCCACCAGGGAATTATAAAGAAGGGCCTGGTTCTCTGGCTGCGCATTCTTCTGATTATTGTTGTTCTTCTTATTCTTCTTGGGGCACGGTCCAGTGAACAACAGAGCTTAACAGAATGAATGGAATGGAGCCCATGAAGTGGAGTACGGAACAAGCGGGAAAGCCAGACGCCAGACTGGGTACAGTTTAGATAACCCTTCACATTTACACGTACAGACCTCTTTACATTCCAGTTTAGGCCTATTTTCTCACACGTTCTTTGCTATTTCCATTCCCCCTTGATCCACGTCTTTGCACCTTCCTCTCCGCACTTCACCTGCATATCACTGCACCCCTCACCACACCTCCTTCTGACCACACACCATAGACACCCTCAGTTTGCCTCCCCTTCCCCCTCCTCAGTGACTGGGTTTGCGTTGGTCCATCGACCTCGCTTAGTAACAGACATCGAAACCACCTCAAACTTTCTCTCTTTCTCTGTACTATTCTAATTTCCTCAGGGAATAATTCTGATGGCTCTCGTTTTATTAGCATAATTAAGATTGTAGAAGTTTTAGAGTCGGGATAACGCTGCACTGTCTCTCTCGTATTTGTAAATAATTGTTTTTATTTTGTTGCACCTCACCAATCCTTGCTTTCCCTGCTGTACGGATCTTTTGTATTAAAGACTTTGCTTGTGTGTACACATTCCTTTCCTTGCCCTTGCTGCAATAAATTGTTTGCATTATAAATGTACCCATTTCATAATGTATTTTCCTGCATTGGTCCAGCATAGTCCACATGTAGTATCAGCTAGGAAGCCACCGATTGGCTCGACACATTAATGTGTGCGTACTTGGCAGCTCCGCTCACTGCGCCTGAACAGGTATGATAAGACAAGTACGCATCGAGGGCACGATCCTCCCTTGATATCGTCGTCCAAAGGTAAGGTAACCATGTGAAGTAGTGACACCCTGCCAGGATTGGTGGTACCAATTGACGTTCATGGTTCCTTAACAACCCACCAGATTGTGGGGTTACCTGTGCTCGGTGGCCTCAGGGCCGGGAATTCAGGAAGAACTTGAGTGCTTCTCCTCGTGGTGAACCTTGAAACTGGGGTCATAACAATATAAATAACAAACCCCAATCACGTCTCTCAACCTCAATTGTCAAAACCAGTTTGCCGGCTGAGGGGGTATGCAGTTCGGGATTCTCATGTATGTACTACTTGTGAATGTCTGCAGCTATAGAGGAACCCGGGAGTGTTTGAAACGACAAAGGGCTTACCTTGCGTAGGTTTTCTTGGTTGCTTTATGCAGCTTTCTTTGGCTGGAAGAGCATGGGGGTTAATTTAGGGAAATTAGAGTCACCTGGAGTAATTGCTTAGGTGAGAGCTGATTGATTATTCCCTACAATTAGGGGTGAGAGATCTTGTTTTGTGGCATATATATATATATATATATATATATATATATATATATATATATATATATATATATATATATATATATATATATATATATATATATATATATATATATATATATATATATATATATGTCACAATTCCGCTTTAAATTATATGATTCAGGGCTATCTATTTAATACGTCTGAAAAATGGTGGAATTGCAGATGACCAAACTTCACAGAACTTGCCCCACCCCCTCCACCTATCCTTGTAAATCTTTCTGTACACCTCCATTCCCCTCTGTACACCCCCATTCCCCTCTACCCTTATATGACTTCCCTCCCCTTCTTCCTTCTTTACTCCAACCTCACTTCACTTCTCTTGACACTTAAATGTTACTTCATCTGTCCTCTCTCTCTCTCTAGGTCTATATCTCTCTCGTGCCCCTTCCCCTCCTGACTCCTTCTCTCCCATGTATTATATATGAAATATCAATGGCTCCTGAATTTACTTACGTTACAATTGAATGAACCTCGTGAACATGCAGTATATCCATTTTAAATACAATCCACAACAGGTGGCTATATTCCAAGCTCAAATTATTATTTTTGTGATTGATAACAAGGGACATTTTACATCCACACCTGCAGACAGAACCAACAACCAGCTTAACGACTTCTGATCGAAAGGGGGAACGATATTCGTTTCAAACCAGTGCATAGTCACTCAGCACTATTCTAGATGTAAGATAATACCCAGGACCAAATTAATAGCTCAAACTCAAAAGCACAACCAACTGAACTGTTCAAAAATTTATTTTCATGTGTAAAATGAAGGACCGATGTCTTGATTTTGTGATATAATCATAGGTAATTGAAACTTACACAGTTTGCGGCTATGTGGATACTATTGAAGTTTGTTATGAATCTCAGGCGTTAAACTTTATCAGTGTAGCACTGTCATGGAAGAAAAAAAAAATAAACATCAAAAGCTCAGAAGGTTAGATTTTGAGAACAGCAGGTCTTGGAGAGAGCCCAAAACCCAACGTGATGTGACAATTAGACAGGTGGAAAGACTGTGTAGGGGGTAATCACAATGTGAGTAACAGTAAGTATGTGTTGTGAGCCTTGCCCCGAGTAAGACACGTCACCTCGACAGGTGAAAATTAAAAAAAAACAAAAAAAGCAATATGCTTGTCATATCTGATTGACAGCAGCCCAAGGGTTCATGTTGAGACACAGGATCCAAAGTCTGAAAGGCCCATTTATAGCTATTTGATCCCCAAACCCCTCTCACCCACATTTCAACTTCTACCATCTTCACTTTCCAGTCCAACTCTTCTCTCAGTTCTCCTCTCACTCTTCCATCACCTCTCTTCCAGCTGCGTCCA
>NC_140971.1:91551035-91583535 GCF_056783735.1 Eptatretus burgeri
AACACTTTCGATAAATGGGGATCTTAATTTTCAAGTAAAACTACTGATGAGAAACAGGTGAAAACGATTACACTTATTTTTAAACTTTTCAAATAAACAATTTGCTCCTGCAGTGATTTCGGGTTAATTTGGCAAAGGGTTTGAATACTTATGTAACTGAGAATCATCTGATTTTCTCTGTTAATTCAAACTTATTTACATTTTATCTGCATTTTTTAGCATTATCACTTTGGGTTTGGAGTAGTTTGTGAAGACTCGAATGTCTAGTTTGATTTCAAATCATCATGAAATAAGCTCAGGTGGCATCAAAATGTGAAAAAAAAAATTGGAGGGTTGTGAATACTTTTGCAGGCCACTGTAAATGTAAATCATTCACGAGCAAATCAGGCTGGCATTTCCAAGGGACTACTCAATAAGTTTTGTTTTTTTTAAATCTCAGTGGAGAAAAATGCATCCAAGAAGTCCAACAAGTATGTATTAAATAAAGTGGATAAACTAAAGCGACACTCGGTAAAGTGCATACCTCAGCCTGGCTGAACAGCTCACGTTTTGTATTCCGCTGATCAGCCAGATCTGCATCAAAACTTGAACCAAAATCCAATTAGCTTGTTCTTGTCACCTCCCGAACTCATCCCCCAACTTTTCTCATAATGCGTCCATAATGTTTTGAGATATAGTGCTATATATAACTTTTGGTCCGATCTCTCAATTGTGAAGAATCAGTTTTAAAAGTATAGTACCTTGGATTAGGATCCTCGCTAAAATCTAATCAATTCATCCTTGTCACAAACCCAACCTGTCCACCAAGTTTCATTTGAATCTGTCCACAAAATTTTGAAATATCATGCTACACAGTACAGTCAGACCCACTATTCGTGGATTCGCTATTCGCAGTTTATAAAATGCATCCTGCTTTGACATCCACGGCCCTGTGCTTCGCGTATTCGCGTTTTTTTTTGTTTGTTTGTTTTTTTCGTTTTTTCGCTGTTTTTGCGAGCATATTTGCAGGTGTATTCACAGTTTTTCACAGGATTTTTCATTTTCCTTCATGAATCATGAACCGACGGGAACCTATCCCTCCTCCCCCTTTTTCCATTGCAACAATGCCCCGCTATTCATGGATTCACAATTCGCGGCGTTTTCCAGGAATGTATTACCCGCAAATAGCGGGGGTCCAACAGTATATCGTGTTTGGCCCTAACCTCTCAAAGGTGATTTAAATTGCATGAAATAAGACTTTTCCCACCTTTAATAATGCATCGTAACCCACAACTTCCAAGTGAAAAACAAATTCTACAAATTTCAAAAAATTTATTGAATATACAAAACGCGAACATCTTGGTTGGATAAGTGTCGACCCAACTTATAAGAGCAATTGTAAATTCATTCAGGTGTAACCATTCACCTTTAAAATCACACACCACGTTCATTGGGCTCCACTTGTGTTAAATTTTAGTGATTCTGATTATTTCAGAATAAAATCAGCTGTTCCTGTAGGTTTCCTCTGCTGGATGGTGCATTTCAAAGCAAAGACTAAACCATGAGCACCAAGAACCTTTCAAAAGACCCCCGGGAGAAAGTTGTGGAAAAATACATCTCAGGGGATGGAATAAAAATATTTCAAAGACCTTGAATATACCTTAGAGCACAGTCATGACAATCATTAAGAAGTGAAAAGCGTATGGTACCACCAAGACCCTCCCGAGATCAGGCTGCCCCTCCAAACTGGTTGACAAAGCAAGGAGGAGACTGATCAGAGAAGCCACCAAGAGGCCAATGGCAACCCTGAAAGAGCGACATGCCTTTATGGCAAACACCGATCACTGTGTGCATGTGACAACAACATCCCAAGCACTCCACAAGTATGACCTGAACAGTTGGGTGGCAAGAAGGAAGCCATTACTCAAAAAAGCCCACCTTGAGTCCCGTTTGAGGAATGCAAAATACCATTCCAGAGATTCTGAAGCCATGTGGCAAAACGTTTTGCGGTCTGACGAAACCAAGATGGAACTTTTTGGCTTAAATGCAAAACGTTACATTTGGCACAAACCCAACACAACCCATCACCCAAAGAACACCATCCCTACTGTGAAGCATGGCGGTGGCAGCATCATCATGTTATGGGGATGTTTCTCATCAGCAGCAACTGGGCTCTTGTCAGGATAGAAGGGAAAATGGATGGAGCAAAATACAGAAAAATCCTCGAGGAAAACCTGCTGCCCTCTGAAAGAAAGCTGAAATTGGGACGGAAGTTCACCTTTCAGCGTGACAACGACCTGAAGCACACATCCAAAGCTCCATTTGAGTGGCCAAGGAACAAAAAGATAAATGTCCTTGAGTGGCCCAGTCAGAGCTCTGACCTAAATCCAATCAAAAATCTGTGGCACGAGTTGAAGATTGTTGTCCGTCAATGCTCTCCACGCAACTTGACTGAGCTTGAACAGTTTTGATCAGAAATTGGGCAAATTTTACCCAATCAAGGTGTGCAAAGGTGGTGGAGACCTATCCCAACAGACTCTCAGCTGTAATTGCTGTCAAAGGTGCTTCCACCAAGTATTAACTCAGGGGGGTGGACACTTATCCAACCAAGATATTCTAGTTTTGTATTTTTAATTAATTTCTGAAATTTGTAGAATTTGTTTTTCACTTGGAAGTTGTGGGTTATGATGTGTAAATAAAGGTGGAAAAAGTCTGATTTAATGCAATTTAATTCCAGGCTATAAGGCAACAAAAGGTGAAAATTTTGAAAGGGCGTGTAGACTTTCTTTGACACTCTGTATGTGTATATTGTGACGGTTTTGGAAATGTACCCAGGAGGAGAGCATCCTTAGACACGGAGAAGACCCGAGGATGAGTTTTTTCAAGAGTCTAAGTGTAGGTAGACATTTGCCCCTTGTCTAATGGTGTGAGGGGGTGGGGGGCACGCATTAAGGTTAGTTTGTAGATCCCCAATACCCCCATTGGTCTGTTCCAACAATCCCCCCTCTGCCTTCCTCAATCCACCAATAATCCCTTTCATGAAACCTCAATTCCACAACCCCTTTTTCATCCCATCGGTCTTTCTTTCAACCCTGCAGGTTTATTCTCATCCTTACCACACAAATCAACTCATTCTTTTATTATTTGCCACCAACCACTCATTGCTCACCGTAAAGGATTGGTCCTCCAGACCGGCACCAAATTACTTTCCTGCATCCTTCCTTTCCTGTACATCTCCATTCTGCCTTCTCTGCACGTCCACGTTTCTTATGCAGGACAACGCCTCTGGAGTATGAAGTGGGGTGCGGCCCTTTTCTCATGTATAGTGGAGCGCAGCGTGTCCAGCATGCACAATACAGTGCACACTGTACAGTGACTGAACATTTGCGCATGAGGGAGGGAGCGGGGGCCCTCGTCGCTGCTTTGGGTGTGTGAAAGGAGGGGTGCAGGCTGCATTGGAAGCTCCCTCCGACAGAGCAGGATTTTCCACCAGGAGGATCATGGACCCACCCCAAAGTTATGCACACCAATGAGAAAAGGCTCGTACAAGAGGGACAAGAGAAAGCCATGTCCTATGAGGACAAAAGAGCTCAGAGCTGGTCCTTGTCACTGTCCTAAAAGCTTGTCAGGGGAAGAGCAGACAGTAGTGCAGAGTGGAGAGGAGAGAAGGAAGGAGCTCAAAGTGTGGAGGAGAGCAAGGAGAAAGGCCAGAATGCAGCTTGGTTCATCTGGAGCTGCTGGTCCCTTCGGCACAGCAGAAACGGAGCTGCTTGCCATTCACATATCTTGCATGCCGGAGAGGGTCTTTATGCACCATAGATGCTGCTGCACGTCCCATCGCACCGCATCACCACTCCACCGCTCATCTATCAAATCTATTTGGACCAGCATAGCCCCATTTGGCTGTGTGAGGTGAGGCAAAGAGTCGACCACATGCTCCGTACTTTTCTTTTCTCACAGTTGTTCTTGTCTTTTTCTCCCCGGATTGAATGATGGTCATATGTCTTTTGTGTAAATAAGATTGTATAAGAATACGTGTAAGGTGTGGTGTTTAGCCTAATTGTACATTCTATCGAATACACTGTATCACGTGTGCTGTGGATGACAGCATGACGTCATCATGTGGGGAGGGGGTGGAGGAGGGAGGAGTGGTTCATGGCTGGAGTGATGGATTAAACGGATTGCTCTTGATGTTCCTTGGCGTTGTGGCGTTTCTCCTGCTTCCTTATTTTTTCAGATTACAAAATTAGGGTTAAGTCTGCTTTTTTTTTTTGAATACCTTGTCGAGGCTCGTGTGAGAACTAACACACAAGGCACAGCAAGGGGGTCATGAGACAAGAGGGGCAGGAGTGGGAAGGACAAAACAGTGGGGAACAGAGACATTAGATCTGTGGAAGGAAGAGAAATGGGGCAGGGAACACGGGGCATACAAGATGGACATTACAGGGACTTTCAGGAAGGAAGGCAGGGAATTTGAAAGAGGTGGGCTTGGCTTGGATGAACGGGGGTAGAAAATATCAAGGATTTGGATGGGGGATGATAAGAGGTGATGGTGAACAGCTCTTTTGAAGGCCTGGAGGGAAGAATGGGATTGAATAGAGTGAGGGAGTTTATTCCAAAGGCAGGAAAAAAGAGGAATGAAAGAGTGAAGGTGAGCAGTGATTCATGATTTTGGTAGTTTTACCAGAAGGGGTTGTTGGCAGACCTTGGACGCCCTGCGGAAATGTGGTTTTACCTGCGGGGACAAATCGCAGAAAGAACAGGGGGGGCAAGACTGGAGAGGAGACGGGAGAAGACAGAAAGACCACCGACCTGCCTGTGGTGAGAGAGTGAGAGGCACAAGGACTCAGCCTCATTGTGGGAGATGCCAATGATCCAAAATGCCTTGGTTTCCACAGCGTGAAGCCGAGAAAGGTGGGAGGCAGGAGCACCAGCCCAGAGAGGAGAGCAGTACTCCATCAGGCTGCGGACAAAAGCTTTGTTAGTGGTCAGGAGTTCAGGTGGGCCGAGGAAAGACTTTGCACGATGGAGGATTCCCTGTTGGCGACTGGCTTTGGAGGTCAGGTTTGAAATGTGGCTTTCCCACGAAAGATCATGGCAGATTGTGAGACACAGAAGCTTGAAAGAAAGGACTTCTTCCAGAGGATTGTTGAGAAAGTGTATGGGGGGGGGGGAGGGGGTTCCAAACGGTCCTTTTGGAGAAACATAAGGCCAAAAAAAAAAAATGTTGCATTGGCGTAACCCGCCCGACCCTAAAAATTCCGCCGACCCTACGGTTTTTTTATCGATATCAAGTATCTTGTTGATTGCGATCACGATCGCAAAAACCCGGAAGTGTTTCGGACAGAA
The DNA here is from genome assembly GCF_056783735.1 of Eptatretus burgeri. Classification (NCBI taxonomy): domain Eukaryota; kingdom Metazoa; phylum Chordata; class Myxini; order Myxiniformes; family Myxinidae; genus Eptatretus; species Eptatretus burgeri. The sequence goes on from NC_140971.1 coordinate 91,556,364, forward strand.
CCCGCTGCACGTTGCGCTATGCATATGTCATAGTTTAGCTCGCTGCGCGCGTGTGTGTGTGTGTGTGTGTGTGTGTGTGTGTGTGTGTGTGTGTGTGTGTGTGTGTGTGTGTGTGTGTGTGTGTGTGTGTGTGTGTGTGTGTGTGCGAAACGGCTCTGCATATCATCTGTACGAGGGAGAGATATTGCGCCTCACTCGATCAGTACGTCATCTGTTGTTTCCAACATGGCCGCGTACTCTATCAAGATTACTGGCATGCTTGGGCCTAAAAAACTGTTCAGCGTCTTACGAAAATGCGACAAAGATGCGAGGCTTGGAGATATCATTCAGGGAATTGCAGACGTAAATTGTGACACTGCTCCAATACTTTCCTCCGTGCAAGCGTCTAGCAGTGATGGAGGGTCCTTTTCGGACGTTTTGGCGGCGGAAAAGGTGTCTATCTTAGACGACTTCGGTTATCGCTTCGTCGTCTCTTGGGACCACAAAAATCTGTTCGATTTAGAAGAAATTTGTCTTACCAGAGGTAAAGACATGTTTTGCATGATTTGTTAAAAAAATTACTTCAACTTGGGCGATTATTTGACTTAGAGAGGTTTGACTTCGGCAGAGTTCACTGTATTTGCTATTAAAAATGTTGATATATGTGTGAACAGCACCGAAAAGGCTATAAACCAGCATCTTGTGTATTCCCTGGAGATGGTGCCTGAGATATCTCAGGCTTGGCAGGGGCTGATTCAGGATCTTGGGGAAAGGGGGGCTTCATCCGCCAAAGGCGAAAGGCCCGAGCCCCAGCAGGAAGTTTGGGGGGCCTCCCCCAGGGAAAAAAATATTTAAAGGGTCTTCATATGGGATTTCCTGGCATCTGACGATAGAATTTACACATCTTAGAGCTGTTGTCAGTGGTGTACCGTCGTACTCAGTAGACAAAGCATTGGAGGGGCAGAGTGTTGTTCGTGAACAATGCTCTGCCCCTCCAATGCTTTGTCTACCATGTACGACAGTACGCCACTGGCTGTTGTAAAAACTACAGTCAACCTTGTCTAAGTCGAATCTGTTAGGACTGAAGAAATAGCTTAGATTTAAAGGTGCAAAAACAAAAGAATATAAAGAGAAGAGAACTTGATAAGATCTTTGACTTAGGCGATTATTCGACTTATGCAAGTTCGATTTAGGCAAGGTTCACTATACTAGTTTTTTTTTTGAGTGGGGGGGGGGGGTCGCCGACAAAAAGGGGGGGTACTCGAGCCGAGGGAGATTTTGGGAGAGGATTTATTAAAAAAAAAAAGAAAAATCCCTACCTACCTACCCTATTTTTCAGTGACCCGTTACGCCAATGCAACATTTTTTTTTTTTGGCCTAATGAGAGTGTGAGATTTGTCCAGATTGAAAGACATGTTCCACGTGTTGGACCAGTTTGTGATTTTATCCAGATCTGCAGTGAGTGAAGAAGCTGCTGCATGCCGGTCTGAGGGATGACAGATGAGCAGAGGCAGAGGGTGGAGTCATCAGCGAAGAGATAAAGTGGATTTTCCAGAGAGTCGGAGAGATCATTGATGAAAACCAGAAAAAGAACAGGGCCCAGAACGCTACTTTGAGGAACTCCAGCCTGTACAGGAAGATGGGATGAAAGAACTCCATTTAGGGCCACATGTTGACTGCGACAGGAGAGGGAGTCTGCGAGCCATGAGTGGAGATGGCCTTGGATACCATAAGAAGAGAGTTTGGTGAGCAGGGCAGGGTGCTAGACCGTGTCAAAAGCACGTGATATGTCCAGGGATACGGCTTGGATTTCCTGTCCGGCATTGAGGACCTCCATCCATTGTTGGGAGAGCAGAAGCAGCATATCCAGGGTAGAGTGACCTGGTCTGAAACCAAATTGATGAATGGAAATCAAGGCATTGGAGAAGAGGAAAGGTTTGATGTCTGAAGCGATGATGGATTCCATAACCTTGCTGATGATTGGGAGAAGGCTGATTTGGTCTGAGGTTGCAGAGATCCGTTTTTGCACCTTTTTTATGCAGGGTAGTAATGTTTGTTGATTTCCAAGCAGATGGCAGATGACCTTGAACAAATGAGAGGGTGAATAGAACAGAGAGAGGGTGAGCAAGAGCAGAAGAGCAGGTTTTTAGGACACGTGGGCTGATGCCGTCTGGACCGGTTGCAGAATCTGAGTCGAGGTTTGACAGCAAGCTCTCCACGTTGTCAGGAGAAAAGGACACAGAGTCGAGGGACAGTTGCGTGTGACTGGGTAAGGTGGGTGGAGAAATCGATGGGTTTTGGACACAAGATTTAAATGCAAACACCAAGTTTAGACATTCAGCCTTTTTCACGTGCGGTATCAGCAGTGGGGCATACACCAGAAACAGATTTTATTAGATGCCACCAGCATTTGGAGGAGGGAGAGGGGTTTGTAAGTTCAGACTTGAGATTAGAAAGATGTTGTTTTCTGGCACTCCTGAGGGTAGATACACACTTGTTCCGAGCTTTATGGAAGGAACTGAGATTACCCTCAGTTGGATTTGCTTTCCATGAGGCAAAGGCAAGTTGGCCCAGGACAACTGCCTCGCCACAAGCTTTGCACAGCGAACCATCGGAGGGAGGAAGGGTAGGACAACTGAAGACGAGAGGGGATAAATCTTAGCATGAGGGAGAGCAAGTTTCTTTGAAAGAATTCCAGGATGAGTTGATGTTGGAGAAAGTAGCGATAGGAGACCAGTCTATAAGTTTGAGGGCTGCAGGAAGACCCTGCCAGTCAGCTTGAGTGAAATGCCAGACTCGACGGCGGTGAGATGGTTCTCTGATAACAGCCGGAGAGATGTCCACTTTGACAAGGACGTGGTCAGAAGAACCGATTGGAGCGGAGGAAGAACAGCAGATATTTTCAGGGAAATTTTTCCAGATCAGATCCAGAAGAGAAAGAGTACCATTGGTTGAGATCCGTGTCAGGAAATTGACCGATTGAATCAGTCCCAATGAGTCGCAGAAAGCTTTTGCTGAAGTGCCATGACAGGTGAGAGAGGTACCCACACCTAGCCAACTGGCATGATGACAATTGAAGTCACCACATATGAGGAAGAGAGAGTTTGGATGAGAAGATAGAAGTTGGTCCATGTTTTCGGATAGTGAGGTGTAGATGGAGTCATCACTGTTTGGTGGACGGTACAGTACACATATAAACATGAGGTGGGAGTGGAGGGAAGCCGTAGCCAGAGGTATTCCTGGAGGTGTGGGGGAGTGAGGGCAATTCATGGAGAGTGAGGAATGGAGTCTTTGATGAAGAGAGCAACTCCTCCACCAGGAAGAGGCTCAGGTCTGTCATACCGAAGGAGGGAGTAACCAGGGAGAGATACTTGGGAGTCACAGACATCTTGTGGCGGAAAGTTTCTGTTCGGCAGATTATGTCTGGTTTGTCAGTGGCAACGTGTATGGAAAGATCTGAAAGGTTTGAGCAAAGGCCCCGGATATTTGAGCTCCACACTGTTAATGAAGAGGGAGGGGAGGAGGCTTTGGGTGCAGGGATGGGAGGGGAGGGGAAGGCTAGGACAAGGGAGGAAGGGGGGAGGTAAGGAAGGTTGTTGAGAGAGTGTGGGGGATTGCAGACTAGCTAGGGGAGGGGTGGATGAGGAGGAGAAAAGGCTTTGCGGTGCTCAAGTAGAGGAGGGGGCAAGAGAGGTGGAGAAGGCAGTTGAGGATTTGACGAGGTGGAGTGATGAGATGGAGGCGAGAGGGCAGTGGAAGGAGGCAGCTAGAGGATGGGAGGTGGCGCAACCTTGAGAATGGTGAGTGAGGGGGGTGAATGGTTGGAGAAGGGTGAGTGGGGAGAGTTGAGGGAGAAAGGTGAGGGGGAGTTTTTGAGAGAGGTGAAAGGGAGGCTTGGAGGGAGATTGGGAGAAGAGTGTGATGGTTGCTTTGAGAGTGAGGGGTGAGAGGGGTGAGTTGGCACTGAAGTTGGAAAAAAAGAATGGTTGATGGAAAGTGAACATTCAAAGCAAACTGGGTTTTTTTTTAAGTTTTGGGTCAGAGATGCGATTAAACACATTTCTTGAGCGATGCATAAAGGCGAATTCAGAGAATGGAGAGAAGAAACGCTGTAACAATTGGATTTTTTTCGGCAAGGTATGAAGGAAAGGTCGAATTGAGAGAAGTCTGTTTAAATAGTAGAAGAGTACCACACGTGTGAAACAGGAAGATGAAGCATTATAAGAGATCGTTATTATTATGATTATTATTATTATTGTTTGAGAGAGTTTTCATCAGATCAGGTAATGGAAGTGTTGTGGAAAAAATCGTGAGGTGAATGGTGAAATTGGATCGGTAAACGCAGGGGGTGGAAACAGATCACGTGGTTAAGGGAGAAGCACGTGGCTATGGGAGGTGTTGAGTCAAAAGTGAATTTATTTATTTTAAAGAAGGATTAAAAAAGGGAAGGTTGAAGTAAAATCGTGGAAGTGTGTGGTGAATTTGGAACTGTAAACGTCGAGTGAAGCTGCTGGGTCAATGAAAAGTATCAAGAAGAGTCGAGAGACACGTGGTTACAGGAGGTGTATAAATCGAAAGGATACAAGGAAGATTATTAATTTTTGTTGTATTCTTGAAGAATAGGTAAGATTCGGGAGTGGGAGGTTGCAGGAAGAAATCATGAAGGTAATGGCAAGAGAGGGTCAGCACAGTAGAATAAAGATGGTGTGCAGGCAGGAGGAAGAAGAAGAATAGGAAAAGGAAGAAGAAGAAGAAGGATCAGGACTTGTGGGTGTGCAGGGAGAAAGGTATTTTGTGTTTGTTTGTTTTGGGGGTTTTTTTGTTTTGGATTTAAGACAAGAAACAGAGTGTTTATTTGGGACGGATGGGGGGTATTTGGAAAGTGGGGAAAATAGGAATTGATGGTAATCGGGAGAGAATACAAGTAAACACGATCTACACCGAGAGGGGAAGGATTGTTAGGCCTCAAGAAACCCAGTAAGACAAGTTCGACGAAAACTCACAAAATAGCACGATTTTTGAAAGAAAACTGAACTAGGAACACACAGTAACATGTAGGTGAGAAAATATACAGTTAAAACGGGACAGATAACAACCTGAAACTTAATTTTGAGAAAGTCGGCAGCGAGCCCTGATAGAGACCTGACGACGCTCCAAACCCAGAACCGGAAGTCTGGCCTTTTTTTCCTTTTTTTGTACCTCTTTTTTTCTGTGCCTCTTTTGTGCCTTTTGCTTTCTACCTGTAAATACTCACTTTAGTGAATACTTGCTTTTGTGAATAAAGACCTATATACACCGATGAGCCAAAACATTATGACCACCTGTCTAATATGCTGTTGGTCCTCCATGTGCTGCCAAAACAGCGCCGACCCACCGAGGCATGGACTCCACAAGACCCCTGAAGGTGTCCTATGGTATCTGGCACCAAAACATTAGCAGCAGATCCTTCAAGTCCTGTAAGTTGCGAGGTGGATCCACCATGGATCGGACTTGTCGGTCCAGCACGTCCCACAGATGCTCAATCGGATTGAGATCTGGAGAATTTGGAGGCTCGGGCAACACTGTCAACACTCCATCACGTTCCTCAAACCATTCCCGAATAATGTGTGCAGTGTGGCAGGGCGCATTATCCTGCTGAAAAATGGCCACTGCCATCAGGGAATACCATCGCCATGAAGCAGTGTACCTGGTCTGCAACGATGTTTAGGTCGGTGACATCAAATTGATGTCCACATGAATGGCCGGACCCAGGGTTTCCCAGCAGAAGATTGCCCAGAGCATCACACTCCCTCCACCAGCTTGTCGTCTTCCCACAGTGCATCCTGGTGCCATCACTTCCCCAGGTAAACGCCACACACAAACACGGCCATCCACGTGATCTAAAAGAAAACGGGACTCATCGGACCAGGCGACCTTCTTCCATTGCTCCAAGGTCCAGTTCCAACGCTCGCGTACCCATTGTAGGCACTTTTGACGGTGGGCAGGGGTCATCATGGGCACTCTGACCGGTCTGCAGCTACTCAGCTTCATACACAGCATGGTGCGATGCACTGTGGATTGTGACACATTCCTCCCATAACCACCATTAAAATTTTCTGTGACGTGCCACAGTAGACCTTCTGTCATTTCGGATCAGACGGGATAGCCTTCATTGCCCTCGCGCATTGATGAGCCTTGAGCGCCCAACACCTTGTCACCGGTTTGTGGTTTGCCCCTCATCGGACCACTGTCGGTCAGTACCGACCACTGCTGACCGGAGCACCCCACAAACCTTGCCGTTTCAGAGATGCTCTGACCCAGTCTTCTGGCCATAACAATTTGGCCCTTGTCAAAGTCGCTCAGGTCTTTACTCCTGCCCATTTCTCTTGCATCCAACACATCAACTTCAAGAACTGACTGTTCACTTTTTGCCTAATATATCCCACCCCTTGACAGGTGCCATTGTAACAAGATACTCAATGTTATTCACTTCACCTGTCAGTGGTCATAATGTTTTGGCTCATCAGTGTATAATTTCATGTGCTTTTCACCATTTTGTGTGTGTAAATAAATAGTTGCTGGTTGTTCTTTCAAATCTGTCTCGGTTGTACACTTGGTTGCACACACACCCCTACTCCTTTCAGCGAGAACACAATATACAACAACAAAACAACAGCTTCCACTCCCAGAATCCACAGCGCCAAAAATATATAATGGAGCAACCAATGAACCACCCAACCTTCCTATAACATGCACCACTCGACAACAAAACACATGCAACAATCACACACACACACACACACACACACACACACACACACACACACACACACACACACACACAACCAACTAACCTCATAGCATACACTTCTCAAATCAACAACAATACACAGATCTCTACATATCGCTTCCACACTTGGTCACTACTCATTTTGGGGCTTAAAGAACCACCACCACCCAATCAATCTCAACCTACACCATTCGACCTGCCTCCACAAACTTCTTCCAAATACAAAGTGAGCCATTCAAGACAACCTGGGCCACTCCCTCATGCATCCTCCTCCTTTCCGTTCCACATACTCAGAGTTGAGCAAGAAATGCATGGAAGGAATTGCCAATATACCTTCTACACCCCACCTCAAATGGCTGACAAAGTCGCCAACCCTTCTCCTGACACTTCGCTTCCAGCTCACAATACTTTTCTCTCCTCCTCTCATGCACCCCTCCATATCCCCTTCCCAAGGTGCTCACAATTCCCCAAAGATGGCATGCCTTGTTGTACCTGACCAGATGACAATGTCAGGCCACAACCTTGTCACGCAGATTACCTCCGGGAATACCATTTGTGGCTTCAGGTCTGCCACCACTTGCCAATCACATGCATTTGGCAGATCTATTGCCTTTCACTACCTCCTCTTACCACCTGGCCCTCTTTCACAAACAACAATTATCTCCCATGGGCCTCCTCCTCCTCCTTCTCCACTCCCCTCTTTCTCAATCTACATGCAGTATATTGTTGTTGTTTTTTAATGTACCGTTGGACCCCGACATTCTCGGTTCTGCAATCCACGGACCCCGCATATTTGTGGTTCATAAAATGTGACCTGTTTTTACCCCTCAGCCCGAATTGGCTAAGGGGTATTGTCGTCATAGGCATTGTCCGGGCGGGCGTCGGTCCGTCTGTCAACTTTTGGTTTCCGTCAATTTCGAGGAGAACACCTTGTCCGATGAAATCAATTCTTGCAGGGTATGTTGGGGTTGAGTAGAGGAAGGTTCCTTTCGAAAATGGGCGCGCTGTGATTTTCAATGTGGCCTCCATGGCAGCCATCTTGAAATTGGTTTCCGTCGATTTTGAGGAGAACGCCTTGTCCGATTAAATCCATTTTTGCAGGGTGTGTTGGGGTTGAGTAGAGGCAGGTTCCTTTTGAAAATGTGCACGCTGCGATTTTCAATGTGGCCTCCATGGCAGCCATCTTGTAGGGGCGGGCGTCCGTCCGTCAACTTTTGGTTTCCGTCAATTTCGAGGAGAACGCCTTGTCCGATTAAATCCATTTTTTGCAGGGTATGTTGGGGTTGAGTAGGGGAAGGTTCCTTTCGAAAATGGGCGTGCTGCGATTTTCAATGTGGCCTCCATGGCAGCCATCTTGAAATTGGTTTCCGTCGATTTCGAGGAGAACGCCTAGTCCGATTAAATCCATTTTTGCAGGGTATGCTGGGGTTGAGTAGAGGCAGGTTCCTTTCAAAAATGGGCATGCTGCAATTTTCAATGTGGCCTCCATGGCAGCCATCTTGAAATTGGTTTCCGTCGATTTCGAGGAGAACGCCTTGTCCGATTAAATCCATTTTTGCAGGGTGTGTGGGGTTGAGTAGAGGAAGGTTTCTTTCAAAAATGGGCACGCTGCAATTTTCAATGTGGCCTCCATGGCAGCCATCTTGTCCGGGCAGGCGTCTGTCCGTCTGTCAACTTTTGGTTTCCGTCAATTTCGAGGAGAACGCCTTGTCCGATTAAATCCATTTTGCAGGGTGTGTTGGGGTTGAGTAGAGGAAGGTTCCTTTCGAAATTGGGCGCGCTGCGATTTTCAATGTGGCCACCATCTTGAAATTGAAATTTCATCATCTTGCAGCCATCTTGAAATTGGTTTTCGTCAATTTCGGGAACGGCTTGGCTTGTCCGATTAAATGCATTTTTGCAGTGTGTGTGTTGGAGTTGAGTAGAGGAAGGTTCCTTCGAAAATGGACACACTGCGATTTTCAATGTGGCCTCCATGGCAGCCATCTTGAAATTGCTTTCCATTGATTTCGCGGAGAATGCCTTGTCTGATTAAATGCACTTTTGCAGTGTGTGTGTTGGAGTTGAGTAGAGGAAGGTTCCTTTCAAAAATGGGCGCGCTGCGATTTTCAATAGCCGCCACGGTAGCCATCTTGAAGTCTGATTGATTTTCGATGACGTCCAACATAAAAATTGGAAAGAGATTCTGGTTGCTGGTACTTCCATCGATTACGAGGGCAGTATTTTTTAACCCCTGTGGTCCGACCCCCTTTTTACCACTCAGCCCAATTGGGCTTAGGGGTATTGTCGTCACAGGCGTTGTCCGGGCGTCCGTCCGGGCATCTGTCAACTTTTGGTTTCCGTCAATTTCGAGGAAAACGCCTTGTCCGATTAAATCCATTTTTGCAGTGTATGTTGGGGTTGAGTAGAGGAAGGTTCCTTTCAAAAATGGGCGCGCTGCGATTGTCAATGTGGCCTCCATGGCAGCCATCTTGAAATTGGTTTCCGTCGATTTCGAGGAGAACGCCTTGTCCGATTAAATCCATTATTGCAGGGTGTGTTGGGGCTGGATAGAGGAAGGTTCCTTTCGATATTCAGTGCGATGCGATATCCAATATGGCGGCTTGGGCAGCCATCTTGAATTTGGTTTCCAGACAATAACTTGAGAACGGCTTGACAGATTGATTTTATTTTCATGGGGGTATAATGGGGGTGGTTAGAGGAAGGTTCCTTTCGATATACAGCACAATCCGATATCCAATATGGCGGCTAGGGCAGCCATCTTGAATTTGGTTTCCAGACAATAACTTGAGAATGGCTTGACTTATTGATTTCATTTTTGTGTGATATAATGGGGGTGTTTAGAGGAACGTTCCTTTCAATATTCAGCGCAATCCGATATCCAATATGTGGGCTAGAGCAGCTATCTTTAATTTGGTTTCGGGACAATAATTTGAGAACGGCTTCACACATTGATTTTATTCTGGCGAGGTATAATGGGGTTGAGTAGAGGAAGGTTCCTTTCCAAAATGGGCATGCTGCGATTTTCACTGTGGCCGCCATGGCAGCCATCTTGAAATTGGTTTCCATCAATTTTGAGAACACCTTGTCTGATTAAATCAATTTTTTCTGTGTGTGTTGGGGTTGAGCAGAGGAAGGTTCCTTTCGAAAATGGGCATGCTGTGATTTTCAATATGGCCACCATCTTGAAATTTGTTTGCGTCAAGGGGCTGAGGGGTTACGCCTGCTTTGCGGTGTTATTTTTACATTTGTAGCCCTGTGCTCTGCATATTGACAGGGTTTTTTTTTCGCAGGAGTTTTCGCCGGTGTACTCTTGGTTTTTCATTGGATTTTTGATTTTCCCTTATGGATCATGAACCGCCAGGAACCTATCCCCCTTTTTCCCATTGAAACAATGTTCCAACATTCACGGATTCAACATTTATGCCATTTTTCAGGAATGTAGATGCCATGAATATCAGGGTTCAACAGTATAGCAGGAATTACCTTAGCTTAGTCGTACACATAATAAGAGGGTGAGGATGCAACTTCTGCAATTTTAACTTTTTGCACTGATTTTTATTTTGTTTTGATAGAATAAAATTAGCAGGCAGAAAGTTAGCCTGCCACCTCAACCCCACCCAAATCCCCCATCCTTCCAATTTTCCAGTTTTCCTTCCTTGGGTCTACCTCATGATATCTTAAATATCAATACCTTTTCCTTAACCAAATGGAACTTTGCTGATTCTTATGTTGGTATGAGACCAACTATGGTTTTTTTTTTTAATCTGTTGAATAGTCATTGTTCTGAATAGCCTTCACAATATAATCAAGAAGTCGATTTACCTTTCTCATCTCTTTGAATAATCCTTTATCATATTCTACTTTTCCTCTCTCTCTCCTAGTTCCTGCTCCATCATTTAACTAAAATCTTTAACATTTGAATTTTTCTCGGAGTGTATTCTCTATCGCAGACATTGTAGAAACAGGGGTTTCCATCATCTTTTGTTGAGGAGTTTTTTTAAAGCGGTTTAAAAAACTTCTCTTGTTTTCTTTCAAACGCTTCTTCACCTGTTAGTTTCTATCTTCATTTCTTCTTTATGTCTTGCTGTTGTTGAGCAACTTTTGAAACTAATTTTTGATGTTCTTAAACCTTTTTGCTCTTTCGTGTGCATCCATTGTCTGTATTTATTTATTGAAAAATATCCTTTCGTATCTTAGAACCTCAAGTCATCATCGACTGAATTGTAAAGGTCCATCAGAAAATTTTCCTTTTCTTCATAATTACAGTAGATCTGTTGTGTTGAAATAAATGCTTTTCTTTAAATATTTTATCAAAATCTATAAACATGAATACAAGTTGAAATTTCTTCTTCACCAACACCAGAATCTCTGCTTTTCATATGCTTACATTGAGTTTCTTCATCAACATCAAAACCAAATGATAAAATCTTTACTCCATTACTACTGAGATGTTCAATTATAATTAGTCTCATTCCTTCTGGATTCGTTTCTAGAATCCCAAGACCACCAGATTCTAGTGTCTTTAACTCACTCTTACAATGTGAATATTTTATAGTGCCCAGAGAAACCTCCTCAAATATTTGACCTTCATTCCTCAATCGCATGTGTTCCTCCATTGAAATGTAGCAATAATCTTCACCTTATACTTCTCCTGGTCGCATTGCTCTGGTTTCCATATATACAAGTCGAATCACAGGGTGTTTTTATGCCTCCGCACCAAGGGTGCCAGAGGCATTATGTTTCCGGGTTGTCCGTCCGGATTTTCGTTTACACGATAACTCAAGAAGCAAATTGTAGAATTTCATCAAACTTGGTAGGAAGGTAAAGTAAGACAGGGCAATTAAGTGATTAGATTTTGGGCCAGATGTGATAAAGGTCAAGGTCAAACTCTGAAATTTTACTGTTTACGCCCTAACTCAAGAAATATTGGACAGAAATTCATCAAGCTTGGTACAAAGGTAAAGTTAGACAGGGCAATTAACTGATTAGATTTTGGGCCAGATATGATAAAGGTGAATGGTCAAATATGTCAATACTCAAGTGTTTGTGCGGGAGAGCGGAGGCATACCCATCGACTGCGTGCAGTCAAATTACTCTAGTTTATTATTATTTTAAACTGGCAATGTTTTAATTTTCACGATTCAAGAATCTATATTTATGAAAGTATTTTTTTTCCGGAAGGAGATTCACCCACAAGATTAAAAATAACAACTGTCATTTTGATATTTTCTATATTTATTTATTTTTTTAAAACATCATTCAGTATCTCGTCTTGTTTGACCAAAATATATTTATATTTATCAGTCGTGTGTTTCGTATAATCTTCAAATTCCCTTTGACTACATAATGTTGAACAATTGTCTCTCGAGAAATTAATTGTATCGATTGAATTTAGCTTGAATAAAGCATAAGTACAGTATTAGCATTATTTCTTATCAAGCGATGAGGGAGTTCAAAGTATGATTGACAAAGATAAATACAATTACCAGAAGAATGTCTCCCTCTGGTGTAGAAGCTATCCATAACCGTTTGGTTTCTCTCATTTACACAATCATCAAATTTAACAAGGTTCTTTTTTGATTTATCTAAATCTTTGGGTGAAGGTATATCATCCATATGATCACAAAGATTGCAAGATAATGAAGGAATGGTTGTCTTTTTACATTTTTGAGGATGAAAAAATCATTTTATTGTAACTTCATTGTTATAATCATTAACCTCCACCATCGAAGATGGATGGAGGTTACTGTTTTCACCCCTGTCTGTTTGTTTGTTATCTTGCCAAGACGAAGTTTTTGCAAGATGTTAGTCAGCTTGTATGTTTTTATCTTGCCAAAACGAAGTTTTTGCAAGATATGTTCGTCAGCTTGTATGTTCTTTTTTTGTTTGTTTGTTTGTCTGTAATCACGTATAAAAAATTCTGCAGAGTTCAGTTATCATTGGAAATTTTTGTAACTTCGCATATCAGAGGCCTATAGAGGTCCCTTTCAGTGCATAAAATTTTGAAGGTCAAGGTCACTTTGTCGCAAATCAGGGGAGTCGACGAAACCCTTAATTTTTGACTAATTTTGATTGGATCGTCTTCAAACTTCATGGGAATATAGTTCATGGTGTGGTGCTCAGCTGATTAATTTTTGGTGGCGATTGGCCTTGACCTTCATGGTTAGCGCCAAAGGTCAAACATATTTGACCCCAAGGTCAAATTTTCAAGTTTTAGGAACCATATCGTGTAGTACCTCAAATTGAACACCTCGATGAGTGCTTTCTAGATATGTCAAGCTTGAGACATTATGACGTCATTTGGTGATGTTATGAGGCAAAAGCATATTTTTCATGGTTACTCTGTAGAACGATTCTCATCGAAATCTCTCCTAGGCAGATATTCCTCAAGGAGTCGCTCCTGGTGGATAGCAGCTCTGTTCACCTCAGTGTGACTTTAAAGAAGTCACATGTGGTCACCTTTTGGCAAGATACGGATCACCCTGCGGGTGACATTGGTTTATTTTTTTTGTTTGTTTGTTTGTTTGTTTGTTTGTCTGTAATCACATATAAAAAATTCTGCAGAGCACAGTTATCATTGGAAATTTTTGTAACTTCGCATATCAGAGGCCTATAGAGGTCCCTTTCAGCTCATAAAGTTTTGAAGGTCAAGGTCAAAGGTCAAGGTCACTTTGTCGCAAATCAGGGGGGTCGACGAAACCCTTATTTTTTGACTAATTATGATCGGATCGTCTTCAAACTTCATGGGAATATAGTTCATGGTCTGGCGCTCAGCTGATTAATTTTTGGTGGCGATTGGCCTTGACCTTCATGTTTTTTTTTGTTTTGTTTTGTCTGTAATCACGTATAAATCACTCTGCAGAGCACAGTTATCATTGAAAATTTTTGTAACTTCGCATAACAGAGGCCTATAGAGGTCCCTTTCAGCGCATAAAATTTTGAAGGTCAAGGTCAAAGGTCAAGGTCACTTTGTCGCAAATCAAGGGAGTCGACGAAACCCTTATTTTTTTAGTAATTTTAATCGAATCGTCTCCAAACTTTATGGGAATGTAGTATATGGTCTGGCACTCAACTGATTAGTTTTTGGTGGTGATTGGCCTTGACCTTCATGGTTAGCGCCGAAGATCAAACATATTTGACCCCAAGGTCAAATTTTCTAGTTTTAGGAACCATATCGTGTCATACCTCAAATTGAACACCTCGATGAGTGCTTTCTAGATATGTCAAGCTTGAGACATTATGACCTCATTTGGTGACGTTATGAGGCAAACACATATTTTTCATGGTTACTCTGTAGAACGATTCTCATCGGAATCTCTCGTAGGCAGATATTCCTGAAGGAGTCGCTCCTGGTGGATAGCAGCTCTGTTCACCTCAGTGTGACCTTAAAGAAGTCACACGTGGTCACCTTTTGGCAAGATATGGTCACCCTGCGGGTGACATTGGTTTTATTTATTTGTTTGTTTGTTTGTTTGTGAACAGTATTACGGAAAAACTCCTGGACGGATTTCGACGAAACTTGGTGGGGGGATTAGGTATGGTCGAAAGATCATGCCATTAGATTCTGGACTTGGTCCAAAGTCCAATATGGCCGCTATGGCGGCCATTTTGAAAAAATATTTGAATTTTTGTTTTTGTATTTCTACATGTTTTAAGTGTTTTCCAACCAAAAAAATTAATTTGTTAGAGAGAAAAAAAACAATTTTGCAGCTTTTTTTCAAAAAATTTCGATTTTATTTGAAAAATATTTGAATTTTATTTTTGCATTTCTACATGTTTTAAGTGATTTCCACCCCCCCAAAAAAAAAAATTGTTAGAGAAAAAAAACCCAGAAATTTTGCAACTTTTTTTCAAAAAAATTTAGATTTTTTTTTTGGCATTTCTACATGCGTGTCGATCTACTTTAGTTTATTCAATCGTGGTTCAGTAGAGTCTGATCCGTTTTGACCTACAATGAATAGGATATCAGGTTCACTTAAGTGACCCAGCAGTATTGGCGGCGGAGGTTTTGCACTCTACCGAGTGCTCCCCCTCTAGTTTAGTTTGTTTTCAAGTTTAAATAAACTGATAATGTGTTCTTTTTGAAAACCCACATTAAAACCTTGTGAGAGCAATTGATACTGGGGTTGAAAACTTGACTTTGTGAAAATGATTAACTTCTCATAATCCAAAAACTTTGGAGTAAGGAGTATCTTTAAGAGCAAACAAGTTTTTCCACATCCGCTCAAACCAACTATTAGACATATTAATGAATTTAGTATGTTTTTATGGTTGGTAATTTTACCTTACTTTCCCAGAGATGTAAAAACATCTTTCATTTTCTCGTATATATTTAGAAAATAAATAATCGAATTTTTTTTTTTAACATGATGTTTTTGAAACATTTATCCGACGTTTGGGTTTGATTTCTAAATAATCCATTATATTATTTAGGTAATATCTTGTGTTGATGTTTTCTCTAAAATGACAGTCATCATTAATCTGTGGAACATCAACCTAATTTTATCAATCTCTTGCATTTTTGGAAAGGTGTATTATCACCCTCCTACTCCATATTGATTTCTCTTATCAACCTTGTAAAGTAATTCATTTTTGGTGTAATTTTGAAATAATTATGATCCTTTATATATTTTTAGGGTGAGTAATTAGAATATAATCACAAAATACACATTGTTTACGAGCTTTTGATTCAATGTTTAATCCTACTCCATCACAGGTTTGGCAAGATGTAAGATTATCAGAGGAAGCATCAGGAATTTCAAGAGGCTCTATATCAGAGATAAAATTTGGGTTTAACCTTAACATAATCATGGGTCTGACTCAATCTGTGAACTTTCCCACCCGGCTTTCTCCCAATCCCAATCCCAATACCCTCTTCCCTTCTGCATTTGGTGATGACCAACTTCCCCGCCAATGTATCTTGCTTGTCCGTTGACCCAATTGGCTCTTCTGATCATGTGCTCATGAAGGTCAACATATCTTTGGCCATTCTCAGAGAACAGCCTCTGCTCTGGTGAGTCTGGCAGTTCACTCAAGCAAACCGGCAGGGACTGCAAGCAGCCATCACACCTCAGGACTGGTCTCCTATATCTCCCACCCCTAATATTAATTCAGTGAGGTTGTTGCTTTCAAGGAACTTGTATTCTCCCCCTGGAAAGCAAAGCCAACAAAAGGCAACCTCAGGTCATTCCACAAAGCCTGCAACAAGTGTGTGTCTACCTTTAGGAGAGCCAGAAACCAGCATCTGTCCAATCTCAAGAACAAACTTTCGAACTTTTCCTCGAAAACCTGGTGGTACCTTGTCAAGTATATCTCTGGAGTATGTTCCACTTCCATCCCTTCCCTCACTTCAAATGGCACCACAGCCGATTTGGCTCGTGAGAAGGATGAATGCCTTAATTCTGTTTGCTTCAAAATCTTGTGTCCCTAACCCCTCTCTCTCCCTACCCACCCTTCCCAATCTTACCCAACTGTTCCTGATTTCTGTGTGTTTTGCACCTGAAAAGGTGGAAAGGTTTCTGGCAACCCTCAAATCTGACTCTGCAACTGGACCGGACGGCATCAGCTCACGTGTCATAAATCTGCTCTGCTGCTCTTGCATTTCCACTTTCTGCTGTTTTCACCCTGTCATTTACCATCGGTCATCTTCTATCTGCTTGGAAATCAGCCAACATCACCGCATTACATTAAAAAGGTGTAAAAAAACAAACAAACAAACAAATAAATAAAAAACATCTTGCCAAAAGGTGACCACATGTGACTTCTTTAAGGTCACACTGAGGTGAACAGAGCTGCTATCCACCAGGAGCGACTCCTTGAGGAATATCTGCCTACGAGAGATTCCGACGAGAATCGTTCTAGAGTAACCATGAAAAATATGCGTTTGCCTCATAACGTCACCAAATGACGTCATAATGTCTCAAGCTTGACATATCTAGAAAGCACTCATCGAGGTGTTCAATTTGAGGTATGACACGATATGGTTCCTAAAACTAGAAAATTTGACCTTGGGGTCAAATATGTTTGATCTTCGGCGCTAACCATGAAGGTCAAGGCCAATCGCCACCAAAAATTAATCAGCTGAGCGCCAGACCATGAACTATATTCGCATGAAGTTTGAAGACGATCCGATCAAAATTACTCAAAAAATAAGGGTTTCGTCGACTCCCCTGATTTGCGACAAAGTGACCTTGACCTTTGACCTTGACCTTCAAAATTTTGTGCACTGAAAGGGACCTCTATAGGCCTCTGATATGCGAAGTTACAAAAATTTCCAATGATAACTGTGCTCTGCAGAATTTTTTATACGTGATTACAGACAAACAAAAAACAACAAACAAAAAAAAACATACAAGCTGACTAACATATCTTGCAAAAACTTCGTTTTGGCAAGATAACTACAGACCAATTAGCTTACTTCCAATCATCAGCAATGGAATCCGTAATCGCAGTTGACATAAAATCATTCCTTTCTCCAACAGTCTCATTTCCGATGATCAATTCAGATTCAGACCTGTTCACTCTTCCATGGACATGCTGTTTCTACTCCTCCAACAATGGATGGAGGCCCTCAATGTCACACACGAGATTAGAGCCGTCTTTCTGGACACATCTCAAGTTATTGATACAGTCTGGCATCCAGCCCTGCTCTTCAAACTGTCTGCCTATGGAATCCCAGGTCAACTCCACTCTTGGATTACTAACTTCCTCCAATGTGTGGCTCTCAACGGAACCCTTTCTTCTCTTTCCCCCTGTAAAGGCTGGAGTACCCCAAGGTAGTGTTTTCGGTCCCATATTATTCCTAATCTTCATCAATGATTTCACTGACTCTCTGGAAAATCCTCTCTATCTCTTTGCTGATGGCTGCACTCTCTGCCATGAAATCCCTCATCCTTCTGCAGACAGGCAGCAGTCTCTTCCCTCTCCTCCTCGACCTGTTAAACCACCCTGCATCCCTCCCAAAACTTTGCTTATGCATCCATATTGTCCACCCTTTGCATTCTCACTTACCTGCATCCCTTATTTGTCCATGTCCATCTACTTTCTCCCTCCACCCTGCTGTTGGTGTTTTCCCCTTTTCCTGCTGTTCCCTTTGTTGCGTTATGTCCTGATTTTGTTCTATGTCACAGCTCTTTCACAAGCCGAGAGCATGGATTACAAAAAAAAAAAAAAAAAATCGTTTTGAGTATTTCCCAATTTTTTTGGTACAACAAACTTTGGTACATTATGGGTGATGAAGGTTGTGGTCAAGTTTCATCAAAATTGTTTGTGTAGTTTCATAGAAGAAAGCAAATACATATTTTCGGGGGCAATCCCCATTACACTCCTTTAGACCCTGATTTTTCTAATGTCATGAACAAACTTTGGTAAATCATGGGTGATGAAGGTTGTCGTCAAGTTTCATTTGAATTACATATGTAGTTTCTGAGAAGAAAGCAAATACCCATTTTGGGGGGCAACCTGCTTCGAGCCCCATTTTTTTTTCCTTTTTTAATTTTTTAAAATTCAATGAACAAACCTTGGTCCATGATGCACGTTGATGAACATTGTGGTAAAGTTTCATTGAAATCATATGTCTAGTTTCAGAGAAGTTGCAAGTATTTGTGGACGGACGAATGGACGGGCGACGTGCTATCCCAGAAGCTATCCGGAATTACGTTCCAGGTGAGCTAAAAAGAATGTTTTACAATCTCAAAATGATATGTGCTCAGGAGGCACTCGGGCAGGAGCATTAAGAGGGGTTTATCATCTTATCTCTGCTCAAAAAAATATATTAAGCCATATGTTAAATAGAAAGGGGGCAGAAAGGTTTGCAGTGGGAATTGAGGAAGGAATTCAGGCTTTTTTTAATGTCAGTGGAGGGTGGGGAAGCTATTAAGGAAGGAACTAATGATATAATTGTGATGAGTAAGGCCAGGCAAAAAAATAGAATTTCAGGAAGGGAAAAGTTTTATATATTCTATACCAATGCCAGGAGTTTAAATAATAAGATGGAAGAGCTTGAAGCCAAAGTAAATAGCGGGGAGTATGATGTAGTTGCAGCAAGTGAGACAGAGTTTAAGGAGGAGAGTAACCGGAGGACAGGATTACAAGGCTGCAAGGTGTATTGGTCTGATAGGAAGGAGAGAATAGGAGGAAGAGATGCAATCTGGGTAAAGGACAGCATTGCATTAAGAGAAAGGGGTGACATTAAGGAACGAATAAATGGTGAGGATTCTGTACGATTAGAGATTGTAAAAAACAGCAAGATACTGGTAGGATGCTTTTATAAGGCTCCGGGTGTGAAGGAAGAGGAGGAAGGAGTAGTATATCAATAATTCAAAAGGGTATGTGGTAAGGGAAGAGTATTGATTATGGGGGATTTTAACTTGCCAGGGAGAGATTGGGTCCAGGAACAGGGAAAGGGCTAAGTTGATGAGGATTTCCTAGTTTTAGTCCAGGATTGCTTTTTAACCCAGTTTGTAGATAAGCCCACGAGGGGGAGTGCAGTGTTAGACCTTTTAAGTAACGATCCCAATATGGTGAGGAGGTGGAGTGTGGGGAGCATTTAGGATCAAGTGACCATTACATTGTGTGTGCAAAGACTTTGTTAAGGGTTAGAGTTCGGGATAGTAGAGTAAGGCTATTAGATTTCAGGAGGCAAACTTTGAGGGTATGAGTAGAGAATTGGGTGATGTAGATTGGGAGACTCATCTACATCAGAATATACAGATAACATCAGATAACAACAGAACAATCATCAGAGAAATGGGAAACATTCAAGGAGCAAATGTGTAAAGTGCAGAGTAAATACATTCCAATGAGGTATAAAACTAGAAGCAGAAAGGGACCAGGGTAGTTGAGCAGTGAGATTAGGAATGCTGTTAAGGAGAAGCCGAAGGTATTTATAAGGTATAAAATCACAGGACTGGAGTTAAATTTATATCACTATCGGAGTAAACAGAGGGAAGTTAAGAAAATAACTCGACAAGCCAAAAGAGAGTATGAGAAGGACATGGCTAAGGATATTAAGCATAATATCAAGGCTTTCTTTAAGTATATCAGGAGAAAAGAACAGGTTAGGACCAGTGTGGACCCATTGAAGAACAGCACAGGTTGATGAAAGTGGTTCATGATGAAAGTGAGATGGCAGGCTTATGAAACAGGAATTTTGCTTCAACTTTTACACAAGAACAGTCAGGAGAATTGCCAACAGCTGAGAGTATCTCTCGAGGAGGTGAGGAAGGGCTTTTACAGAAGATCCAGGTTGGAGTGGAGGAAGTAAAGAAACAGCTTGGTAATCTCAGAGAAGATAAGGCTCCGGGTCCAGATAATATGC
Organism: Eptatretus burgeri; assembly: GCF_056783735.1. Taxonomy (NCBI): domain Eukaryota; kingdom Metazoa; phylum Chordata; class Myxini; order Myxiniformes; family Myxinidae; genus Eptatretus; species Eptatretus burgeri. The sequence goes on from NC_140971.1 coordinate 91,576,433, forward strand.
ACCTGAGAGTGTTGATGGAGGTGGCTGAGCAGGTAAGCGAGATGTAAATGGATATTTTCAATAGTTCCCTGGAGTCAGGACAGGTGCCGGAGGATTGGAGAGTAGTAAATGTAACACCATTATTTAATAAAGGAGAGTAGTAAATGTAACACCATTATCACTTCCGGTTCCGGTTTTGAGCGGCAAGAGGTCTCCTTCGGGGCTCCCTGCTGACATTCTCAAAGTTAAGTTCCGGTTGTTATTTGTCCCGTTTTAACTGTTTAATTTTCTCACCTACATGTTACTGTGTGTTCCTAGTTCGGTTTTGTTTCAAAAATCGTGCTATTTTGTGAGTATTTATGTCGACGTTCTTACCTGGTGTTTGAGGCCTAGTCCTAGGCTTGAGGCCTACCGGTTCCACTTGGTGTTCGATCGTTTTTTTTTGTTTGTTTGTTTGTTTTTTCTCCCCATTTCCTTCAATTTCTATCCTCCCCATTACCTTCAATTTTCATCTTCCCCACTTTCCAAACATCCCCCATTCTCCCAACTAATCTCTTTCTTATCTCAAAAAAAAAAAAAAAAAAAAAAAAAAAAAAAAAAAAATACCCAACAACAACAACAACACGCTCACCTCCCGATTCTGCTACTTCTTCTTCCTCTTAACTTCCTCCTCGTCTTCCTCGATTTTTTTTATTTTTTATTTATTTATTATTATTTTTTTTTTTACACTTCCATGACCTAATCTGTTGAACTCTCTCATACATTAATATTAACAACAAAAACGATCTTATAATGCTTCATCTTCCTCTCTCACACATGTGGTACTCTTTACTGTTTCACAATGCACTACTCTTCTGCTATTTTAACAGACTGCTCTCATTTCGACCTCTCCTTCATTCCTTGCCTAAAAAATCCAACTATTACAGCGCTTCTTCTCTCCATGCTCTGAATTCGCCTTCATTGCATCCATCAAGAATTGTGTTAAATCGCATCTCTGACCTAAAACTTTTAAAAACCACAGTTTGCCATGGATGCTCGCTTTCCATCAAACATTCTTTTTTTCCAACTTCAGTGCCAACTCACCCCCCTCACCCCTCACTCTCACTCTCAAAGCAACCATCCCACTCTTCTCCCTCCAAGCCTCCCTCTCACCTCTTTCAAAAATTCGCCCCTCACCTTTCTCCCACCTTTCATCCCCCTCACTCTTCCTTCTCTAAGTTGCCCCCCTCTCATCCACCAACCTGCCTCCCTCCACTGCCCTCTCACCTCCATCTCTTCACTCCACCTCCTCAAACACTCCACTGCCATCTTCCTTGTCTCTTGTCCCCCCTCTCTCCCAGCACCACAGAGCCTGTTCTCCTCCTCATTCGGCCCCCTCCCCTCGCTATTCTGCAATACCACAGACTCCTTCAGCAACCCACCTTACCTCCCCCTCGTCCCTCGTCCTACCCTCCCCCGCCCCCTCCACCTCCTGCACCCAAAGCCTCCTCCCCTACCTCTTCATTAAAAGTGTGGACCTCAAATATCCGGGGCCTTCGCTCAAACCTTTCAGATCTTTCCATGCAGGTTGCCACTGACAAACCAGACATTATCTGCCTAACAGAAACTTTCCTCTCCCAAGACGTGTCTGACTCCCAAGTATCTCTCCCTGGTTACTCCCTCTTACGGTATGACAGACCTGAGCCTCGTCCTGGTGGAGGTGTTGCTCTCTTCATCAAAGACTCTATTCCTCACTCTCCCTGCACTGCTCTCACTCCCCCACACCCCCAGGAATACCTCTGGCTTCGGCTTCCCCTCCACTCCCACCTCATGTTTATATGTGTACTGTACCGTCCACCGAACAGTGATGACTCCATCTACACCTCACTCTCCGAAAACATGGACCATCTTCTATCTTCTCATCCAAACTCTCTCTTCCTCTTATGTGGCGACTTCAATTGTCATCACGCCAGTTGGCTCGGTGTGGGTACCTCTCTCACCTGCCATGGGACATCAGCAAAAGCTTTCTGTGACTCATTGGGACTGACTCAATCGGTCAACTTCCCGACCCGGATCTCAACCAATGGTACTCCATCTCTTCTGGATCTGATTTTGACAAATTTCCCTGACAATATCTGCTGCTCTTCCTTCGCTCCAATTGGTTCTTCTGACCACGTCCTTGTTAAAGTGGACATCTCTCTGGCTGTTATCAGAGAACCACCTCACCGCCGTCGAGTCTGGCATTTCACTCAAGCCGACTGGCAGGGTCTCCGAGCAGCCATCAAACTTACAGACTGGTCTCCTATCACTACTTTCTCAAACATCAACTCATCCTGGGAATTCTTTCAAAGAAACTTGCTCTCCCTCATGCACAGATTTATCCCCTCTCGTGTTCAGTTGTCTTACCCTTCCTCCCGCCCTTGGTTTACTGAAGCTTGTGGCGAGGCAGTTGTCCTGAAACAACTTGCCTTTGCCTCATGGAAAGCAAACCCAACTGAGGGCAATCTCAGTTCTTTCCACAAAGCTCGGAACAAGTGTGTATCTACCCTCAGGAGAGCCAGAAAACAACATCTTTCTCATCTCAAGTCTGAACTCTCAAACCTCTCTCCCTCCTCAAAATCCTGGTGGCGTTTAATCAAATCTGTTTCTGGTGTATGTTCCCCCTCCATCCCCTCCCTTACCTCAAATGGCCGCACTGCTGATTCCACACGTGATAAAGCTGAATGTCTAAACTCGGTGTTTGCAGCTAAATCTTGTGTCCCAAACCCATCACTATCTCTACCCACTTTACCCAGTCGCACCCAACTGTCCCTGGACTCTGTATCCTTTTCTCCTGACAAGGTGGAGAGCTTGCTTTCAAACCTCGAGTCAGATTCTGCAACCGGTCCAGACGGCATCAGCCCACGTGTCCTCAAAGCCTGCTCTTCTGCTCTTGCTCACCCTCTCTCTGTTCTATTCACCCTCTCATTTTCCCAAGGTCATCTGCCATCTGCTTGGAAATCTGCTAACATCACTGCCCTGCATAAAAAAGGTGCAAAAACAGATCCCTGTAACTATAGACCAATCAGCCTTCTCCCAATCATCAGCAAGGTTATGGAATCCATCATCGCTTCAGACATGAAATCCTTCCTCTTCTCCAATGGCTTGATTTCCAATCATCAATTTGGTTTCAGACCAGGTCACTCTACCCTAGATATGCTGCTACTGCTCTCCCATCAATGGATGGAGGTCCTCAATGCCAGACAGGAAATCCGAGCCGTATCCCTGGATATATCACGTGCTTTTGACACAGTCTGGCACCCTGCCCTACTCACCAAACTCTCTTCCCATGGTATTCAAGGCCATCTCCACTCATGGCTCGCAGACTTCCTCTCCTGTCGCAGTCAACGTGTGGCCCTAAATGGAGTTCTTTCATCCCCTCTTCCTGTGCAGGCTGGAGTTCCTCAAGGTAGCGTTCTGGGCCCTGTTCTTTTTCTGGTTTTCATCAATGATCTCTCGGACTCTCTGGAAAATCCTCTAATTCTCTTTGCAGATGACTCCACCCTCTGCCGTACCATCTGTCATCCCTCAGACCGGCAAGCAGCAGCTTCTTCGCTCACTGCAGATCTGGATAAAATCACAAACTGGTCCAACACGTGGAACATGTCTTTCAATCCAGACAAATCTCACACTCTCACTATGTCTCTTCGAAAGGACCGTTTACAAAACCCCCCCATCCACTTTCTCAACAATCCTCTGGAAGAAGTCTTTTCTTTCAAGCTTCTGGGTCTCACTATCTGCCATGACCTTTCCTGGGAAAGTCACATTTCCAACCTTGCCTCAAAAGCCAGTCGCCGACTGGGAATCCTCCGTCGTGCAAAGTCCTTCCTCGGCCCTCTTGAGCTCCTGACCACTTACAAAGCTTTTGTCCGTAGCCTGATGGAGTACTGCTCTCCCCTCTGGGCTGGTGCTCCTGACTCCCACCTTTCTCGACTTCACGCTGTCGAAACCAGGGCTTTTAAGATCATTGGCATCTCCCGCAATGAAGCTGAGTCTTTGGGCCTCTCACTCAATCACCGCAGGTTGGTCGGTGGTCTTTCTGTCTTCTACCGACTCCTCTCCAGCCTTGCCCCCCCTGCTCTCTCTGCGATTTGTCCCAACCACATTTCCACAGGGCGCTCAAGGTCCGCCAACAACCCCCTTCTGGTAAAACTACCAAAATCACGAATCACTGCTCATCTTCACTCTTTCATTCCTCTTTTTTCCCGCCTTTGGAATAAACTTCCTCACTCTATTCTTTCCCATTCTTCCCTCCAGGCTTTCAAAACAGCTGTTCACCACCACCTCTTATCTTCCCCCATCCAAATCCTCGATCTTTTCTACCCCCGATAATCCACCCAAGCCCACTTCCTTCAATTCTCCTGCTTTCCTTCCTGAAAGTCCCTTTAATGTCCATCTTCCCCTCGCCATGTTCCCCGTCCCATCCCCATCCCTCTCCCTTCCACAGTTCACCTGTGTCTGTTCCCCAATGTTTTGTCCCTTCCACTCCCGCCCCTCTTGTCTCATGCCTCCTTGCTGTGAGTTGTGTGTTAGCTCTCATACGAGCCTCGACCAAGGTATACAAAAAAAAAAAAAAAAAAAAAAAAAAAAAAAAGGATCCAGAGAAGAATTGGGAAACTATGGACCTGTTAGTTTGACTTCAGTTGTGGGGAAGGTGCTGGAGACATTAAGGACCAGATGAGGAACCATTTAAATAAATACAAATTAATTAAAGGTAGTTCCAGTGTTGCAAATCTTTTAGAGTTCTATGAAGCAGTGTGTGATTGGGTGGATGAGGGAAAAGCAGTGGACATAGTATATCTGGACTTTAAGAAGGCATTTGATAAGGTACCACATTGGAGGTTGTTAGCCAAAGTGAGGGCTTGTGGAGTGGCTGGCCAGGTAGCCAATTGAATTGCAAGCTGGCTTAGTGGTCAGAAGTAAAGAATGGCTGTGAGTGGGAGGATGTAAGTAGTGGGGTACCTCAGGGATCAGTACTCGGACCATTACTTTTCATTATTTACATTAACGATTTGGATAGTGGGGTAAAGAGTAAGCTTTCCAAATTTGCGGATGACACAAAGATTGTAGGTAAGATGGATAGCATTGGGAGTGGTGATCAGATACAGGAAAGCATTGATACTTGTATGGATTGGGCAATAGATTGGCAGATGGAATTTAACCTGAGCAAGTGTAAGGTGTTGGGGATGGGAAAGAACAATGAAAATAGAGATTACAGGATGCAAGGGGTAATTTTGGAGCGTGTCACACAGAAGACGGATCTGGGGGTGGTAATAGATATGCGAGGTAAGCAGGTAGCACAGTGCCAGGCAGCTATAGGTAAAGCAAATATGGTTTTAGGTTGTATTCAGAGAGAGATAATTTAATTTATAAATCAAAAGAGGTGGTGTTAACATTGTGCAGGAATTTAGTGAGGGCCACATCTAGAATATTGTGTGCAGTTTTGGTCACCACAGTTCCGGAAGGACATAGATGCCATAGAGAGGGTTCAGTGCAGGGCCACCACATTGATTCCATGTCTAGCTAGACTCAGCTATGAGGAGCGGCTGAAGGAGACAGGGCTTTATACACTAGAAAGGAGGTGGTTACGAAGAGATAAGATAGAGATGTTTAAGATGATGAAGGGTCTCGATAAAATAAGTGCAGATGAATTATTCAACAGAGTAGACAGTGATAGAACCAGGGGTCATAGCCTGAGAGTAAAGAAGAGGAGAGTTAAAATGGTAGCAAGGCAGGGGACTTTCACTCAGAGAGTAGTTAATGCATGGAATGGCCTCCCTGGAAAGGTGGTGGCACCAGAAGCAGTAGATAAGTGTAAATTAGAAATAGATAGGTACCTGGAAGTTATGGAGATAGAGGGGTATAGGGATGATGACAGGACTTTTTGGTAGTTTGAGCATTGATGGGTGATTGTGTGCATGTGTATGGAATGCTGTTGGTGGTGGTCTCATCAAGGGGTGTTGTGTGGTTGATGTGTGTTTTTTACCCAAGCCCATGCCCCTCCCCTGGAAGAAAAAAAAAAAAACAAGAAACTACAAAAACACTTGTTTTAAAAATAAAAAAACACATTTTGCATTTTCTTATTTTGATCTGGTGTTGATAAATTGTTGTGGTGTTGATGTGGTGCAGGCATGATGGGCTGACTGGCCGCCTCCACCTGTGTCTATTTTTTTTGTGTTTCCTTGTGAAACAAACCCCAGTGTGCTGTTTATAAACATTCTCGATGGTGATGAAAGTCATAAGAAAATCAAATACTTTGATAAACTACAAGACAAAAAAGTAGCGGTACATTCAAAGTACACCGCTCCCATGCAAAATACATAAATCCTCCAGCGCGTGCCACCGTGCAGCACGTGGAGGTGGAGTTGGGAGGGAATTGTTTAGTTCTGAGGTGAATGTACACAAATGATACCTAGTTTATGTGTACAAATGTACTTCTGAGGAAAATATGTACAAATGATACATACTCGCTCTGCAGCATATGGAGACGGATTTGGAGTGAGCGGTGGGCAATAATTGATTGATTCAGGGATGAATTGCATAATTAAAATAAATAATAATCATGAAATAATTAAATTTTCAATCATTTGCCCAATAGCATACCTAAACCACCACTGTTTCATCTGAATCTGTAATTTTGTCCATCAGGAAAAACACAATTGGTACACGAATACAGCCGGTACGTGCTTGTAGGAAGGTCCCAGCATCAATCCCACCATCGTGTACATCTGCGATTGGACAGCATTTGATTGAGAATGCAAACTGTGCTGAACATTATAATGTGGATGCATTCAAGATATTGAGCAGAGAATGAAGTATAACACATCTCCGAATACGAGAAGCGACATTTATCTATTCCATGGACCCTATGTTATGTCGGCAAAAAGAGTTTGTCCACTCACTTTGCTTATTTGTGCAAATAAGAAGAGGAACACAAACTCGTCTCATGATCACAGATGGTTATGAAGAAGATTCCACAACAGCCTTAGTGGCTCCGCCTCAGACTCTGCAACCTCCAATTGGAGAGCTGAACACTGAACAGGCTCCTCCCACGTCAATGAAGTAATTCATTGAAAAATGTCAAATTAATCGATTTATTGAAAAAA
>NC_140971.1:91588535-91683535 GCF_056783735.1 Eptatretus burgeri
GGTTAGTCGATTTTGTTATTGTCTGTTTGTTTGTCGCCTACAGTTCACAATTTGAAACCGATCTTCACTAAACTTCACCAAATGGTAGAGTTTGTTACAAGGAAGAAACCTATTGTTTTTGAGGTCAAAAGGTCAACATAGGCCAAAGGTCAACAACTTAGGTGAGATTTCTAAATTCCTCAATTTTCATCCGATCAACTTGAAATTTGAAGAGGATTTATATTTCAGGTCACTGAATTCAACCACCAATTATTTTTGAGGTAAACTTTGACTGAAAGGTCAACATAGGCCAAATGTCAAAAACGAAGGTGGTATTTCTAAAATACTCAATTTTCATCTGATTGACTTGACATTTGAAGAGACTATATATTTCAGATCACTGAATTCAACAAGCCAATTATTTTTGGGATCAACATGGACCAAAAGGTCAACAAAGGCCCAAGGTCAACAACTAATGCGGTATTTCTAAAATCCTCAATTTTCATCAAGTGGACTTGAAATTTGAAGAGGATTTATATTTCAGGTCACTGAATTCAACCACCAATTATTTTTGAGGTCAAATTTGTTTCATGGATTTTGCAAGTTTCGTGCTCTGTATGACGTCTTCTTCTTGTTTGTTTGTCCGGGTAATATCTCAGCCACCCTTTGAGCGAGGAAGCTGAAATTTGGGGACAAAAGTGAAGATGTGCTTCTGCAAAAACGTATTTATTATTTTTTGATTAATCGATTCATCGATTAATTACTTCATTATTATCGATTTATTAATTACTTATTTATTTTATTTTTCATCCTGGCAATATCTCACGCATATTTTGAGCTCGGAAGCTGATATTTTGACATGACAGTGACCAAGTTATTTGGCTATAAAGAGTATTTTGAATTATTGATTAATCGGTTAATTATTCATTTTTTGATTAATCACATAATTTTCAAAAAGTTACACATTAGGATGAAACAGTGGTGGTTTAAGTATGCTATTTGGCAATTGATGGAGAAATTAATTATTTTACGGTTATTATTTATTCATTTTAATTATGCAATTAATCAATTAATCAATCAAGTATTGTACACCGCTCCCTCCCAATTCTGACTCTATGTGCTGCATGGCGGCATCGCCGGGTGCAAAAGGCGCCCCCGACCATATCATGTGTTAGAGGATTTGTTCTTTATTGATTTATTTGGCATGGGGGTGGTGTATTTTGAATGTACTGCTACTTATTTTTCCATTATTTAACCTTGTGTAACTCAACCCACATATGCCTGCGAAGAACTGCGGGGTGGAGAAAAGAATGTTGAAGATGGGGGCTCTTGTCCGAACGGCTCAAGGAACAGACAGGCTTTGCAGAGTTGTTTATGTAAAATGTCTTATTTGTATTTGGACATGAAAGAAGCAAAGTGGAGGAATGATTTATTATCGTATACGCTGACATAGCTCAAGGTTCAACTCAATCAACGAGTTGACCGAAGGTCACCCCAAAACCAGGTGACAAAGTCTGAATTCCAAGACTGACCAAAACCTGTCCATTAGCTCAGAGCATCGTGTCCCACAACAAATCTTTCCGCCAGTCCATTTCACTTTAGTATATGAGTGTAACTGTCACTTTACTCAAACATGGTAGCCTCAACAAATACCATCCTCAAAGTTCTGTTGATACTCAATCACTGTACCAAGTGCCACTGATACTGGTTTTATCACCGGATGTATGTTGTTTTGTTCGACAATCTCAAGCTATGTAACCGCACACTTGCTTGAGTGTATAAAAGAACTCTGATTGGAGCTCTCAGACAAAGAGATTCCGTGCAGCCACTGTGTGCTTCTCTCCATGTATGCATGAATAAATGATTCAACTCTGTTACATTCTGAATCTGTTTGAAGACTGAGGTTTCTTCCACACTGGCGATCATTGTTCTTTATAATTAATTAATATAAATATGGTAAGATATTTCGATGATAAGATGACAATATATCAATATATCAATATGTGGGAGGGAAAGGAGGGGGAGGAATAGTGACTTTTGTTCATCTACTATACTAAAAAAAAATAGAATATGTATGTGCGTTGTTTGTTTGTTTGTTCGTCCTTTAAAGGCGGCCAAACCGTTGGATGGAATGAGATGAAACTTGGGACATGAGAACGGACATGTGGGGGGGGGGGTCAAGTTCACGGTCAAAGGTCAAGGGGTCAAGGTCACCAGGTAACTTCCATTTCTCAATTTCATCCGATCGAGATGGGACCAACGCCATTCGACAGATAATCAAAATTAAATGACATAGTTGATTGACGACATTCACTTCTGACTTCCAGTTTTCGAGTTATGACGTCATAAATTGACTAAAACGTCAATTTTTCATGTTTGTTTGTCCTTTATAGACGGCCAAACCGTTGGATAGAATGAGATGAAACTTGGCATATGTGATCCTTGGGAACGGACTTAAGGGGATTAAGGTCAAGGTCAAGGTCAAAGGTCACGGGGTCAAGGTCACCGGATAACGTCAATTTCATCCGATCAAAACGGGACCAATGCCATTCAACAGATAACTGTACCCGCCCATGGGCAGGTACTTTGCTAGTTGTTACTATTGGAGCTTGTTCGGGGGCGAAGTCAGATTTTGGAGAGGGATTTTTGAGAATGTCAAAGTTTCTTGCTTTGCCCCCATTTACTTGCATGTAAAATTTTGGGAGTTTGGGGAGAGGTGAGAGATAGAATGATAAGGTGATCATAAAGAAACTATTTTTGCGTCCATCTAATCCCATGTAAAATTTGTCCTCAAATTCTCATTTCTCTATGACTCCTAAGATCGTTAAAGACCCTGAAGACCCCTCAAGACCCCCGAAGACCCTACAGACCCCGTTAAACCTATTGTTACGTCTGAGGGGGGGGGTATGCATTCAAAGGGTAATTAGGATGTTTAATTAGGTATGCCATGCTGTTCGAGTTTACCAGGATCTCGATGTAATAAGTAGCAATTCAGTGGTGATAAGTTGTTGAGTAAATGTCCATTTCTTTAAGGGGGAAATGATAATTGTCACGTAATTAGATAGGGAGACGGGTTAGGGTAAGTGTGTCTGCGTAAACCCTTTTAGTATTCCCTGTAGGCTTTCCGTGACGCAACAGGACAGTGCTGCGGATGGCTCCGCCCCTTGATCACGATTGGCGAAAGGCGACGGCGGAGGGCCAATAAAACGGCTCGATTGGAAGTGACGAGGACGCGAGTATAAAAAGCTTCTGTTCGGGAAAAGAAGTGGAGGAAGATTCATAAAAAGAAAGCGTCTGATCGAGGCTGTTGGTCTCGGAGCGCGCTCTCTCGTTGCGCTGGTTTGTTCCTCGATTCATCGTGTCTCGCGGCCTAGCTGTGCCTTGTGCCTCACCTCGGTTGGCTCTGGAGTTCTGTGGGCTCGGAGTACGGGACCGAACGGCGGGCGGACCTGCCTCTCTCTCCTGCTCGCATCTTGGCGCCAGAACTGGCTCCCTGGCGGCTGTGAGCGGTCTTGGGCCTATACCAGGAGGTCGACGCCAGCTCGTCCGGCGCCAATCCGGTGACTGTTGCGTCGACACCACGGGCAAGCCTGACCACCAGCTACGGTGTGTGTGTGTGTGTGCGTGCGTGCGTGCGTGCGTGTGTGTGTGTGTGTGTGTGTGTGTGTGTGTGTGTGTGTGTGTGTGTGTGTGTGTGTGTGTGTGTGTGTGTGTGTGTGTGTGTGTGTGTGTGTGTGTGTGTGTACCTGGCGCCTTAGAGGGTTTGAGATTTGTATATCCATTGGAATTGTTTGTGTTTTCCCCACGCCCGAACCCACACCTCCATCCCGTCGAATCGCCCCGGATCCCTCCTCTTGCCGAGTCTTATTATTATTTCTGGTTCGAGAAATAAACATTATTAACTCAGTGAAAAGCGACTCGTGCCACCTTCCTCGTCCCGTTTGCTGTAGAGCGATTAAAACCGCCATCTTTGGGTTATAAAAATAAACCGCCTCCATCGTTTCGGCTCATTAGACGTTGGCAGGACTGTTCAAGTCCCGTGGACGTCACATTGGTGTCAGGGTGTTGGATGTTCGAACCCCTCGAAATTATATTTGGTATCGGGAGAATATACCAGGATTGAAATCTCGCCACGAATTGGAACATAAAATTACAACAGAAAAGCGCGCGAGCGCGGGAAAATTTTGGCGGGAGTTTTCAAATTAAATTTAATTGGCGGAAAATGGGATTTCTGCACCATGGCGGATGTGCAGATGTTAGAGGAGGAAGGCTACATGTCGGGCAGCGAGTCGGGGGTAGGATCGGAACCTCCCCCATTCCGAGCGTGGACCGTGCTTCATTGCCCATAATGGAGCCGGCAGCACCGGAAACCGGCGCAATGTCGATCTGGACAATGTTGCAACGTTTAATGAGTGCAATTACAGCACGGGGGGGGGGGGAAATGACGGCACATGGGGCACAAATGGCAAATCAATTCGTGACACAAAGGGCAGAAATGACAGATCAATTGGGGGTAATGGGGGAAGAGTTGCGTGCACGGATTGATTTAATGAGGGATGAATTTGGGGAAAAGATGGAGAAAATGAAAACTGAGATGCAGGAGTGTGTGGGTGTTCAATTGGGGGAAATACAAAGTAAATTCGAGGATAGATTGGAGGAAACAAAGGTAGAAATTACATTGGAGGGGGAAAATATACGGAAAAAATTGGTAGATAAAATTAATGCAACGAGCATTCGGGTTGATAAAGTGGATGAAAGCCTGGAACGTCATCGTGCCTGTGTGGATGCTCGTATGCAGCTGCAAGTAGAAGAGTGGGGGAGAGCTGAGGAAGCAAGGGATGAATTTGGCGGAGGAGGTAAAAGGATTGGAGGCTCGTTTGGACGAACAAGATAAAATTATGAGCCAAGATGAAGTCTTGTATAAAGGCCTGGTAGAGCCGTCTTTTGTAAGTGGAGTATCCGGGTTGGTTGAGGAGCAGCTACAAACTCGCGACGGAGCCTTGGAGGAGGTTGTGCGGGCCCAGAAGATCCTGCGGGAAGAGGTGAATCGGTCCATTCAACGTTTGGAACAGGAGGCAAAATTGACCCATGAGACCCTCACCACAAAACATCTTTTGCCACAGTGGGCTCCGAAATTGGATACGCAGCCACAAGGGTGTTTGATCCCTGGGCTGGATTCGGACAAGGGAGAAACTGGGAAGCGGTCCACCGGAAAAGTGATCCCCCTGGTAAATTTTGATGGGTCAGGGCGCGTTGAAGCTTTTCTGACGCAATTTGAGTGCATTTCCTGAAAAAACGGGAGGAATGAGCGGGAACGTACAGGGAATTTGGTGGCAACGTTGCGGGGACCACCCGCAGATGTGTTAAACGTGATCGCGGAGGGATGTTGACCAGCTCCCACATTTGCGAGGCGTTGAGCCATCGGTTTGGGTTCGCAGCAAACTGTGATCTGGTGCGGGCCCAGCTCCAGCACCGCAGATTAAAGCCGGGTGAGACAGTGCAGGAGCTGGCACAGGACATTTCCCAATCAGTTAGGATTGCGTATCGGGACCTAACAGTGGAGGCGTGGGACAGACTAGCACTAGAGAAATTTCTAGCTGCTCTTCCGGACCCTGAGGTCCGAGCGCTAGTGGAGTTACAGGATCCACCCACCATTCACCGAGCGGCCAAGTGCGCAGCCAGGCTGGCCTCATGGAGTCGGCCGGGTCGGGTGCCCGAGAGGCCATCGGTGACGATCCGACAGGCGGAGATTCAGGATCAGGGAGGGGGGCTGGGAGAAATTGGCATTGCCCAAATGCTTCAGAGGATGAATCCTCCTGCTGAACCGCCAGGTCTATCCGAGGTGCCCTTTCATAGGTCAAGTCCGGAAATCACTGTCGGGGGTCAGGGAGACTAGATCGGGCTGAGCATATAGGGCCATGCTCGGCTGGTGAGATTGTGGCGAAGTGCCTCCTTTGGTGAAAAAAGTGAATTGTGGGAAAATTGGCATGTGTTTGTAAGTTCTGCTGGGTTTTAGAGTGACAATAGGGACAGTGGGTAATTGGTAACAAAGCGGGCACGAGTGGCTATCCAATGGCAGGTGCGTGGATCGGGTGAGAAGTGCTGTGTGAGTTGTTTCAAGTTAAGAAGTGAAATGTATGGTGCACACATTGATTTTTATTGGACATGGTGTGGTAACAGGGAAGGTCATGGTCGGTGAAGTGTTAGAAATGCAGGTGTCACATGTAAGGCCGATGGGGTGGGGGGAGTCATGTGGGTTTTGTGGGTGGGGATGATGTGCTTGTCCGCAGGGATTGCTGAAGCTCATGGTGAGCGGGAATTGCGACCCCCTTCAAGGAGATTCACCCCTGGTGGCTAATGGTGACAGTGTCTGGAGGCAACTGGGAGAGGGTCTGGTTGGGCGACCAAGGCGGGTAGGACCTTGGCGACCCAGGAAGGCCAGAGGAGCCAGTGAGACCCCTTCCAGTGTGTTGTACGGGGTTAGAGCTGATGGCTACCAGGGGGGTGGGAATCAAAGGGAGCGGGGCGGAGAAACGTCCGGGTTGGACTAAAGCTTACCTGTGGGCATGGTTGCACCTGAGATGCCCCCATCATCTTGTGGTAACCCACCCCACGGCCATGACGGGATTCAGCCTGCATCATTAAAATGGGGACCATGACCTAGAAATGTGATGATGACCATGGTGTGAGTGTTGTGAAGATGTGCGAGTCCCCCTCGATCCCGCACAACTTGACATGTGCTGCAAGGGCATGATGTCCACATAATTTTGGGGTCAAGCAAATTTGAAAATTGGCTCCCCAGGTAACGCTGGGTCTATTAGCATCCACTAGGGGACGCGGTCAAGTGTAAATATCCCGTGAATAGTGTCGTTAAGGCTTAGAGTAGGAATGTAAAGTATAAGTGTTGTGTTTTTGTGGAACCTTTTGTTTCCCCTCCCCAGATCACTGGAAGAGTGTTGGACAAGAGCGATGATCCAGAGGATGGAGTGCAACTTCACTCAGTGCTGTCATGTGATAAAATTAAAAAATTAAAAAATGAATGATTGTTTTGGCGAGGACAAGGCCATAAGGGGGTAGTACATTAAGCAGGATAGGTAAGTTAGCTGCGGCTCGCAGCCCATTGCCCCTCCTACTTTATTTCGTTTGGTTAAATAGGTGTGTCAGTAAGTGTTAAGGCTGGTACGGTAGTGCCTGTGATATACCTTGCAGGAGCTGCGGTACCAGAGGAGGGGGCATTGTTATGTCTGGGGGGGGGGTATGCATTCAAAGGGTAATTAGGATGTTTAATTAGGTATGCCATGCTGTTCGAGTTTACCAGGATCTCGATGTAATAAGTAGCAATTCAGTGGTGATAAGTTGTGTAGTAAATGTCCATTTCTTTAAGGGGGAAATGATAATTGTCACGTAATTAGATAGGGAGACGGGTTAGGGTAAGTGTGTCTGCGTAAACCCTTTTAGTATTCCCTGTAGGCTTTCCGTGACGCAACAGGACAGTGCTGCGGATGGCTCCGCCCCTTGATCACGATTGGTGAAAGGCGACGGCGGAGGGCCAATAAAACGGCTCGATTGGAAGTGACGAGGACGCGAGTATAAAAAGGTTCTGTTCAGGAAAAGAAATGGAGGAAGATTCATAAAAAGAAAGCGTCTGATCGAGGCTGTTGGTCTCGGAGCGCGCTCTCTCGTTGCGCTGGTTTGTTCCTCGATTCATCGTGTCTCGCGGCCTAGCTGTGCCTTGTGCCTCACCTCGGTTGGCTCTGGAGTTCTGTGGGCTCGGAGTACGGGACCGAACGGCGGGCGGACCTGCCTCTCTCTCCTGCTCGCATCTTGGCGCCAGAACTGGCTCCCTGGCGGCTGTGAGCGGTCTTGGGCCTATACCAGGAGGTCGACGCCAGCTCGTCCGGCGCCAATCCGGTGACTGTTGCGTCGACACCACGGGCAAGCCTGACCATCAGCTACGGTGTGTGTGTGTGTGTGTGTGTGTGTGTGTGTGTGTGTGTGTGTGTGTGTGTGTGTGTGTGTGTGTGTGTACCTGGCGCCTTAGAGGGTTTGAGATTTGTATATCCATTGGAATTGTTTGTGTTTTCCCCACGCCCGAACCCACACCTCCATCCCGTCGAATCGCCCCGGATACCTCCTCTTGCCGAGTCTTATTATTATTTCTGGTTAGAGAAATAAACATTATTAACTCGGTGAAAAGCGACTCGTGCCACCTTCCTCGTCCCGTTTGCTGTGGAGCGATTAAAACTGCCATCTTTGGGTTATAAAGAAATAAACCGCCTCCATCGTTTCGGCTCATTCTACATTGGCGGGACTGTTCAAGTCCCGTGGACGTCATACTATTAAGGGCTTTTTGCAATAACACTTGAAGGTCGTGGGTTACTGGTAGAGATTACTACATTGTGGAGTACCAGTAGGGAGTACTCCTTTATGGAGTACCGTTTGGGAGTACTCCTTTGTGGAGGACCAGTCGAGAGTATTCCTTTGTGGAGTACTACTACAGAGTACATGGAGTACCGGTATGGAGTACATGGAGTACTCAGTTGAGGTGTTAACAATTGACTTGTGGAGGACCAGTCGTGGAAGACCAGTAGGTAGTACTCGTGACGTACCGGTCGGGAGTACTCTGTCATGGTGTACTCTGTCGTGGAGTACTAGTATGAAGTACTTCATCATGGAGTACTGGTAGAGGGTACTCCGTCGTTGAATACCGGTAGGAGGAATGCTGTTGTGGAGCACTCCATTGTGATGTACCTGTCGGGAGTGCTCTTGCATGGAGTACTATGGTGGGGAGTACTCCATTGCTGAGTACTCTGTTGGGGAGCACTCGATCGTGGAGTACTCAGGTGCGGAGCACACATGCGTTTCTTCATTACAAAGGTGATTTGGAAGAAGAAGAAACTTTCAAAATCTGCTCAGAAGAAGCTTTTTTTAAATCAAAAACTCTTATTCAGCAAATAAGGCTGTTTTTGTATGAATTTATAAGATTATGACAAACAATTCATGCGACGCAAGCCCGGTTTCCCAGTCATAAGGCACAATAATGTGATGGATGGCAATCCAATTACAAAAGCAATGGGTGAGAACAAAAAACAATGCGATTAGAACAAAGGAAGAATAACAGAAAGACCTCACATAAGTAGGTCAAACAGGTTTGGTATCCAGGTGGACTGTGTTGGCCTGCTTGCACCGCTAAATACATTTGCTAAATCCAAGCTTTGAGCTCTGCGGTTTAGCTTGTGATTGCCGCAAGACACTGGTGTATTCCCCTGCCAGATTTCTATTCTGGTATTTAGATTCCCAAGCTGCATTTTAATTTCCTTGATATAAAATGAGGTTCATAAAAGAGTTATCTCATGGAGGGTCAAAGGTCAAAGTACTGACAAAAGAGCTGTAAGCAATAAACACATATGGGACACCCAGTGCAAACAAGATTGAGGAGAGTAGAATTTATCATGGGAAAGGTAAGACTACAGTTACTAGTTATAGCCATCACTTCGAAAGAAAAAGGGAAAGATTGAAATTGGACACACACACACACACACACACACACAAAATTTCACATGCAATGGAAAATGCTGACAAAAAGCAGAGGTCTTGTTTTATATGCAGCACTTTGCTGTGTGGTAGCATCATTGTCTGGGCGCCCCTGTAAGTGTAAGGCGAACTTGCAGTGCCCCTGTAAGTTAGAGCAGGAATTTGGAATTTGTTCAGGGTGCCGGCAATAGCTCGCCTACTCTTCGCGAAAGACACTTTGGGATCTTTAACGTGTACCGGTAGACTGGACTCCCAGTTTGATATCTATCCGAGGGACGGCACATACATTGATGAATCACCCTACCTGCAGAGCAGAAGTGAGCAGAGAGCTTGGATTGGGGAGGCCAACGAGGAGAGTGTACTGCCCCGGCTTAAAAGACTTCCGAAAAGTTTGTGAAAGTTACACTACAGGCAATGAAACGGTGTACCCAAACCCGGGTTCATCAGTTACTACAATATGCTTTCATCCCTAATCAACCCAATTGTTGATTCATATAAAAAAATTGACCAAGATCATATTATGGTAGACAAAAATATATATTCAGTAATGAAGCAAAATTAAGCCAGATGAAGAATTCACAAATTCCAAGTTTGCTTGAAGTGTAATTCCATGGATTACCACAAATGGTCAAAGAATGCAACTCAAAGTGGCTATAAAAATGTGGTGACCTTAACACGGCAAAAACAGCGGTTATTCTGTTCTTTAAATGTAAAATCATTCGGTTGTTGTTTCATATACAGCCTGTGGCTGCTTGTTTCACCACTTTCTGAAAACGCAGCTGTGCCACTGATACAGTGCCCCTGTTACTTGCCAGTAAGCAGGTACTCGTTTTGTCGACCTCGGAAGGATTATGGGCCGAGTCAACTCACCTGGTGTTCTTTCAACGGAACGACAGAGGTTCCAACTCAAGACCCTAAGTCTTAAGACTTTAAGCCAGCACGAGGCTTGAATCATTTGGTACGTTCCTTCAACATTTCACCTAGATTTGGGAAATAGTTCACAATGTTTTACTAATATTGTTGTGAAAGATACTGTAAAGCCACGACTGTTGAAAATAAGTTGTTGCCAAGGTTTTGGATCGACCTTGAAGGTTTCGTTCACATCATGTTTTGTCTGGAAATTCAAAACGTTCACCCAGTAGGAGAGAGGTTGAAGCGGAAATGAGTTTTGAGAGTTTAAACTGATCGTAGTGAAGATGCATTCAAAAGGTCAATGGCACCACTAACTCGTACATCGAGACCCCGCAATTGCGACGCTCAGATCGGACGTTTTGAGCACCGAGCAGTCTTCATCCGTGATCCAGGACAATCCTGGTTGAGGACTTACTACTCACTGGTCGACACAATTCGGACCTGAAGCGCAGTGATGCTCGGTGATGCCTTCGTTTGTTAATCTGGACTTTCAAACCGACCTATTCCCCCACCAGTGAAACAAACCTGGACCAATGGCAATCTGCTCGGTGAGATAAGCAAAAGCAATGGCTCAATTAACGATATATAAGTGCTGTCATCTAAATACACCCGACACACACACCTGACACACACACACACACACAATCTGCTTGAGATGATACATTGCGAGGATTGATGAGTAATCGACCAAGGGCACAAAAGGAGAACCAAATGGACTCTTTCTTGTTCCATCAGCTGCTTCTCGTGAGGACATTGACTGCTGTCGCAATCCGCCAGCCAGCTGTCCGTTGTCGGGTTCTGAGGAGAGCGAGTCACAGTCACAGTATGAATGAAGCTGGGGGAGTGGGGGGCGGGGGCGTGTAATGGGGGTGTGCGACCCCCAAAACGTCAAAGGAACGCTGTTCCTTCCCCTCCTCGTCCGGTCCCCATCATCCTCTGGTTTCTCCTCCTCCTCCTCATCAACATCCTCCTCATCATCTTATGAACATTCTCCTCATCATCATCCACATCATCTTATCAACATCCTCCTCCTACTCCGGTCCTCCTCCTGCTCATAATCCTCCGGCTCTTCTCCTCCTCCTCCTTCCCTTCTCCCACCTCATCATCAACCTCCTCTGAGGGAGTGTGGGATGTTGGCATTCAATGCTCGTTACGAGGGTTAATATGGAGGTCGGTTCGATTTACGTGTGGTAAGAAAAGGTTGAAGAACTGGACATAAAGATCATGGACACTGCCGTGCGCGGTTCAGCAATTACCCGAGTAACAGCACGAATGAGCAGCAGAGTATGGTGTGGTCAGGTGATGTGAGCGGTGAGCAGAGGGGATCGCGAGCGTCGGGAGGAGAATTGAGTGGGCGAGGTGAGGGTATTGGGGGGCGGTGTGAGGGGACGATTTCCAGAACATGCCGAAAACCAATGATCGAGCTTCACGTCAAATATATAATTGATGTCGGCCGAAATATAATAAGCACATTACTAATATATGAATCAGCGCCAACGTTGAGGCGTACTGCACAAATTTGTGCCGGCAGTTCGCCAGAGCGCCGTCTGAGCCGTCACTTGAACAACAAGCATCCACGAAGAGTGGACGCGCGGCCCGTGACGTCACGCGCCGCTGCTCCGCCACGCGCCCCGTGACGTCACGCGCCGCTGCGCCGCTGCTCCGCCACGCGCCCCGTGACGTCACGCGCCCCGTGACGTCACGCGCCGCTGCTCCGCCACGCGCCCCGTGACGTCACGCGCCGCTGCTCCTCCTCGCTGCGGCGCCGATTTCACCGGTTTCTCGTGTTTTAAACATTTTGCATGGTTTTTTCTTCCTTCGCCTCCCCTTCAACCAATGCTCTGTAGTCTTCCTCGGCATTGAGCTTGGAAGGTCGGTGCG
The DNA here is from genome assembly GCF_056783735.1 of Eptatretus burgeri. Classification (NCBI taxonomy): domain Eukaryota; kingdom Metazoa; phylum Chordata; class Myxini; order Myxiniformes; family Myxinidae; genus Eptatretus; species Eptatretus burgeri. The sequence continues at coordinate 91,600,842 of NC_140971.1, forward strand.
AAGAAGCGACAGGCACGATTTTGGGGGAAGAAGGAGCGAGGGAAGGAAGGAGAGAGAGCGAGGGGGGGGGGAGGAAAGCGAAAAGAAAATAAAAAAGAGGAATAGGAGAATTAGCTCTTGGAGGAGGAGGAGGAGGAGGGGGAGGAGGAGGAGGAGGAGGAGGGGGAGGAGGAGGGGGGAAGGGGAGACTGCGCGCTTTCCACTTCAAACCGGGTCCGAATCCACTCACCTCGTTCGCTGTCCTTGTGGCCGCGCAGACTCATTTTTCTCCGAATCTCCACAGAATCGCTCCCGCATTCCCCGGCACGTTTATCACATTTCGCTCCTCCGTTTCACCATGGAGGTTCTGCTGGAGAGGCAGAGCCAAGCGCTCGGCGGTCTGTTTCAGGCAGTCATCGGCGACATGAAGGTGAGATGTGACGCTCACTCGCTCACTCGCTCACTCACTCACTCACTCACTCACTCACTCACTCACTCACTCACTCACTCACTCACTCGGTCCAAATGATCGTTTAATTGTTTCATCGAATGTGCCGGACGTGATGGTGATGCGACTCGTCCTCATAATCCGTCTCTCTGTTACAGACCAGTTACCCCGTGTGGGAGGATTTCATTACAAAAGCCACCAAACTGAATTCCCAACTCAGGTGAGATATTAGATAGCTCACCTTTTGCCATATTACCTGTTAAAACGAGCCACGTCCGCCCTTGAGGACTTGCAACCATTTAAATTGATATCTACTACTACTACTACTACTACTACTACTACTACTACTACTACTACTACTACTACTACTACTACCACAGCCCCAGTTAATGGCACTACCTTGTGGGGTCGGCCACGCGAGTGTTTCCTCTCCACCACCCGTCTATCCCGAGCATCCTCTCTCTGCGCCTTCACTTCCCTCATGTCCCTCTCCATCACTTCCTTCCACCTCAACCCACGCTGACACTTACATTTCCCAAAATTATCATTACCGTGTGCAAGTCACGCGAAAGGGTTAAAGTTCAGGATTTGTACACAACCCTCTAATAATACCTTTGAATGCAGGTGTGTCTCGTTCATATGTTCCTGTCCAAGCCTTGGAAACATTCCTGAATGTGACACACACACACGCGCACACGCACACACGCGCACACGCACACACCTAATGATCATGAGCACTAATGATGAGAATTCCACAATTTTTTGGCCTCTTTGTCCCTGAGGTTGCATTGACATCCATTTGTCTGTTCCAGGACCACTGTGCTGGCAACAACATCATTCCTGGATGCCTTTCAGAGGGTGGCAGACATGGCGACAAGTACCCGTGGTGAGAACCACAAGGGCCGGCTGCTTTGTGCATCTGGACCGAATGTTCTTTGTGTCTTGTTTTCAATATTCGGTTCGAGTTCGGCAATGATCTTGTAATAATTTTATCCGAATGCAGCAACTGACCGAGCTTGGTATAATATATGCCTTTCTTGATGGCATAAAGGCGTCGGTTATTCCGCTCCTGTTTCGGATACCCGTGCGGGGAGCAAGGAGAGTGGGCGAAGAATACAAACACTTATTCGCCCTTATTTCCAAGTTTCTATTTTTACATTTTGTTTTCCATGGCAATCTAATGCAGCATTGTGACGAGCTTTGACTTGGGAGTTGTTTGCTGTCTCCTAAAAGCCTGCCGGACGGGTGTCTGTGGACACAGAGCATAGAAGGGCCTTTATGTACGGACTGGACAACGCGCGCCTGTGAGGTGGCGTTGCTGGGAACAGCATCCTGTCGCAAACAGAAGGTTCCTGGTTCGAATTGTGCCGTCGTCCTTGCCTTTGCCATGCTAGTGGGGGCTGGTTGCCTGTGAAATCTGACCGACCGATTTTGCCGCACTGGTTGTAAAACCGGCTGCGGCGTCGTGCACGTAGCAGTGCCGATTCCCATTGGCCTGGCAGTTGGCACTTCTGGAATGCTGGGGGATTTCAGAAATAGTAATGTTCGGATATTTCTGAAGTGGTAATGTTGGGAGATTTCAGGAATAGCATCCTTCTAGATGCTCTCGGTGGTTGTGCCCCTTTAGGAATGCCGTGCAGGCCTTCCCATTTGAGATGCTTGCTTGAACAGAATTGCATTTCCTGCCCGAATTTGCTCAACGCGTTTCAAGTATGGGCAGAGTAAAGTACGTATTCGCGTTGGCAAACGGGGATTATTAAGTGAAATGACGTAATTTAACATGATGGTAGAACATGAAACCTCCAGACTTCTTACGTATGTTAGATGGATTGCCGAATAGTAAAAATTGTTCTTCTCGATGGTGTTTACGTTAACTGCAGTTAATCATCATCATCATAATCATCACACACCATACTCTACACAGACTCTGTTCTGCCAAAGCGTTTCTTGGCTGGAGTTACAATCCTGAACCGGTTGCCACTCCGACGCAGGGTACTTGACCGAGTGTGCAGGAATTTGTAATTTGTTCCAGGTGTCTGTGATGGCTCGCCGACTCTTCCCAAAGGGATCTTTAAGACCGGCAGCGAATGTCAGCGGACGGGAAGCAAGGTTTAACGTCCATCCGACGGACGGTGCCGTTTAACGTCCATCAGGATGACAGATCGAGAGTAGAACCCACGCGAGACTGCTCAGAGGCGAATGTGTATACATCTAGCCACATGAACTATGGTGCGTTTATTTGCTGTTTTCTGCCTGCCTGTCCCCCTTCCGTCAGTCTGTTGACCCTGACTCCTTGTCAATCTACCCTCTGTTGTTTCGATCTTCCGTGTGTCTCGACTCCCGCACATTAAAATATATTGTCATTCTATGCTCGAGCTTTGCACAACATAGCCACAAATTTAAATTCAAAGCTGAGTTGCGCTTTGGGTGAAGTCGTAGAGGCTCCTGTCTTTGTTCGTCACAGCTGGAAAATCATTCCAGGATTGTGCCACCTGCTGCGAAATAGCCGTTTGCTATCCCAGCAATGCATGCCACTCTCAACCTTTCGCAACCTTCACACCGCAGGCAAGCCCAGTCATTTCATCTGACGTAGCTCGTGAGAATTAACCCTAATTGGGCCGTGATGATCGGGAAATTTGTGACAGTCCTTCTTTTTATGGCATGGAGATGCTTTGAAGACCCACGCATGTAATGTAACTTGCAATTAACTTGCCATCTCATTGGTTGTTTGAGAAATTTTATCATTTTGTTTTTTCTCACCGTCTAGGCATCTTGTGCAAAATGGAAGAACATGAGGTTTATTACAACAGAGAGTGGGAGGGTGGAAGAGAGGGATAGGAAGAGAGGGACACACACACACACACACACACACACACACACACACACACACACACACACACACACACACACACACACACACACACACACACACACACACACACACACACACAATCCCAAAAGTTGTCACCTCACTTACATAATAAATGTAAATGTAGTACCATAACACGTAGAATACAGTTCGGTAATGGTAGCACCTTTGACAAACTATGTTCATCCCACATTATTTTACATAATCTCCATCAATTTCAGTGCACCCCTACCAGCAGATGCCCAATCATTAGATCCCAGCATACAAACTAGAACGGGCACTCATAGAGCGCATACCTTCGCCGCCACTACTTTTTTTGTTCTTGGTATGAGTGTGGGGAACTGGTTTCATATGAATGGTCTTATGACACAAACTACATATCTATAATGTCATGACCCCCCCCGACTTTCGGGGGCTACGGCCTAAACAACAATCAACTCGCGTCGTTTTGGCGAGTCTTCACTCGCAAGCTCGGTGAATACAACGTTTCAACAAGAGAAGGTAATCTCGTTTGATGCTGGTTTCATGCAAATCGAATAAGAATTAACTGAGTTATGCCGAAAACTGCATATTTTTCAAGGGCGTGACCCCCCCCCCCCGACATTTTACCCCAACCGGTGACATGTGTTATGACGTCATTGTGTCACAAGATTGGGCATTAAATTCTGAACATTTTGGTGCTGGGTTCATGTAACGCGGACAAGAATTGACCGCGTTATGACAAAAACCGCATATTTTTCAAGGTCGTGACCCCCCTGACCTTTGACCCCTAACCGGTAACGAGTATGGGCGTCATTGTGTCATATTGCATATCACAAGATGAGGCGGTGAATTCTGAACATTTTGGCGTTAGTTGCATGCAAATTGAAGAAAAATTGACCGTGTTATCGTAAAAAGACGATTTTGACCTTTTCGTGACCTTGACCTTGACCTTTGACCCGAACGATCCCAAAATCTAATCGAATGCTTCCTGGCTAATAACCAATCATCCCAACAAATTTCATGCAATTCGGTTTAATATTTTTTTGAGTTGTACGAATCACAAGATTACAAATAAATAAATAAATAAATAAATACACGCTGACCAAAACATAATCTTTCGCAGAATGCGAAGGTAACAAGCCTTTCTTCAAAAGCGTGTTGAACACATTGGATGTGTCTGGTTGAACAACCTCACCAGATGCAAAATCAGCTCCATTTCACCTGTGGGGGTCAATTTTACACCACAACTCCCAGTGCCGACTACATCATGATGGGGGAAACAATGCAGTTTATTCCGGTTTCTGCTTTATAATTCCAAAGAATTTTGAAGTTTGCTGTGTTATTGTTACGAGTTTATCTACATTCACATCTTTTTTGATCTGCATGAAAAGGACTTCATTTCTGCAGTCGACAGCACGCCCTTACACTCAAAGATATATTGTTCTGGTGAAAAGTGATGAAAAATTTTTTTTAATGAATATTTAATGCCATGTTCTGTTTCCACGTTATAAAATATTGCCTGCTCCCTATCAAAGTCGGTTTTGTAAAATTGATCCCTCATTGGTGAAACGGAGCTCACGAGATGCTTTCATCTTTTCCGAGTCCAACGGTGTGGATCTTGGGTGGAAACTCCCAATTGGCCGAGTGCTTTATTGTATTTTGAAGGAAACGTAATTATTTTTTTATTTTTTTTTAAACCAATGGTTGCTTTTCCGACTATCATTTGGCTGCCTTATCTGATGCTTTGTATCAATCTCTTCGTTCGAGCGAAAACTAAAATCATTCAGCGATAGGTAACCATTCTGATAATTTGCCCATCCATTTCATGACAAGCAGTTATGGCTCCAGAAGTATGGGAAGCATGACTTTTGGGTCAATTGGAGACCTTACATTTTCCATGAATTACTTTTTGCAAGATTCACACCAATCTTGGTTCAAAACATTGAGAAAACGGTGCACCTTCATGATAGAGTTAAAAATTGGAAGAAGGAGGGACAACAGTATGAGGGTGGGAATGGAGGCTGGAGAGTCGTTTTCAGTATCTGTGGCTCTTGAATTCCTGAAACAAAACAAATAGTGTAAGAAATGATATTTACTAGACATCATCAGTAAACAATGAGATTGTATATGGAGGTTCTTGTAATTTTCGAATCACCTTGACACTATATTAAAAAAAACAAGCTCAAATGAGCTAAGATCCTCGTTCTCTTAATGATGACGTCATAAAAACGAATATTACGTCATTGTGATTTATCAGGTTTGCGATAAATTATCTGTGCTAATGCCTGGCTTGATTCCCGCAACAAAATTCAAACAGCTTGCCTAGTTTCGGAGATTATGGTATAGGCGATTTCCATTAGCGGCGATATGATGTCAACTTTTTTTCTCGGAGGAATTTTCAAAATCGGAGATAGTTACTGTCTGCGCAGGATATTTTTACATATACAGTATATGCCAAGTTTCAGGAAGTTTCGATGAAAACTGTAGGCTGTGAAACAAAAAAGTCCACAAGAAGAAGATGAAGAACAACGCCAGTAAGACTTGGAGATCCTCCACGAGGATCTAAAAATGTCAAAAAATAGGATTGACGTCATAAAAATTGATATGACGTCATAGTGATGTATCATATGTGCGGTAATTCATCTCTGCTAATGCCTTGTTCGATTTCTGCAAACAGAATTCAAAAAGCTTGCCTAGTTTCGGAGATAATTTTTTACTGCGATTTCTATTAGCGGAGATATTTTGACGTCATAACTTTTTTCTAGGAGGAATTTTCAAAATCGGAGATCATTACTGTCTGCGCGGGATATTTTTACATATATTCGCCAAGTTTCAGGAAGTTTCGATGAAAACTGTAGGCTGTGAAACAAAAAAGTCCACAAGAACAACAATGTGAGTAATACTTTGAGATCCTCCATGAGGATCTAAAAAAAGTTGAGATGACTTTTATATTTAGACAGGTGGGGCAGGCATTAGAAGATTCTACAAATTAGATACTCACAATAGTTGAAGATGGATTAAAAAATAAAAGTATAATTAGAGAATTCATAGGACACTTTTACCCCACACTGTCTTGAGAAACAAGGAAATGGGTGGGGTCAACAAGCGGCAAATTTGATTGTTCATGATGATATAAAATGCCATAATATTTTGTCCGAGTACTGCTAAATGTAAGGATTTGAAAGTATCCAAAAGGCGAATTGTGTTCTACAGTGTTCAAATATACAATTCAATTGAAATAAAATAAGTATTTTAAAAGTCGTGGGAATTTTTTTTTCAGATGTTTACTGCTGTTGCTGCAGTCTTATGTTTATACACCACCTTATTTAACACGTTACATTAGTTATTCGTTCCTGTTGTTTGTGGCCTTTATGATGTTCTTAAAAACAGTAAGTTTCCTGATTGGAATGAGTTTCAATTTTATTTGACTGCCAGACAGGCAAACAGACTAAAAAAAAAAATCTCTCACTCCTCTCTGCACATTTTTCAGGAAGAATTCAGAGCCAAAGTATTGTGCAAAGTCTTCGGCCACCTTGAAAAAGCACCTTGAAAGTAAATAAATTATAAATTTAAATTGTCACATTCACATATTTTGGTAACTACAATGTGTTATAATGATTACGTTTTATGAATGCATGAAATTTCAAAATTTTGTGTGACCACCTTTTCCATGCAAAACAGGAGATATCCTTTTTGGAATGCTTTCCTGCTATTTCTGGAGAAATTCCATTGGGAGCTTGCTCTTTGCTTTCTGCGATGTTTCCCACAATCCATCTTTTGATTTTGGTTACTCTTCCTTTTTATTCCTGTCTAAAAGAATCCCAGATGGCGTCTATGATGTTTAGGTCAGAATGTTGAGGGGGCCATTCTAATAGGCATAGAGTTCCTGACTGCTTTTCTTTGTAAGTATGTTTTAACGACATTTCCAGTGTGATTGGGGTCAATGTCGTGCCGGAAAACAAAGTTGTCACCAATTAGCCTCCTTCCTAATGGGATATCATGGTGGATTAGGATCTGTGTTTGTACTTGTCAGCATTCATTATTCCTTCAATCTTCACCAAGTTACCAAGCCCAGCGACAAAAAACATATCCCCAAACCTCAACCGAGCATCCACCATGCTTTAAAGCAGGCAGGGCTTTCCACACTTTCTGAAATACCTGCCAAAATATAAAGTAGATGCATGAAAACCTTGGAGGCTGTGAGGGTATGGGGGCCACCAAGGTCCCCATCCACTGGGGGTATCTAATGCTCCCTCATGCATTTTCAGCCATTTTGGGTAACAAAATGCATGTTTAATACCTTTGATATTTATGGGTGTAAATTGGGAAATGCTACAGTTATATGGACATCAAATTTTAGTCGTGTCACTCAATACTATATCAGTATGATGATCAATTTTTAAGAAAAAGGATCCCGAATTGATGACAATTGAACAATATTAAAATACCTGCTCCCTAAGGGACTGATTATAAATTTTAGGCCGATGTAGTAGCCAGCATACCTTTGAGTTCAATATCTGGTGTTGCCACCAAGTGTTCATTTTCACTTGCGGTCGCAGTTGCAGGCTTTTTATCTTGGGGAAAAAGCTTCTGCTCAACTCATTTGTTGAGCATGCTTCATTTTATTTGTTAATGTAAGATGAGCCAAATACAATAGTAAGATGGCCGCTTACTCAAACTAAATGATGCTTCCGCGGCTGCTTTGTACTTGAACTAAGCTTGATGAAAATGGCTTAAAAAAAAATCCATGTAAAATTTATTAATTGGTGTTCTCCATACTCTCATAACAAAGGTTTGTTGAAAATTTCATGATAAAAGCTCAAATGGTTAAAAAAAGAAACACGGAAGCGATTATTAAATAAATATATTAATCTGCCATCTCGAGCCGTGCTCGGGACTAATGAGACCTATTTATAGTTACTGTCACTGACCCAATTATTAATTGGTGTTCTCCATTGTGTCAAAATAAGCTGACCATTTTATGTCAAAAACTCAAAAATTAAAAATCTTAGACCTTGGACACACACACACACACACACACATACACACACACACACGATTGCAAAACCCTCTGGGTGTGTTTTGTTGAAGTGCTTGTTTGAGTACTGTGAATCAAGCAAGCTGCTTGCTAACGGAACACATCCTTTTTCTTCTGCGACACAGGAAACGGGATAATTAGTAGGCAACTTGATATTACAATAATCGGGGGAAGTAATAAAACAGGCTACCTTGTAGTCCTGTCGGACCCTGCTATTCTGTATTTGTGGACCACGCGTATTTGAGGTTGATAAAATGCGACCTGCCTCGACATTCCTTGTGGTTTTTTATTTTTATTTTTTGCGTTTTCGAGGGTTTTTTGCAGGCGTATTCGCAGTTTTTCACGGGCATATTTGCAGTTTTTCGTGTTTTTTTTCATTGGATTTTTGATTTTTCCCTTATGACTCACAAACCACAGGGAACCTATCTCCCCTTTTTCCGTTGAAACAATACACCACTATTTGCGGATTTGCTGTTTGTGGCATTTTTCAAGAATGTATCCCTCACGAATAGTGGGGTCCGACAGTATTTCATTGAATTATGGTTACAAAACGGCAAAATGGGATTATTTTTGGTTAATATGTACTGTATACAAAAATAGCCGGTGGTACTGCTTTAAACAGGTGTATGTCTGCCCCTCATCTTTATGGAGATCCTAGAGTAGCATGTCGACACGTATCCTTATACTTCTCACCAATCATCCTTCTGACATACTATCTTCTCTTTTCCAAAAAATTCAACCGACAACTCACTCCAAAGTACCTTTCTCCACTGATTAGCATCCCAACTCTGATGTTCTTGGACATATTTCAGTCTTTTGGCTTTGTTACCTTTCTGCATTCAGGGCTTTTTGACAGTGACTCATCCATTGAGATGACTATTGTGACAAGACCTGATTGACAGTAGATAAGTCCACTTGAACCCGTGATGTCTGTGCCATTTCTTGTGGAAGTTCAGCACTTGATTTATTTTATATTTCATATGGAACTTATCTATATATGAATCAGCTAATGGACCGGCTATGTCTGTGCTGCTTCTCCTCGCAACAGTGTGCTCATGTTTCTTTGACTGCAAACCCACCCTTGCATGTTCGTCATTTGCAGTAGGTATTTTTGACTTTTGTAAACCTTTGTTTAAGGGTGTTTCCCAGCAGAAAACATGTATTCATTCTGCCCCTTACGAACTGCCATTTTTGTTTTTGTGCAGACGACATTATACGATATACATTTTGTTGTGTATACTTTGTCTTCGCACTCGATGGTGTTTTATCGTATGGATCCATGGTTAATTCACACCTCTGTGGAATTTCAGGTCCCGAGTTTGAATCTCGCAGGTGTTAATTTTTTTATTTTATTTAAATGTCCGTTTTGTTCAACACCACGAGCAAGCGAACTTGACGTAGTTTCAAAGCAGGAGGAAATGCATTTAAGTTCAGCTGTCACGCACGAGTTCTTTGTGGTGGATGAGTTTTAAAAAGTTCCCTTTTGTACTCACGAGCAAGTGACCAATAATAAATTTGTGCAGTCTTGGTTGTTATAATACCTCCACTTCACTTTACCTTCAAGATATCGCACCGATGATTTCATGAGTTTCCGCTAGTGTTTAAGTGTTGCTCATCAGTTTTGCTCAGTTTCTTTGGCCTTCCAATCCATTTTCTACATTTAACTTCTCCAGTCCCATTATGCTTCTGTGTTATTATTGCGGATCTGGAAGCCATGAGCACACAACATACAGGTCCTATAGCTCAGTTATTTCGATAAGTAAATGTGGATAGATAGCTTCCTGTCCCTTGTTTAATGGGTGAATAAATGTTCATGCGCTGTGAGTTATTTTGATAGCCAGGATTTTCTTTCATTTTTACACCCCTCATAACTACGACATCGCCAGCATCACGTTCACCTCGCTCTGACTGATGCCATTGTCTGCATTTGTGTCAGCACGTATGTGGGCGGAGCCCACGCAGAATAATATTCCTCTGCCTTTTTGGTGGGCAGAGTTCAAGGATGAGCCTCGCGACTGTGAGAAAGGCGGTCCGCGTGACGTCACCACGCCCCCGGGGAAATCGACGGACTTGCCGCTTGTTTTGGCCAGTGACAGGGCGACGAGCGATTCTGCGTGCCAAAACCGTCCAGTGAGGGAGAGCGGGGAGGGCAGAGGCGCTCCCCCCCCCCCCAGAGAGAGGGTGAATAAGGGTGCAGCGTGATCGGACGACTCGAGAGAGCTGCAGAGAGACCATCCCCCACAAGAACCGCAAGGGTTGTGTGCCGTGTCTTGGTCGGCGAAAGAGAGAGCTGGAGAGAGACCATCCCCCACAGGAACCGTAAGGGGTGCACGCTGTCTCTCTGTCAGTGAACTAGCAAGTGTTTGAGATAGTTGATGACCATAGAGCAGGCCGGGTCGTGGTCGATCTGATGTGCAGGTTGAACGGGCATGGAGTTGTCGGCCCTCGCTTTGACGTTCAACTCGGAGACTCGGAGAGGTGGCCAAGAAACCTCCCGTCTTCTCGACAGTTTGGGATACGGAGGAGAGCTTTGGTTGCCAGGACGAGCGCCGAACGGAGCTCAGGAGGTTGATCGTGGCTCATCGGTGTCTGGATTCTGCTCGCCTCTCGCTGGTGCCCGGTTCGAATCAGCTCGAAGACCACACGAGGTGGACAGGTCCGAGGCAGGCTCTGGTCTTCAGCTCACCTGTCCTCAAGCTGGAGGCCTCAATAAAGGCTGTGGCCACCGGTTCGTGTGTGTGTGTGTGTGTGTGTGTGTGTGTGTGTGTGTGTGTGTGTGTGTGTGTGTGTGTGTGTGTGTGTGTGTGTGTGTGTGTGTGTGTGTGTGTGTGTGGTGCCAGTCTAGTAAGTAAAACTGAATAAGTGCTTGTACAAAAATTGCCTTGCATCTCTATATTCGGTTAACTCTGCTTCTTGTGTGCCCCCCCCCGCCCCATTATCAATAAACCCATGTGTTAAGTGTATCAGTTCGTTTTTGTGTTTCTTTTATTGGTTTAACACGGTGCGTGTTGAAGAATTAGCAAGGCCGTTGTTGCCGCCGTAAGGGGACATTTGGACCGACGGATCTCGGTGATCATCCGCTCGGGTCGCACATGGTTCGAGCACGCTGGCGGCTCGTTCCGTACGAGCTCTGTCGATGGTGTGAATACTCGGTAAGCTCGCCACGTGGATCTCTAGGTATTTTGAAGATTGGCAAATAACCCTGTACCACGTGGTGTAATTATTGACGATTCACGGTCTGGTAAGGGACCCGTACTTGTCGGAGTTTTCCGAAAGGTACAATCTAAATTCCGGGTGTTCGGGGGAGCCGACTCTGCAGCCCCATCTAGCGGTCGTGCTCGTCGCCGATACCCGGTCTGCAACATTATTGCTTGAATGCCATAACTGGAAATACCTGTTTTGCAAGATATTTGTTGTTTCTGGGCATTGCCTTCTTGGTGTCAAACAATTATTTTGAGTCTGGTCGAGTTTGATATCTTGGGCATTGTGTGTTTATATTACCCGCAAGAGAAAAAATTTCAAATTAGTGAAAAAAATGTGGTGGCCAAGACTGAGATTATTTACACAGGAAGAAATGAGAAACAACCAAAATCAAAAGATGAATTCTTGGAAACTTCGCAGAATCGATGTAACAATATCCCAATAGAATTTCTGCAGATCAGGAGAGAGATGACATTTTTAAGATGCATTGCAAGCACTTTTGACACAGTGTTTAGCGATGACACAGGCCGCCAGTTTGTAATCTGCTGCAAATCCCCTTTCTTTGGGAGGAAACACAAAACAGCTCTCCTGCAGCTCAGGGGCAATTCTCCCTGATCTAGGCTTTCGAGCAGGGTCTCCATTAGAGCAGGACCCAGAATGTTCCAAAAAGCTTTGTAAAATTCAGCAGGAAGTCCGTCAAGTCCGGGGGCTTTGCCGTCCTCAAGCAGTTTTGATGCTGCAGTAAGCTCCTCAAACGAAATATCACATTCGAGTTGCTGTTGCTGTTCTTGAGAAAGGGATTGGAGAAGTTCAATCACCTCGTTTATAATCGTTTTGTCCACAGTTCTTGGTGTAAATAGATTTGAGTAGAAATCCTGCATTGAGTGTTTAATGTCACTCTGGCAAGTCAGAACACCGTTAGAAGAGTGTAAACTGTGAATCTGCCGAGAGGTCTTGACAGCCTTCTCAAGGTTGAAGAATTCCTTATTTTGAGTCTTCAGTTGAATTCTGCTCATCCGAAGGTGAACCATTGCTCCAGCCACACGCTCCTTGACTAGTTCAGCCAGTGGGGTCTTTTTTTCCACCAAATGCTGATAGTGATCACTTCCACTGGATGTTCCAGCTTCTTGCTCATATTTAAGTACATCTGCTTTGAGAGCACTTATCAACTCAGATGCATTACTGGTAGCATGTGAGCAATATTGTTGACAGAAAATCTGAATTTGGGATTTTGTACAGTCCCACCACTGTCAAGTATTAGGATAGGAACACTTTTGTTTTTCTAACTTCTTCCATACCAGTCTGAAGGCATTTTGAAACTGTACATCTTGTGATAATTTAACATTGAAAGTCCAGTATGCACTGTTACAACAATTAAAGGGTAATGTACATTCCATTATAATCATATGGTGATCAGAAAAGCCAGATGGACTTATGCTTGTTCTCTGAACCAGATTCACCATTCCCTGGTTTACATACAATCTGTCCAGTCGGCCCATGGTTATCTGGTTCTTTGAACAGCACACCCATGTATATTGATGGGTGTTTGGATTTTGCAGATGCCAAACATCCCTAAATTTAAATTTTTGTTCAAGTTTTGCCAAAAACCTGGCACTGGGTGGAATGGGGCTCAGGAGTATTCCTGTCCAGTCAGGGGTTGAGTGTGCAGTTGTAATCTCCCACAATACAAATTAAACTAGTCAAGTCAACAGTGTTTAAAAAAGCCTGCTAACTTTGGAAGGAATAGAATCCTTTCAGCACTGTCGCTGGGGCAATACACATTAATAATACAAATTTTTTGATTACTGCTAATCAGGTCAGGTCAGGTATGGGAGCATGTGCCAGAACAGCGCGTCGCTGCATCCACTTTCCGCCGGTACTCCAGGGGCCTCCGTCTGGCCATCCCCCAGGCAGATGCCAGGCCCATCCCCATCTCCTTGAGATGATGGTCAACCTGCTGCAACCACGAGGCACGTAGTCGGCCCACTGGCCTCCTCCACTCACGAGACTCCCCCGCTGAGAGAATCTGGTGAGCAGGATCAGCGTCAGGAAAACGAGCCACATGTCCATACAGCCGCAACTGATGCTCACGGACTATGCAGGTAACAAATCTCATCCGAGTCTCTCTCACCAACCACTCGTTGGACACAAAATCCGACCAGCGATAGCCAAGGATTCTCCAAAGAGACCTGGTACCAAAGGAATTAAGTCTCCGTCTCAGATCCTTGGTCAGAGTCCAAGTCTCGCATCCATAGAGCAAGACTGGAAGTACCAAGGACCTGAAGACTCGGACTTTCGTCCTCCCACACAGGTACCGGCAGCGCCACACCCCATGATCCAGTGAATCCATGACTCCCCAGGCCCGACCCAGATGTCTATTGACCTCTGACTCACAGCTAGCAGAGACATGAATATCACTGCCAAGGTAAGTGAATCTCTCCACGACCTCAACATCCTCACCACAGACAGACACAGACAGGACAGCAGCATCCAAGATGTCACCGAAAGTCTGGATCTTAGTTTTGACCCAACAAACCCGTAATCCCATCGGCTCCGACTCCTTATTCAGCACCTCGAGGGCCCCAAAAGGATATCTAAAGTCTCCGCAAAGATGACTGCATCATCTGCAAAATAAAGGTCCGAGATCTTGACATTCCCAAACGATGCACCGCAACTTAATCTCTCCGACATCCTCCCTAAAATCCAGTCCATACAAGTGCTGAAAAGTGTGGGGGCCAGTATACACCCCTGACGAACTCCAGTAAAAACTGGAAATAAGTCAGAGATGGTCCCACCACACTTCACAGCACTCTCAGTACCAGAGTAGAGTTCAGACATCAGATCGATAAGTTTTGGTGGCACCCCACGAAGACCAAGAATCCTCCCAGAGGACATCCCGATTCACTGAATCGAACGCTTTGCAGAGATCAACATAGGCTGCAAGCAGCCCCTGCCGAAACTCTCGTCTGCGTTCGGTGAGGACACGAAGAGCAAGGATACGGTCAATCGTTGACCTCTTTGGTGTAAAGCCTGACTGCTCTGGACGCTGGTGCTCAATCAGATGGTGGCGAACCCTATCAAGAATTATCCGAGCAAAGACCTTGCCCAGCACTGAGAGCAGCGTCACCCCTCGGTAGTTGTTGCAGTCTTGGCGATCACCCTTCCCTTTCAAGAGAGGAACAACAAGGCCCCTCTTCCAATCAGTTGGGATGATGCCTGTGTTCCAGGCAGAGCACAAAACTGCATGCAACGACACGAGTGCAGCATTTCCACCAGCCTGGAGAAGTTCAGCATGGATGCCACAGATCCCTGGAGATTTGCCCCATTTCAACCGGTTCACCGCAGCCCGTGTTTCCACAAGCGAAGGTGGACCACAGTTGATTCGAGGGTCAGCAACAGGGATTGTAACACCCTTGACGCCCAACTCGACAGCTGGGGGATCAGCCCGGTACAACCGCTCAAAGTAACTGGCCCAGCGGGCCTTCACATCAGACTCCTCTGTCAAGAGCCTACCACTCTCTGCTCTAACTGCAGTGCTCCGAGGGATGGGCTTGGATGAACGCAATGCACGAATTCCCCTGTAAGCGGGACGAGAATCACCTGTCCACAGGTGATGCTCTACCCCCTCACAGATTCCTTGCACATAGGCCTCCTTGTCCACCCTCATGTGCACGTACAGTTTTACGCCTCAGCTCCCTGAACAGCTCAGCTCTGCCATTCATCCTGGCCCTGCGACTCTGCGCAATGGTATCCAGTGTCCCTTGACAGACAAAATTCTTCTTTGCCCTGCAGTGAGTTCCAAGACATCCACCGGCAACGTCAAGGACGGTGGTCTTGAAGGCACTCCACAACTCTTCAGGACCCCCCAAAGCACCCAGACCCCCCAAGTGTCCACTCAGCCTGTTCGCAAACTCCTCAGCTACTCTCTCATCCCTGAGCTTGCCAACATCCAGCCTCGGCTGGGATGGTACCATTCTCCAGGTTTTAAGGTGCAGCTTTAGAGTTGCTACAACAAGCCTGTGGTCAGTATTGAGGAACTGAGCACTCTGGTAGACCCTGCAGTTCTGGATCATCCTCCAGCGACCGTCAATGAGGACATGGTCAATCTCCTTTGCCACACCGCCAGCGTTGGAATACCAAGTCCAGCGATGAGCTTGCGGGCGCTGAAACCATGAACCAGCCACCCTAAGTCCATGACTTCTTGCAAAGTCAAGGAACTTAGTGCTATTCTGGTTCATAGTTCCTGACCCATGGGGACCAATACGCATCTCATAACCATCCCTATCAGTTCCAGTCGATGCATTGAAATCCCCCAAGACTAGAAGTGCATCTCGTCTGGGGCATTGATCAACCACAGACTCGAGCGTGGCGTAGAATGCATCCTTCACGTTGAGATCCCTCGCCTCAGTCGGAGCATAAACAGAGACCAGGGAAATGACACCGAAGGAGTGACGAATCCTTCATCTCATCATACGCTCATTGACCGGTGTTACCTCAATTATCATTGGGGTCAGCTTCTTGGACACAGCTACAGCAACTCCTTGGGTATGGTAACCATCAGAGTGACCAGACCAATAGTAGGTGTAACCACCCACCATTATCTCGCTGCAATCCGGTCTCCAAACCTCAGAGAGAGCTGCAATCCCGATGTCCAAACGCTTGAGCTCAGATGATAACAGAGACAGGTGATCATCCTCTCTTAGGGATAGGACATTCCAGGCACCCACCCGAAGGGACCGTCTCAGGTTAACCCAAGGAGACCGCCGTCTGGTGGACGACACCTCAGCACCACTCCGACACACTCTCCCGCAATCTGACCCAGGGATGTTACCCCATGGTTTCCCTCCTTGTTATCAATTCCACAGCAATTAAGAAGCCCTTTCAAACCACCCTCCAAGAAATCTACGAGGGTTGGATTCTAGGGTGCGCAATAATTGCCACACCTGTCTGAGCATCCTCAAAGGCACTGGAGAAAAAAAGGCAACCTTTAAAAATACTGCGCCACTCGTCCTCACATGGTTGGTTGGTGTGTGTTTCTTGTAACATTAGAATATCAAATTTTTTTTCTTTCTTAAACATCTGCAACACCTCGAGGTAACGCACACATCTGCGGCCTCCATTTATGTTGAGGGATGCTACCTTCATTTACTTTAAAAAAAAACTACCATTGCTGCTCTTGGCGTTCTTTTCCTGCCTTAGTGGCACACTTCCTCAACCACTGGAATTGAGTTTCTGAGATCCTGACTTGTTGAGGTTCGTGAATCATATTTTTCGCAGTTTTTAGAAAGGCATGGGGATTCGGGAAAAAATCCCGAATTCTCACATGCCTTTTCCGGAAGGTTTCATTTAATAATTCAAGAATTTCGTCTTCTGTAACCATGGTGTCTCCATCATCATCCTATTGGGCACAACATCCACTAACTGACAGGGTAGAAGAGGTATCATCAAAATCAACTTCATCATCTCTGTCATTCTCTTCCTGATCCAAACATTTCTAAGGCACAAATCTCCATAGAATTTGAACCATCAGTCCTTTCATTCCCATTTAACTTCCCACTATCACATGTAGCTTCCTTCTTACCATCCCTTGCATTTAAGGGTAGGATGACAGATTTCCTCTGAGGGGCTTTCCAGCTTATCAGCGTTGTCATCACAAACACACACCTTTGTGCACACCTCAGTGACAAATTCCTTTTTACCACTGCAGAGACTATAAATATCATAATCCCCACTTGTAGCCTCCTGAGAGGAACGAGTATTCTCAATGTCTACATCACACTCGTACAAATCAGGCAATTCAGCGAGTGGTGCAAATGAATTATAGTCAGAATTATAATCGGTTCCGGTTCAATTTCCAGTCCCGAAGAGGGATTCTCAATGTGAGACGCATCTTGCAAGCTCGGCACATCTGACACAATGAGTATCTTACTTTGTGTTGTCTTTGTCTCATTGACGACAGGACAAGAACGTTTTTTGCCCTTTTTTACGAGACATTGTCACGAACCCCTCCATGTCGTCATCAGTGCAGTCCTGCACAGTGGAGGTCGAGGGACCAACCACTTCTGGTACATTAGAAGGTAGAGAGGAGGGGCCTGTTTGCCGCTCACCAATATGTGATGGGGAGGGTTCTACCATTTCACCCCCCCCCAGTAAGTGGGGGGTGGGGGGGGGGTTGTTGCTTCCTGCTCACGAACAGGTGGTGAAGAGGATTCTCCCCTTTCACCCATCCCTTGACGTGGGGAGGGGGGATCTACAATCTCCTGTTCTTGATTTTCTGATGATCTCATCAAAACGGGACAGGAGTTCTTCACATGACCGTACGCTCCACGATGATAAAACGCCATGACATCCATGGAGGCATACATTCTATACACATAATCGTTAATTTTTGCATGTAAAACTACGTTTAACTTTTGCTCATTTTCAGGCAATATCATGTACAGTACCCTTTTAAAAGTCATCAAGTGTTTAAATTCTCCACTTCCTGAGTGTATCGGCACCATCGTGATTTTTGATACGATCATACCGAACTTGCTCAATTGAGCATACAAATCATCATTCCGAATGAAAGGTGGAGTGTTAGACACATTCACATTAACCGCAGGTGTGTCTGATGGGGAAACAAAGAGAAACAGGTCGGGGTGTACGACAAGGCCTTGCTCCACAACGGAGGTTACCATGTGCACCTCGGAAACTAACACAACGACCTTCTTGTTCATACGAGAGGCTGCACGGATGTTATGTAAAGCAACGATTTTACCGATTGCCAGTAGTACGTCCTCTATCTTTACCTCCCTCGGGAGATCGCACACAAGACCATGCTTATGAGTAAGTGACTCGTACATGCTATGATTCAAACGAATGTTTGCCATAGCTAAAAGTAATTTTAACAGAAAAAAAACAGAGTTTAAATCAACAAAAGAAACCTTCCACAAGCGGCGCTAGCAAGTGGAGGAAAAATAATAATAATATGGACAAGGTCCAAGAATCGTTTAAGGCAGCCAAAAAGCATTGGCTAAAACTAGCAAATGCATCAGATGGAACACAGGCCTCAAGCACTGGGAGGTTCTGAAAAACACCCGAACACCACCTACCGTGTGCGCTCTCTTTCTCTCTCTCTCTCTCTCACTCAATAGACAACACAAACCAAGCAGAAAGGGGTAAAGAGAAACGAAAACCAAAACATTTAGACAACAAGAAGAGAGAAAGGAGAAGCAACACAGGCTCCACACGTACCACCAGAGACTGAGCAACAGCACCCTGCGATTGCACGTGTGTGCCAAGTGAACAACAGCTGTGCAAAGTGGGAGAGAGACAGACAGACAGACAGACAGAGAGACCCAGAGAGACCCAGAGAGACGCAGTCAGAGCCCCGACCTGAATCCAATCGAAAATCTGTGGCATGACATGAAGATTGCTGTCCATCAACTCTCCCTATGCAACTTGACTAGCTTGAACAGTTTTGTTCAGAAGAATGGGCAAATATTACCCATTCAAGGTGTGCAAAGGTGGTCGAGACCGATCCCAACAGACTCACAGCTGTAATTGCTGTCAAAGGTGCTTCCACCAAGTATTAACTTGGGGGGGGGGCGGGGTTGGGGGTTGGGGGTTGGGGTGGACACTTATTCAATCAAAATATTCTAGGTTTGTATTTTTACTTAATTTTCTGAAATTTGTAGAATTTGTGTTTCACTTGGAAGTTGGGGGTTACGATGTGGAAAAAGTCTGATTTAATGCAATTTAATTCCAGGCTATAAGGCAACAAAAGGTGAAAATTTTGAAAGGGGGTGTAGACTTTCTATAGGCACTGTAATATATATATATATATATATATATATATATATATATATATATATATATATATATATATATATATATATATATATATATATATATATATATATATATATATATATATATATATATATATATATATATATATATATAGCCTGGTGTTGGCGCAGTGGTAAGGGCAGTGGCTTGGGACCCAAGAGGTCCTGAGTTCAAGCCCCGTTGGGACACTGAATTAATATATGCATGTATATATATATATATATATATATATATATATATATATATATATATAATGTGTGTGTATATATATATATATATATACCAAGTCGAAAACACCAGGGGGTTGACTCAGCCTGCCATCCTCCCGAGGTCGGCGAAATGAGCACCAGTTGTACTGGGCCCGGTGTATGCCCCGGTTAGAATAGGTGTACCATATCCCTGTGTGTCGTAAGAGGCGACCAGGGTTGCGTCAGGAAGGGCATCCGGCGTAAAAACCTATGCCAAATCATTATGCGGACAACAAAGGAGACGGTTGGTCCGCTGTGGCGACCCCTAACGGGAGCAAGCCGAAAGAGGAAGAAGAAGATATATATATATATATATATATATATATATATATATATATATATATATATATATATATATATATATATATATATATATATATATATATTTTTTTTTTTTTATACTGTATATATATTTTTTATTTTTTTAAATTATTATTGGGTAGTCGATCTAGTCGAAATTTTTTTTTTCATATTTTCTACCCTTATTATCAGCATTTCCATAGATATGTTGGGTTGTCGAAAAAAAAATTTTTGTTGAGATTTTTCTACCCTTATCAGTATTTCCGTCGATATGTTGGGAAGTCGATGTCGTCGAAAAAAAAAATTGAAATTTTTTTTTCTACCCTTATCAGTATTTCCGTAGATATGTTGGGTAGTCGATCTAGTCGAAAAAAGAAAATTCTAAATTTTTTTTTTTGTGATTTGTTCTACCCTTATTATCAGTATTCCATCTATATGTTTGTCTGTCTGTTCGGTCCAGTGCTCTGTTAATACAATGGCGATTTCGATGAAATTTGGTTGGTAGGTTCATACCATGACCGAGTTGTGTGCAAATGAGAACCGTTGCTATGGACACCACCGTTGCCTAGCAACAGGACTTCGAGATTTTTGAAAAATCATAAAAAATTTATTTTTTCAAAAATCGGGCCACGAGTGACTGTGGGCAGAACATTCAGCCATATTGTCAAAAATTTCCAGCCGGATCCTATGAAAACTATCAGAGAAGATAGACTTTGAATGAACCCTGGTCGAAAACAATAAAAAAACGAAGTTCGTTATATCTCAGATTATGAGTCAGATATACATGAAACTGGTATGGTAGGTTCATGGTATGTCCTAGTTATGTGTGAGAAAGAACCGTTGCTATGGACCCCTCCAGTGCCTAGCAACGGCCGACTACCCATGTCCGCCTCCCAGCTTGTTTGTCTGTCTGTTCGGTCCAGTGCTCCGTTAATACAATGGCGATTTTGATGAAACTTGGTTGGTAGGTTAATACAATGACCTAGTCGTGTGCAAATGAGAACCGTTGCTATGGACCCATCCGTTGCCTAGCAACGGACCTTTGAAATTTTCTATAAAAAAAATCTCAAAAATCAATTTTTTCAAAAATCGGGCCACGAGTGACTGTGGGCAGTACATTCAGCCATATTGTCAAAAATTTCCAGCCGGATCCTATGAAAACTGTCGGAGAAGATAGACTTTGAATGAACCCTGGTCGAAAACAATAAAAAAACGAAGTTCGTTATATCTCAGAGACTATGAGTCAGATATACATGAAACTGGTATGGTAGGTTCATGGTATGTCCAAGTTATGTGTGAGAAAGAACCGTTGCTATGGACCCCCCGTTGCCTAGCAACGGCCGAAAAACCTCAATGTGGTGGTATTTTAACGAAAAAACAATCTGCAGCATTAACCCTTGAAGCTAGAATCATGAATTTTCTTGTGCTTAATCCTCAGGTCATTCCTCATCGAACGGGCCCATCGCGTCAGCTTCTATTGGGTAGTTCACTACCCATGTCCGCCTATCGGCTTGTTTGTCTGTCTGTCTGTTCGGTCCAGTGCTCCGTTAATACAATGGCAATTTCGATGAAACTTGGTTGGAAGGTTCATACCATGACTTAGTTGTGTGCAAATGAGAGCCGTTGCTATGGACACCACCGTTGCCTAGCAACGGGACTTCGAAATATTTGAAAAATCATAAAAAATTAATTTTTACGAAAACCAAAAATCGGGCCACGAGCGACTGTGGGCAGTACATTCAGCCATACTGTCAAAAATTTCCAGCCGGATCCTATGAAAACTCTCGGAGAAGATAGACTTTGAATGAACCCTGGATGAAAACGATAAAAAAAACGAAGTTCGTTATATCTCAGTGACTATGAGTCAGATATACATGAAACTGGTATGGAAGGTTCATGGTATGTCCTAGTTATGTGTGAGAAATAACTGTTGCTATGGACCCCTCCGTTGCCTAGCAACGGCCGAAAAACCTCTAAATGTGGGGGTATTTTAACGAAAAAACAATCTGCAGCAATAACCCTTGAAGCTAGAATCATGAATTTTCTTGTGTTTAATCCTCAGGTCATTCCCCATCGAACGGGCCCATCGCGTCAGGTTCTTTTGGGTAGTCGACTACCCATGTCCGCCTACTGGCTTGTTATTATTACAACTACATTTTTATGCACCCTCGTATTCCAAGCTTATTGTATGGGTCAGCTGATAAAGGTTATTGGCTGAAGTCTTTCATGAACATGCAAGCCATGCCTGACATTTGAATGTTGGTGATTTAGGCAGAATCTTTTAATTTGTTCAGAACGCCTACTCTTCTCAAAAGTCTTTGTGGGAATTTAACGCCCATCAATGCCTCAAGTGCTGGCAGATGGGTGCTTTGGCTTAACCCCCTTCCAATGGACAGTGCACCCGTTGATGCCTCGCCCTGCAGGTGAAACACGATGGTGACGGTTTATAATTAGATTGAGATGCAACAAGGCTATCCAGCTCAAAGGCAAGTGTGCATACTTCTATGCTCGCCTGATATTTGTGTATGTGTGTCTCTGTTTATCTATCTGTCTTTTGAAGGGCCACTGCACATGAGCTCTGCATCTGCCATGTTTGAGCACAGTTAAGCTTTTGAATGTAACAGGCCTATATACAATACACGTTAAACATGTTTTGTTTGAGGAAATCTGATATGGGATTTACAATTGAAATGGTTTGTGTTGCACTGAGTTGTGCATTGTCCATTTCAGTTAATATTGAGAGGAAATGAGGTGAATATTTTTGCTTGGTGACAATTTTTCATTTTGAGAACTACACGTATCCAAATAGCTCACTATGTAATCTCATAATTTGAAGGTTAAATATTTTTTATTTATCATGGATTCCAATTGTGAAGTATTTTGATAAGCATACAGTATATCTCAAATTTGTTTTTGCTACAAAGTTGAAGGTCTCATTTCCTGATTGTACAATATTATTATTAGTCACATTTTTGTCATAAATTGCTGATGATTTGTAATTACCCAATGTATCGTAGGACAGCTTTACCTCAAGCTAGTGCTATGTGAGCTTTTTTCATTAACTTCTGAGAATTGCAATGCATTGTCTATATCAGAGTGCTTATAGATAGCAAGAAGGTAATTCTTAAAGATGAGAAGATTCCGTGTTTGGATGTACGAGTATTATTGCTAAATACTGTGAAGCAAACTTTTCTTTCATTGTTATAGATTGTGTTTGCTGTTTGAATTCTCCTAACTTAGGTGTAGTAGTGGGGCAACTTAGCTAAATATAGCATAACAATTGTGCATTTTGTGAGGAAAGCACCAAATTTGGCACACCAGTAGCCTATCATATTATGAACAGATTTGGATATTGGGCCATCTCAAAATTTTTGATGGCAGTGGAAAATGGCTGCCACAGCCATCAGCGGCTGAATTTGAATGGCCCAATATCCAAATCTGTTCATAATATGTTAGACGACTAGTGTGCCAAATTTGGTGCTTTCCTCACAAAATGCACCATTGTTATGCTAAGTTGCCCCACTATGGTGACTTAGGGATGGATGGATGATTGTATACATGTGTAGTGATCCTTCCCCTCTATCCCATGCCTCCCCCCCCCCCCCATAAAAGTTCAAAAAACGCACACTGGTGAAATTCCTCTGCCCTCAGATATATATATATATATATATATATATATATATATATATATATATATATATATATATATATATATATATATATATACACACACTGATGGATTGAATTAATGTGGTGGTGGTGGAGCACAGGCATGATGGGCCAAGTGGCCTCCACTTTTACCCAACGTTGTTGTATACATCCATTCTTGTATTGTTTCAAAAATGCCCCAATAATTGTCCCTTTACCATTTGTTTTACAGTCTTGTCTTGGTGATGGACAGAGGTCGAATTTTTCGGTGAAAAATATTGTCGATCATGTGCAGTTAGCGGTATGTGGAATTTCAAAAGTTTAAAGTTGAGATTGTCTTTTTAAAAGTTTTTTTTTTGTATGCATCGTCAATGCTCATGGGAGAGCTAGAACTAGTACACTGCACAGATGAGGACACAACAGGACAAGAGGAACAGTTGAGAGAGGGGTGGAAACAGCAACAGCAGAGTTGAAGGCCAAGATAGAGGCAGACTTTGACAAACAATGGGTGTGGGGAAGAATGAGGGGCAGGAGAGGATACATTGGGTGGACAAGATGTATACATAAGGAAACTCTCATGAGGGAAAACTGGAAATGTGGAAGGAGCGATTGGGGTAGGGTTAACAAGGGTAGAAAAGAGCATGGTTTTGAATTGGGGACAATCTGAGAAGGTGGTGAACAGCTGCCTTTATGACCTGGAGGGAAGAATGGGATTGAATATAATGTGGAAGTTGGTTCCACAGGCAGGAGTAAAGATGAATGAATGAGGGAAGGTGAGTGCAGTGATCCTGGATTTAGGTTGTTTAAACAGAAGGGGGTTGATGGTAGACTGTGTGTGCCCTGCAGAAACCTGTGGGTGGGGGAACAGAATGTGGAAAGAGCAGAGGGTGCAAGACCAAAAAGGAGGTGGTCGAAGACAAATACCACCGACCTGTCTGCAATGGCGTAGTGATGGACCCATAGACTCAGCTTCATTGCAGGAGATTTCAATAATCTTGAAGGTCTTGGTTTCCATGGTGTCAAGCTGAGCAAGGTGTGAGGCAGGGCAGCCAGCCAAGAGAGGAGAGCAGTCCTCCATCAAGTTGTGGATGAAGACCTTGTGGGTGTTTAGGAGTTCAGGTGTGTCAAGGAAGGACTTTGTACGACGGCGGATGCCCAGTTTGGAAGCCAACTTTGAAAACGGATGCGGCTGGCTTTGGAGGCCAACTTTGAAGTGTAGTTTACTCAATAAAGATCATGGCTGATAGTGAGACCCAGGAGTTTGAATGACTGAACTTCCTCAAGAGGTTTGTTCAGAAAGTAGACAGGAGGGTTTGCCAGACAGTCCTTTTGGAGAGAGAGTGAGAGTGTGATATTTGTCAGGATTCAAAGACGTATTCCAAGTGTTTGACCAGCCTGTGATTTTGTCAAGGTCTGAAGGATGAGGGATGTCACAGCAGAGCATGCAGCAATTATACGTTATCATTCAATTTATTGGGATTTTACTTGTGTTGTTTGTTCGTGTTTATTTTAGGGACATTAGTGGCTTCTACTGGTACAAGTACCGTCGTATCCCTAAATTTCTGTTTCGGGATTCCTTACCAACTTGTTCTGGTTTTGTAATGACATCGGTATTTTAACCGCGAAGGCTATCTTCATACAGTAATTGATAATGATTAGTAGGTGTTTACCTCTTTAGTAAACTATGAGCTGTAGTATGACAATCTCAACTCAGTAAATGAAACAAACCTCCCCTCATTTTATCAACTAAGTATGGAATTTATGTACCTGCACCATTTGACACAAGCTCAACTTCATTAATTAAAATCCTTCATGGTATCTCGATGTGCCACATTCCTCTGGCATTGACGGTTTACTATTTCTTTATTGAGTGAAGAAGAAGAAAAAAATTGAACATTCTTGATTTGGACCGTTGTTACAGAGCAGTCTCTTCTTTTTCTAACATGAATTATGATTGGTTCAGTTTACATATTTTGCAGAATATTTATACTTTGAACTGTAGAAGCTGAGGAGGTAGTAAGACCTGCTGTTAAGTTTCTGGACTCAGGATAAAATGAGTCACAACAATAAGAACAACAGAGTAAAAAAACACAACTTGGAACAGGAGGAAGAGGACGGAAGGACGAAGGAGAGCATTGAGGCATGAGGCCGTGTTCCTTTGAGGCCTACCTTCGGCGGCCACTCTTCATTTCCAGTTGTGCCTTCCATTTAATTCCGACATCCAACGTGAAAAGGAGATAGGCGGGTTTACTTTGTGCGAATCTGTGGAGGTTCAGTGACTCACTGATCCCTTTGGCAGTCGGTTCAATTCTTACCCGCTGTGCGCTCGTCCGTGGAGGAGATTCAGCTTGTCTTCTTATATCTCCTCTTTGGGGTATTCTTCTCCACTGAACTTCCTCGTCATGCGTTGGGCCTGCCTATTGGACATCGCATATTGTGTTACCTCGGTGGCAACATTTTGTGTGATTCACGCGCCATTATAAGAAGGGAATCCGCATGCTAACCGGTGCCTACTTTTGGAGATTATCATCCACGATAATCAAATCTGTCCTTCAAATCAAATTCAATCAAATCAAATTGAAGGACATCTGTCCTTCAATCAAATAGTCCTTTTCAGCTTGGAGCTCCCGTCTTCGTTACCAGCGGTACGGCTGCAATGGCTGAATTGGTTTCTCCTCTATGCTTCAGTGATTCTGGAATTCACCTTCTGAGGACTATTGAACAACTGCCTGTGTTGGCCTCACTATTTGCGTGCACCCTCTAGAGTCTAAACTTTGACAACACAGATGGAGCTCATGACTGACCTTTCACCCATTTATGAACTGCTTGATTAAGAGGATTTTCTCTGTTGAGAGTCATGAGTTAACATGGAGCTGCATTGCTGTATGTGAAGTTCATACTTATTTCATTTTGGGATTCTTGGGGATGTCAGTTATTGCTACAGTTAATTTATAGTATTGTGCTTACAGTAGAC
This sequence comes from Eptatretus burgeri, assembly GCF_056783735.1. Lineage (NCBI taxonomy): Eukaryota > Metazoa > Chordata > Myxini > Myxiniformes > Myxinidae > Eptatretus > Eptatretus burgeri. The sequence continues at coordinate 91,627,362 of NC_140971.1, forward strand.
ATATAAGGAATATTTAAATATTTCTGCTAATGTTGTCCTTCTGTTTCTTGTCCTTTGTTGGTTTCACCTCTAAAACAATACCAGGGCACTTTGTCTTTCTTTTCTGCTGTGTCGTCCTGAGGGTTACTGGTGCATCAGCTCGCCATTCCTTGAGGCCATCCCGTAACAACCTTTCATTTTCCTTGCATATAACAAATTACAGCTTAGATATAAGTCGAAGTTGGACAGCCAAGTCACAGCACTTGTTCGGTGGATTGTCCTAAATACTTCATCAAATTTCTGTAGATGACACTCATTCACAATGTGATGGATAGTTTGATATGGGTGACCACAGTCACGTGCTGGGCTGTCTTTGAAATTACATTTGTGGAGGTTTTACATGATGAAATTACATGATGTTCCTATGTGGAGAGTACATATCCTGTTGAGTGCAGACCACTGTTTCCGGGGAGGTCGAAACCTGGAGGCTCTTCTGTCCGATCACTCACTGGTTCTTTGTTAGCAATGTTGGCTGTCCAGAGATTGTGCCAGTTGTCCTTTGTGTTAAACCCTGCATCACTTAAAAAAAATTGCAGAGCCCCAGAAAGGTTTGCGTGACTTCAGTCGCATATTTGGTAGATTCTGCAAGTCTTCATGGATTGGAACCGCTGGGTTGGCTTTGATGCAGTTAAACTCTATCAGCATTCTTGCCTTCCAGCACACATTGGGGGTGGGATGTCAGACAGGACTGGGAGCGACTGCACATAACAACCGGTTCTTTGCTAAAGTCTTATCAACTAAGCATGGGTCATGCACATGCTCCACTTGACACAAATTCAGTTATTCATCAAGCCCTTAATGTTATCGGGTACCATCTTCCTCTGGCTTTGGCAGTTGACTAATATTTCTATATCAGGTCAAGAAAAGGAAAAAAATGGACATTTTTGATTTTGGGTGAAGGTGGGTGTACACATACAGGGTGACTCCCAAACAGCAGAACCCATCCTGTTTAATCTGAAATCCCCATTCATCACTCAAATGGCATAATTTCTGGCACAGTTTACCTTGAATAGGCCAGGACCGACTGTGCTTAAATGACGTGCTCAAAATGTTTGCAACGGCGCTCCGAGCACACTTGGATTCGACGGGCAAAATGGTTGATAATTTTTGAATTACGTGAACTTTATCGATAATTGTTGCTTTGAGCTTCCTTTGTATACGTTGTCCTTGAGATAGCCCCAAAGATAACTGGAAAGAGCAATCAGAGATTGCAGATGCTCACCAGGTTTTCTTTTGTGTGGTTTTTATGGACTAGTGTGTTGCGTCATTAATAAGAGACATAAATAGAACAGCCGCTTTATAACTGCTGGCAGTGATGACTGGGTACCAAGACATCCTGCTTTGATGCAACCCCACTTTGATTGTCTGACCCTGACCCATGATGTTGTTCATTATTATTATTCAATTGAATTTAGAATGGCATTAAAATAAATTCAAATCGAATCAAATGGAAGACCAAATCGGTACAGTCCTGCTTTTGGAGTCATCATAAGGAACCCAAACAAGCAAAAAGGAAAGATGAAGGCACCAGGAGGAACCTGGATAGATTCACATTTCAGCTGCTACTCCTCCATCCGAAAACCCATCCAGGCACAGCCAAGTGAGCCTTATTCCAAAAAAAAAAATAAAAGATAAAGATCAATAAAATTGAATAAATGTGGCCAGTCAAGTTGAAATTTCAAACGTATTCCCCACCACGACTAGATCATAATTCTGATGTTTCATTTCGATTGATTAAGAGGTTCCAGAGAGAACATTATTTAATATTTTTCTTCAATCCAATCAGGCTGCCAAACCATGTGACCTATCAATTATTCGTTAACAAACGTGTACACCCAAGGCTTGGGGAACATTTCTGTGAAGTTTCCCCTCGATCTGTCCAGCCATTCTGGAGAAGATTTTTTTATAGGTTTAAGGGTTAATTCAATATGGCTGCCAAACCATGTGACCTATGACATCATATGTGTGAACCTTTTGTTCCTCATGGATATACAGTCATACATGTAAAGTTTCACCTCGATATGTTCAGCCACTTCAAAGAAGAAGATTTTTTAAGGTTTTTTTTTTTTTTAATAACAATCTGGCGACCAAATCACGTGACCAATGACGTCATCAATTTTTAGCTCGCCTGTTCGAAGAACAGAGAGCAACAGCGATACCCCCGGCATGAGCGTGAAAATGTTACATTTTTTGTATTACAGAAAAACTCTTCAACGGATTTCGACGAAACTTGGTGGGGGGGTTAGGTATGGTCCAAGGATCATGCCATTCGATTTTGGACTTGGTCCCCCCCCCAAATTTTTTTTTTGCATTTCTCCATGTTTTAAGTGATTTCCAACCCCCCCCCCCAAAAAAAAATTGTTAGAGAAAAAAATTTATTTTTTGCATTTCTACATGTTTTAAGTGATTTCCAACCCCCCCCCCCAAAGAAAATGTTGGAGAAAAGAACTATAACTCTGCACTGTTGACATATTTAATGAATAAGATATAAGGTTCACTTGAGTGACCCAGAAGTATTGGCGGTGGAGGTTTTGCACTCTCCCGAGTGCTCCCCCTCTAGTTTCCTTTCTAATGTTTTTATCTACCACACTTTTTTATGCACCCGATGTATGTGTATGTATATATATATATATATATATATATATATATATATATATATATATATATATATATATATATATATATATATATCGGGGCGTATTATGTGATACCTGTCTGTCTGTCTGTCTGTCTGTCTGTCTGTCTGTCTGTCTGTTCCTGTCCGCACTCTAACTCCCAAAGTTTTCAACTTTCACGTTTCATATTTGGTACATTGGTACAGATTGTGGAGACGGTGTGTCGCGACATACGTTCGTCATCTAAAGTGGTAGCCATGGCAACCGGGATGCTATTTTCCATCCGTTCCTGTCCGCACTCTAATTCCCAAAGTTTTCAAATTTCACGTTTCATATTTGGAGCATAGGTACAGATTGTGGAGACGGTGTGTCATGACATACGTTCGTCATCTAAAGTGGTTGCCATAGCAACCAGGATGCTGTTTTCCATCAGTTCCTGTCCGCACTCTAACTCCCAAAGTTTTCAACTTTCACGTTTCATATTTGGTACATAGGTACAGACTGTGGAGACTGTGTGTAGCGACATACGTTCGTCATCTAAAGTTTTTGCCATGGCAACCAGGATGCTGTTTTCCATGTCGTAGCACAATTCTGTATATACCTTCTTGTTTGGGCGTATATTGTGCTCACTTGCGCTCTTGTTACTGATTACAATATACAAATACATATATTGCTTTATAATTATACTTCACTGCAATGCTTTGTAAAAAATATTAATTATTAGACTCGTCTTTTAAAAACGATAAATGTATAAACAGGCGAGCATTGGGTGGCTTTGACACCAACTCTGGTTAGCTCGCCTGTTCCAAGAACAGAGCTATAGCGATACCCCCGGCGTGAGCATCAGCGTGAGCGTGAAAATGTTAATTTATTTTGTATTACGGAAAAACTCCTTGACGGATTTCGACGAAACTTGGTGGGGGGTTAGGTACGGTCCAAGGATCATGCCATTAGATTTTGGACTTGTTCCCCCCCCCCAAAAAAAAATTGTTGGAGAATTTTTTTTTTTGCATTTCTGCATGTTTTAAGTGATTTCCACCCCCCCCCAAAAAAAAATTGTTGGAGAAAAAAAAATTTTTGCAACTTTTTTTTTCAACAAAATTTTGATTTCTGTTTTTTTGCATTTATGCATATTTCAAGTGATTTCCAACCCCCCCCGCCCCCCAAAAAAATGTTGGAGAAAAGAACTATAACTGTTAGCACTGTTGACAATATCTAATGAATTAGATTTTAGGTTCACTTGAGTGACCCAGCAGTATTGGCGGCGGAGGTTTTGCACTCTCCCGAGTGCTCCCCCTCTAGTTTCCTTTCTCATGTTTTTATCTACCACACTTTTTTTATATGCCCGATATATATCGGGGCGTATTATGTGATACCGTCCGTCTGTCTGTCTGTCTGTCTGTCTGTCTCTGTATGTCTGTCTGTCTCTGTATGTCTGTGTCTGTCTGTCTGTCTGTCTGTCTGTCTGTCTGTCTGTCTGTCTGTCTGTCTGTCTGTCTGTCTGTCTGTCTGTCCGTCCGTTCCGGTCCACACTCTAACTCCCAAAGTTTTCAACTTTCACGTTTCATATTTGGTACATAGATAGGTACAGACTGTGGAGACGGTGTGTCATGACATACGTTCGCCATCTACAGTGGTTGCCATGGCAACCAGGATGCTGTTTTCCATGTAGCACAATTCTGTATATACCTTCTTGTTAGGGCGTATATTGTGCTCACTTGCGCTCTTGTTACTGATTACAATATACAAATACATATATTGCTTTATAATTATACTTCACTGCAATGCTTTATAAAAAATATTAATTATTAGACTCGTCTTTTAAAAACTTCTTCTTCTTTCGGGTGTTCCCATTAGGGGTCGCCACAGCGGATCATCCGTATGATCCGCATAGTGATTTGGCACATGTTTTACGCCGGATGCCCTTCCTGACGCAACCCTGGTCGCCTCTTACGACACGGGGATAACTCGTCTTTTAAAAACTATAAATGTATAAACAGGTGAGCATTGGGTGGCTTTGACACCAACTCTGGTTTTGTTTTGTTTTTTTTTACTGTGGACCGTTTGATCTATAGGTGACCTTCAAAAATTTTCATACTGATCAGATGAAGCATTCTACATATACAGTTATGATGTCATAATGAAGGCACCTATGACATAAAAAATCACTTCTTCCCCATGTGCCAAGTTTCAATTATTTCCCTTGGTGCGGTTTCAGAGATACGGAGGTCCAAAGCTTTTGTTTTTCCAACATGGCTGCCACACCACATTATGTATGATGTCATCATTATCATTAAAATATTCTACATGAGTAGTTGCACTTGCCGTGAAAATTTCATCTCAATCCGACAAGCGGTTGTGAAGAAAAACACAAAAGTTCTGTGCGGCCAAACAAACAAACAAATGAAAAATCACTCATAGTGACAACTTGGCAAAACAGCACAAAGTAGAGTGGCACTCGGTAGAGCACATACCTCTGCCAGGTGGAACAGTTCACTTTTGTGTCCCACTGATGGGCTGGATCTGAACCAAAATCCAATCCGCTCGTTCTTGTCACCTGTTCAACTCATCCTACTAATTTTGTCATAACTAGTCTACAACTTTTTGAGATATTATGATATATTTAGTTTTTGGCCCTATTAATTTTATAAATTAGGCCTGTGTTGACCTTTTGACCTTTAAATTAATTAGTCGTTGAATTCAGCGACCTGACATGAAAATGCTCTTCAAATTTCAAGTTAATCGGATGAAAATTGAGGATTTTAGAAAATTTGGCCTATTTTGACCTTTTGGCCAATGTTTACCTTAAAATCGATGACTGATGACTGTCATCAAAGTGTGTGTTGAGCCAGTTCAGTGAATCATTTGAAGTGTGGGGAGTGGCTCCATCCTGTTGAAACAATTGTTCCTCACTGCTAACCCCCACCCTCCCCCCCCCCACGATTGTTTAGAGTCCTCCAAAAGTTCCCAATAACTTGGGTGTAACATTTTGTATTGAGAATCAATGCCTTGCCTGTGTTGTCCTCAAACCAGAAACGGCTGAGGATTCCATGTTTACTGCCCCAGGCAGTGGATTTTGTTTTTGGTGGAGAGGTCGCTCGAGTACGAGACTGGGAGTTGTCGATCCCCAATATACACAGTTCTTGGAGTTGACATTCCAAAAAAGAAGGAAATGAGATGAGCCTCATCAGACAAGGAGGTTGGCTTTTCTTCAACCTTGTCTGCAATCTACCGGCACATAAGCACTCTTTTCTACATATGGGATGCAGTCAGTTTGTGTTGAATCTGAACTCTATTTGGATACAGTTTCGCATCGTGGATGAGAATTATTTTTGCTAATTCACATGAAATTCCAAGTTCTTGATTCTGACACCTGTGAGATTTCTTATGGATTCCGCTCGCTGAATCATGAACAAGGTCATTGTTCTCAGGAGACCTTACAACTTGAAGATGTCCCATATGTGTTGGATCTCCAGCGCTTTTACTGTTGAGATTTAAAACAGTGATTTTTTTTTTCTCTGAACGTTTTGAGCCAGTCAAATATTCATGACTTGCAGGGTGCAGTGTAAGTTCCAAATTCACATTTGAAGTTAAATTCTTCTTGTAGGAGTCCATTTTAAGAAAAGTCTCCACAGAAGAAGTATTTTTGCCTAATTGCCCATGGCATCTTAAAAAATGGTAGAATCGTTGCCAACTTTCCAAGTCTGTCTTGTGGTTCACTCTTCTTCAATCATCTGAAAAAAACAAGATAATGTCATTGGTAAGATGGAAGATATTAGACAAAAGATGGGTTCCCTTTTTTTTGGGTCACCCCTTTTCATTCAAAATCGATATGATGTGAACAATATTTATCTTGGGTATACGTATATATGTACAGTTAAACCCAAATTTATTCATACCCTTACCAAATTTGGAGTATTTTGAATCGTGTTATTTGAGGAATGAGTTTCTTCTGGCTTAAGTTACATAAGAATGTGACATACAGCTGAAAGAATCACTGCAAGAGACATTTCAAGAAATACATTGTTTCGGGGGTATTTTATTGATAGATTCACAAAAAAATGTCATGTCCAGAATTATTCATACCCTTGCTTAGATCAGTTCAGTCACATTCAGTAATCAATGGAAAAGCCTCTGTTTGTGATTACAGCCTCCAAACGGTTTTTATACTTGTTCACAAGGTTTTTTGCATGTCTCTACAGGGATTTTGGCCCACTCCTCCTTCACGAAGGTCTCCAGGTCTTTGAGGTTGGAAGGCTTCCTTGCCATCACTCCGGTCTTGAGCTCCCTCCACAGATTCTCGATTGGGTTGAGGTCCGGACTTTGGCTTGGCCACTCTAGAACGTCTACATCATTATCCCAGAACCATTTCTTGACTGACTTGCCAGTGTGTTTTGGATCGTTGTCCTGCTGATACGTCCAATGCTCCCCGAGGTGAAGTTTCTCTGCGGACTGTTTGATGTTTTCCTTAAGGATCTTGATGTACTGCTCCTTTTTCATGATGCTATCCACTTTGACGAGATTGCCGGGCCCACTGGCTGAGAAACTTCTCCAAAGCATTATGCTCCCGTCTCCATGCTTGATGTGTGGACTGTGTTCTTAGGGTTTATGCTTCACCTTTCTTTTGCCAAACGAAAGCAACATCTCTGTGCCCGAAAAGCTCCATTTTCATCTCATCCGACCACAGAACTGTGGACCAAAAGCTTGGATCTTTGTCCAGGTGAGCTTTTGCAAAGGCTAGACGAGCCTTTCTGTGCCTGGGATGGAGGAGTGGAGTCTTTCTTGGTCAGTGTCCATGGAGACCCCCATTGTGCAACGTCTGCTGGAGTGTCTGCCTTGATATCTTGGTCCCAGACTCGCCAAGGTTGTTCAGGAGATCCTTAATAGTGATCCGTGGATTGTTGTTGGCCTCTCGCCATACTTTTCTTGCCAGACGAGGTGACACCTTTGGCTTCCGACCACGTCCTTCAATGTTTTTTTTTTTTACAGTGTGGAACTCCTTGTACTTCCTCTACACGAGGGGGGAGGGGGTACGGCTTTATGTGAAAAGCAGAGATTTGAAAGAAAGCAAAAAGCACAACTCGAAATATCCCAGCACGAGAAAACTTGCGTGAAGAAAACACAGCTCCCGATGAAGAAAGGGACAAGAAACCACAGCGACTCGTGAGAGTACCAATGGAAAACTCATCCCCTTGCTTCACCATGGTGTGTGTGTGTGTGTGTGTGTGTGTGTGTGTGTGTGTGTGTGTGTGTGTGTGTGTGTGTGTGTGTGTGTGTGTGTGTGTGTGTGTGTGTGTGTGTGTGTGTGTGTCTATGTCTCAGGGAGTAAAGAAATGGGGATAAGGAGAGTATAATGAAACAGAAAGATAATAACAAAAACCAGGGTGAATGGAGGAGTGGGTAGGGGAGGGAAGGGAAAGGAAGGAGAGAAGAGGGAGGCGGTGGAAGGGGGGGGGGGTAGGTGTAGTGACGGGTCTGGTGAAAAAGACAGATTTCCAGGAGCAGTTGGGTATGACTCGGAAGGGTGGATGCAGAGGGAGAGGGGTTTGGGACACAAGATTTTAAGCAAATACAGAATTGAGGCATTCGGCCTTCTCGCAGGCAGAGTCGGCTGTGGTGCCATTTTAAGGGAAGGAAGGGAAGCTTACACCAGAGACGGATTTGACAAGGGGCCACCAGTATTTAGAGGAGGGAGACCAGTTGGAAAGTTCATTCTTGAGATTCAACAGATGTTGTTTTCTGGCTCTCCTGAGAGTAGACCACACTTGTTGAGAGCTTTGTGGAATGCTCTGAAGTTGCCTTTCGTTCGATTTGCCTTCCAGGAGGAGAGTGCAAGTTGTTTTAAAGCAACTGCCTTTCTTCAGTATTCAGAGTATCAAGAGCGGAAGGATGGGTAAGATAATTTGACATGAGATGGGATGAATCTGTGCGTAACAGAGAGGAGGCTACTGTGGAAGAATTCACAGGCTGAATTTACTGTATATTGGCAGCAGAGGATATAGGAGACCAGTCCTGAAGTGTGATGGCTGCTTGCAGTCCCTGCCAGTTTGCTTGAGTGAACTGCCAGACTCGCCGGAGCAGAGTCTCCTCTCTGACAATGGCCAACGATATGTTGACTTTCACAAGCACATGATCAGAAGAGCCAAATTGGGGCAGAGGAAGAGCAAGATACATTGGCGGGGAAGTTTGGCATCACCAAATCCAGGAGCAAAGATTTGCCATTGGGAGAAATTTGGGTGGGAAAGTTCACAGATTGTGTCAGACCCATGGAGTCATTGAAGTCCTTTGCCGAAGTGCCATGGCTGGTGAGAGAGGTACCAACATCCAGCCAATTGGCATGATGACAATTGAAGTCACCACGTATGAAGAAGAGAGAGTTTGGATGAATGATTACTAGTTGGTCCATATCGTCTGAGAGACAGATGTAGATGGAGTCATCACTGTTGGGAAGATGATACAACGTACAGACAAACATGAGGTGAGAACGGAGGTGAAGTTGCAACCAGAGGTGCTCCTGGGGTTTGGGAGGTGGAAGATCAGTCAGTGCATGGAGAGTGAGAAGTTGAGTTCATGTAAAGAATGACTCTGCCGTCAGGACAGGGTTCAAGTTTATCAAACCGGAGAAGACAAAAGCCAGGGAGACACACTAAGGAGTCAGGGACAGTTTGTTGAGTTTCAACATTTTTTTTGGAACATTTTATTTTTGTTGACTCCTGAAGTAGCCAAATTTTTATACACATGTGATTTGATGATTTCCCCGGACAGAAATTTTTTTCAAAGGAAACATTGCAAGGGCAAAGCAGATTACCTGCAGATTAAAAATAAATAAACGATGTAGTACAGTACATAAGTACATTATAAGGTGGAATATAATTAAGCTCAAGGCAATCTTGGTAATTACTATTCCTCTGTCAACATAATCATTTTCCTCCAATTTATGACCTCCTCATCTAGAATATTGTGTGCAGTTTTTGTCACCACATCTCAGGAAGGACAAAGCTGACATTGAGAGGGTTCAGGGGAAGGCTACAAGATTGATTCTGGGCCGAGTTAGACTCAGCTATGAGGAGCTGCTGAAGGAGACAGGGCTTTATACATTAGAAAGGAGGCGATTATGAGGAGATATGATTGAGATGCTTAAGATAATGAAGGCAATAGACATAATAAGTGCAGAAGAATTATTTAGCACATCAGCAGTGATATAACCAGGAGACATAGCCTGAGAGTAAAGAAGAGGAGAGTTGGGAGAGTAATAAGGCAGGGGTCCTTCACTCATGCCTGGTGTTGGCTTAATGGTTAGGGTGGTGGGTTTGGGATCCTGGGATCCTGAGTTCAAATCCCCCTCTGCTGTTGAATTAATACCAGGTGGGGTTGACTCTGCCTGTCATCCTTCCGAGGTTGGCAAAATGAGTACCAGCATGCTTGGTATCCTGTGTTGGAGTGGCGACCCGTCCAGGATTGTTCCCAATAGCCAAGGAGACTGCTTCGGCAGCACCAACGCTCTGCACAGAGTATGGTCCCAATGGATGGATGGTCCTTCACTCAGAGTAGTTAATGCATGGAATGGTCTCCCTGGAAAGGTAGTGGCAGCAGAAACAGTAGGTAGGTACCTAGAAGCATTGGAGATAGAGGGTTATAGGGATATTGGCAGGACTTGAAAGTAGCTTGAGTATGGATGGGTGAATGTGTACATCTCTGGTTATTGTGATGTCTGTGATAGGGTCTCGTCAAGGGATAGTGTGTGTGTGTGGTCGGTGCTGTATATTCTTCACCCTAAAACCGCCTTCAGGCACCACTCCACAATTATTATTATTTTTAAACAAACAAAATTTCCACATTTTTATTTTCAACACCCTTTCATCAGGCGCAGGCATGAATGAGCCGAATGGTCTCCTCCTGCGTCTAATTTCCTGTTATTCCTTGTTATTGCAATTGCCTTTCCTGTCCCCCTTTTCCATATCACAATGCCTTCCTTATCCACACCCTGGACAGGGTTCTGCAAAGATCGCTTTCATTCAGCCATCCAAAAGGCTTGTATCTACCTTAGGAAAACGACATTTGGCAACAAACCTGGATTTCTGAAAGATAATGTAAACCGCGACAGGCGCTCTGCGAGAACAGAGCGCAGCGCCACTCCATTGGAATGTACTGTATATAATGAAAGCATTAGCTCGTGGCTCCGTGGAAGCTTGCCATGGATACGTGCGTGTGCATCTGCACCTCCTCAACCTGACGTTAACACGACTGGGCACCGTTTTCCATATTGGTGTTGAGCATTCTACTTTGAATGTAATGTTTGCAATGTAACAAAATCTTAAGCATATGCACAAAGCTGCTCACTTCTTGCAAGTATGATAAGCCATGACAAGTTCAACTAGAATGGTACTAGGTAGAACACATACCACCTCCAGGCTGAACAGTTTACGTTTTGTATCCCACCGATAGGGTGGATCCACATCCGGACCTGAACCAAAATGTAATCGGGTTGTTCTTGTCACCTACCCGACTCATCCACCAAGAATTGTCATAATCCGTCCATAACTTTTTGAGACATCGTGCTATATATCGTTATTGTCCCCATCTCTCAATGGTGAAGAATCGCTTTAAAAATTATAGTATCCAGATCTGGATCCATATCTTCTTCACCAAAATCAAATCATTTGGTCCTTGTCACACACCCAACCTGTCCACTAAGTTTCGTCTGAATCCGTCCGTAACTTTTTTGAGCTATCCTGCTCACAGAAAGACAAACCGACAGACAGACAGAAAGACAGAGATGAAAACATGACCATTGTTCACTTTCAGTGATGCAGGTAATAAAATCTATGAATTTGAACGTTCTCGTTGTGAAGTACTGTACTGTGTAACAATATGGGTTTTTTATCAACTCCATGGGATAAAAGGCAGTGCCTTGCTATCCCTTGTAGTCACAGAAAAACGACATCAATGGAAATGAATTTCTAATTCATCCTGGAAATGTCAGCTAGAATTTTCAAACAAAATATCTTGAAACCGTTTATTGGACTGAAATTCAGTTACAATTTTCACCTGCCGGTGGCATCATTATTGAGGCATGGCTGCATAACTGATGCAGTACCCCCATCACATTGGGGAAAGAATTTGGAGTTGGCCAAGGTGCAGGCATTCAATGGCCTACTCTTTTCAAAACGAGCCAGCCCACAAGGTCTTTAATTTGTGCCTGAGAATGCTATCAGATGGGACACCCAGCCGAATGGCCCTCTTTAGGATGGCAAACCAAACGATGCAACGTCTTGCTTGCGAAGCGGCAGCGGCAGGGTGTGACAGTTTATGTGACGGCAGGGTGACAGGGTGACAGTTGACAGAAGAAGCAGGGTAACAGTTTGTACTCAGGTCAGGAACCAAACTCAGGCGAGAATGGTTGAAGGTGAGTGCACGGCCTCTGACCTATACCGTATGCGAGGGTTATATGTAGCCTGGAGTTGCACTATCTAGGTATGAATCAGACAGTTCATGACGTTGTCTCGTCTCTGAGTCTCATGTGCTTTATAGCTGGGTAGCAAACCATTTTACCCCAGCAAGCTCCGCATCCTCAATAACTTGCAGCGTTCAATCCCATGCTCTAGAAGCCTGGTGTTGGCTTAGTGGTTAGGGTGGCGGCTTGGGATCCCAGGATCCTGAGTTCAAGCCCAGTTGGCTGCTGAATTAATACACCAGGGGGTTGACTCAGCCTGTCATCCTTCCGAGGTCGGCGAAATGAGTGCCAGTGTACTGGTCCCGGTGTATGCCCCGGTTAGAATAGGTGTACCATATCCCTGTGTGTCGTAAGAGGCGACCAGGGTTGGCGTCAGGAAGGGCATCCGGCCATAAAACATTGCCTCAAGAAAAAAAAGCCAAACCCCTGCACAGCAGGGAAAAATGGCTGTAAAAACGGTCATTTTAATCCCATGCTCTAAACTGCTGCCTCGGTGATTGCATAATGAACTAGAACGACACTCGTAGAGCACATAGTCCCACATCATGTGTTTTTTTCTGAACAGAAATGCCATTGTTAATTGAACATGCCACTATTATGGCCCATATACCCATTTCATCCGTGCACCCCATTGTGTCACGTAGTTTCTTGGTATCGGTTATGAACATCATAAGTTTGATTCTGCAATCACATCAGGTCAAAGATCAGATGTATGACGTTTCAGGTTTTTCGGATGAAGATTATGATTCAACCAATTATGACTCGAATACCACTTCCCCGATGACATCGATACACCCTGTGTACTCCATGCGGAGTTAATGACGTATGCCAAGTTTCAATTTTTTTTTTCATCGAGCGGTTTTCTGAGAAAATTATTTCAAAATTTTCTCCTTTGATCCAATATGGCTGCCATACCACGTGACCTATGATGTCAGAGTTAACAATAAAATATTCTCTGTGGGGAGCAATAAAATATTCCCCTCCTCCTCCTCCTATGTTTAAAGTTTTGCATTGATCGGACAAGCGATTGCAGAGAAAACCATTTTAAACGTGAAAATACACACACACACACACACACACACACACACACACACACACACACACACACACACACACACACACACACACACACACACACACACACACACACACACACACACACACACACACACACACACACACACACACACACACACACACACACACACACTCTACCTCTGCCAGGATGACTAGTTTACGTTTTGTATCACACTGATAGGCCAGATCTACATCCAGACCAAAAGCAAAATCTAATCAGCTTGTTCTTGTTACCTCCCTAACTCATCCACCAAGTTTGGTTTTGTTTTTCATAATCCCCACACAACCGATGGCTTGGTGTGCAGCAGGGCAGAGACAATGTGTTGGGTGGCAGATGACCATTGTTGCTCACTGGTTGTGCAGTTTGGGCTGTTGTGATACACGATCTGTGCTCTGCTGCTTCACCAAATCAGGAGCTGTTTTGCATATACTATGTGTATATATATATATATATATATATATATATATATATATATATATATATATATATATATATATATATATATATATATATATATATATATATGGATGTATATGTTTTTTTTCCATGACTGCTGAAGTTTAACCGAAGGCAATCTCACCAGGCTTGGGCCAGTTGGTTTCGAACCTCGGTCAGGCATGTACGCATATGGTGCCACGATGAAGTGTGGAATGTTTGTGTTTGGTGAGAAATGTGTGGCCGTGCATCTGTGCAAAGGGACGCTATTCCAACAAATCTGTGAAAATCCCTTTTTGTTAAGAGAAATGAGCTGTCTTGTTTGAAATGTTCCCTATTTCATGGTTATCGTCGGTGCAGGTTGTGGGGTCATTCTATTTTTGTTTGGTGAGGTGTTCACGTCGCGTTGTTTCACCGGACTACTTGCTGATCATGATTGCTCAAATTTTTGTTTCGGTTTAAAAAAAATAACAAAAAAAACTCACCATCTAATGCTCCTCGCACATCTTCTTTCTTAAAGCCACAATTATTTTCACAATCTTGTGGGGTTGGGAAGTTTTTGGTGCAAGTCTTTCACGAACCAGCCAGGCCTGATGTTCAACAGTAGTTAGGACAGGAATTTGGAATTTGTTCAGGGTGCTGACAATAGCTCGCCTTCTCTTTACGAAGGACACCGTGGAATCTTTAACATCCATCAACTTATGCTGGCAGATGGGATGTTTATGCACAGCCCACACAAGCCCCATTGTTTTTTTGTATACAAGGTCAAGGCTTGTGGGAGAGTGAGAACACTGAACATATCAGGATGCAACAGAACAAAAGGAACAGTAGACAGAGAGGGAAAATATCAACAGCAGGGAAAGGACAAAATAGAGGGAGACTTTTGATAAATAAGGGATATGGGAAGGATTGAGTGGTAGGGGGAGAACACACAAGGTGGACTTGATGGATACAGAAGCAAACTCTCAGGTAGGAAAATCTGGAAATTTGGAAGGAGGTGGTCTTGGGGTGGTGGGGGGTTAACAGGGGTAGAAAAGATCATGGTTTTGGATGGGGGACGGCCCACACATTGATGAATCACCCTGTCTGTGAAAATACCACAATGATCTGAGAAAACACATTTACAGTAATGGAGTTGCAGTTGTAGTTTCATGAATATAATTTATACCAAGTCATACCAATGAAACACAAACAGAATGGATTTAGGAAACCATCTATATTACATGTTATTGCGGACTCGGGGTTCGAGGCTCACCACGAGGGGGAGCGCTTGGGTCCCTCGCGAACAACCAGTCCTGAGGCTGCCAGGTACAGATAACTCCAGACACTGGCAGGTTGCTAAGCAACCATGAATGCCGATTGGTACTTCCAAGCTGGGCCGGGTTGCACTACTTCGTGTGATACCTTATCTGTGGACGGCCGGTCAATTTGGGTCACGTGCTCTCGATGCGTACTTGTGTTAAACTTACTGTATCAGGTACAACCAACCGAGGAGCTGCCAAGTACGCACCAGCTAATAAAACAGATTGTTGCCGGGTAGAACTTCGCGACTAAGCTAATGTGCAGACCATGCTGGACCAATGATATTAAAGATGAAATGTGCTCGATACATTTATAACAAGCAATTTATTAAAAGCAAGGGCGAGGAAAATTATGTGGCACATTAAAAAGTTTATTCACAAAATGTACACCAGGGAAAAGCAAGGAATTTGTGGGTGCAGCAAAAGAAAATGGTTATTTATAAAAGAGACAGTGCAGAGTTACCCTGATATTAACTTCTACAATCTTAACTCATGTTACACATGTTACAGGTGCCAACACACACACACACACACACACACACACACACACACACACACACACACACACGGAAATCAGAAGTAGCTCAGAAAGAAGAGAAGCAGTTAAGGTGTTGGCAACCTTGTTGTACCTGGCATGGTCGACGAACCGATGCAACCCAATCGCATAGGAAGGGGGAGTAGGGAAGAAAACTGGGGGTGTTTACGGTGTGTGAGTGGGAGGTGCAAAATGTGGTGCAGTGTGATGCAAGGGGAAGTGTGAGAGGTGCGAATCAGTAATTGTTGCTTTTTTTAGTTCGTGCATCCACAGTAGAGGAGACACAAATGGGAGAAAAAGATTTGTGAGAAGAAAGCTCAACAGGGCACGTGTGAGAAGTCTGTAAATGTTTTACTAATGACTGGAACGCCATCAAAGCCGAATGCTGATGACCGGGAGATGACCCAGTAACGCTTGCTCAGCCCCGCTCGCATCGCTCAGTTGCGCTGCACTCTCAGTTTGGATGACGCTCGGCTTGGCAAAGGCTCTGGACGAAGGACGAAGAGATTCTGCGTCAGAGGCTCAAGAGAGACGGGACGAAAGAGAGACTGAGCCCAGAGTGAAGCAGGGGCCAAAAAGAGGATCAAAAGACACTGCAGGCATTTCTGAGCTCCCCTATTGGCACATAGCCGTCACCCTGAGCCATAGCCATGCCCCACCAGACTCCGAAGCCAAAAATGGCTTCAGTTGCACTGCAGCCTGGCCACGTGACACAGCTCCGTAATTAACATTGCCTGAGGGTCTTCGGGAGCCACCTCCGCCCATGAGCGTGTGCTGAACTCCATTCGAGCGTTGTTATTTAGCAGAGCACCATGGCTACCCGGACGTCATTGAATGAGCCCCAGTGCATATTTGTGCTTCAAGTTACACGCCAAAATACCATGGCTCGTAAGGTCCTTCGTTCGCCCGGCATCCTCGGAGACTGTGGTGAGCGTCCAATGAGCTAGCTGTGGTTGGGATGGTTTGTAGCGGTTGTAGTGAGGGAGAGGAAGCACTGTGGCATTTGTCATGAAGACATTGAAGCATTGGGAGTGGTTGAAGTGATTGCGGTGAGGAGACCAAGGATAGGTTGTTGTGGGAACTTTTAGAAGTCGTTATGAGAATTATGATGAGCATTGTTGCATTGTGGTGAGGGTCTGAAGTGAGGTCTCGGTTGGTTTATGGCGTGCCATTTGAACAGGAAAAGGGAAGTAAAATCGATGAAAGAGTCGGCGATTGAAGAACTAACTAAAAGCCCGACGCAACACAACCTGTCCCATGTATTCCTTAGACAAATGAAAAAGGGCTAACTAAACGAACACTAATGAGATAACTGTCTTGGGATCGCTATACGTTGGATGCCATTGCCTCGGTGGATTGCCGCCTTTGCAGAGCCGCAACAATATTGTATGCTATTATGGTGAAAATTTTGACCAACCCCTGTCCACAATATGTCCACAAATGTTTCTTATTTCCCTTCCAATCACTCCTACATCCCTGCTCTTCTCTCACAACTCATCCCACATTCTTTTACCCTCCTTTCTCTTTTCTCCCCTCTGCACTTATCTTCATTAAAGTCTCAATTTTTGTTTTCTCATTTTAGTTCCTCCCCTTTCTTCCCGATGTAGTAATCAGATGACCCTCAAGAGACACGGAATTGTCATAAATATATTTATTGCCAGTGCGTAATGAATCGATGACTCTATATACATTTCTCTCAATAAAGTTTAGATTACAAGTGTTGAGCAAATTTCAATTGTAAACATGTTTTTTTTATTTTTTTTTGCAGTGATGATGTCATAAAGTCCGAAATGAAAACTGAGGCAAACGAAATTGTGAATATCATGGTGCTTTGCTTGATTTGAAAGGGACTTGTGCGAAACCTTCGAAGAATATTATACATTTGAATGAAACACATTTTACATTTATTTTACTGATATTTCATGCTTTGAGGTTAAAACACGAGATCCACTTTAGTCAAGGATCAGAATGTCGTTTGGTAATTTCACTTGGTTTGTAAAATTGTTAACATAAATAAGTAAATAGAACGGAGTGCTGGTCACTGCTTAACAATACGGTGGTCTCCATGTGAACAATGCCATCGTGGTACTCGAGCAAAGGCTGCGTCCGGGCTCTCGTTTTAATTTTTACTCGATCCTCTTGTGACAACTTCCCCAAACGAATGTATTGTGTTAGCAGCGCCTACAGAGTACGATACAAAGGGAAAGAAAGATAAATAAATGGGAAGTCGGAAGAAGGAGCCCCTGCCAAGCTTCTCTATTGACCTACCACTGTGCATTTTGGGGAAGAGGAGAGTTTGCACTTTTGTAGTTCTTGAAGAATTAAGATGAAAAGTAGAACCAATTAAAGTATATATGTATGTATGTATATATATATATATATATATATATATATATATATATATATATATATATATATATATATATATATATATATATATATATATATATATATATATATATATATATATATATATATATATATATATATATATAGGTTTTGGCTTGCCTCGCTTGCCAAGCAACTTGTGAAGCGGTTCATAAGGAATGGCTAGCTTGGCAAGCGATAGCAAGCCACTTGCTAATGGAACACTCCAGAAAAGCAGTTTACATGTACTGTTTGGTTGAAAACCTTGGAAACAAAAACACTTCGATTGGAAACACTTGGTGAATTTCAAATATATTTATAAACCTGAAATAATATGAATATCTACATGAAAAAAAGGATGCTATTTGTATATCTCCTTGTATTTCTTTGTTTCCTATCTTATCTCCTCGCTTTCTCTGGGTGTGTCTCTCTCCTCCCTCTCCCTCTCTCACACCACTTAGCACCTCATCACCAAACTTTGAAGGCATAATAATTAACTCGTTTACATTTCTGCCTACAACATCTAAAGTTACATCCAACAACTCCTTTTATTCAATTCAGTCCAGTTGAAAGTACACTTTTGTCAAAGCGTATGTCATGTTGGATGACATCATAGCATTCTCTTACGGGAATATCAGCTAGGTGTGTGCACTTCCGGTCTCACGTACAATAATTTTTATTTGTGTGCCAGGTGCGACACGGGAACTCGGTTCATCGCTGACGCGGATGTGTTTACGACACAAGAGGATCGAGTCGAAGTTCCGGCAGTTTTCTACGTGAGTCTGTTTGTGATGTTTTGCACTGTGCCAGTTATTGTCTTTCCTGTTTAACATTTACCGACCTTTTGAATCAAACAATTCTGCATTATTTTTATGATGAGAAAACAATGGATTTTGTGGTTTGATTTGTGACTGCTTGCCTTAAGCCATAGAGTACTCTAACTGCATGCCTATGTTTGAGCAGATCCCTGATGGAAAGTCTTATTACACCATTGCAAGACAAGATTGAGGACTGGAAAAAAACTGCAACACAGCTGGACAAAGACCATGCCAAGGGTAAGGGTAATTGAGCTATGGATGGAGGACTCACTGGCAATGCGTGTGCAGAGTTTGTAGCCTGCTTCAGAAGCCACTATAATATACCATGTGGAAAAATGTAAGGAGTCGACAATTTTGTTTCTCTTATTTATTTATTTATTCATGTTACATGGTAGACTTCAAGCGTGCTCGGCAAGAAATCAAGAAAAAGTCATCAGATACATTGAAGCTGCAGAAGAAAGTGAGGAAAGGTGAGGGTTGGGCTGTCGGTACAATGTAAACTTTTCATGGTTTTTATTGGTTTGTGCAATTCTGTAAACAAGCAAAGAACCCATCCATGAGGACGGGATAATTCCCCCATAATCCCGCAGAACTAGAGAGTTTATAGAACACCTCATCCCACGGACTCTTGAGAACAAGGACATGGGAAGGGTCTTTTCAACTCTTGCTATGCATTTCCAATCATAATCTATATTTCCGTGCACGAGTCGCAATTTTGTGTGAATCTTAATATTACCCAATCCTGAGGGCACGAGCGGCAAATTGATTTGGCGAGATGGCATAAAATGGTGTAATATTTTGTTGAAGCACTGCTAAACTGGAGGTTTTTGGAAGTGTAAACAAGGCGATTTGTGTTCTACAGTGTTAAAGTATATAATTCAATTGAAATAAAATAAAGCTTTTAAAGGTGGTAGACAAAAAAACCCCAAAACAAAACCTTTTTTTTGGAGTTGTACCACCATATTTAACCTGTTAAATATAATTATTCATGCCTGTTGTTTGTATCCTTTATCACTTCCCTAAAAACAGTAAGTTTCCTGTTTGGAATGATAGTTTCGATTTTGCTTGAATACTAGACAGGTAAACAGACTGAAGAGATGACCTTACTCCTTTGTGCGCAAGCTGACTTGGGACAAGATTCTGGACAATTTGCCGAATTCATAACCAAAGTACTGCTAAACTGCTGGTTTGTGTTACAATTCACGTTCCAATTCGTGTTCTAGTGTTCAAAATGTAACATTCAATGGAAATTAAGTAGGTCCTCTATCATAGACACAGAGTGAACCTATTGCTTAACCCCACTTTTCACTATCTGCATGGGGTAATTACAGATGGGTTAAATCCTCAAGAATTCTGGACAGGTTCCTTCCCCCAGAATGCCGGACGGGTTCCTTCCCCCAGAATGCCGGACGGGTTCCTTCCCCCAGAATGGCGGACGGGTTCCTTCCCCCAGAATGGCGGACGGGTTCCTTCCCCCAGAATGGCGGACGGGTTCCTTCCCCCAGAATGGCGGACGGGTTCCTTCCCCCAGAATGGCGGACGGGTTCCTTCCCCCAGAATGGCGGACGGGTTCCTTCCCCCAGAATGGCGGACGGGTTCCTTCCCCCAGAATGGCGGACGGGTTCCTTCCCCCAGAATGGCGGACGGGTTCCTTCCCCCAGAATGGCGGACGGGTTCCTTCCCCCAGAATGACGGACGGGTTCCTTCCCCCCAGAATTCCAGACGGGTTCCTTCCCCCAGAATGCCAGACGGGTTCCTTCCCCCAGAATGCCAGACTGGTTCCTTCCCCCAGAATGCCAAATGGGTTCCTTCCCCCAGAATTGTGGTATTTTAGTACGAGGTGCAATTACCCCTACCACTAGGAAATATAATAAAAGTTTTAAAGGCTATGCCATCGATATGTTTACAGGAGAGAATCAGGGTGCTTCCCCCAGCCGATACCCTTGAGACCATGATATATTTTTTACCATGTAAAACCTTCTCGTGCACACCCCCAGTACAACCACCAGGTTTGAATTAATTCCCTCCAGTGGTACAGGAGTGCATAGAAGTCAAAAACACAGACAAACATACACTTCTCTAGTTAGAGTATGTTGAGGCATCGTGATGTTAACTCCACATGACACACAGTAGTGAAAAGGTTGAAAGCTTATTCATGCTTGTAAGTTACACTTGTTCGATCTTTCTCCATAGAAATTTGAACAAAGTGTCCTGCATGACACGTGGCACTGTGGAATGTTTAACTGTATGATAAGGTGTTCCTTTGGACATTATTTTTTTCAAGAATAATGTATGATTACAATCGGATTGTGGAAAATTAAGGAAATATGTATAAATTGGAGTAAATATATTACTAATACAGGTGTTGTGTGTGATTGGTGTGAGCTCTTATGCAATACTTCAACCCGACCATCACATGAGGTTTATCTTTCACAGGCAGGCTGATTCATCAATGTGTGTGCTGTCCCTCGAATGGACTTAAGTGGGCGTCCCATCGGCCAGCATTAGTTGCTGGAAACTAAAGATCCCTTGGTGTCCTTCGCGAAGAGTAGGCGAGCTATCGCCGGCACCCTGAACAAATTACTAATTCCTGTCCTAACCAGCAGAGGGCATTGCATCAGTGGCACAGCCGCGACCTCAGCCGATGATGCTACCCTGCAGCCTTCTGCTGCATACGAACAAAGATGATCAGTTTTATTGTGGGTTCTTTTTAGTGCAAAGTACAATCAATGTTTGTGACTGAAGCAATTTGTTCCTAGCGTCTGAGTTTTAATTTCCTAGAGTCGCTATGCATCCCAGCTGTGATCCCAGCCTTCCTGCTTATGATCATGCACACATTGTGGAAACGTGTGATGTTAACTCTCACAGTGTTGGGAAGTGCCAGAATTTCGAAATTGGTTCTAACAAGAACACAGCTGAGAGTTTGGGTGTGAAAAGGCAAATAATAATTGCAGGTTTCCATGCATCATCTTGACACTTGCTCGCACCAAGCTGCTGCACAAAAATATAGTTTTGTTTTCATCTTGATGTTGGACTCCAACAGCTGTTCTGTAACAGTTAACTCCCAATTATCCTCTTGCACATTGGACAGTGGATAACATCTCCCCTCACAATGCAGTCATCTGTCCCTGAGCAAAATGGCACAGTGAGACCTCATTGTAAAGTCCGCTTGGATTAGAGAATGCAATCTTTCATCGATGAACCCATGAATATGATTCACCATTTAAATGTACGTAAATGATAACATCATTCATTTAGAAACTGTTTAGCTGCTATTTGGAAGGTTTTTTTTGTCTGCTCCTTATGAACACCCTACAATCCAACCAATGGAACATACTATGATCTTCCTTTTCAAACTCCAACAAACCAGACTCGGTGGTGTAATGGTTGAGCATCCCCATGAGTCTGGGAGGTCAGCAGATAAAAATGGTACATGTTGCTTCCTTACTTAATGCTCTTCATTCATAAAAAACGATAGAGCATGCACAACCATAGCCTGGCAATCATTGCACAGGACTGATGGGCCGAACGCCTCCTACATTGAAGTTCCTTGTAAGGGAACTCAGTAAAAGCCGACTGTGCATTCTCCGTCAACTGGCGTCCTTACTTGGCACACCTGAACTCCTATCCACCTACAAGTCCTTTATCCACAGTTTGATGGAGTACTACTCTCCCCTCTGTGCTGGCTCCCATGACTTGCACCTTGCTCAGCTTGACAGTGTGGAAACCAAGGCCTTCAAGATCATTGGAATCTCCTGCGCTGAAGCTGAGTCTGTGGGCCAATCACTTTGCCATTGCAAACAAGTCAGTGGTCTCTCTGTCTTTTACCACCTTCTTTCTTAGCTTGCACCCTCTGTTATTTCCATGCTTTGTCTCCCCCCCCCCTTCCTGAGAGTTTCCTTCTGTATCTATCCTGTCCACCCTATGTGTCCTTTCCTATCCCCATTCCCCCCACACCTATTGTTTGTCCAAGTCTCTCTCTCTATTGTCCTTCAACTCCACTGTTGGTGTCTCACCCCCCCCCCCCACCCTCTCTACTGTTCCTTTTGTCCTGTTACGTCTTGACCTGTACAGTGTACTAGCTCTTCCACGAGCCTTGACTGTCTAAAAAAATTAATCTCAAAAAACAACCACGTTCTGAATGTCAAACTGAATGAAGGTCATCTGGGATGGACACTCAAAAATTACAAGACTCCCTTTATGAGAAACACTCTTTACAGCAGATTTAGTTTTAACAAATTACTTTTAATGGTTAATTCTCATTTTTATGAATTTAAACTCGATCTAATGAACTGTGTCATGTGGCATTTTTTTATTTTCGAAAAATTATGCAAATCCATTGGAACGTGCTTGAGAAATTTAATAAACTCTTTATTTTGGCCCAGATTGTGAAGTGCTAGAGCAGCCAAATAGAAACCAAAGGTCGAATCATTATCAGGTGAAATGTATAATTTTTGGTTGGATGAACGTTAGGGTTGTAGAAGGGTTATGGTAAGGGTGAGGGTTCGGTGAAATGTATAATTGTTGGTGTTAGCACAATCATAGCTTGGTGGGGAAATTTCATGGTGATATGTTTCACTCATGTGACTTGAACATTTTGGGGTGCCTTTTTAGGGTGTGGGGAGGGGGAGGAAGTGGTTGGATTTTGGGACAAAAGAGGGAATGGCAGGGATTCCCCAGTCTAAGGAATTTTGATACAAAGACCAGTCCATGAAACAGGAGTATGTTCCTTTAGCAAGAGGCTTGCTTGATTCAAAGCGCTCAAGCAAGTACTCCAACGAAACAGAGCAGCACTCATCACCATTTAAAAACATGGGAGTCTCCAAAGTAAACTCGAACAGCGCTCAGTAAAGCGTATACCTCCGAAAAGCTGAACCGTTCACGTTTTGTATCCCACTGATCGGCCGGATCTGCATCCAGCAGCGCTTAACCAAAGTCGAATCAGCTTGTTCTTGTCAACTACCCAACTCATCCACCAAGTTTTGTCAGAATCCGTCCATAACTTTTTGAGATATCCTGTTCACAGCCAGACAGACAGACAAACAGGGATGAGTGAATACATAACCTCCGTCCACATTTGGTAGCAGAGGTAATAGAAATTGACATTATTATCAGAAAATGTGTCTCAAAGACTTTAAAAAAAATAACGTTGATCTCAGGCTTATCATAAAGCTTGAAGATAAATCGCATCAGTGCAATGAGGTTGAGGCCGTTTATTCCTGTAACGTGAAACACCTTGCAACCCATGCCTACAGAAAACAGACTTTTTGGAATGCCGGACACATTTTCCATCCAATCATGGTGTAACTTTGTTAACAAGAATGACTGCATTTTGGTCACAACCTGTGATACAAAATATATATAATGTATATATTTCGCCCCCTTTGTCCCCTCTACTCCCTCATCCTTGCTGTTGAACAGCTCAGCTTACATTCTCTAATCTGTCTCATTAACCTTGTGCCTTGTCTGTCCCATGTTCCCATGTTCCCATGTGAATGAATAAGTTTAGATAGATAAGATTCATAGTAATTCTGAACATGGGATTTACTTCATATCGGTTACCCTCAGTTTTGGTGTGTGTGTGTGTGTGTGTGTGTGTGTGTGTGTGTGTGTGTGTGTGTGTGTGTGTGTGTGTGTGTGTGTGTGTGTGTGTGTGTGTGTGTGTGTGTGTTCGTTCCTCTGTTCCACTCTCCCGCTCCATTGTTATCAACCTTCGTCATTATATTTATTTATTTTTACATACATGGTCGAGGCTCGTGGAAGAGCTGGGATACAGAACAGACCAGCAAACAACATAACGAAGAGAACAGCAGGAGAAAGGGGAAATGCCAGTAGCAGGGCAGAGGTAGAAGGTAGACAGAGACAGACAACCAAGGGATGCAGGTAACGATGAGTGGTATTGGAGAACGCAAGGGGTGGACAAAATTGATACATAAGCAAAATTTTGGGAGGGGTGGGTTATGGGTTAACGAGTGGGGAAAATATCATGGCTTTGGATGAGGGATGACCTGAGATCATAGTGAACAGCTTGTCTTGAACACCGGGAGAGTGGTTCTGGATTTAGGAGATACGTGTGTTAGGGATGGATACCTGCAGATACTTGGGGGAATAGAGCATTGAGAGGGCAGAGGGTGCAAGACCAGAAATGAAGCAGAAGAAGACAAAGAGATCACCAACCTGTTGGTGATGGCAAAATGATAGACCCACAGAGAGGCTCAGCTTCATCATGAAAGATTCTAATGATTTTAAAGGCCTTGGTTTCCACTGTGTGAAGCTGAGTAAGATGTGAGCAAGGGAGCCAGCCAGCCCAGATGGGAGAGAAATACTCCATAAAGCTGTGGATGAAAGCCTTATAGGTGGATAGGAGTTCAGGTGTGCCAAGGAAGGACTTTGCACGACAGAGGATGCCCAGCAAGGCAGTCTGGTGCCCCAAGGCAGTCTGGCTTTGAAAGCAAACTTTGAAATGTGGCATGCCCAAGAGAGACTGTGGCTGATAGTGAGACCCCAGAGCTTGAGTGACTGAACTTCTTTGAGATAGTAGATTGGAGGGTTTGTGGAACGGTCCTTTCGGAGTGAGTGTGTGCTATTTCTCAGGATTGAAAGACATGTTCCAAGTGTTTGACCAGTTTGTGAGTTTGTCAAGGTCTGATGAGAGGGAAGAAGCTGCTGCCTGTCTGCTAGAAGGATGAGAGATGTCACTGCAGAGAGTGGAGTCATCAGCAAAGAGATAGAGGATTTTCCAGAGCTGGTGAGGTCATTGATCAATATTTGGAATAGGATGGGGCCTAGAACACTGCCTTGGGGCATTCCAGCCTTGACAGGGAGAGGGGAAGAAAGGGTTCCGTTGAGAGCCACACATTGGCTACGAGAGTGGAGGAAGTCAATCATCCAAGAGTGGAGTTGGCCTTGGATTCCATAGGCACAGAATTTAGATAGTAAGGCCGGATGTCAGACTATTGAAAGCTCAAGACATGTCCAGAGAGACTGCTCTGATCTCATGACTGATATTGAGGGCCTCCATCTATTGTTGGGAGAGTAGAAGTCACATGTCCAAGGTGGAGTGACTCAGCCTGAATCTGAATTAATGACTTGAAATGAAGTTGTTGGAGAAAAAGAATGATTTTATGTCAACTGCGATGATGGATTTATTGACCTTGCTGCTGATTGGAAGCAAGCTAATTGGTCTGTAGTGTAATGGGATATGTTTTGGCACCTTTTTAATGTGATGTTCTGATGTTGGCTGATTTCCAAGCAGATGTAAGATGATCTCAGGTAAATGACAGGGTGAAAAGGGCAGAGAGAGAGAGGAAGTGCAAGAGCAGAACAGATTTTTAGGCCACGTGGGCTGATACCGGCCAGTCCAGTTGCAGAGTCAGAGTCTAGGGTTGCCAGAAACTTTTCCACTTTCTCAGGAGCAAAAGACACAGAATCCAAGAGCAGATGGGTGCAACTGGGAAGGGTGGTTACAGAGGGGGAGGGGTTTGTGACAAGATTTTTGAAGCAAACACAGAATTGAGGCATTCGTCCCTCTCATGAGCAGAGTTGGCTGTGGTGCCATTTGAAGTGAGGGAAGGGTTGGAAGGAAAGCATACACTAGAGATGGACTTGATAAGGCACCACAAGGTTTTAGAGGAGGGAGACAAGTTTGGAAGTTCATTCTTGAGATTGGACAGATGTTGTTTTCTGGCTCTCCTGAAAGTAGACCCACACTTGTTGAGGGCTTTGTGGAATGATCTGAGGTTGCCTTCGGTTGGATTTGCCTTCCAAGAGGAGAGTGCAAGTTGTTTTAAAGTAACTGCCTCACCACAGGGTTCAGAGAACTAAGAGCATGAGGATGGGTAAGATAACTGAAGATAAGATGGGATGAATCTGTGTATGAGAGAGAGCAGGTTTCTGTGGAAGAATTCCCAGGCTGAATCTATATCAGGGGAAGTAGATATCGGAGACCAGTCCTGTAGTGTGATAGCTGCTTGCAGTACCTGCCAGTTTGCCTGAGTGAACTGCCAGACTCGCCTGCACTGAGGCTGTTCTCTGACAATGGTGAGAGATGTTGACCTTCACAAGCACATGATCAGATGAGCCAATTGGGTCAGAGGACGAGCAAGATGAATTGGCGGGGAAGTTGGTAATCACCAAATCTAGGAGGGAAGGTTTTGCATTGGAAGAAATCCTGGTGGGAAAATTCACAGATTGGGTCAGACCCATGGAGTCACAGAATTGTTTTGCAGAAGTGCCATGGCTGGTGAGGGAGATACCAACACCGAGCCAATTTGCATGGTGACAATTGAAGTCACCACATATGAGGAAGAAAAAGTTGGGATGAGTGATTAAAAATTGGCCCATGTCATCTGAGAGAGATGTAAATGGAGTCTTCACCATTGGGAGGATACTGCAACACACAGACAAACATGAGATGAGGAGCAGAGGGGAAGTTGCAGCCAAAAGTACTCCTGGGGTTTGGAGATGTAAGAGCAGTACTTGGAGAGTGAGAAATTTAGTTTTTGGTGTAAAGTCCAACTCCGCCGCCAGGATGGGTTTTCGGATGATCAACCCAGAGGAGACAATAGCTATGGAGAGACACTAAGGAGTCAGGGACGTCTGGGAGGAGGAAGAATTCCGTTAAGCAAATGATGCCTGGTTTATTGGAAGTAGCCTGGATTGAAAGATCTGTCAGGTTGGGATGGAGGCCCTGGATGTTTGAGCTTCACAAAGTTAGTGGGTGAGGTGGCATTGGGATGGTGCAGGACGGGGGGCAAGGTGAGGCTTGGGGGGAGTGAAGTGAGCGGGAAGGTTTGAGTGTGTGGGGAAGCGGAAGGTTTGAGTATGGTGGGTGCGGGGGAATGTTTGAGTGTGAGAAGTGTGGGGGAAGGCTTGCATGTGTGGGGAGTAGGAGAATGTTTGAGTAGATGTGTTGCAGGCTGGTAAATTGGCTTTAAAAATCTGGTAACTGGCCAATTGGGAAATGCGTATATAAAGCGCAATTGGGCAACACATTTATAGCACTATTAAAAGTTTAACTCGACACCTCTCATCCATGTCAGCTTATGCCATGGTTATATCAGAACGAGCTGATTTGTCACACGGTCACGGATTATTTCTCCCCAACATGGGGCTGTTCAAATATTGTGTAACACTGGTTTTAGGGAGGTGTGTATGGGCTTGATTCAACCTTAGGCCTTAGTTATTTTATAACTTGGTTTACGGATCCACCGACGGTATATTTGCCGAAATGAAATATAAATATAAAACACATTTTTAGCCTTGTATATTTATACATTTTCCGCCGAAGGTGCAAAAGTTTCAAAATCTGAAATGTAAATGTCGGCATTTATTTTCAAAATATAATTTCGCGCGCGCGCACCAAAATGCTGAGTCCCATTTAACCAAACTGTGCAGTAGTCTTCGGTCATGGCATCTGAGCAGTGGCCGGCGTGGTTGAGATTGACTGTGGTTTCTGGGGCGAAAGTGATTGTTAAGAAGTATGTCAGCGGTATAAATTTGAGTGACTGTATTGGTGATTTAATCACGCAATATCTTGACGACAATTATTCTGGCCGAATGATTGCATCAATTCAGTGCAGCAGCAGGGATGATTCGCAGGCTACTCTCGATCGTGCCAATTTTGTTTCTGTCGAAAGTTGTACACCGCTGTTCGTAATGAAAGATTTCTGTGCCAAGTACGTCAAAGTTTCCCTGCGAGATGCTGATATTCAGCCTTCAACTGACCAGAAATCAGCCTTTGATGTGCTCATGGGGATGGGGAGAGACGGTACGATCAGATTCCCCCTGAAAAGTAAGAGCTGGTTATGGCTCTGATTGACCGTTTTGAGCGTGTTGACTCCGAGTAGACACCTTTTTAGGTCATCTCTATCATCTCACTAGAGATGACCTAATAATAACAGTCTCGAAGTCTGTCCGCCCGTCCGTCCGTACGTACGTCCACAATCAAACCGAGTGGAAACAAATAACCAATAGTGGAATGGATAGAGGTCGATGAGACATGCACAACGATGTAACTTTCAAGGTCGTCCAAGGTCGAGGTCAACGTCACGAGGCTGTCAAAGTTGTGAAAATCGTCGATTTCAAATCGTATCTCCTCCCTCATTTATCAAGAGAGATCAAATGTTATTAGTGATTCAGAGACTATGGACTATTATCGAGAACAACACAAGCCATTTTTTGAAATTTGCTCTCGTTCCGATTTTGTAGCCCTTCAAACTTCTCTCTGATTCCCCGTATGGGCCGTTCATAAAGTACATACAAAATAAAAGTATTAAACAAGTCAGACGACGATGGTTCGCGAGCGGTATTTGACGATGTAGATTGTTTCAGAAGTCAAGGATGAGACAATGTGATAATGTTTGACCAAGTTATAAAAATGATCAACATCATGTGGTACGAGTGACAGGTTATTAGCTGCAAAATGTGGAAAACCCAGTTTCGTTCAACAACTTTCAAAATTTGACCTTTGCATAACCTTTAAAGGTCACAAAACAATGTTGTGGACATTAAAATAAACCAATGTCACCCGCAGGGTGACCCGTATCTTGCCAAAAGGTGACCACGTGTGACTTCTTTAAGGTCACACTGAGGTGAACAGAGCTGATATCCACCAGGAGCGACTCCTTGAGGAATATTTGCCTACGAGAGATTCCGATGAGAATCGTTCTACAGAGTAACCATGAAAAATATGTGTTTGCCTCATAACGTCACCAAATGACGTTATAATGTCTCAAGCTTGACATATCTAGAAAGCACTCATCAAGGTGTTCAATTTGAGGTACGACACGATATCGTTCCTAAAACTTGAAAATTTGACCTTGGGGTCAAATATGTTTGACCTCAGGCGCTAACCATGAAGGTCAAGGCCAAACGCCACCAAAAACTAATCAGCTGAGCGCCAGACCATATACTACATTCCCATAAAGTTTGGAGATGATTCGATTAAAATTACTCAAAAAATAAGGGTTTCGTCGACCTCCATGATTTACCGCAAAGTGACCTTGACCTTTGACCTTGACCTTTATGTGTGCTGAAGGGTATTGTAATAATACTACGATATGTGTACCCACAAGAGTTTCCGATGAGAATTGTGCTCTACAGAGTGATATAAAGGTGAAAAATCCAATGATTACAGACAAACAAACAAAAAAACTTACCAAGTAACAGATCTTGCAAAAACTTCGTTTTGGCAAGATAATAAGGAAACAGGATACGTGCTATAGCTTATTGGAGTTAGTTCGTCGAAGAAGGTAGAAAACCCGGTTCGATTCCCACAACTTTGAAAATTTGACTTTTGTGACCTTTGAAGGTCAAAGGTCAAGGATTTTGACCTTTGGTGCAAAACTTCCTCTGGAACATTCCAGGAACAATATAACGTCATATAGGCCATATGGCATTTCGCACTCATCGGATTATCCATACTTTGATGAAATCAGCGTAAAAACAAACTTGAAGGGGGTGCCACGGGCAAGGTGTTCGAGATAGACCAAAATGGTTTTCAGACTTTAGGTGGGGAATGACCTCAAGATTATACATAAAAAAAATTTGTCATCCTAGCTCTCAAAGTTTGGGCGGTCGAATGATTTTTATGCCAAAATTCGAAATTTTCTAAGTTTGTGACCTTGTGACCTTGACTTTCGGACAAAAATGAAAAATCGAGCTCCGTGGGGCTATGCACGTGCCATTGGGCTAACCAAATACTAAAACCCCTGCCAGATTCGATAAACCCCCTAGGAGAAGATGCAAATTGAAATCGGCTACCCACTAAAAACACGTTTTTTGGGCGTGGCTCCGCCCATAATGGGCGCACCACGCCCATAATGGGCGCACCACGCCCATTTTCAGCAAAACACAACTACATCATGATATAAACCTCCCACCAAAATTTTGTCAGGATCAGATCAAAACCCACGAAGCTATGCTAGGTACAGACAGACAGACAGACAACAATAACGAATATAGTGGTCACTTAATTTTTTCGTGAACCAATTAAGAACCGTAACTCTCCGAGACAAATATTACATTTGAAGCTTTTGTCAGATTTAACTAAAACAATGGAACACAAGTTTATATGCACACTTACTTTCATTTATGACATTAACATTGTCTTGAATGTCAATTTGTACTTTTATTTTCATAAATGACATGCTGTGATGTTAAAAGAAAAAGGTAAATTACACCGCAAGGGACTGCATCGTCATGACTTACAAACATCGATTCATAAGGAACTGCTGGCTTTGCAAGCGATTAGCGATGTATGAGGGGGGTGGGTGGGTGGTCCCTTGCCTGCATACAGGGGGGGGGGGTGGGTGGTTTTGAAACCCGGAAGTAGAGCGTATGTACTTTTATGAACTGCCCCTATTCCAGTCTGGCACAGAGTTACTTTCGACCTCTGGCAGAGATGACCGGCACTCCCACTCGGGGGTATTTTTTTAATCACCTCCAGCACAATGCACTGGTGTGCACGCACACATCTACGACTTCGACAGTAATTTTCTCAGCATTGTTTCCATTTGTTTGATGATCCAACAGGTTCCTATAAGAAAAGCATGCCAGAATATATTCTAAAAACAAGTTTTAATCCTTCTTTATTGTTTTTCACATCAGATGATACAGTGAACATGGGCATCCTGCATTTGAATGGTCTTCCATCTTCAATGTTTTCTTAGATCCTCCTGGTCCAGGATTTATATTTATTTTCCCCCCACCTACTCTTTTCCATGGAACATTCGAAAACAAATAATAAAAATATATAATTTCTAAAAATTGAAATTATTTTTATATTTATATTTCAAGCCTGGTGTTGGTGCAGTGGTTAGGGCAGCGGCTTGGGATCCAAAAGGTCCTGAGTTCAAGCCCCGTTGGGCCACTGAATTAATACACCAGGGGTTGACTCAGCCTGTCATCCTTCCCAGGTCGGCGAAATGAGTACCAGTATACTGGACCGGTGTATACCCCGGTTAAAATAGGTGTACCATATCCCTTTGTCGTAAGAGGCGACCAGGGTTGTCAGGAAGGGCATCCGGCGTAAAACATGTGCCAAATCACTATGCTGATCATACGGATGATCCGCTGTGGCGACCCCTAACGGGAGCAACCGAAAGAAGAAGAAGAAGAAGATTTATATTTATATTTCGACCTACCGACCCTACATTTTAGCTGAAGAACTGCGTAAACCAAGTTATAAAATAACTAAGGCCTTACTGATAATTTTTATTCGACATATGATTTCATTTTCCAGAGGTCCCTCATTGTGATTAACACTCAACCCAAACAAAGCCAATGAAAAATGACGCAACAAATCCGGACAATGTATAATCAGCAGAGGGCCTACATGCCGAACTAATGTGTTGGGCCCACCAGAAAACCAAGATGGCGGCCATATAATTTTGGCTGGGTGCCATGGTGGTTGTAGTTAAGGCCTAAGTCACATTTGCTCTACGGCGAGGATGCGGCGGCCGTACGCCCTCTGAATTGACAAACGTGCGGCGGCTGCAGAGTTTCTGTGGTGGCCTTGGGGTGGCCCTACGCCGTTTGGCTATATTTTACAGGTCGTAAGGTCGCCGTGGAATTATAACGCGGAGTTATAACTTTTTTCATTTCTACGTTCGCAGTAGCAATTCGACAAGCCGAATCAAAAAAACTGGTAAATAAACCAATGTCACCCGCAGGGTGACCCGTATCTTGCCAAAAGGTGACCACATGTGACTTCTTTAAAGTCACACTGAGGTGAACAGAGCTGCTATCCACCAGGAGCAACTCCTTGAGGAATATCTGCCTACGAGAGATTCCGATGAGAATCGTCTGCAGAGTAACCATGAAAAATATGCTTTTGCCTCATAACGTCACCAAATGACATCATAATGTCTCAAGCTTGACATATCTAGAAAGCACTCATCGAGGTGTTCAATTTGAGGTACTACACGATATGGTTCCTAAAACTTGAAAATTTGACCTTGGGGTCAAATATGTTTGACCTCAGGCGCAAACCATGAAGGTCAAGGCCAATCGCCACCAAAAATTAATCAGCTGAGCGCCAGACCATGAACTATATTCCCATGAAGTTTGAAGACGATCCGATAAAAATTACTCAAAAAATAAGGGTTTTGTCGACTCCCCTGATTTGCGACAAAGTGACCTTGACCTTTGACCTTGACCTTCAAAATTTTGTGCACTGAAAGGGATCTCGATAGGCCTCTGATATGCGAAGTTACAAAAATTTCCAATGATAACTGTGCTGTGCAGAATTTTTTATACGTGATTACAGACAAAAAAGTAAAAAATAAAAAATAAAAAAACCATTCAAGCTGACTAACGTATCTTGCAAAAACTTCGTTTTGGCAAAAAAAAAAAAGAAAAAAAAAAAGAACCCACTCGTTACCATCCATCTGGCCACACGTTCGCCTTAGGGCCCCCCTGCGGTCGCCCTGCGGGCACCTTGCGTCTGACTTGAAAATTATATGGCCGCCACAGGAACGCCCTAAGGTCACCGTGCGACATCAAATCAAAGACCGTACGGCACCCCCACGTTTTCGGTCTCCACATTTATAAATATGCCGTGCGGCTACCCGAAAAATAAAAACGTATGTGACTGCTACATTGTGTGACCGTGGAAATACTGCGGCCACCGTATAATCGCTCGTGGCTGTAGATTTTGGAGACCCCACGGCCGCCGTGGCAAATGTGACTTAGGCCTAAGCGATCAATGTGGGTGTGGTCCAGCAGCTGTTTGACCAATGGGAAGACATTTCAAAAATCAACCCCCAATAAGAACCCCAAAAGCAGCAACAACAACAACAGTCATGCAGAGCTCTTGTAGACCTGTGACATGTTGCAGGTAAAAATTATCCATGGGTAGGCACTCCTATGTTGAACGTTTTGTGTCAATCGTTCAAGCGGTTGCAGAGAAAACATATTTAAAAGCAAATAAAGGTGAAAATGTAAGTGCAGAAGAAAAAGTGAGGGCCTCGTCCGACGTTCCACAACATTGTGAAGGATTGTTGTGGACGTCTATGACTCGTATTAATTTACAAGGACATAAGTGGACAGATAATGGACGAGAGATGTATGGGATTTAGACCTGGGTTCCTCATATTATGAGCCAATGGTTTAGTTGGGAATGCTAAACAGAGCAATTCCCTGGGTCTGAGTGCTTGAACTGTTGTTGCACTTCCTACATAAGACTAACAGTTTAGTGGCTGTATTTGCAATGCAACATACTTGATGTTAGTTTTGATATAAAAGTTAAGATACACAAAAACTAATAGGTTTTAACATTCGGAATTCATCCTGCACTTTCATGGAAGTTTTCCGAACAATTTTTTTTTTTTTAACCTTTAAAAATGTAAAGCATTAAAGTTGAGATAATGAGGTTTAGATGCATGGAATACGTTTGTAACTGGGGATTATTCCTCACCAAGTGCAAATATACATATTTATTTTTTTACACTCGAAAAATATACATAGTATTTTATTTTTACAAAGCTAATAGTAATTCTCCTTCTCTCACAGTAAGGGTGTTTACTGGACAACAATCCAAAATTACAAGTATAGAATCTAAACACTTTCAAACAAAGGGGTTTGCTCTCACCCAACATCTGCTGCAATCGTTGTAGCACAGAAGGTAATAGGTGTGACAGGCACGTGCAGGCATTGGGCCTTTGTTGTAAGCTGCGAGGGTGGGTTCCGTTCGATGGAACCCATGTGTCCAGTCTGCTGCTCTCTGCTGGCACCATCTGGCACATTGTTGACTTGACAGCACCTCTTCATTTTACGTTGGGGTGAACTTGTGAAATGGGATTACACAGTTCCATCTTTCAAGTGTACAACTCTTAATCATATTCTATCTATCTAGCTATCTATCTATCTTTCTATCTATATCATCAAACAACCCACAATGTGTCACTCGTGTGGCCATTGGAGCTTGAAAATTTATGATCACTTCTTGACACAATAACACTCATGGGAACTTATGGTACCATCTGCCTCAAGCAGCCGGACAGTGCGAAAACCTTGCACGGCCCTGGAAAGTGCCGCGCCACTGACTGCGGTCAGCCCAATAAAGAAGCACGGAATACAGAGGCAATTTCACGGCAGCCTCGGTGCATACAAAAGCTTGCTGCTAAAGATTTGGTGAAAGGGTACTCAAAATGGTAAAAGTCATGCAAATTACGACAATTTGGCAACAGCCAGCTGTCACCACACATGTCGCGGCTGGCTTTACATCACATCGTAGTGTGTTCTGCAGTCTTTTTTTTTGTTTGTTTGAGTTTGAAACAAAAGTCCAGTAATAGTTTGTCACATGCAAAATACCATTATGGGTTTGATTTGTATTACATGCTTTTAGTGGGAACATTTGTACGGAATGAAAACAGTGCTGATTTGATCGGCTGCATGGCATGACACACGACTGTGGCTGTTCTTTGCGTTGCGAGCTCTCCTTTTTCTCTTTCTTTCTTCCTTCCCCCACCCTTTCCCCTTGCTCTCTGCTCTCCCACCCTTTCCTCTCTTCTAGATGCTCTCGGTAAGTTGACCTTTTTTGTTCACTGTCGTGAGAAGCCCAGAGTTTGTTGCTGCATGTCTGGGTTTCAACTGTCCTGCAAGAAGGTCACGTGCCAGTTGTACATTTGGCTCTGAACCTTGGGATACAATTTGTTACCCCATCCCAGAATGCGCGGTTACCTGGTGGGCTGCGGCTGCTCGCTTCATTCATAATTGTACCCCAATTGTCAACACGTTTACCTTTACTTTCAAAACTTTTTCCCTCCTACCACATTTCTTCCTTTCCTATCCTTGCCAGGAAAAGGAGAAATGCGACCAGCACTAGACTCTGCACTGCAGGATGTCAGTGACTCATACTTGGTCCTGGAAGAGCTGGAAAAGCAGGCTGTTCGACGTGCACTTACAGAGGAGCGGGCACGTTTCTGCTGCTTCGTTTCATTTCTGCACCCTGTTCTGGTACACCTTGCAGTCCTGCAATGTGACTTGAGAAAATAAATAGGAGAAACAAGAAAATTAACACGAATCACAAGTTTACTTAAAGAGCACGAGAAATTAAATTCAAAAACTATGCCGCAGTGACAGTTTTTAAAAATTTTCTGTACCATTGTTGAGACTCGCATAATAGCTAACACACAGAACGTATAACAAAGGGAGCAGGAGATAAGAGGGGCGGGAGAGAGAAGCACAAAGCAGTAGGGAGCAGAGACATTAGGAGATCTGTGGAAGGGAGAGGGGTGGGGTGGGGTACCCTGGGTAAACAAGGTGGACACTACAGGGACTTCCAGGAAGGAAAGCAGAGAATTTTAAGGAGGTGGGTTTGGGGTGGATTAGCGGAGGTAGAGAAGATCATGGTTTTGGATGGGGGAAGATATGAGATGGTGGTGAGCAGCTGTTTTGAAGACCTGGAGGGAAAAGTAGGATTGAAGATAGTGTGGGAGTTTATTCCAGAGGCGGGAAAAAAGAGGAATGAAAGAGTGAAGATGAGCAGTGATTCGTGATTTTGGTAGTTTTACCAGAAGGGGGTTGTTGGCGGACCTTGAGCGCCCTGTGGAAATGTGGTGGGGACAAATCGCAGAGAGAGCAGGGGGGCAAGGCTGGAGAGCACCAAGTCCAATTAAGATGTTGATTTGACATTAATTTGTGTAAAACGTTAATTCACCATCTCAGCCACACCCTTCATGGCCGTCATATTGATCGATAGCATTGGCTAGCTGATATTAAATCTATGCTGCTGAATCGTTGACGTACCTAAACCCACAGAACACTTCCCTATTACCTATTTTGCTTTATTTGTTTTCATGCTTCAGAGTTGGTTGTGCTGGAATAATTTTGTTGGTGTTGATTTTAGATGAGCTTGTTTCTGTAATCATGTTGTTATTCGTACTCCTCATTTTCTTGCCACTGCCTTTTCGACACACTTCAGGAGGAAGAGCTTTCCATGCTCGAGGAGGTGACGCATCTACAGAGCATAATGCAAGACCTTGCTGGGCTGAGTTCTGAACCACACTGCCTTCCTCCTGCCAGTGAACAGGTGTGGATATACTCCCTCACTGGATGGCTTGCCAGCCCACGCCATGACCCACGTGGTCAGCGCTCATATTCGCCCGATTCTACGATCATGTGCGTGGGGCAAAACCCGGTCTGTGTCAGAAATTGAGGGGAACGATCAGTTATAATAATTAGATGGAGGTATGGAGGGAAAAGAGGATGCCCATCTAATTCAATGCAGAAATGGGTCACACAGAATGCACCGCCCGTATCTTGCACATCGTGGCGTGGTTGTCATTTTACTATTATCGGCCTCTGACGATGTAGCTATTGGCACCAAGCTACGAGCCACGCTCTTGCCGATATTGGGTCATTAACCTCCGCCATCTTCGAAGATGGATGGAGGTTACTGTTTTCACCCCTTTCTGTTTGTTTGTTTGTTTGTTTGTGAACAGTATTACAGAAAAACTCCTCGACGGATTTCGACGAAACTTGGTGGGGGGGTTAGGTATGGTCCAAGGATCATGCCATTAAATTTTGGACTTGGACTAAATTTTGGACCCCCCCCCAAAAAAAAAATTGTTAGAGAATTTTTTTTTTTTTGCATTTCTACATGTTTTAAGTGATTTCCAACCCCCCCAAAATTTTTCCCCCCACCCCAAAAAAAGATTTTTTTTTGCATTTCTACATGTTTTAAGTGATTTCCAACCCCCAAAAAAAATTGTTACCCCCCTCCCCAAAAAATAGAGAATTTTTTTTTTTGCATTTCTACATGTTTTAAGTGATTTCCACCCCCCTAAAAAAATTGTTACCCCCCCCCAAAAAATTGTTAGGGAAATTTTTTTTTTTTGCATTTCTACATATTTTAAGTGATTTCCACCCCCCCAAAAAAAATTGTTTGAGAAAAATTTTTTTTTTTGCATTTTTACATGTTTTCAGTGATTTCCAACCCCCCCAAAAAAAATTGTTACCCCCTCCCCAAAAAATAGATAATTTTTTTTTTTTTGCATTTCTACATGTTTTAAGTGATTTCCACCCCCTAAAAAAATTGTTACCCCCCCCCAAAAAAATTTGTAAGATAATTTTTTTTTTTTGCATTTCTACATATTTTAAGTGATTTCCAAGCCACGGCAAAATTGTTTGAGAAAAAAACTATTTTTTTACATTTTTACATGTTTTAAGTGATTTCCAACCCCCCCCCCCCCCAAAAAAAATTGTTACCCCCCCTCAAAAAAAAGAAAAAAACTTTTTTTTTGCATTTCTACTTGTTTTAAGTGATTTCCAATCCCCCCCAAAAAAACATTGTTAGAGAAAAAACAAAATTTGCAACTTTTTTTTCAACAAAATTTCGATTTTTTTTTTTTGCATTTTTACATGTTTTAAAATGGAGAAAAGAACTATAACTCTGTCAGCACTGTTGACATCATATTTAACGAATAAGATATAAGGTTCACTTGAGTGACCCAGCAGTATTGGCGGTGGAGGTTTTGCACTCTCCCGAGTGCTCCCCCTCTAGTTTGCTTCTGTGTTGATCAAAATCACATCCGTTCACAAAAAAAAATTGCGAACTAATATATACGTACTATGTGTTTATCATTAGGGGAAAGTTCTTTTTGCCTTACCCTGCATATTACAAAATAATAGTTTTTTTTTTTTTTGTTTTTTTTTGAATGGCTTTATCGGAGTGGAGAGGCAAAGTGTTAATAGCAGGTTACGAACCATTACTCCTGGGTACTTTCACACCACCCCATTCACCCCGATCCTCCTTCCCCCCCCCCTTCCCTTATCAACCCAGGTACTTCCTGAACCACCATTCAATTAAATGCATTTGTCCACCTTTTCAGGTAATCTTGGACTTGAAGGGATCAGACTTAGGTTGGAGGTACCAAACACCACCCGGTTCACCAAGCCATGCAAGCTCCAGAAAGATGAGTGTGTGCAGGTGAGCAGGTAATGGGATCAATATGGAGCGTACAGCTTGGGGAATAA
Organism: Eptatretus burgeri; assembly: GCF_056783735.1. Lineage (NCBI taxonomy): Eukaryota > Metazoa > Chordata > Myxini > Myxiniformes > Myxinidae > Eptatretus > Eptatretus burgeri. Next base: position 91,665,984 of record NC_140971.1, read on the forward strand.
TGGACATCAAAGATGTTTTTAGTCCACCCTGTTTGCTTTACTTATGCAATCTCATTCTTTTTGCTCTGTCTGCAGTTCTTGACCTCTTCATGACTTTATTTTTTAATTCTCAATTGATATCATAAAAGCATGTTATATATTTAGCACCTTTCACAGGGAGACATCTCAAAGCACTTCACAGGAAATTATCAAATGAAAAAAAACAGAGAGAACAAGGTGAAATTTTTTTTTTTTTAATCTCAGAAAACACAAGATGAAGAACATGGAAGCAAATGAATAGGAAGCAAAGAGGAGTATTTAAATGGCATGCACAACAATGAGGCTTCCATAAGCTTTTCCTTCAAAAGGCTATCGACATATTGCCAGGATGATTCAAAAATTACCCTAATTGTTCATAAATGGTCGGATTAAAGGTAGATATGTAGTTTTATAATTGAAAACGAAGTTTGTCTTTTTGGTGTTGGTCACCAATACCTGTAACCACATGTTTTCTGCTTTAATGCACGTAATCAAAAATCAAGATGGTTGCAAGTTGGATAATGAAGAGGGTGAAAGGGTGAATAATTATGAAATTACTGCTCAGTAAAAATGTCAAGTCTGTTGAAATTTCCTGTTGATGCAATGATTATAGTAACCTGGTGATTATAACAACCTGCCTGTTTGGAGTTGTTTTCTATAAGTTTCTATTCTATTAAGTCGTCATTTAACTATTTCTGTAATTAAAACACATTCTTTCAATTTTTTCTACTTTATTATTAATTTATTGGTTACCAGCTGGGATACCCGGCATTGCCCGTTGCTGTTCTAATCCTGTTGGCATTTTGAAGTTTTTTTTGGGGGGGTGGGGGGCCTAAAACAACTCCCTACACCCACTAAGGAATGGGGTCAGGATCGTTTAATATGTATTACCTTTCATGTAGCTACAAAGGCTTAAGCACTATAGAGCGATTAAAAAAAAAAAAAAAAAAATCCTTAGCTCTTTTTCAATAATTAAAAATAAAACTTATTTTGGCCTAAAACACTCCCCAACACTCACTGATAAACTTCTGAAGGTTTGACAATGATCAGTTTAGTCATCTCTGAGAAAATGGCAACACACACACACACACACACACACACGCATCTCTCTTATAGTTATACATTTTGCATGCAAACTATGCACAGTATGGTGATTTAAAGCACATGTGATTAAGGAGCAACTTGGAGGCAGGAAGTTTTTGACAGATGAAACTACTGAATGACTTCCAAAATCCCCTACAAGGAACTTCAGCACAGGAGGAGGCCATTGGGTCCATCAAACATGTGAAATGGATGCTGGTCTATGGTTGTCCATGCTCTATCCTTTTCGATGAAGAGCATTAAGTAAGGACGTAGCACGTACCATTTTTGAAGTCTTTGGTACGGCTGCCAGGGTAGAGTTTGAACTACCAACCTCCCAGATTCAGAGTGGACTATCTCACTGTTACACTACCGAGTCTTCTGTTAACTAATGTGTTGGTTTCGATTAAATGGTAATTTAATTAAACTAAATGGTTGGAGTTGGTTTCAATGAAATGATCACTTCACTATTTTTGCAATTTATGAATATTTCAATTTATTGTTAATTTATTGGTTATTTTGCATGTGCATACATATATGTGGAATAATATATTTCCTGTCCCCTCCCCCCAAAACTCCACCAAAATTCCTACAGTGATGTCAATGACCAAAATTTGGGCTTCGTGTGTTGCTACGTAGTTCCACTTGAGCAGCTGCTGGGTTGTATTGCTTCATCACAGGTCAATTTGTTCTTGATTATGGCAATTTGTTTGGAATGGTAGTAATAGTAGAGGGGGTGGATACGTTTAAATGGGAATTAGATTGATACCTGAATACATTGGAGATAGAGGTGTATGGGGATATTGGCAGGACCTGTAGGCAGCTTGTGTGTAGATAGGTGATTATACTGGGGTTGATGCAGTGCATGCTTGATGGGCCAAATGGCCTCCTCCTGCATCAACGTTGCTTGTGTGTGCATCATTGTGTGATTTATTATTTTGGGCTAATACACAAGGAAAAAAAACTTATTGTAGCAAAATGTTTCAAGAAGGAACCAAAGATACAGAATATCAATCAATTACTTTCACCTTCCTTCATAGCATCTCTCTGTATCCAATGGCATACCGTTGTGGTAACACACTTGCCATAGAACTGTCGAGTCTTGGTTAGTTTCGCGAACACACTATAAGCAGTTGGTGTGGTGCTCCTCAGGCAGGTCATTGCATCGAGGACTGTACCAGCTCTCAGATGGACATTAAACTGGCGACCTCATCTACTAGCATTCGCTGGTGGACCTTTCTGATTCCACAGTGTCTTTCCCAAAGAGTTGGCGAGTGTCGCTAGCACCCTCGCGAAACTCCAAATCCCTGTCCTAATTTTCAGGGGTGCTACACTTCTGCATAAGTGCCACAGCAGCATGACAGTAATGATGCAACCAGTGAGTCAAGTTCATAATTGAATGCACGTCAACTATGCATTTGGCAGAGATAATAACATCATTCTCAATTCCTAGCCTTTTTGAGTTTGTTTCCTTTGTTCAAACTAACAACTGCCTTAATAAGTCTGTCTCTGGTGTATGTTCTCACACCATTCCCTTGCTCACTTCAATCAGCCTCTCCTCAGACTCCACTCAAGACAAGGCAGAACATCACAAACCCAGTGTTTGTCATCAGATCACATGTAGTCAATTCAAAATGTTCCCTACCTGCCTTATCCCCTCGTACCCACTGCCTTCTTGACAGTGTCTTTCACGCCTGAGAATGTAGAGGAACTTCTGTCCAGTCTCAGCTCTTTGGCAATGGAGCCATATGGCAGCAGTGATGATATTCTCAAATCCTACTATGCTGCCCTTGCTTCTCCTTTCTCCACTCTCTTCAGCCTGTTATTCTCATTTGACCAACTCCTGTCCCACCTACAAGTCTGCCAACATCCTTCACATTAACAAAAATGGTGAAATAACAGATTATATCAACTAATAAGCCAGCAGGCTTGTTTCCAATTGCAAGGAAATTCACAGAATCCATCATTGCTGCTAATGTTGTCTTTCCTCTTTTCAAACAACCTGATCTCTGACCATCACTTTATCTTCCGACAAATTCACTCAACCATGAACATGCTGCTGCTTCGGTCAGCAATGGTGAGAAGCCCTAAATCTCCAAAAAGAGGTCTGAAGAACTGTCGCCTGGGACATATCTCGGGCATTTGACACAGTCTGACATCTTGCACTGCTTGTCAAGCTCGTTGCCTGCAGCATACAAGTCTGCCTTCTTACTTGGCTTCCAAAATTCCTTCACTCACACAGTTACCCCGCGCTGTCTTGAGAAGCAAGGACATGGGTGGAGTTTACGAGCATTAAATTTGATTGGTCATGATGAACTAAAAAGCCGTAATATTTTGTCCAAGTACTGCTAAATGGAAGGATTTTGAAAGTGCGATAAAGGTGATTTGTGTTCAACAGTGTTGAAGTATATTATTAAATTGAAATGAAAATTAAAGATTTTAAAGGTCATATAAAAAAAAAACATTCCAGAAGTTCACCGCCATTGATGGTGTCTTTTACACCACCTTATTTGCCACATTATATTAGTGCCTGTTGTTTGTGTTCTTTATGACATCCTTAAAAACAAGAACTTTCTTGTTCGGAATGATTTTCAATTTTGTTTCACTGCCAGACAGGTAGTCAGAGTGAAATAAATTATCCCACTCCTCTCTGTGCATGCACGATCATGATGAATTGAGAGCCAAAGTACTGCTAAACTGCAGGTTTGTGTGCCGATTCATGTTCCGATTTGTGTCTAAAATACAACATTCAATCGAAATGAAGTTGTTCCTCGATCATAAACTGACATTGTGGATGGACAGACAGACAGACAAGTGAAGCAATTGCTTAACCACACTTTTCGCTTTGGGTGTGTGTGTGTTAATAAACGACCTCTCCGATAATAATCAACTACTCTACTTTTTTGCAGTTGAATATACATTGTGTTGTTCAGTATCCTACTGACCGGCAAATGGCAGCTGCATCTCTCTTGATCTGGCATTGATTAACGATAATGGAATAATTATTGCAATTAAGGGAACAGGATTTTCGATCCTGCAAAATCTCAGTCTCACCCAGGTGGCAAGATCATCATATTGTCAGCCACTGGAAGTGTTTCGGTTGGTTGAACTTCGAAGGCTCACAATTTGATATGACCTCTCCTGAGCCAACCATATAGCAAAGCTGATCTCGAAAACCAGCTGCAGAATTTGTATCCTCTGTCGTTCCAAGTTATTCTTGGAAAATCAGAACTACTCACAGTGGCCAATGCCTTTGTCCATAGCTCAATGGAGTATTGTTCTCTCCTCTGGCTCTGGTGCCCCAGCATCACCTCAGTCTCTCCTGCATCCTGTAGAATTGAATGCTCTCAACATTAATTGGTATCTCCCCCAATGAAATGGAAACTCAAGGCCAATTGCTGTTATATCGTAAACAGGTCTGTGGTCTCTGTTTAATCCCAACTCTTCTCTAGTATAACTCCCATCGTTCTCTCAGCCCTCTAACCCTCCCCACTCCAGCAGGATGTACCCAATCTTGCAGTAATCCCTCTTGGTTAAACACCTCCCAACATCCATGCATTCCATCCACCCTCTTGTTTTTCTTGCACTCTCTTGTTTCTCTTTTCCCCCGTTTGTGGAACTGTTTTGTGGAGGCGGTTCAATCGCATTCTCCCTCCATGGTGAGCATGTGGTGCACCACCATGTCAAATCATCCCCCATCTCTACTTGTGATATTTTCTTTCCCCATTAATGATATGCAAACCAACCCTTTTACTTGCAGGTGACTTTCCTTCTGTCCCCTCTAACTCCTCTTTTCCTGTTTTTCCATTCCCTTGCTTGTGTCTAAATGTCCCTCTCTCAGGGCCCCACTGCTCCCAGTCACTTTGTTTCCTTTTACCCTCTATCACTATCCCTTCACTCTTCTATGAGCCTAGATTTCGTAGAGAAAAATAGGACCACTGGACCTGTAGCTTATCTGCACCCTGGCCTAATGTTGTAACCCAAAGTTGATAGTATTCTGACTGGTAAATCTGGAAAAGAAGATTTTTCAAGAAATTTACCAAGTCAGCCATTTTGGCCGACTTAGTCATGTGATCAGAACGAGCTTTGCAATTCTTGTCAGGCGAGGAATGTTTCTGCCAAACTTCAGCGGGATCAGCCCAGCGGTTTGGCCGGAGAAGTCTAAAAAGGAGACGGATGGACGGACGGTGCGCAATGACAATACCTTATCAGGAATGTAAATTCCAGAAAAGCTAAACACCAGTCTCTCTTGTCTCGATCTTGTTTCATGCAAAACACTTGTAGTCAGTAAATTGGCATCCATTCCTGTCATGCTATATTAGTCAATTGTATTCCGGTCAATAGCTCCTCTCCACATCTTTCCAGTCCTGCTTTGTATCAATTCCTCCTCTCTTCTCCCTGTTGAAGCTCACTTCTCCTGGTTGTTTTTCCCTGTCTTTTCTCATACCATGTCTTTCCGAACAATGGATGGAGGCCTTAAATGCCAAACATGACATCAAAGCCATCTCCTGAGACATATCGTGAGCTTTCAATACGGTCTGACGTCCCGCACTGCTCACCAAACTCTCTTCTTATGGTATCCAAGGCAATCTCCACTCATGGCTCGTGGACTTCCTCTCCTTTAGCAGTCACCACATGGCTATTAATGGAATTCTCTAATCTACTCTTCCCATCCTGGCTGGAGTTCCTCAAGGCAGTGTTCTTGGCCCTGTGCTTTTTCTGATTTTCATCAATGATGTCTCCAACTCTCTGGAAAATCCTCTTTATCTCTTTGCTGATGACTCCACCCTCTGCCGTTCAGTGCCTTACCATCTCTCATCCCTCTGATTGGCAGGCAGCAGCCTCTTCACTCTCTGCAGACCGCGATAAAATCACAAGCTGGTTAGGCCTAAGTCACATTTGCCACGGCGGCCATGGGGTCTACAAAATCTATGGCCACTAGCAATTATAGGGCGGCCGCAGTATTTCCACGGTCACACAATGTAGCAGTCACATGTGTTTTTATTTTTCAGGTAGCCGCACGGCGTATTTATAAATTGTGGAGACTGAAAACGTGGGGGTGCCGTCCGGTCTTTGATTTGATGTCGCACGGTGACCTTAGGGCGTACCTGCGGCGGCCATATAATTTTCAAGGCAGACGCAAGGTGCCCACAAGGCGACCGCAGGGGGACTGCAGGGGGGCCCTAAGGCAAAGCGAACGTGCGGCCAGACGGATGGTAACGAGTAGGTTCTTTTTTTTTCTTTTTTTTTTACGTTCTTTTGTTTCGGCTTGTCGAATTGCTACGGCGAACGTAGAAATGAAAAAAGTTATAACTCCACGTTATAATTCGACGGCGACCTTACGGCCTGTAAAAGATAGCCAAACGGCATAGGGCCACCCTGAGGCCACCTCAGAAACTCTGCGGCCGCCGCACGTTTCTGTCAATTCAGAGGGCGTACGGCCGCCGTATCCTCGCCGTAGAGCAAATGTGACTTAGGCCTTAAGCACTTGGAATGTCTTTCAATCCCGACAAATCTCACACCCTCACCATGTCTCTCTGAAAGGAACGTCTGGAACACCACCCCCCCCCCATCTACTTTCTCAACAATCCCCTAGAAGAAGTCCTTTCATTCAAGCTCGTGGGCCTCACTATCTGCCATGATATTTCCTGGGAGAGTCACATCTCGAAGCTGGCCTCCTAAGCTAGTCGTCGACTGGGCATCCTATGTCATGCAAAGTCCTTCCTTAGCACACCTGAGCTTCTAACCACTTACAATGCTTTCATACACAGGCTAATGAAGTACTGCTATCCCCTCTGGGGTGGTGCTTCTGTCTCACATCGAGCTTGACTTGATGCTGTGGAAACCAAGGCTTTTAGGATCATTGGTATCTCCCACGATGAAGCTGAGCCTTTGGGTCTCTCACTCTCTCTCAGGTTGCAGGTTGGTGGTCTTTCTGTCTCCTCCCGTCTCCTCTCCGACCTTGCCCCCCCCCCCCCGCTCTGTGATCTGTCCCTCCTATATTTCTGCAGGGTGCTCACGGTCCACCAACAACCCCGTTCTGGTAAAGCTACCAAAATCACGAATCACTGCTCACCTTCACTCTTTCATTCCTCTTTTTTCCTGCCTTTGGAATAAACTCCCACACTCTCTTCAATCCCATTCTTCCCTCCAGACCTTAAAAACAGCTGTTCACAAACACCTCTTATCTTCCCCCATCCAAAACCTCGATCTTTTCTACCCCTGTTAATCCTCTCCAAACCCACCTCCTTCAAATTCCCCGTTTTCCTTCCTGAAAGTCCCTGTAATGTCCATCTTGTTTACCCCGTGTACCCCACCCCATCCCTCTCCCTTCCACAGATCTAATGTCTCTGTTCCCCACTATTTTGTGCTTCCCTCTCTCACCCCTCTTGTCTCCTGCCTTGTTATATGTTTCTGTGTATTCGATCTTACACGAGCCTCGACTTGGTACACAAATATATGTATATGTATATATACATACATACTGTTGATCGTAAAGCTACTAGACAAAGTCCTGCAAAGAGAACGGCTTTGTTATGACAAGGCGTCAAATTTGAAATTATATTTAGCTCAGCTTGCTTTCATAAATTAATATGGTTGCCGTAGAAATTTACTGTTATTTTTATCCAAGATTTTTGCTTTATGAGTGCATAATGTTGCGTGATGCCAAGCTGGCCTTCTGCAAGGCAGTAAGTAAACCGCCTTGATTGTGGAGTTCAAAGAATTTCCATTGTTTGACCAACCTCATTATCTCTGCTCATCTAGCCTTGCACAACCCCCTTTACCAACAAGCCGACTCTCCAGCATCTCGTCCCATGACTCTGGATTTCCAGCGCATGAAGTTAGCTGCTCTAAATCTCCATCCCCGATGCCACCTGAATCACAGGTTCTTGATTGACCCTTGCCGTTTCTTTATGTACTGTTATCACATGGATATTTGCAAATTATCTGTTATGGTACACATTCACCCACTTGTACACATAATGTTGCTGTCTGGATTTTGAAATGTTTAGGATTGAGGATGTAGAGTTACTGACTAAATTATAATAGGAATGCCATCAGCAGATTATGTATCTGAAACGTAGTTATGCTCTAAATCATTCATTTCTCATTGATTGCCAATTAAAGTACATAATAAAAAATATATATCCGATTTGATTAGTATGTCTTACTACCTCCGCCATCGATAGTCTGGGAGCTGGAGACCAAAATTTCAGATCCGTTTACTTTCTTTCCCAGAAAATGTTTGCCTGTTTTATTTGATAGGCCTATCATCACAGTGTGTCACCTGGGTGGCAGTACAGAAAAAATAGGTGGGCACAAGGTAGCTACAGCTTGACAAAAAATGGGTTAATATGCTTCAATGGCTTAACTGAAGAAATAAGAATGGGGGTAGGGGTACGTCTTTCAATTGTAACTTTATGAGTATTAACAGTAGAAATACAAATGACCCCTCAAAACTTTTCTAGGACATTCATCTTTTTAATGTATTTAAGCATAATGACCTTTGACCTTCAGCAAAGGACACAGAAAGGTCATCAAGTGCAAAAACAATACAACAGCAATAACTAGAAAACGTGCACTTTTCATCATGAAATGTTTTCTTATTACACTTTAGTATATACTAGACGACCCGTGAACCCGTTGGGTTCCCGTTGTGACAGCGGTTGATGAAAAAAAAAATCATTTCAAGAAAATAAAAAAGATAGCTCTAGCGAACTATATCGCTGTGGTTGTTTGCATTGATCAAAATCTCCCGAAGTGTACTTGATTGAATCGGGAATTTATTTTTTAATAATTTTTTCGTTGCCTGATTTTAACGAAACTTGTTACTACACACTGCAGGCGAATGATGAGTAAGGTGACCCTAAAATTTTTGCACTATCGTGTACCGTTTTGGCTGTACCTCGGGAACATACATACATACATACAAGATGAGAGTTTTAGTAATATATATATATATATATATATATATATATATATATATATATATATATATATATATATATATATATATATATATATATACATATATATACTAGCCATACCCGTGCACATGCACGGGATAGCAGTACAACATAGCTGGTAGCAGCCGGCAGACCGTACACGGGGAATGAAAAAATACGCATTGTGCAAAATGCAAGTGGTACTATGGAACGCCAAGACTTCCCAAACATTGTTGGCATGTCTGCTAAGTGCCACAGCAATTTCATAGGGATCGTGTGATGGCGAGCTGAGTTTTTAGTGTGCAAACTTGGTATAATCGAGATGTGTGTATATATATATATATATATATATATATATATATATATATATATATATATATATATATATATATATATATATATATATATATATAAATATATATATATATATATATATGTCAGTTTCTAATATTCAGGCTGATCGTCTCTTTAGTGGGCATGAGGCGATAAATTTGAAAAAGTGTTTGGCATGCCTAACAAAATATGACACAATCGTAAAACTGCAATCCTTTTGTCAATATGCATTTACGTGTTACAAAAATAAGCACTTCGATGGCATTTCCTTCATGCTCAGATAGGCAATAACTGAAGAACCGCATTCTTGAATGAGTCAAAGGAAATGTCAATTACTCCCTCAGGATAGTCCATCACAAGTATATATATATATATATATATATATATATATATATATATATATATATATATATATATATATATATATATGTATATATATATATATATATATATATATATGAACCATTTTGTATTTATGAAATGGTGGCATTGTCTATAACAGCTCCCATGGGTATTATGCATTTCAGAAAGAAGACATATTGGCAGGTAAATGCATGGCAGAGTCGTCAATGAAACTTCTCAATGTCACCATCATCATCATCATCATCATCATCATCATCATCATCATCGGAGACCATGTTCTTGCACAGGTCATCACATTGGCAAGCACGTGTGCATGGTAGTCCAACATCTCTGCAGCTACATCGTCACTTGCACCCCTTTCTACACCCGCAGACCACAAGCTCAATGATGGTTACAGGCACTGGAGGTCTTGTCATAAGTTCAGGCTCAAGTGTTTCAGAAGCATTCATCTTCCACCCATTTCCTTTCACATCTTTCATATCAGTTCTCAGGATTGCAGCACCATGGTACAGGACATGTGAAAATGTATCATTGTTTATTTCCTCCACGTCAAGACCAGTGTGGCTCTGTATGCATGACATTGATTCTTTCACTTCAGCAACAATGTTTATCAGATGTACAATATCTAATGAGGAACTACACACAATTTCACTTTAATTTTTTTCTTTCTGAGGGTAGAATACAATATCCCCTTCACATTTAGACACAAGTCTCTTTTTAAGATTCTGAACCTTGTATTGCAAAGCCTTTTCTTCGCTGATGCCTTGTTGGATGAGCTGTGTCTGATGGAGCTCACGAAGGTTGGCCATGTCAAACACTCTTTGCTGCCTGAAGATCTTACCCTGAATCCGATCAACTTAATTGTTGAACGCCTTGTCACGTGGTACATTTGCTGCCGGTTCACTTGTTTGGCTGCATGATGACACAGATACGTACTTTTTGTAGCAACCTCTGTGATATTTTGCCTCCAGTGCAAGAAGATCCTCACCAAAAATTCTTCCTATCATCATTTCATCTTTTCTTTGTTGGGCTGCTTTTAATAAAGTTCCATGCACTTGAGTTGTAAGGACCTGTGATGTTGCCCTTTCACCACTACATTTGGTCTGTTGGTAGATCACACAGCAACCAATTTGTTAAGGAAAGAGACTTTCTGGTCTGAGGACCTGACGATGGACCTGCGATGTCTTCACCAGTAAAACCGCACTCAGTATGTGTAAGATTTCTGGCACTTCTATAGCTTGCATAGCATGCTTTGTGCCATTTCACGTTACCAACAGTCAGCAAGTTCTGATTTACTTCAGGCTCGATTTGCTGTGAGACTTCATCATGTCTCAAATGTGAAGCCTCAATGAACTTCGAAATGGAATATTGAGATGCCGTTTGCAGGTTCTGTCCCTTTATGTCTCTGACATTTTATACATTTGTTGAGGTTACTTGATATTCTGCTTTTCTTTTGTCCAAGTTTTATACCCAGACTCAAGCTTGTACTGCTGTCCATTTGGAATCCGTAATCTGTACCTGTGCACTACAGTCTACTATGAAGCAAAGCACCACTGGTTAGACTACATCTATTGAGTCGTTAGTCTATCGAAGCACTCTGAAGCAATGTCGAATGCTGCATCAGGGGGAGACTACGTATTGCTCTTCATGCATCTACATGGGTTAGCTGTTCTTCAGGACAGTCATACCTTAAAAAAAAAACAAAGAAAATATTACATGCTTGTGGTTTAACAAAATTACCATTATTTCTACCCCAAAATATATCCACATGTCCATGTATAATTAGCACAAATATGCAATAATTTATAGAAAACGCATCACGTAATTTTCAAATATAAAATATTATAAACAAATACACTTACAAATGGAGGAGGAATGTTTTTTTTTTTTTAAGTGAAAAACCGAACATTTTCTATTTATCTCCGTTGAGGCACTGAGTTTGCACTTGGTGACCTTTTTGTGATCTTCGCTGAAGGTCAAAGGTCATTATGCTTCGATACATTAAAAAGATGAATGTCCAAGAAATGTTTTGAGGGATTTTTTGTATTTTGTATTTCTACTGTTAAAACATTTGTATTTGTACTGTTAAAACTCATAAAGTTACAATAGAAAGACGTACCCCTACCCCCATTCTTATTTCTTCAGTTAAGCCATTGACGCATATTAACACATTTTTTTTGTCGAGTTGTAGCTACCTTGTGCCCACCTACCTTTCTGTACTGCCACCCAGGTGATAAACTGTGGTGATAGGCCTTTCATATAAAACAGTCAAACCTTTGCCGGGAAGAAAGTAAACGGAAGTGATTTCTAGGCCCCTTTTGGAGATTGGCTCCCACACTATGAAGGTGTAAAAGGTTATGTTTTCACCCCTGTCTGTTTGTGTGAATGATGTCTCAAAGTTATGGACGGATTTGGATGATACGTGGTGGATAGGGTGGGTGTGTAACAAGGTGACAAGGATGAATTGATTAGATTTTGGTGAAGATCTGGTAACGGATCTGGATACTATAATTTTTTAAGTGATTCTTCACCATTGGGAGATAAGGCCAAAGACAAAATATATAATGATGCATGTATATCAAAAATTTATTGGGCCTGATATATTCCACGGGATCAGGCATTGTGTGGTGGAGGTATGCGCTGTAGCGAGTATCCTTTTAATTTGCCTATGTGTTTATTAAGAGTTGAGATTATATAGCAGATTTATAAATCTGAGTCACTGCTTGTTTAGAATACGCAAATGATGATTTGACAGTTTGACGGCATGGTGCCGAGGTAGAGCACACTTTTTTTTTCCCCTACAGTGTCAAGGCTCATGGAAGAGCTAAAACACAGAAAGCATCAGGTCGTAACATCAGGTCGGAAAGAAGAGCAGAAAGAGAAGGGAGAAATGCCAACAGTTTGGCTGAGTGAGAACATAAACGGAGACAGACAACAAGAGAAGTACAGGTAAGGTTGCGGAGTAGGGGAGAGTTCAGGGGGTGATAAGATGAATACAGAAGAAAAATTTGGGGGTGGTTTCATGTGTATAGAAAAGATCATTGTTTTTGATGGGGGATGATCTGAGATGTGAAGGATAGAGACACTTCTTTTTTTTTGGAAACATTGTCGAGGCTCGTATGAGAGCTAACGCACAGCAAGGGTGGCATGAGACAAGAGGGGTGGAAGAGGGAAGGACAAAATTGGGGAACAGAGACATCAGGAGATCTGTGGAAGGGAGAGTGATGGGGTGGGGAACATGGGGTATAAAAGATGGACATTCCAGGGACTTTCAGGAAGGAAAGCAGGGAATTTGAAGGAGGTGGGTTTGGGGTGGATTAACGGGGGTAGAAAAGATCGAGGTTTCGGATGGGGGAAGACAAGAGGTGGTGATGAACAGCTGTTTTGAAGGCCTGGAGGGAAGAATGGGATTGAAGAGAATGTGGGAGTTTATTCCAAAGGTGGGAAAAAAGAAGAATGAAAGAGTGAAGGTGATTTTGGTAGTTTTACCAGAAGGGGGGTGTTGGCGGACCTTGAGCGCTCTGCGGAAATATGGTGGGGACATATTGCAGACAGAGCAGCGGCGGGGGGGGGGGGTGGCGAGACCGGAGAGGAGATGGTAGAAAACAGAGCGACCATCGACTTGCGACCTGAGAGAGTGAGAGACCCAAAGACTCGGCTTCATCGTGGGAAGTACGAATGAACCTAAATGTCTTAATTTCCACAGCAACAAGTCAAGCTAGGTAGGAGGCGGGAGCACCAACCCAGAGGGGAGAACAGTACTCTATCAGGCTGTGGACGAAAGCTTTGTATGTGGTCAGGAGCTCAGGTGGGCCAAGGAAGGACTTTACACGACAGAGGACTCCCAGTTGGTGACTGGCTTTGGAGGCCAGGTTGGAAATGTGGCTTTCCCAGGAAAGATCATGGCAGATAGTGGGACCCAGAAGCTTGAAAGAAAGGACTTCTTCCAGAGGATTATTGAGAAAGTACATGGGGGGGGGGTTCCAAACGGTCCTTTCGGAGAGACATAGTGGGAGTGTGAGATTTATCCTGATTGAAAGACATGTTCCACGTGTTGGACCAGTTTGTGATTTTATCCAGATCTGCAGAGAGCGAAGAAGCTGCGAATGCTGGTCTGAGGGATGACATATGGTATGACAGACGGTGGAGTTATCAGCAAAGAGATAAAGAGGATTTTCCAGAGTCGGAGACATCATTGATGAAAACCAGAAAAGGAACAGGGCCCAGAACGCCACCTTGAGGAATTCCAGCCTGGACAGGAAGAGGGGATGAGATAACTCCGTTAAGGGCCACACGTTGGCTGTGACAGGAGAGGAAGTCCACGAGCCATGAGTGGGGTTGGCCTTGGATACTGTAGGAAGAGAGTTTGGTGAGCAGGGCAGGGTGCCCAACCGTGTCAAAAGCACACGATTTGTCTCGGGATAGGGCTCTGATTTCATGTCTGGCATTGAGTACCTCCATCCATTGTTGGGAGAGAAGAGGCAGCATATAAACTAAAGAATTACCTTTGAACTGAAGAATAAAACAGTTTAAGTTCTCCACTGTGTAAAACTTAGAAGCACTGCCATTTGAGGGAGGCAATATGGAAAATATATTTTTATATAGAACCACCTAGATCTTGATGTCACTGACAATCTCACGACTGACGTGATGAGGATGAGCAATGATTATTGGATAGAAACGCTGAAGGGAAGTGAGCAGATAAAGAATACATAATGATCAATATTGTATCAACAGAAAGAAAACCTTTTATTTAAAACATTTGGTGCTGATGTTCCAAATTTAAATATAATGAAATACTGTTCTTTGTTTCCATGTGCCATTTGACAAACAGAATGTCCTGTAAGGTTAAAATGATGGGCGACTGGTTTACCAGTGCCATTTTTGTTGGTTCTGACATCTTTGAGATGTTCGTGGAAATGGTCTCCAAGCCGTCGTCCAGTTTCCATGCTCGTCGTCCAAACATAATCTGTTGCATTCCATGCTCAATGAGCTTCATGAATGCATTTTTTTCTTTTCTTTTTTTGCAAACAACATTAAATGAGTGCCTTCAATTGCACTTTTATCCCTGTTTTAATTAATTTTCTTGTTTGTTTTTGCAAGTAATACGATATAAATGTAAAGTCTTCAACAAGGTGTAACTTAGGTTCTTGGCATTTTATTTTCTTTGCAACTTGATCAATTTCATAAAACTGTATGTTGACTTATTCAAAAAGGAAACAAATTGTCCAATGATGCTTGCACGGTGACTTATAGAAATGATGCATGTTGATTATGATATTGCAGTTCACAAGCTCACTCAACATATTATTTGCTGCAGAAATCTTTGAGCTCTGCATCATCTGAGGCCTCTGAGCAGGGCCCCTCAGCCAGTGACTGCAGCTCCCCCTCTTCTGTGGGCTCAGGATCAACCTCTGCTCTCGTTTGGGGTAAACTTGATATGGTGAGCCACTTGGTGACTCTTCAGTGTAATTGTTTTATGTCTTGTCTCGGGGCGTTCAAAAAGTTATCAAACAATATGCAATGCTCACAACTGTTCAGGACAGTTTTTTATTTCTCAATGTAGAATTCATACGAAAAAAAAAGAAGAAAAAATATATAAATAACCCCCATGCTCTTCCAGCCAAAGAAAACTGCATAAAGTAACACAAGGTAAGCCCTTTGTTGTTTCAAACCCTACCTGGGTCCTCTACAGCTGCAAACATTAACAAGTAGCACATACATGAGAATTGATGCAATTGATCACAGAATGCAGTATCTCATGCAGTTCAGGGGAAATATTCTTTGCAACCAAGTTTTCTCTGTGGATAACACAATGCACAGCCAACATGTTTGGATTGTCATCCTTCATTAGTTTTAAACATCCCGTCTTTTTACCCATCATGGCAGGTGCACCATCTGCCGCACATGATACAATGTTTGTTCTTGGGATTTCATTTTCATCCAAATAATTGTTGAGTTTGCTGTAGATGTCAACTGTACAAGTGGTTGTTTGTCATGATTCACAAAGCATCATCTCTTCTTGAAACTCTTCCAGGTCAACATATCTCACATATGCCAATAACAGTGATTCACTTTTCCGTATGGTAGATTTATCGATTTGTAATGAGAACTTTCGTGATTTCAACTTCTCAATAAGTTGTTGTTCAACATCTTGCCCCATCTCATGTATTCTGTTGCTGACTGTGCTATTACTCAGTGGCATTGCTTGGACATCTTTGTCATCTTTGGCATTGCTTGGACATCCTTTTGCAGAACTGTTTTCAGAAAAAAAACAGATATTGCGGGTTTAACAAGTTGTTCCCCAATCGTATGATTCTTCCCATTTTTTGCTATCAGCAGAGAAATTTCATAACTTGCTTCAAGGGTACGGGCTGTGGGCTGTAGGCTGTATTCAGGGCTGTAGTTTGAGCAGAAAATAATGAAGTGATTTTTGATCTATTCTCAAACTTGTCTTTCAGAGATTTAAAATATTCCAATTTTGAATTGACATGGTCGGGATGTTTAACCCTTAAATGAGCCTCAAGACGACCGGCTTTCATTGATTCATTCGATAAAGTCTGTTGACAAAGTAAGCAGAAGGGTGCACGGTCGTCATGTACAGCAGGTATAAATCCAAACTTCAAGAACTCCGCTGAGTATTGACGAACTTTTTGATGCTTGGTCTGCTCATTTTGATTTAAACAGAGTAAGTAAATCTGTGGAAAAATAAGAAAATTGTTTTGAATGCCACAAAAGTTTGATAAAACAGTGGTTTTATTAGAAACTAATCGCAAATAAAAAAAAAAGAGATGCAAAAAAAAACTCCAGCTGGATATCCTTTTGTGGTTTCCACATTCAGTAGCCCCATTAGCCTGACCGAGTTTTAGATGAGCTATCAGTGGACCCTTTGGGTCCAAACCAAAATCGAATCAAATTGAATTTGACCGAGTTAGAAAAAAATGAAAATTTGAATCATGCTTACCTTGTTAATTATAATTTCAAGTGTGTTTAATCATCACCAATATTGAAGCAAAAACGGGAAGAAGAGGTAGGCATGTTGAGTGCCAAAGGTACAGGTTTTTCCAGCCTATCTCGCCAATTTTTCAGTCAAACTCTCCTACGCATGAATCATCGCTCGCGTCATCGCTGTGAGCGCGCAGCAGCGCAAGGAATTCTCCTTGCCAGAAAGCGAGTCATAGTGACGTAACAGCGTTGAATAGATCAAGGGCACGCCTTACCGGCGGATTGGCTAACAAGGGTGCGGTAAAGCAGTTTTTAGTTATGACGCTATGAGGCATCAGTCGCAGCTTCAAACTTTTGAAAATTTGAAAATGCGAAGCTATGAAAGCGATCATATATTAATTCATTAATTCTGAATCCTCATGCCCCACCAAAATATTGCCACGCCCCACCTTGAGAAACACTGGCCTCGACAGAAACATGTACTACGTGAAATGCCAATAGCAATTCACATATAAATATCAAAACCCAATGACGTTTCTCATCTGTAATGGGAGGGAATAACCAATCGGCTCTCACCGAATCATTTACCACAGGTGGCTAGGATTTCCATAATTAACCCCTATGCTCTTCCAGCCAAAGAAAGCTGCACAAAGCAACCAAGAAAAGCTACACAAGGAAAGTCCTTTGCTATTTCAAGCTCGATCTGGGTTCCTCTACAGCTGCAGACATTCACAAGTTGCACATACGTGGGAATCCCAATGCTCCACACACCACTCAGCTGCTGGAACGGTTTCACCACTTGTTGGAGAGGAATCAGCAACAACCGGGACTCGAGACAGAAATGTGACAGCCTGGAGTCTGGACAGA
>NC_140971.1:91693535-91708535 GCF_056783735.1 Eptatretus burgeri
GCAAGAGTGAAGGGGAAAGTATATAAGACGGTAGTGAGACCAGCTATGTTGTATGGTTTGGAGGCGGTGGCACTAACAAAAAGACAGGAAGCGGAGCTGGAGGTGGCAGAGTTAAAGATGCTGCGATTCTCGTTTGGAGTGACGAGGATGGATAGGATAAGAAATGAGTATATTAGAGGGACAGCGCAGGTAGGACAGTTTGGAGACAAAGTGAGAGAGGCGAGATTGAGATGGTTTGGCCATGTGCACAGGAGGGAAACGGAGTATATCGGGAGAAGGATGTTGAAGATGGAGCCGCCAGGCAGGAGGAGAAGAGGAAGGCCAAAGAAGAGGTTCATGGATGCGGTGAGGGCGGACATGCGGGTGGTTGGAGTGTCAATGGAAGATGTGGAGGATAGAGCGAAATGGAGACGGTTGGTCCGCTGTGGCGACCCTTAACGGGAGCAGCCGAAAGAGGAAGAAGAAGATATGTATATGTATGTATATGTGTATATATATATATATATATATATATATATATATATATATATATATATATATATATATATATATATATATATATATATATGTATATATTGGGTGGTCGCAAGACTACCGTTATTCTCAGGTTTTCTGTCTGTCTGCATGTATGTAATGGACAGCTCTGGAGGCCAGAGGAGTCAACCGATTTTGATGAAACTTGAACGGTAGGTTCATACCAAGATCTAGTTGTATGCTTTTGAGCACCGTTGCTTTTGAGCACCGTTGCTATGGACACCACCGTTGCCTAGCAACAGGACTTTGAAATTTTTGAAAAATCCGAAAAAAAATCTTTTTTCAAAAATCGGCTTCCGTGCTTTTATGCGCTCTATAATCAACCTCTTTGTCAAAAAATTTCAGCCCGATCCATCAAAAACTGTATGACTAGTATGCAATTATATAGCGACCACCCATGTCACCTACCGGCTTGTATGTATATATACATACAAGACCGCGATTCATAAATGTGTGTGCCGTCTCTCGAAGGATGTTAAAATCCCTCCCACCCGTCTTCCTCTCTCTCTCACCCCTCTTACTTTCTCTCCCACCCCTCTTACTCTCTCACCCCTCTTTCTCTCTCTCTCTCTCTCTCCCAGGCCTCTTACTCTCTCCCACCCTTCTTCCTCTCTCTCTCGCCCACCCCTCTTACTCTCTCTTCCACCCCTCTTACTCTCTCCTCCACTCATCTCCCTCTCTCTCTACGACCCCTCTTCCTCTCTTTCCGACCCCTCTCTCTCACCCTCCATCTCTCTCTATCCCACTGACCTCTCCCCTCTCTTATTATTCCTGTCAATGAAGCGGCAGGTTGTATTTGCGAGTGATGAATAACTGTAACATTTGTTTTTTTTAATTTGTGCAAAGATTCCCCAGTATTGAAAGTAGCCATTTGATGGAATATTGCTTATATATTGACGAATGCATTGTTTCTTTTTACACGTTGAAAACTTTTCAATTGCATTTGTAAATGGTTTTTCATTTTGTGTCACTTCATTTGCAGGTAGAAGGGTTGAGTCCACGAGAGCTAACAGCATTAACACAGGGACTCCAACTCGATGGCCAAGGGAGTAGCCGGGACTCGCTTCAGGGTTCAAGTGGCTGCAGCACTCAGACCTCAACACCAACCTGCTCCGAGGACACCATCTCTTCTCAGGGTTTGGCCACACATGACAGTTGGGACACAAGTATGCTATTTTGACAGGTTCTGGTCAGGCAATCACTCTTCACTTCCTCCCTTCACCTTTGCATACCCTCAGCCTCAGATTCAGATTACATCTCTGTGAACGGGGAGGCTGAGGGTGAACCAGCACCTGACCTGGACCGTTGGAGTACAGTTCCCAGAGGCAGTGAACTTGTACAGGCTTACCGGCGGCTTCTCCAGGGCAAGAGGCCAGTATCAGCTGTTGGCTGGCCACTTGGGCCTCCTGCTGGCATGGTCACGGGACATACACCACCACCATCTTGCCCCTCAGGTGTTGCCACGATCCGTCGAATACCGTCTACAAAAACGGGTCGTCGACCTCTCTCTGCAGCTGTTCCTATTCCTGTCCGACCACCCGCTGTGCCACGATCAGGCCCATATTTTGACGCCAGCAGGTACATGATCCAGAGTCCTTTTTCCAAAAGATGTATCTAAAATGCTAATGAGTTGTCATTTCGTGTGAGAAGTTGATACATTTTTTTTGATAGGATTTTCTTAACATTAACACGTGAACCATTTCCACTTGAACATATCCTTGGTTTAGAAAAGATATTTAAATTACCCCAGTCTGTGTCACACCAACTCTCTCTCTGTCTTTCTCTTTTAAACTCTCTCCCACCATTCTGAGAGGTTCTTGGATGCAGGGGTTAAAAACTCAATGATGGATGGTGCCCAGCTGATGATCCTGAATTAGGCATTCAATACTTTAAAGAAATTCTTCAAAAAACACACACACACACACACACACACGTAATGAATGCATGGAATAAACTCAACACATTAACCTCAAGCAACACAATATAGTCATCACTGTCATCCCATTCTGCCAGCAGGTCAGCAGATGAGATAGGACGATCCATAGTGGAGGAGGGTACGGTCACTGCAGCTTGTCCAGCTCCCTGCCTTGTGTCTCCAGAGGAACAACTTCAGATCGCCGCCAATCGGCGCAGCATGGTTGAAAAGCTAGGTTCTGTCATGGTGTCTGCACGTGCACATGCTGTGGCTACCAGCCACTCTCCTACTGGAGAGATGATCATTCGGGACCCACAAGAAGCCCGAAGATTGACGGCTGCTCCAAACGCGGGTCTATTACATCCCGCACAGGCTCAAGATATGCTGACTGCAATCCGTCGTGGAGTTCGCCTGCGCAAAACGTTTACAAACGACCGCTCGGCTCCACGCATTTGAGATCTGGATGTGCCCACATTGAAAGTTTGCCGATGGTTAGCCCTTCATACTTCTACGATTAGGCTCGACCCCTTAGTTTAAGTGCTCATACTTAAGTTGCTGTACAGATCTAATCTAACTTTGCTCATTTTTCATAATAGAACCAACACACACACACACACACACACACACACACACACACACACACACACACACACACACACACACACACACACACACACACACGAAGCATACGGTAGTATGGAGAGAAGGGAAAGAAGTTTGGGGGAAGCTCGGAGTAAGGTGGGTGTACCTATCATGTGAGGGTAGAGATAAAGATTCCATCGTTTGTCATATGCAATAAATAGGGTTCACCTTTGCACGTTCTTGACGCTTCATTATCTCCATAATCAACCTACTTGTACACCTCTCGCTCACTTACCTTTGCGTGCTTCGTACTCCGTCTTCTTGATTGCTGGTCCATCTTTTATCTCACAATATTTTCCTAATATCTCCCTGACCACATTTTCTGCACCATTTCACATTATATACACCATTTTGTTGGCTTTTTCGCTGCAGTCTTAATAAGTTGTTTATCACAGCATGTTGCTGTTGTTACACATTTCTTCATTTTGATATTTTTGATATATGATAGTTGTTGGGTTTGTATTTGTATTCTGCATTATAGACAGTCATATAGTTGAGAGCTGCTAACTACAGCAAACCCACCTGATGCTGTTAACCAACGTAAAAGCCAACCATCCTGCTTCTTATCAAACCTTGCAACAAAAAGCTTCCTCCTGCCATGCCATGTGAGTTTATTGTTAATCCCATTTATCTGCACACTTGACCCAGGCTGCTTCCCACACCAAAGCGATTGGCCGAGTGTCTAAACATTGACGTTTGGTCGCCCACACCTTGGCCTTGTCACATGCTGGTGTGTTCTCGTTGCAACCACGTATTCTGTCCTGCGTTCCCAGGTGGAAACCTGATGGTGGTCGATTTTACTTCCCTTCATATGAAAAGAGGGTACAGTGTTTAAAACTCTGCCTTTTTTTGTTTTGTTTTTTCCTTTTGTCCCAAACATGTTTGTGTTAGAAACGCTTCAACGCAATACCCGTTATTTTTTCATTTCCCATAAATTTCATGTTTCATGAGACTGAACCACAGCATTATAGCAAGCCGTTTGATCACACAAACGACTAGAACGGCACTCGGTAGAGGGTATACCTCCGCAAGGTTGAACAGTTTACATTTTGGATCCCACTGGTTGGCCGGATATGCATCCAGACTTCAACCAAAATATAATCGCCTTGTTCTTGTCACCACCAAATTTCATCCGAATCCATCCACAACCTTTTTGAGATATCGTGCTCGCAGACAGAAAGCTATACAGGGGTGAAAACTTAGCCTCTGTCCACATTCTGTGGCAGAGGTAACTATTACTCTGTCTCGAGATGAACCATTATCTAGCAAGGCTCGTTTTGGTGCAGATAAACATCATAACGAAAGTTTCCATCTGGAAATGAATGGATTTACATCCTTCGGTTGAAATTTTCCTTGGGTGAAAAGGTGCGTGGTCAAGTTGGAGAGTAAACTGTTTTCGGTTCGCACAATCTGAGCAAGTCGTCCTGGAGGAAATGCAAACTGGCTCTGACAACACAAGCTATAATTTGCTGCTGAGATGTAGTTGTAAATGCAGCAGTGCTAATTGGTTGTGGTGAGATCTCCACAGAGCATGAAGACCACGGTGAACATCGATATGGATTCCGCAATCGACAGCGAGCTTGAACACCGGTAATGGAGAGAGCTGTGTTTCTGCCTTCATGGCTCCGTTGGCACGACAAGAGGGTGAGCATAAAACCCGTGGGGAAAATAGCCGACTTAAAGGCAAACGAGTCCGTGAACGCAAGGGTGGTTAAAACGCAACAACCTTAACTGGCAAGGATAGAAATATGCAAAGGTGGGACTAGAAAGAAGTTGGAAAACATGTCAATACAAAGAAAAGCCGGCAACGATAAATGAATATCTTGCAGTCCCAGTGTCCAATGATCATTTGTGTTAATTTGCTCAGAAGGGAGAGTTCAAGCCTCAACGACATGTCCACAAAGCATGACCAGCAAACAAATGGCTGTGATTGGGAAGAGACGTGATTCTCCGGAAAGAAGCAGCAACCAATTTTTGTTTCTCAACCAAATGCAAACGTCAAATCTCGTGGACTTGCCTTGGTGTAAGACTAGTAAAGTTGGTTGCCATTGCTTTTGGTGAAGCAGAGCATGACCATTTGTTCATTTAAGGGCCATCCACATATTGTATTTTACAGGGCGTTGAGGGGAGCAATTTGGGGTAAAGGAGATAATGGGGAGGGGTGAGGTGGATGGGAACGCCCTTTCATTTATAAACTTTTTAATTGGAACTTTTATACACCCTTGTGTATCATACACCAATCTTACTTAAATCTTTAGCTAGTTTAGCCATTGGCCATCGTATCCACAGTTTTTGTTTTACATTGGGTCAATGTTTTTGCGAGGATTGACCTTTTAACCTTCATCTCTTTAACGAGCTTTCAGGACGTCTTTACAAAGTAGTGTTTGCAACAGCCCATGCAACTCCAAACAGTGGTGTTGAGGCTACATAGGTAAGGCTTTGTCGTTTGTACGAGGTGGAAGCGAAAGTGCCAAAGGGATAGAAAAGTGAATAAAAACTTGTAAAATACATTGATGTCAAATTATAATTATATAAACTTATTCATCGGTAAATTTATCACCTGGTGTGGCTTTACCTACCACTGAATGATAAGTGGTGCAGTGTCTTGAGAGACGGAGTCGTGGGGCATTTTGGTTTTTGTATCATCAGGGTAAAGGTTGTGATGTACTCCAGTGGTTTAAACCAGGGTAAAGGTTGTGATGTACTCCAGTGGTTTAAACCAGGGTAAAGGTTGTGATGTACTCCAGTGGTTTAAACCAGGGTAAAGGTTGTGATGTACTCCAGTGGTTTAAACCAGGGTATAGGTTGTGGTGAACTCGTGGTTTTAACCAGGGTAAAGGTTGTGATGTACTCCCGTAGTTTAAACCAGGGTAAAGGTTGTGATGTACTCCAGTGGCTTAAACCATGGTAAAGGTTGTGATGCACTCCAGTGGTTTAAACCAGGGTAAAGGTTGTGGTGTACTCCAGTGGTTTAAACCAGGGTAAAGGTTGTGATTTACTCCAGTGGTTCAAACCAGGGTGAAGGTTGTGGTGTACTCCAGTGGTTTAAACAAAGGTGAAGGTTGTGGTGTAATCCAGTGGTTTAAACCAGGGTGAAAGTTGTGGTGAACTCCAGTGGTTTAAACCAGGGTAAAGGTGGTGATGTACTCCAGTGGTTTAAACCAGGGTAAAGGTTGTGGTGTACTCCATTGGTTTAAACCAGGGTGAAGGTTGTGGTGTACTCCAGTGGTTTAAACCATGGTAAAGGTTGTGATGCACTCCAGTGGTTTAAACCAGGGTAAAGGTTGTGGTGTACTCCAGTGGTTTAAACCAGGGTAAAGGTTGTGGTGTACTCCAGTGGTTTAAACCAGGGTAAAGGTTGTGGTGTACTCCAGTGGTTTAAACCAGGGTAAAAGGTTGTGGTGTAGTCCAGTGGTTTAAACCAGGGTAAAAGGTTGTCGTGTACTCCAGTGGTTTAAACCAGGGTGAAGGTTGTCGTGTACTCCAGTGGTTTAAACCAGGGTGAAGGCGGTGATGTACTCCAGTGGTTTAAACCAGGGTGAAGGTTGTCGTGTACTCCAGTGGTTTAAACCAGGGTAAAAGGTTGTCGTGTACTCCAGTGGTTTAAACCAGGGTGAAGGTTGTGGTGTAATCCAGTGGTTTAAACCAGGGTGAAAGTTGTGGTGAACTCCAGTGGTTTAAACCAGGGTAAAGGTGGTGATGTACTCCAGTGGTTTAAACCAGGGTGAAGGCGGTGAGGCACTAATTGAAACCAGGAAACATTTTTCAGTGTTCGTCCATCACGTTTAGATTTATCAGCGTGCAGTATTTGTGTGAATTTGTGTTCGTGTCGGGACTAACACAAAGGAATGTAATGAAATCTCATTTCTAAGCTACTTTTGTATTGTCGTAGGTCCAGTGGTGGCGAGAACTCATCCCTCCTTCCCTCTCTCCCCGAGCCCATGGAAGGCCAAGCCACACACCAATGGAAGGGCTTTAAGAAATCCCTGACCCGAGGTAGAAACCACACGCCGCCATGAGGCCGTTAAGTGGCCCAGGTTACCGAGTGAATCAAATGGCCAATTGATTAGTCACTCAGGAAACTAGTCGTGCCACATTGCTGATTTGGTTAAATAAAGATTTATTTTGTAATAATCAGCAGAGCGGGAATTGCGTGAATTCAAGCTACTCTTACCTCGTGAACGCACAGCAAACTCCACATGACATTAAACAGGATCTGTCACGTTTTCAGTCCAACAATAGGGATTCTGAGGCAGGTTCTGCAACCATTGTGGTAGCTGGAGTCAATGTTGTGTGTAAAATTGAACGACTTTTTTCTTGGAAAGCTTTACAGTTTGAAGTGTGGCAGATAGTGTCATAGGAAGGATCGATGGGTGAGGAACGGAGACAAATGAATAAACAACAAGATGGGATCAGCTTTCGACATTGTTAAATGTTAAACAAGATGGGATCTAACAGCGTCAGGTGACCACATCCATTTGACTCAATAGACAGGACCAAGGAGAGAAAAATTAAACATCCCCCCCCACCCCCCTCCTCCCTCCAAGAAACAACTTTGGATTCCAACAGCACAGGCTGTTGATAGATATCATTGATACATTGCCAGCTCCACATTCATTCCATTCAGCTTGCAATGCACTGCACGCTGACTCGTCACTTCGGCCAATGGAGCCTTCGATACTCCGCGCTAATTGGTTTAATCAAACTTCTTGTTTTCCGTTTATACCAATTGTTTGGACCAGTTTTTTTTTTTTTAATATGTATATACATTCTCTGCTCGTTTTGGTTTTTTTTTCACGGCCACACCTTTGCAAGCTTTTTCCTTTGGCTTTATGGCTGGAGGTGATGACGACTGTTGCTACTGCTGCCCTTGAAGTTCCCTTCCAAGCACGATCTATGACATACACCTCCACTGTTGTGAGTATAACTAACTGTGTCACCGTGACTTTTAGTTCAGTAAACTTTATTTACCTTCTTGATAGATTATTGTCACTGGAGAGTTGAGCTCTCTGCTTTCATTTGTGTATCTTTCCTACTGTGGTTTATCTTGTAGAGTTCTGCTTGAAGCTATATGAAAGTTTAAAAAGTTATATTAAACTCCTGTATGACATAAATGAGAATGTCGATTTTTTTTTTCCTTAATTCATTTTAATCTTTATTCCTTTTAAGGATTCACAGAAGAAACGGTTACTCTGTTCAAAGAAATCACGAATGATGTTGGCCCAGCCTGAAGGTACACCCAAAGGGAGTTTTTTTTTTTTTTACTACGGTGTGTTGAAAAGTAATGCCTCCTATTCTTTTTATCCAAAGCAGGTGAAGTTTATTGTAGAAGTTTGTTCCACGGGCAGGAAAAAAAAACATAGGAACAAGTGAGTGGAAGTAAGCAGTGATCCTTGATTTAAAAGTAGTTTCACGAGAAGGGGGTTGATGATGGACCAAGTGAGCCCTGCAGAAATTTGGAGGGAGCCAAAGCATGGAAAAAAGCAGAGGATGTAAGACCAGAAAGGAGGTGGTATAAGACAGAGACCACCGACCTGTCTGAAGGTAAAATGATCGGTGAATAGACTCGGCTTCATCGTGGGAGATTCCATTAATCTTGATGGCCTTGGTTTCCATGGCGTCAAGCTGAGCAAGATGTGAGGCAGGGGAGCCAGCTCAGAGGGGAGAGCAGTACTCCATCAAGCTGTGGATGAAGACCTTGTAGGTGGACAGGAGTTCAGGTGTGCCAAAGAAGGACTTTCTTCGACGGAGGATGCCCATATGGTGGCTAGTGTTGGAGACCAACTTTGAAATGTGGTTGTCCAAGAAAGATCATGGCTGATAGTGAGACCCAGGAGTTTGAATGACTGAACTTCCTCAAGAGGATTATTAAGAAAGTAGACAGGTTAGTTTGCCATAAGGTCCTTTTGGAAAGATATAGTGAGAGTGTGAGATTTGTCAGGTTTGAAAGACATCTTCCAAGTGTTTGACCATCTTGTGATTTTGTCAAGGCGTGAGGAGAGGGAAGAGGCTGCAGCCTTCCTGACTGAAGGATGAGAGATGTCACGGCAGAGGGGGTAGAGTCATCGGCAAGTCGATAAAGAGGATTTTCCAGAGTCAGAGAGACCATTGATGAAGATCAGGAATAGGACTGGGCCCAGATCACTGCCTTGGGGCACTCCAGCCCTGACGGGAAGAAGAAATGAAAGTATTCCATCGAGTGCCACACATTGGCTGCAAGAGTAGAGAAAGTCAGTAAGCCATGTGTGGAGTTGGCCTTGGATGCCATAGGCAGGTAGTTTGGAGAGCAAGGCAGGATGCCAGACTTTATCAAAAGCACGAGATGTGTCATGAGAGACGGCCCTGAATTCAGGTGTGACACTGAGGGCCGCCACTCATTGTTGAGCGAGTAGAAGCAGCATGCCCAAGGTTGAGTTGTTGTGGGCCAGGTTTGGTGGTGATAAACGACCACTAGGTGGAGTAGTAGAGCCGTCTCCCACCGAACACCCGGAATTAAGAGGTCGTCACCCAGGATAACTCCGGAGTCGATGGGCCACTTAAAGGACCATGATCGCCAATTCTCTGACGGCGTGGGGTAGGGTCAATAGCCAAATTTCAATATACCTAAGTACCCACGTCGTCAAATTACCGGGGAAATCACACCCTCGGCCGACTGTCCGAACCGAGTCGCAGGTACCGACTCAGATCTGGCGTAACGGAGCGGAGTTACCAGAGCCACGCCGGTCCCAATGACAAATTACGGCACCAACGGCCTCACTAATTCTCAATACGCACCGTGCTGGGTCAATGGGAGAAAGCACAGAAAACGAGCTGGAACATTTAACATGGGGGGGGGGGTATTTTTTTTTATAAACAATAATCGGGGAGGGGAGCACACAAAGAGCAGAGTTATCCGAATGAAAGAAATTCAGGCAATGTACAGTGAGCGAAAAGCACTTAACAGTTCAACTTAAAGACAGGGCCCACGGACACACACACACACACACACACACACACACACACACACACACCCACACACACACACACACACACACACACACACACACACGCACACACACACACACACACACACACACACACACACACACACACACAGAAATGGACCTTAATGGTCTATTTTCGGCTCGAGAGGGAAGGCGAGCTGAGGGCAGCAGCCTATTCGTGCACCTGTCCACCTCGTGCGGTCTGGGCGAGCTTGTCTGGTGGCGGGACTCGAACCTGCCAACGCAGCACCAGGGACCAGGAACGACGCAACGGACGCCAGCCAGCACGGGAACGGACCACACGAGACGAGCACCCGCGGGTAGACGAGAACGCCAGCAGGCAAGACGAGGCTTCTTCTCTTTCTCCTTTTTTCACGGCTCGCCACCTCTTATTCTTCCTCTCCCCCGCGGGTTGAGGGAACCTCTCTGAGGGACTCGCCTCCGGATTGGACGAGGGGCGAACATCCCATCTGGCTGGGCCGCCCCTGAGGTGGTCAGCCTCCTGATTGGACGAGGCGTCTCGGGGGAGGGGGGGTGTCGAGGCGTCTCGGAGCCCCCCCCCCCAAGAGGCTCCGCAGTAGCTTTTGAAACGCTGGCCTCCCATTGGTTGGGGTGCGCGTGCGATTGCTTACCCTTCGCTCATTGGCTAGAGGAAACGTTCCATGCCCTTCCTCGGAGCGGAGCCTCAATCTGAGGTGATGGAAGCTCCGCCCACGCCTTCAGCCAAAAACAAGTGGGGCAATGGCGACCGGATTGAGTGAGAGACGGTGCCGTTGTTGTTGTAGTAGATGTATAAAACCTGACTATAAAAAAACTCACAGCGCACACACGAAATTCCCATTAGACATAGGGGATGGATTCTAACTATAAACACATACTTATCAAAATAACTAAGCTTAGGGACTGCTGTCTGTCTGTGTGCAAATGGCTTCCAGATTCGTAACAGTGACCTATTCTGAAACCAAATTGGTGATCTGACATGAGATTGTTGGAGAAAAGGAACGATTTTATATCAGCTGCAATGATGGATTCCATGACCTTGCTGATGAAAGGAAGTAAGCTAATATGTATGTGGTTAAGAGGATCAGTTTTTGCACCATTTTATGTAGTGCAGAGTTGTTGGTGTATTTCCAAGCAGATGGAAGACGACCTGGGGAATTGACAGGGTGAAAAGGGCAGAGCGAGGATGTGCAAGAGCAGGTTTTTAGGACACGTGATCCAGTAGCAGAAGTCAGAGTCGATCCCACATGATCCTGTCGCAGAGTTGGAGTCGAGGGTTGAAAGAACCTTCTCCACCTTCTTCGGTGCAAAAGACACAGAGTCCAGGAGCAGTTGGGCATGACAGGGAAGGATGGGTACAGAGAGTGAGGGGTTGTGGACACAATATTTGGAAACAAACAAAAAATTGAGGCATTCGACCTTCTCACAAGTGGAGTCGTCCTATGGTGCCATTTGAAGTGAGGGAAGGGACGAAAGAGGAGCAGACACGAGAGACAAGCTTAACAAGTTGCTACCAGGTTTTGGAGGAGGGAAACAAGTTTGAGAGTTCATTCTTGAGGTTGGACAAATGTTTTCTGCCTCTCGTGAGAGTGGACACACTGTTGTTGCGGACTTTTTGGAAAAATTATTTTGCCCAGAATCTGTCCCATCTTTTTTTACCTCACCCCTGTATAACGATCTAATTCAGTAATCCTTACACCTGAATTAAAAAAAGAAATGGATTTATTTGGTAAATAGTGATGAAAACAAAGATAGAGGTGGGAGGGAAAGAGGAAGAAATCACCCACATGGAGTACAAACAGTTAACACCACGCAAATACAGCAGAAACTCGAGGAGGAGCACTCTGTAGAGTGCAAAACCTCCGCCGCCAATACTGCTGGGTCACTTAAGTGAACCTAATATCCTATTCATTATTTGTAGGTCAAAACGGATCAGACTCTACTGAACCACGATTGAATAAACTAAACTAGATCGAAGCCCATGTAGAAATGCCCCCCCCCCCAAAAAAAAAAAAAAAAAGACATTTTTTTGAAAAAAAAGTTGCAAAATTTCTGGGTTTTTTTTCTCTAAATTTTTTTTTGGGGGGGCGGGGGTTGGAAATCACTTAAAACATGTTGTAATGCAAAAAAAATTAAATATTTTTCAAATAAAATCGAAATTTTTTTGAAAAAAGTTACAAAATTTTGTTTTTTCTCTAACAATTTTTTTTTTGGTTGGAAATCACTTAAAACATGTAGAAATGCAAAAACAAAAATTCAAATATTTTTTCAAAATGGCCGCCATAGCGGCCATATTGGACTTTGCACCAAGTCCAAAATCTAATGGCATGATCCTTGGACCATACCTAATCCCCCCACCAAGTTTCGTCGAAATCCGTCCAGGAGTTTTTCCGTAATACTGTTCACAAACAAACAAACAAACAAACAAACAAACAAACAAACAGACAGGGGTGAAAACAGTAACCTTCGTCCATCTTCGATGGTGGAGGTTAACCAGACTCGGCAACCTAATCCTTTGAGCATCCGCTCCGAGTTTGGGAGGATGGTGATTCAATCCTGACCCTGGAGGGGTCATATTGAAGACCACACATGGTGTGTGTTACTTCCTCACATGACACTGAATTTCAAGGAAAGAGCATGGACAACCACCGTGGGTTGGAATCCTGGGAGGTTTTAAGGTATTTCTCCTCAATTGCCCCGTTGACTGCAGAGAGAAAAGTCGTGACGTCACAAAAATGGCATCACCCAGAGTAACCCGGAAGTTTTGCCACTTCCCCAAAGGTCAGCAACTGTATTTGCTTGAAGTCGTATTGTCTCATGTACTTGTCTGCATGTGTGTGCATGATACGTTACAGCTCTTCCATGAGCCCAAGACCCTGAAGAAAAAAAAAAGCAATGAAGATGTTAAGGCCCGGTCACACCTTGACGTTTTAGCCAGCGATGGCAACGTATTAAAATGTATGTAAAACGCTGGCTGACGTTGAACTTTTGATGGTTTTTTTTAAGATTCGGACGTATTCATAACGAGTTGGTCGTATGCATAACATATTAGTAATGGACACAGAACGTTTCGTTGTGTTATAGATAACTTATACCAACGAATGCTGAACCTGTTGTCGGCCTACACAACCGATGCCCAACGATAGTCTAACTTAGGCATAGCGCATTGCACGCATCGCCGACGATGTCGTGACGTAGCCTATTAAAAGGCTGACGCACAACGATTCGAATCATAACTGCCGTAGAAATGGAAGTGTCAACATCGCGGTCACACCTTGGCGATCTTGCCAGCGTATGCCGACCTAGGAAAAATGTGTCTAAAACGTTGGGGCACGTCAAATACGGTATGAGTAAGTTTGGTATACGCGAGAAGAACGCTAAAGCACGCTATTATACGTCGTAGTAAGTAGAGTACGTCAAGAAATTTTAAACATGTTCAAAATTTTACGACGTACTCGGCGTATGACACACGTTCCGCATGCGATGGGGATAAGTTTTACACCCGATATGTGGACGCTTACACACGTCCACAAAGGCTACTTATAAGCTACTCATAAGTCGAAACACGTCGCGGTAATGTCTTTTTTACGCGAAACTTATGTTTGACGTGCTTTGAACCAATTCTTTACGTAGTCCCAACACACATCGACGTATGTAGACGTATTCCAATGACGTCTTCCGGTCGACAAAAAAAAAAAAAAATGAACATGTTTCTAGCTTACAACTGCCATATAAAGACGTGTTCCCAGCGGTTTTGGGAATTGGTATATAAAAATGCTGCTCATAAAAGGGGAACCCAACAGTGTTTTCGAGTCCTTTTTGAGTCGATGTCCATGTCAGCAGTAACAGTATCAGTATCAGTATTAGTATTAGTAGTAGTTTGTTCATGTTGGCAGTAGTAGGTGAGTGTGAGGGGGAGGGTGTGGGTTATGATGGATCCTCCTTGCGTCCGCGTGTCCACGGGTAGGTTCATAGGCTGCCACTCAACGATTTAAATGGCTGCATCTCCACTATTGAAAGTAGACGCTTGCGCTCAACAATTGGATTTTTTTACACTCAACGACTTTTAAACGGTACCACTCAGCTATTTTCATTGTTTACAATGAACGATTTAAATTGCTGTCACTCGCCTTTGTTTTTTGACGCTGGGGTTTGGAAATTTTAATCGTTTCTATTGAACGTGCTAAATCGCTCAAACCCCACTATTGAAAGTAGACGCTTGCGCTCAACAATTCGATTTTTTTACACTCAACGACTTTTAAACGGTACCACTCAACTATTTTCATTGTTTACAATGAACGATTTAAATTGCTGTCACTCGCCTTTGTTTTTTGATGCTGGGGTTTTGAAATTTGAAGCGTTTCTTCTGAACGTGTTAAAACGCTCAAACTCGACTATTTTAAATAGACGCTGCCGATGGACAATTGGAATCATAGCCAAGCTCGACATCGAAGTGTGAACATCCTCGTCATGCCGAAGAAAAGTTTGAAGAATACTGCAAATAAGTGTCCTGGCCGTGGCCGTGGACGCTGACACAAGGACGATCCATTATACCGACGTCTTTCAGCCTATGAGTAACTTAAAAGTAACGTCTATCGACGTGTGGCAACGATCGCGTAACGTGCCAACAACACGTTAATCATAGGTTAGAAATAAATTTCGGGTACGCTAAACATTACCTCGGCGTGTCTCAACTTATGATTAACTTACAAGTAGCATGTGTTGACGTCTGTCAACGATCGCAGACCGTGCATACAACTTGTGGCCAGCGTAGCGGAACGTGCGAGTCATACGCCGGCATACGTCGTGAAATTTCAAGCATGAAAAAATTTGAGGACAACTGAAAAGTACAACGTTTAAAGCCAGCGTACAACGACGTATGGCAGTGTTTTTCAGCGTGCTCTCAATGTTATCAAAACTTACCCA
>NC_140971.1:91713535-91883535 GCF_056783735.1 Eptatretus burgeri
AATATAATAATATTATAATATAGTGTTAATGGAAGATGTGGAGGATAGAGCAAAATGGAGATGGTTGATCTGCTGTGGCGACCCCTAACAGGAGCAGCCGAAAGAAGAAGAAGAAGATATATATGCCGCTGTCTTCAACTTCAAAATTCTTAACTGGTAATGGGTACCTTCGAAACAGGGTGGATGTGTGACAGGCAGCCCATTGGTCAAGACTGATATACATATACACATAAACATAATCGGACCACTCGTGGATGTGAAAGGACAACATTATACTGCATGAGATGTGCATTAAAGCATTTGGGGGTGTATACTTCAGAAGCAGTCTTTCTTGGTTATACATGACCAAAATTCTTGTACCATTATTAATAATGCTGGCTGGCAGGATGGCCTAGACTCCCTAGAGGTAGACAAACTCGCCTCTAAGTTGTCCAGACTGGATTTGAATCTCGGCCAGCTATAAACTGTCATCCCGATGGTTCACAGACAGGGCGATTCAGCAATGTGTGGGCCATCCCTCGGATGAAAGTTAAATATGGTTCTCATTTGCCGCATTAGTCGGGGGACGTTAAAGATCTCAAGAGTGGGCGAGCTATCGCCAGCACCATGGCAAAGTTCCAAATTCCTGCCCTAACTACCAGGAGGCACTACTGCATCATCAGCACAGCCACGCTCCCAGCAATGATGCAAACCAGCAGCCAAAGGCTGCACACGAGATGAATGCATATCAATACCATCGTATGGACAAGGAAAGCCTCCCAATGTTGAAGAAACTACATGGAAAGGAAGGTGAGATGGAAGCAAAAAGTGGTTTCAAGAACCTACAATGTGCCGTATCTATTCAATTTTAGCTGTAAAAAAATAAATAAATAATAATCTACTCCACTTTGAACCCTGGAAATATAAACTCAACCAACAGATTGATCAGTCTTACATCTGAGAATAACAATGAAACAACTGATGGAAAAGTAGCAAGTCATTTTAAATTAGCCAATCAACATACCTCTGTGTGATCCAAGAGTCCTCCAGTTGGGTACGATGTCCAGAGCAGAACATCTGCCAGCCTGCTTGTGCAATCATTGCCCCATTATCAATGCAAAAACTGAAAGCAGGACGGCAGGACATTTCCAGTGAGCATAGTACACATGCTGTGAAAAGCACTCTGCATGCGGCCATAATGTCCTATCCTCTCCCCAATAAAATCTTGCAATGATATGCAGCACAATATACACCAACTCGCAACCAAGAACATTTGCAAAATGACCAATGTGCACCAAGCACTTCACCAAAAGATAAATATGTTTAATCACGTTATTATATAATGTCATGTGCTTGGGGGTTGTGAACACCTACAGGCAGGATGCACTTGTAAAACCACACCCCAAAGAGGTGGTAACCACACTGAGTGGTGGAGGAGGTTGGAGCCTGGATTCTGGGTTTTGTTTCGATAAAACAAGCTAATCAACCAAGTACGAGTAAAACAGGACTCACGTCATGACGTTTGCGATAGAAAACTAAGTTTTAATTTATAATTTACACAAATTACCTTAAACCGAGCTTTAATTTAGCACACAGAAACAATGGTTCACAAAATGCATCAGTTTATAATATCTGATGATGAAACCTGAAAAAGTGTCAACTTCGGTAGAGTGTCCGGAGTCAATAATCTCCACATTGTGAAACGAGGGCAGCGGTCACAGTATACATGTACTTGGAGATGATCCATCTCGCATGGGATAACTGACTTGACCATGTAGTGAGCAGTGCAGGCAGTTTGCAACTAATTGACACTGAACGCAATTGTGAAGTAGAGGACGAAGCAGTACCGGAATAAATTGTAAGATCACTGTGGCACAATGGTGCTGAGCAAAGTTGCTTTGTTTAGTGTGTTTGTGTGTGTGTGTGTGTGTGCAAAGCTTACTGGGTTACACCCACAATGGCAGCCACAGCCAGAGGAATGTTTAAGCTGGCAGCTGCTCTGCTGCACCTCCACCAGAGATGAATGGCCAAACTGAATTGCACAAGCTTTGCACAAACAGCAAGTCAAGCAGCCAAGTTGGTCCTCCCTTTGGCTGGGACTCCAGCAAACACCCATTCTCCGAGGGCCCACAAAGCAACCTCATATCAAACAGAGGATCGCCACAAATGAAAAAGGAAAGCGATCGTTGGAAGGCAATGCGCCAGCGTCTCTCTTGTGCTGTTGGTCATTCAATATATCTCACCATCTTAGCACCACACATTGACCTCTATCTGAATCACTCTCCTACAACCACCTCCATGTCTCTCGTTCAAGCATTTTGACGTCGTAAGTTCCAGGCCCTTTCTCATGCCATCCTCCCTTCACCCACTTCTCTTGATTTTTTTTTCTTCTTCTCATTTTAGACCTCTAACCTGTCACTAAATCCATGCATACTTATTAAAACGATGGTACCAAAATGAGAGGATGATGCTGTACGATTGAAGATTATGGAAGCCTCATAATGTGCACCTTTCATCAGTAGCAAACTGCATCGCACCTCGCTCTTGGCACATCATCTCCATCATCTCCTGGAGCCGCAAGTTACCTGCACACGAATAATATGACCTATATCTGCACAAGTTCTAACGG
The DNA here is from genome assembly GCF_056783735.1 of Eptatretus burgeri. NCBI lineage: Eukaryota > Metazoa > Chordata > Myxini > Myxiniformes > Myxinidae > Eptatretus > Eptatretus burgeri. The sequence goes on from NC_140971.1 coordinate 91,716,144, forward strand.
TTTGGTGCCATGTTGATCTTATAAGTGAAACTGGTGTGAAATGGGACAAAGGATGCACTGGGACATTGTCTTGGCCAATTATATTAAATGCTAATGTGTTGGCATTTATTGAGGTTGTTGTTGTTGCTGTTGTTGTTTCATATGCAGCTTGTGACTGCTGGTTGCATAATTTTTTTTCTGGAAGCATGGTTATACCCGTTACCAGTAAGGGCCCTGTCACACCTTGACGTTTTAGCCAGCGTATGGCAAGGTCTCAAACTGTATGTAAAACGCTGGCGTACGCTGAACTATTGATGTTTTTATTTAAAGTTTTGGGCATATAATAACGTGATGGACGTATGCATAACTTATTAGTAACGTACACAGAACGTTTCAATCACATATAGATAACTTATACCAACGAATGCTGAGCGTGTTGTCGGCGTTCACAACGTATGCCCAATGATAGTCTAACTTATGCATAGCGCGGCAGCGTATCGCCGACAATCACGTGGCGTAGGCTATTAATAGGCTGCGGCTCGACGATTCAAATCATAACCGCACTCGACATCGAAGTGTGAAGCTGCTGTCACACCTTGACGTTTTAGCCAGCGTATGCCGACATATGAAAAATTTGCCGAACCAAGCTGGCACACGTCGAATACGTTATGGGTAAGTTTTGTATACGTTAAGAGCACGCTGGCATATGTCGTAGTTTTCTGGTATACATCGTCATACGTCGAGAAATTTTCAGCACGTTGAAAATTTCTCGACGTACTCGGCGTATGACACACGTTCCGCATACGCTGGCCATAAGTTGTAGGCACGTTACACGATCGTTGACATACAGACACACGTTACTTGTAAGTTACTCATAAGTCGAAACACGTCAAGGTAATGGTTAGCGTCAGTGTTCTAGACTCCCTGTTTTTTTTTTTTCTTCGGTATGACGGTGATGTTGACACTTCGATTTCTAGTGCGGTTCTGATTTAGATCGTTGAGCGGCAGCCTATTAATTATATTATATTATAACTGCACTAGAAATCGAAGTGTTAACATCACCATCATACCGAAGAAAAAATAAATAAATAAATAAAATAAACCAGGGCGTCTGGAACACTGACACTAACCATTACATTGACGAGTTTCGACTTACGAGTAACGTACAAGTAACGTGTGTCAACGATTGCGTAACGTGCCTACAACTTATGGCCAGCATTATGCGGAATGTGTGAGTCATATGTCGAAAAATTTTAAGCATGGAAAATTTGTCTAACACCTCGGCGTACTACGACGTATGCCAGCGTACAAAGACGTATGCCAGCGTACTACGAAAAAAAGCCAGCGTACTATGACGTATGCCAGCATGCTCTTAACGTATACAAACTTACCCATAACGTATTCGACGTGTGCCAGCATTTTAGCCAAATTTTGCATACGTCAGGCATACGCTGGCTAAATCATCAAGGTGACAGGGCCTTAAGCTAGTACTGATTTTGCCGACCTCAGAAGGATAGCAAGGCTGAGTCAACCCGCCTGGTGTTATTTCAATGGCGGAACAGGGGCTCAAACTCAAGACCCTAAATTATTAAGCCAGCCACCATTAAGCCAATGCCAGGTTTGGCATTTCGCTATCATTAGCCAAGATTACCTGCTTGACCAGATGTCCGAAGCACCCCGTGGTCCAGTACACCACAGTTTCCCCTATTATGCATGGGGTGGAGGGTAATCATTTCAAGAAAAGGAAAGGAAATTGAGAGGACAACAAAATAATAATTCTTGGGGTTGGGGGGGGCAAGGAGTGCTGTGTAAGAAAAGGGCAAAGAGGGTTAAGATGAGGTAGAAATAAGGGGAGAGTGTTATTTGATTATGTACAGTGGCTTGAAAGTATTCACCCCCGACCAATAATGCCACATTTAAATGAACTAGTGCGTGGCCGTGCGTGAAAGAAAGAAGAAAAAAAAAACTTTCAAACCACGTGCCAGAAACAACCACACAGGTAGTCCAGCAGTCAACTAGCTTAACCTGGAAGTGGAGTATATACAATGTTTTTGGGTTGATTTGGGTCACTGAGTCCATAAATAATAAGAATCCACTTGATGACACCGTCACCTTTGGGCATTTTTCTAATTTGCATAAAACCAAGTTGGCCGCCAGTGTTCGATTGAATATACTATGATTAAGACATCTCGGCCTCTAGAAGGGATTTTAAAACAATCTAAAATGTTTTAACGGGGCTTTAAGACATTAGGAACCCAATGGAATAACTTTTATTATGATTTGACAACTCCTTCATTTGCATAAATCCAATATGGCCACCGTCAAACCTCTCAGGAGACCGGTTTCATGTCACCACGTTATCTAATTATTATTTTGGGCTCAGTGACCTAAATCAACCAAAAAAAATTGTATATACTCCACTTCCAGGTTAAGCTAGTTGGCTGCTGGATGCGAATAGGACAGTCCGCGACTTTGTTGTGAACTTCAAACAGTACATCCAACATAAACTTACTTCTCGCGATGTCTATCTCGTGTTCGACAGGTACCAGGATTTCAGTACCAAGAGTACGACCAGATGCAATAAAACAACAGAAGCAAGCAGAGTACATCGACTGGCTCTCGATACACCTCTACCCCCACAGAAAGTTGTCCTGACAGTGTCAGAAAATAAATCACAGCTGATGGAAATTATCTGTGAAGAGCTGACCAGAGACACTACCTTCCATCAAGACCACACAATGACCCACAAACTTGTCATCACCAGCAGTAATAACACACCTGTTGAAATAAGTTATGGGGGAGTGGTGATCCACCGGGAAGACATGTCAACATCTCATGAAGAGGCAGACTGAATCATTGTTCAACAAGCAGTTACAGTTGCGACTGAATGCCAAGTAGGCGTGTCAGTGATTGCAGATGACACCGACGTCTTCATCCTTCTGCTTCACCACAACTTTGAGTGACAGTTAACCAGTCACATGATCATGGAATCGCCGATTCATGGTAGAACCGTTATTGACATACAAGCTACTGTTAAAAAACAGCAGAGCATAGTAGATGGACTGTTGTCTATGCATGCCCTATCGGGTTGTGATACATGTGCATGCTATTTCGGTATGGGTAAAGTCACGGTACTGAAAGTACTACGAGAAGGCTACTCCTTGTCACTTTTGGGTGAAATTAATGCATTGTTCCAAGATGTAACAAGACAGGCATCCAAGTTTGTGGCCGCATGCTATGGACACAAGGACTGTAGCAGTATGTCTGAGGCAAGGAAGAAGTCATGGGCCACAAAGGTTGGAAAGGGCACCACAGCCATACCAAAGCTGAAGTCTCTACCTCCCACAACAGAAGCATTTCTGGAAAATGTCAAACGGGCACACCTGCAGGCAGCTGTGTGGAAACACGCTTTGGATCTCAACCCTCCCTCGCTAGATCCAACAGAACATGGATACGTTCGTGACGATAGTTCCAAGACTAAATTGCCTAAATCGATACATGAAGATGTGTCCCTTGCTCCACAAGAGATTCTGAAACTGATTCGCTGCTCTTGTGAAAGTGAAAGACCTTGCAAATCAGGAAGATGTGGATGTGTGAGCGGTAAACTACCGTGCACTGTATTTTGCAGATGTCATGCCGAGGACTGTCATGACGAACTGACTAAATGTGATGTAGCCTCTTGATGCAGATGACGACGATGACAATTAGACATAAAGGTATTAATGTCAACACAGCCAAATGAGAGGAACATCATGTTGATAACTGTGTACAATGTCATGTACTATAAATATCGCAGTAGCTAAAGGAGAAGAAATGTGAACGATTTCTTTATGCGCCATGGCTTGCTCATCATAGACACTACTAGAACATTATGACTTTTCAGTCACTTTATTCTATATAATGGATATCTGAAATTAATTTACTTTATGACCTGGTACTTTATGATTACATGCAGATAATCAGTTTAAATATATTCTAACGTATACGTCAATGACAAACTACTAATATTATATTGAAGGTGTTCAATGATATTGTCACCATTTAGATCAATCAAGCATGTCATTCAAAAGTACAGCAAAATGTTAACAGATTGACAATGGCCATATTGGAATTTGCACTGAAGCTAATATATTTAAATTGCAATATAAGATGTATTATATGGGACCTCTGTTTTTTCAAAACACTAAAACAAATCATTTAAAATGTATCCAAAATTGTATCCAGAATGTGGTGACATAAAACCGGTCTCCCGAGAGGTTTGACGGCTACCATCTTGGATTTATGCAAATGAAGGAGTTGTCAAATCGTAATAAAAGTTATTCCATTGGGTTCCTAATGTCTTAAAGCCCCGTTAAAACATTTTAGATTGTTTTAAAATCCCCTCTAGAAGCCAAGATATCTGAATTATAGTATATTCAATAGAACACTTGGGGCCATCTTGGTTTTATGCAAATTAGAAAAAATGCCCAACGGTGACAGGGTGTCATCAAGCGGATTGTTAATCTTTATGGTCTCAGTGACACAAATCAATCAAAAAAAAAAACATTGTATATACTCTACTTCCAGGTATACCCCTAATATCCCATTTGGCTGCCAGACTAAGGCCGTTCCTTCGCTCTTGCGTGCCAGTACTTGCGTGGCCAGTACGTGCAAAAAAAAAGAAAAAAAAATTTGTGACGTCAATTGTGACGTCATAGCACCGTGTCCTGTCAATGCTTTGGTAAATAAATGGCCATAACTTGGGAACCACTTGTCCGATTAATATCAAACCTTGAAAAGGCACATCCTCAGGGCCCCAGCAATATACATAACTTGAGAACCACTTGTCCAATTAATATCACACCTTGAAAAGGCACATCCACAGGGCCCCAGCAATATACATAACTTGAGAACCACTTGTCCAATTAATATCACACCTTGAAAAGGCACATCCACAGGGCCCCAGCAATATACCTGGCAAGTTTCAATGAGATTGGACCAGTGGTTGTCGAGAAACAGTGGTCACAGACACACACACACACACACACACACACACACACACACACACACACACACACACACACACACACACACACACACACACACACACACACACACACACACACACACTGCTGGAATTATAGATAGATGATGTAGAAACATTTTTCCAAATGAACTTTTCTATTCATAACTGAAGAGATCAAACTAAACACTGTTGTTGTTGAAAAAGGTTACATGTCAGGAATACCTGTAAAAAAACGTACAAATCAAAATTCACTGGTTGTAAAACTATTCAGCCCCTTTGGTCAGTACCTGGTAGAAGCACATTTTGCAGCCATGACTGCTACGAGTCTTTATGGGTAGGTCTCTACCATCTTCGTACAGTGAGATGGTAAAATCTTTGTCCTTTCTTCACGTGAAAATTGATCTTGTTCTGCCAAGTTTGATGGAGATCGTCGATGGACTACAATCTTCAAGTTTCGCCATGAATGTTCAATTGGGTTCAAGTCAGGACTTTGACTGGGCCTCTCAAGAACATTTATTTTCTTCTTATTCAGCCACTCTAGTGTAGCTTCAGCTTTGTGCTTCGGATCATTGTCCTGCTGAAATGTGAATCTCATACCCAGGTTCAGATTTATGGCTGAATCAAGCAGGTTATCATCAAGGATTCTCATGTACTTTTCACCATCCATTATCCCTTCCACCCTGACAAGCTTGCCAGTCCCTGCTGTTGAAAAGCAGCCGCTTTAACATGATGCCACCACCACCATGTTTGACAGTATGGATGATGTGCAGTGCTCGTGTTTCACCAGACGTAACGCTTTGAATTTAGACCAAAAACTTCAACGTTTGTCTCATCTGATTACAAAACCTTTCTCCACGTTCCTGCAGTATGAATAAGATGCTTTTTTTCACAAACTCCATTTGAGCTTTTGGATGCATCTTTTTCAGTAATTGCTTATTTCTTGCCACCTGTCCATAAAGGCTAGCTTTGTGAAGGGAACAGGATATTGTTGATTGATGAACACTGATCCCCATCTCAGACACAGAGCCTTGATGGTCTTTCAAAGTCATTGTTGGATGTACAGTGACATCCCAAACCAGTTTCCTGCTTACTTGGCTAAGAAGTTTGGATGGGCAACCTCATCTGGGCCAAGTCTGGGTGGTCTTATACGTCTTCCACTTCTTCATGATGTTTTTCATCGTTCTCAAATGGATAATGAGTGATGTTGAAATCTTCTTATAACCCTCTCCTGAATATGCTGCTTCTCTACCACTTCATGTCTGACTTCTTTGGAAAGCTGCTTAGTCTTCATGTTTGCCTTGTTGGTTGACCAAGTAAGTTGCACCTTCAAACTCCTTTGAGAAGTGTAGAGCTTAATTGTTAAGTTAAACCACTGATTACATGCAGGTGAAACCTATTACACTTATCTTGGAACCTTTCAAACAAACAATTTGCTCCTGCAGTGATTTTGGGTTAATTAGGCCAAGGGTTTGAATACTTATGTAACTGAGAATCATCTAATGTTCTCTGTTAATTTAACTTATTCACGTTTTCTCTGCATCTTTTTATCTTTATCACTGTGGAGTAGTTTGTGAAGACTGTGTATTAAGTTTGATTTGAAAGAATCATGAAATAAGCTCAGATGGCATCAAAATATGAATACTTTGGAGGGGTGTGAATACTTTTGCCACTGAAAGTGGAGGAGGGAAAGAGGGGGATCATATTTATGTGAACAATGACACATTTGCCGACATCACGTGTAAAAGATGAAGGGGCAATGTGAGACTCACAGGCAACTCCTCCAACAATCATGACCTCTTGAGAAGAACAGTGGGCCATTGCTCTTTCTGTCACTTCAACAAGCATTGCAAACACAGTCTCCTGCATGCCAGTGACCGCACATTGTTACTTTATAAAAAGGAAACACTGAACTACGTCATTTTAGGAAAAATTCCAACTTTGTTAGCTTGTAGAACTCAACAAATGCCATGATCATGCGGAAGCTCGGTCATCACAGGTGCAAGTCAGTGTTTGATTCACAGACCTGCAGAGAGAAGCACAAGTCCTCTGCAGTGCACTCTCCCGCAGCAAGCATGGTGGGTGTAGCGTCCTGCAAGTTTAAAAAACAACAACAAAAGGCCCATCATTTTGTAGAACCAGGAGGTACAGGAAATGGAAAATGAACGACCATCTCACGAATTATGAAGGTTCTAAAATGAGATCACCTCGATATACGAAAGAATTCCTGAGAACGAGACGTCCATACCCTTTACCGTGTAAGGTAGTTCGAGCAGCTTCTTACCCCTAAAAAAAAGAGGTGTATAGAAAAACGTTGCAGGTGTAAATGGAAATAATTAAAAACTGAAACAGGAAATCATCAACTATCAATAACATTCAATAATTGTAATGTTTGAGGTCAATTCGGACAAGGCACGAGAGGCTTCAGTTTTCACCCGGAGTTTTGTTTATACTTCCGAGTTCGTATGTGCAGCATATTATTTAAAATGACACCTGCATTACTTTTCAGGATATTGTCCAGTTTTGGATCACACTTGTCCCTTTGGAGTGGAGGATTCCGTTCCCCCATTTTTAGGATGTGTAACATGGGAGATCATTCTTCAGACACATTCATTCAAAACTTCTTGCCCTCAAGTTCCTCTTAAATATGGACATTTTGGAGAGCCAATCACCATACTGAGCAGACAGATAAAGGTCTAAAATAGCAAGGGGCTTGATTTATTTATTTGCTATTCCATTCACTTTGTTGTTGCTATTGCTGTTGTTGTTGATTAGCCCGAGTCAGTTCTACTCAAATTGACCAGCTGAATGGAGTCAGCCGACCGATCTCCCAAGAGCGACCCAGAGATTCCTCACGTCTAAAAATGTTGTGCTCTTGCGTCCGTGGAGCCAGGACCACGCAGTCTTCCATCGTGGATTTGATTGTGTGTGGGGCGGTCTGGCAGAGGTTGTAGGTGTCGTCAGTCGTGTTGTCGAGTCAATGTTTGTACTGTAAAAGCTGTGGGTGGTGTCCACAGCAGAGACGTGAAAAATGAACACAATCAGACCAGGGAAGTAATTTCTCTGCATAGTCCATGGGTGGGGCTTTTGCATCCAGGATACTGTTTGGGCCTAGGTTGTTGATTGCATTTATGGTGATGTACATATGGATGTTTTTTTTTTTAAGTTGTTGATCATTGGGGGAATTTTTGAAGGATGTTGTTGTGGTGTCTTAGTGGTGTCGTGTTAATGTCTAGGGGTCTGTGAGTGGTTGGACATGTAGAGGCACGGGTGATTAGGATTAGCACTTGCAGCTGCATGGAACTGCGCACCTCTCATGTCGAAGTGGGCTTTGATTTTTTTTTACGTTTTTGCCTGTGTGTCAGTGCTCAATCGGTGTAGTTAACGTGCAATCTGCGATTATGTGAAGGGCTTTGTTTTGTATTGTCTATATGGTGTTGAGATGTGTGTTTGATTGGCTGGAGGCCCAATATGAACAGGCATAAAGACTGATCTAATGCACAGTTTGTATATTTGTGATGTTGCTTCATTGTGGTGTCCGAAGTGATGTCTGTGAGTGTGAGTGCCCCAAGTGTGTTCAGCCTGGGTGTGCACGTTTTTTTTAATGTTTGTGATGTGATCTGAGAATGACATAGGTCAGGTCAGGTATGGGAGCATGCGTCGGAGCAACTCGTCGCTGCGTCCACTTTCCGCCAGTACTCCAAGCTTCTCTGTCTTGCCATCCCCCAGGCAGATGCCTGGCCCATCCCCATCTCCTTGAGATGCCGATCAACGTGCTGCAACCATGAAGCATGTGGTCGGCCCATTGGCCTCCTCCACTCACGAGGCTCCCTCGCTGAGAGAATCTGGTGAGCAGGATCAGCGTCAGGAAAACGAGCTACATGTCCGTACAACCACAGCTGATGCTCATGGACTATGCAGGTGACGAGTCACATGGCAAATTTTGTTTTTGTTTGCATCGAGTTTTATAGCTGTGTTTATGGTAATGATGATAGGTAGGTGATCTGACGAGAGTTGTATTATTCTCCAGTCTGACATGACAGTCCTCTAATCATGGTGAGTATTTGGTTGGTACAGTGAGGAATGTACCTGGTTGTATGTAAATGTATCTGATGTTCATGTGTTCTTTGAAGTTTGACTGTGTTGTGTTGCCTGGTGGTAGAAGTGCTTTGGTGTCTTGCGTGATATCTGTGTATCTAATTGACTTATGCATGTATGTATGTATGTGATGAGGCCTCCACTTCTGGCACCTGTCTGTGCGTATCGATGAATCATTGATAATGGTCGGTGTAATTTGGCTTCTTCTACGGTGTCTTTGTAAATGTTTGTGAGAATGAAGTGTTTAAGTTGCATGGCCTTGCTGATGAGGCCATCTGTGTTGTATTGGAGGATATTAAGGTTATGTGAGCATTTTTGGGGTTGAGGTGGTTGGTGGTGTGCAGGTGGTGTACGGGGTGGAAGTGATGAGGGTGGTAGTACAGTAATACCCCAATTTACATCTCTCCTTTTCACATCGTTTCACAAATATGTCGTCACAATGTAAATACCACGACCCGATTTGCGTCGCCTCAACTCGTACTTACGTCGTTTTATAAACCATACGTTCTATTCTCTTGCATTTTCAAAACTTAAAAAAACTGATAAAGCATACATCGCTAAATAACCAAATCGGGAGATTGCAAAATTGCCGAAAGAACTACTGTACCTTGCTTCGAACATAAATAAATGTACTGTGCCGTAGATTGGCTAAGAGGTATTGTTGTAAGAGTGTTACCTTTGTTAACAGCTGTGAACCCTTTAGAATTTCCTGTATGTCTGCACAGATTTGACCTAAAAGGTGATCAGATCTTCATCGAAATCCTAATAACAGAAATAGAGAAGCTGATTAACCAAATAGCACACAAAAAAAAAATCTACTTTTTCATTTATTTCTTTGTCGGAAAAAGTGTACGTGAACCTCTCGGTTAATGAGCTCAATTAACGGGGTAATTACAGTCAGGTGTTTCAATTAATGGGATGACAATCAGGAGTGAGTTTTGATGGCCCTGCCCCATATGAAAAACATAAACTTTGTCACAATCAGAGACTGGTCTTCACCACACAGGTTTGTGGAAGCGTGTCATGCCCCAATCAAAAGAGATTTCTAAGGACCTCACTAAAAGAGGTGTCGATACTCATTGGTCTGGAAAGGGTTTTAAAAAACCATTTCTAATGATGTTTGGCTCCACCAATCCACTGTGAGGCATAAAACACTGGGGAAAATTTTTTTTCCTCTCTGTTGCATGAGATTTTTCAACTTATTCTATGTATTTTTTCAACGCTGATTTCAAATCTGAAATCGGTTTTCCTCCACATGCTCTAATTTTCATGCCATTTGAAACTTGCAATTTTCGCAAAAAAGGACACCCATTGCTATTTGTACTAGGGATAACTTGAGAACAAGGGGTGCGATTTCGGACTTTAGTGGAAATATACGATGCCTAAACTGCTAAATAACTATAGACCGTATTCGTTTTGCTGCTAATGATTTATTTGACGTAAATTTTCTTCATCTTTATTGATATTTATTTATCTTTATTGATACAAGTAGTAGATTAATGGGGTTTCTGGTGCAGTCATTCAAATGAATGGAGGAAAAGGGGGAACTCTCTGATTTAAGGTTAAAAAGCCCGAAACAGGAGTCTGATTTTCTCCCCATTTACCCCATGCAAATGAATGGAGGAAAAACTCTTATTTAACCCCTAAACCCCTAAATAGGAGACTGGGGTAATACAAATGAATTGAAAAAAAAAACGTCTCAAGGCTCAAAAGCTCGAAGCAGGAGTTTAATCTCTGCCCCCTTTCCCTCCTCCACCCTCCAACACCCCCAATGTTAAATTGGGACTAACTTAAGGGACTGACTTAAATTGGGATTACAATTAAGATCTCTGTCCCATTGAGACACTGATTAAAACAACATTTCTTTTATATTATCATTCCATTCAAAGAGTGAGCCAATGAATTTTTTTTTTTTTTTGTATACATTGGTCGAGGCTCGTATGAGAGCTCACACACAACTCACAGCAAGGAGGCATGAGACAAGAGGGGCGGGAGTGGAAGGGACAAAACAGTGGGGAACAGACACATTAGGTGAACTGTGTAAGGGAGAGGGATGGGGATGGGACGGGGAACATGGCGAAGAGAAGATGGACATTTCAGGGACTTTCAGGAAGGAAAGCAGGGGAATTGAAGGAAGTGGGCTTGGGTGGATTATCGGGGGTAGAAAAGATCGAGGATTTGGATGGGGGAAGATAAGAGGTGGTGGTGAACAGCTGTTTTGAAAGCCTGGAGGGAAGAATGGGAAAGAATAGAGTGAGGAAGTTTATTCCAAAGGCGGGAAAAAAGAGGAATGAAAGAGTGAAGATGAGCAGTGATTCGTGATTTTGGTAGTTTTACCAGAAGGGGGTTGTTGGCGGACCTTGAGCGCCCTGTGGAAATGTGGTGGGGACAAATCGCAGAGAGAGCGGGGGGGGGCAAGGCTGGAGAGGAGTCGGTAGAAGACAGAAAGACCACCGACCAACCTGCGGTGATTGAGTGAGAGGCCCAAAGACTCAGCTTCATTGCGGGAGATGCCGATGATCTTAAATGCCCTGGTTTCGACAGCGTGAAGCCGAGAAAGGTGGGAGGCAGGAGCACCAGCCCAGAAGGGAGAGCAGTACTCCATCAGGCTACGGACAAAAGCTTTGTAAGTGGTCAGGAGCTCAAGAGGGCCGAGGAAGGACTTAGCACGACGGAGGATTCCCAGTCGGCGACTGGCTTTGGAGGCGAGGTTGGAAATGTGACTTTCCCAGGAAAGGTCATGGCAGATAGTGAGACCTAGAAGCTTGAAAGAAAAGACTTCTTCCAGAGGATTGTTGAGAAAGTGGATGGGGGGGTTTTGTAAACGGTCCTTTCGAAGAGACATAGTGAGAGTGTGAGATTTGTCTGGATTGAAAGACATGTTCCACGTGTTGGACCAGTTTGTGATTTTATCCAGATCTGCAGTGAGCGAAGAAGCTGCTGCTTTCCGGTCTGAGGGATGACATGGTACGGCAGAGGGTGGAGTCGTCGGCAAAGAGAAATAGAGGATTTTCCAGAGAGTCCGAGAGATCATTGATGAAAACCAGAAAAAGAACAGGGCCCAGAACGCTACCTTGAGGAACTCCAGCCTGCACAGGAAGAGGGGATGAAAGAACTCCATTTAGGGCCACACGTTGACTGCGACAGGAGAGGAAGTCTGCGAGCCATGAGTGGAGATTGCCTTGAATACCATGGGAAGAGAGTTTGGTGAGTAGGGCAGGGTGCCAGACTGTGTCAAAAGCACGTGATATGTCCAGGGATACGGCTCGGATTTCCTGTCTGGCATTGAGGACCTCCATCCATTGATGGGAGAGCAGAAGCAGCATATCCAGGGTAGAGTGACCTCGTCTCAAACCAAATTGATGATTGGAAATCAAGCGATTGGAGAAGAGGAAGGATTTCATGTCTGAAGCGATGATGGATTCCATCACCTTGCTGATGATTGGGAGAAGGCTGATTGGTCTGTAGTTACAGGGATCTGTTTTTGCACCTTTTTATGCAGGGCAGTGATGTTAGCAGATTTCCAAGCAGATGGCAGATGACCTTGGGCAAATGAGAGGGTGAATAGAACAGAGAGAGGGTGAGCAAGAGCAGAAGAGCAGGCTTTGAGGACACGTGGGCTGATGCCGTCTGGACCGGTTGCAGATTTGATTTGTTTTGATCATGTTTTGATCATTTGATATTTGATCATGTTCTACTTCAGGTAATAAATTAATTTTCCTATTACATTCATCACCATCGAGTATGTTCACAAATATTATTTTGGAACTTAGTTCTTGGTCTAAATATCTTTGTTGAGCAGAAATAAAATGATAAACTTCTCTTAATGTTGTTGTTTGACTACCTCCTGAGCCTCAGATTATTTTTGCATAAGCCACGCCCACTTTTATAAGCCACGCCCCTTTTCCTTAAGCCGCTCCCACTTTTCGTGAACCACGTCAGCTTTCCCTAAGCTCCGCCCACTTTTCCTAAGCCTCGCCCACTTTTACTAAGCCCCACCCTCTTTTGTGAGGACCACCTACTCTTACATCATTTCCAGTTAATCTCTTTTCCAAAGAATTTTCCAAAGGAAACCACACCCAACAGTCTTTCTATATAAAGGCTTGAAACCCAGACTGAATTTAAACATATTTTTACTTTTACTGAGAATGGACTGCTGTGCTGAGCTTGAGTGGGATGACTTTGGAGTTCCTTTGAGTTCTACTACTTGTATGGAACTAAACCTTCAAGTTGATGAACTGGATTCAAACCTCTTATCTATTGAGGTAAGATTTTATTTTCCTATTTACAGTTTGATTTAAGCATATAATCATTTAATAATTAAATCACTTAACTAATACATTAATATTTTCTCTCACAGGAAATTGTATCAGAAATATGAAATGAAAATACTGTTTTTGCCACAACTTGGGGCGAAATTGTTGGTTTGGTTGAAGACCTTGTGAGCGATCAAGACCCACAGAACGAGCTCGACCTTGATGACCCAACCAAACAGTTATACCTTGGAGACCCGCAAAATCCTGAAAAAGAGTTTTACATTGATGGTACTCATTGTGAGTTATCAAGACAATACCCACTGAACAAGTTATACCTTGATGAGCCAGAATACAAGTTTTACCAAGAAGACTCACAAATTTCAGAAATCTTGAAAAATGGAGATTTCCTTGATGATCCACAGCTATACCATATATCCTTGACACACATTATATATATATATATATATATATATATATATATATATATATATATATATATATATATATATATTTTAAACTTAACCCTCGGCAGATGCAACCTGTTGTACACCTCGGACTTGGTCCTCGAGTGTCCATAAAGGTGTATAGTAGAGGGGAGTGAAGCGCCAACCTATTGCTCCCATGAGTATTATCTGCTTAGTTTTGTCTGTTGTAATTCCTGTGAATAAAATGAACCTAAAATCTCTTCCCCTTCTAAATCATATTCCTTATAAGTCCAAGGAACTGTATCTATTACATCAACAATTTTAAAAAGTTCATTTGTCCATCGCTTTGTATAACCTTTTTCAAAATGAGATTTCCACCTATATATTCTTACGATATCACCAACTTTGAACTTAGGTTTGCTGACATTAATCTCTTTTTCATATTCTAATTTTGTAATGTTTCTGATGGTTTCGTATTCGTTGACGTGTGAATCGTGTCATTATACTTATCTACAATATCCTGAATAAAAGATGATCATTGTTGAGAACCGAGTTGTGTGAATTTTTTATGTCGTCTCTCTTTTAAAGTACGATTAAAGCGCTCAATAACAATGGCTTTTCCTTCATTAAAGGTACTGTATAATGTAATGCTGTTATTTTTTAGAAAATTCATAAATGTCTTGTTATAAAACTCTCCACCCTCGTCAGTCCACAATTTTTTGTTTTCTCTTACTTTTATTAAATATCTGTTGAAAGGCTAACATAAGAGTATTACCCGTTTGTTTTTTAAAAGGGACATCCCACGCATATCTACTCTTCAAATCAATAACGGTTAAAGCATACTTGTACCCCTTATCATTGTTGAGTTCAATCAAATCAGCGGACCAGATATAATCAACTTCCTTGGAATAAACCTTCCTTCTATGAAACTTTGTGAATATTGGTTTATGTAATTCATCAGCTAATTGTTCTTCAGTCTTCACGACATCATTAGAGCTTAAGTTTTTTTGAATTTCCAAGCCCAAGTTTCAATTTAGTACTGATAATCTTCTTCACGATGAACCTATCAACTTTTTCTCTCAAGGTTGGATTTTGTATCAGAGACAAATTATACAACATTTCTCTATCAGCTTCATGCTTTTCTTCCAAAGTTGTGGTATTCCCAAAATCAATATCATGCCTCATGCACACTTCATCAACCCTATTGATGGGTTTACTCCATGATTTAGGATTGTCTGCCTCATCTAATCTTTTATCCAAGTTTGTGCCTGGACCACAGAAAGAATACCCTGGGAGATATAATTCCCCTCGTATTCCAGTAGTTGTAAATTTACTTCCTGATAAAAAACTTTTGTATATCTCCTCCACATTTGTGTTTGGAGATAAATTGACACTTTTTTGAACCACACACTGAACATATGCCTTTTTGTATAACTGTTATTTTACTTTTAAAATATGAGATTTTTTAGTGTTAGTTTTCTTTTTTACATTTGAGACAATAACTCCTTTATTTATGAGAAAAATTCCTGCAGAGTGCAAAAACCTTTTTAGTTTCCAACATGCACATTTGAATCTTCATTTTTAAAACATAAAGAATCCTCAGAAACATCTTCACTCTCTCCTCCATTTATTTAAGAAAAAAAATGAAAAACTTGAATTAAAGTCAATATCTTTCCCTTGAAAATGATGACAATAGTCTTATCGAAACTATTTCTAATAAACTTGACAATTCTTTGTTTTCCTCCTCGGTACGTTGAGATTTATTTATTTTCTGTAATACCTCCAATCTTCTTCTTCTTCTTCCTCTCTCTCTGTGTCTCTCTCTCTCTCTCTCTCTCTCTCTGTGTCTCTCTCTCTCTCTCTCTCTCTGTCTGTGTCTCTCTCTCTCTCTCTCTCTCTCTGTCTGTGTCTCTCTCTCTCTCTCTCTCTCTCTGTCTGTGTCTCTCTCGCTCTCTCTCTCAGTCTCTGTCTGTGTCTCTCTCTCTCTCACTCTCTGTCTGTGTCTCTCTCTCTCTCTCTCTCACTCTCTGTCTGTGTCTCTCTCTCTCTCTCTCACTCTCTGTCTGTGTCTCTCTCTCTCTCTCTCACTCTCTGTCTGTGTCTCTCTCTCTCTCTCTCTGTCTGTGTCTCTCTCTGCCTCTCTCTCTGTCTGTGTCTCTCTCTCTCTCTCTCTGTCTGTGTCTCTCTCTGTCTCTCTCTCTCTCTCTCTCTCTCTCTCTCTCTGTCTCTCTCTCTCTCTCTCTCTCTCTCTCTCTCTCTGTGTCTGTCTCTCTCTCTCTCTCTCTCTGTTTCTGTGTCTGTCTCTCTCTCTCTCTGTGTCTGTCTGTCTCTCTCTCTCTCTCTCTCTCCCTCTGTGTCTGTCTGTCTCTCTCTTCCTCTCTCTCTCTCCAACTCCTTCCTCATCCGTTACTATCCTTGAATTACTTCCACCCCATAGAATATCATGCATTTATTCATCAGGATTTCTTGTTATTCCTGTATCCAAAATATATATATATATATATATATATATATATATATATATATATATATATATATATATATATATTACAACAGGATACCAATAAAATTACTTCTTAATTTCTAAAAGAGCCTTATGTTTTCTTAACTTTGTAATTTTTCATTATATAACATTTTAATTAAATCCAAAGTTGTTGGTTTATCAACATCAGTATAAAGCCAATCTTTTATTGAAAATACCTCATTCTTATGTTGTGGAACATATTTATTAAAATACCGAATACCCTTTTCTTGAAGGTATGCTTGGACACAGAAATGATAATTTTCTTGAAGCCTTCTTGCTGTCATTTATGGATTAGAAATATACAACAGAATAATATTATGACACGAAACACCTCCCCATCTTCCCATAGTTAAATCATTTTGTATTTCCTTACTTGTTATATATAATCCTGTTTTTTTCTGTTTTCATGATATAAACTAGGGCAAAACCATTATTATATTTACCCTTATTAAATTCTTTTATTTGTTGTTAACGAATCGTGCTTCCACAAAACTCATTCTCTGTACCAAGTGGATAATATTCTTCCTTACAAGACTGATTTAATTGTTCCAAGTCTTCTAGGTCAATTTTAAATGACCAATTATACCCTAAATCATTCATATCATACCCCCATTGATCTATTCATACAAACGATAGCCCTTCTTTGCAAAAATTTATTTTAAATGGAACTGTGAATTCTGTATGACCTGGAGATAAAATCAACACTTCTGTATCTTTGGAATACATGGCTGTTTTATTTAAGGATATATATTGTTGTGGTTGACGAAATTCACAAACCACCATTCAGGTCCCTTAGGTGAGATATCTCTGTAAGTATATGTGTAGTTAGGCCCAAACCCGTTGTCTAGAGGGAATAAATGTCATTCAGTCGGGCTGCGACTCTTCAGGATAGCCGTTTTTCTTTTACTATCTTTATTTTGGACCAGCCGCCATTACTACCACCACCAACCACGTCTCAACAGCCATCACAACAACAACCACCAACCACAACGCCGCTTCAGAACAACAACCACCAACCACAACGCCGCTTCACAACAACAGCCACGACCTTTACCGTTACAACTCGCCACCATCGCATCACCGTCATTCCCACGCCACTTGTGGGCGCCGATGCTGGACTCGTGCGGGGCGCGCACCGAGCAGCGTGTTCAGAGACATCACAGACTTTCCGAAGAAAAACGGATCAAAAACTACTCACGCCCACTTCTGTTCCGTCCTATCGGAGAGCGTGGGGCGATTTGGCCCCGCCTCCAGGGCGTTGGAGTGAGGACGCTATATGCAAATTCATGGATCAAAAAGCATTCACGCCCACTTTTCCTCGGTCCAATGGAGAGCCAGTTAGAGAGGTGAAGGGTCGGAGGCAGAGGGTCAAAGGTGAAGGAGCGAAGCCACGGGGCTTATATAAACGGCTGCGTTCGTCAGTAAAGTTAAGTTGAGAGTGGTGCGTTGGAACGAGTTGTCGGTGGAGCTGGGGCAGTTGTGAGGGGAGAAGTCAAGAGTGAAGAGTTGGGACGAGCCAAGAGAGGAGAGGAGAGGGCGATTAGACGCAGCTGTGGAGAGGTGGCGGCGGCGGCGAAGGCGGACGAGGGGGTGCTCGCGTCGGTGCCGGGAGCTGCAGAGGGAGAGGCCAGCAATGCGACCGAGGTCGAGGAGGAGACGCTCGTCGCGGGACCCGAGACAGGGTGATATCCTCCTCCCCCCCCCCCGAGCATCAACAACCCCCTCCTGTTTCCCCCCGCGCTGAGATAGTGCGACAAGGGGGCCCCTTTCCCACCCCCTACCAGACACTGTCCGCGAGGCCCGCGGAGTCGAGGCGCCACCGCCGCTCTGCGTCTCATCATCAGACGGGTAGGCCCGACACGGTCTCGGCCCCAGGCCCGCCTACCCCCCTCATCCTGGAGGGTGGTTCTTTTCTTTTGCTTTGGGAATATGTGTTGTCGGCGCCGTCTGTGAAGTAAAATTGTATAAGTGTTGCCGTGTGCTCGGTAGTCGGATAGCTCTGCATTGTGTTTCTCTTTTATATTTGCTTTTTGTGTAATATTGTGTTTCTTCGCCTTTTACATGTGCTTTTGGTGTAATTGTATATGTGTGCTTCCCGTTCATCGCGAAATAAATGTGAGTTATGTTGAACTGTTTTCCCGCTTCGCTTCGTCTTTTCTTTCATTGAATCTCCATCTTGCTTCACGTAAAGGGTTGGTCGTGGGCTAAAACACCCGATAATTAATCGAACCGTCGAGGCCGACGAATAACACCGCTCGGTTATCCCGATAGTACGGAACGGGTCGCTTAAAGTGGCCCGTGTCCGAAGTCGACCTGCGGCGAGGTGCGATCACCCGGTCTACCCTCCGTGTGGGTACTTAGGTGGGTCAAATTTGGCGAGCAACCCTATCCCACGCGGGGGCCGATTGGCACGATCGTGGTGAGACCGAAAGGTCCACCCGTGACTAGTTCCCGGCGTTAGTCCAAGAGGGTCACGATTGGATTGTCCGTCCGGTGGGCGACGTGCCGCGATTCGAGTTACGTGGCCGTCCGCACGCCGGCGGGCGCGAATCCGCAACACTGGTGTCAGGTCGTGCGATATAAACCCATCGCCCTCCTTGCGGCACTGGTATCGGAGAACGGGAAAACGGGCTCTCCTGTCTCCAATTAAATTCACAGGAATCGGTCCAGGGGTGAGAGGAGCGACCCCCGATTCCCTCCAAATTACGAGCGAGCTAAATTAACCCTTTAAGAGAAGCAAGATGGCGTCTCAAGGCGAGCGGGAGCCGGGGGTATTAGAAATGGATGTAGAATGTGTAGAATCCATGGCTCAGGATGAAATCCCCGTGCAGGAAATGTTGGTTGTACAGGAAAACGAACTCGCCCAACTGAACCCAGAGCCCGAAATGGGTGCGGCAGCGGCCGCGGTGTACGACACCTCCCCTCCCCCTCTCCACCAAAACCCTTCCCCAACCCCTGCCGAAACGGCTCACCCAAGCGCACCCGACATGGCCCAGCTATTCACCATGCTGGCACAAATGAATGCGGAAATGAAAAACGAAATGAAAGACATGAACAAGCAAATGGACGAAGTGAAAACGAGGATGGATACAAACGCAAATGAATTTATAAACGAAATAAAAAGCATGAGCAAGCAAATGAAGGAAGAAACGAAAAAGCTGCGGGGTGAGATGCAGAACATGGGCCGATGCCTGCAGGCAGGCATGAAGGCCGTTAGCAGGGAGCTTAAAATGGCGACTCCACGTGTGGGAGCGAACGAGCTGGGAGGGGGTGCAACGGCTGTCGGGCCCGCGGTGGAGGCGGGTCACAAAATAATTCGGGGAACGTGTTGGGCGAGGGTCGTGACGATGACCGAAAGGGAAAAATTAAATGGGAGACCAAAACGTGCGAGACGAGACACGAGGTGACGACAAAGGAAATAAAAATAGTTGAGACAAGGGAGGTAAAGGGTGAAGAGGTGACTGAGTTGGCAGTGACGGTAGCCGGGAAGGGAACGATAGAGGGAAGACTGCACGATGAAGACGGGGTAAGTGACGCACACACACACACGGAGGTAGTGGAGGACAATGGGGGTGAGCTGGTGGACTGGGTGGAGGCCCGGTGCGAGCAGCTGGATGGCCTCCTCCAGGAATGAGGGGAGGGAGTATGCCCCCTTGAGGCGAGTCACGACCAGGTGAGTTCGGTCGTGCTTTGCGAGGTTGAGGGGACGAGTGCTGTGGACGGGTGCACGCCAAGCTTGGGGGGTATAGAGGCCCCGGAGACCCTTGTGGGGACACGAATCCCCAGTGTGGTTGTCCCGGTATGTGTGATGCAAGGTGTGAGTGCGTCCCCGTGTGTGGAAGCGACCCCGTGTGTGAGTGGTGTGGTGGCGATTGTGCCGGTGTACGTGCTTCCCAGCACGCCGTGTGTAAAAGGGGCACCGCCAGTGGAAGAGGCCGTGTGTGTGGATGAAACGGCCAGTGTGGATGAGGCACCGCGGGTGAGTGCCCCCGCGTGTGTGAGTGAGGGACGGTGTGTGGATGAGGCACCGCGGGTGAGTGCCCCCGCGTGTGTGAGTGAGGCATGCGTGAGTGAACGGCCGAGTGCAAGGGAGACCGTGTGTGTGAGAGAGCGGTATGTAAGGGAGATGTCGGTCGGCATGTGTGAACATGCAGCCGCGTCTCCCGGTGTGAGTTTGATGGTGTGGAGTGTGAGCGTCGTAACACGCAGGTGTGCGTGGGTCGAATGGCGACGACGGCGACATGTGAGGAAAGAAAGCCGAGTAGCGGCTGTAGTTGTTTCGGGGACCGTGCCGGGTTCACCCCGCAGTGAGCACGAGGTCCTTGCTGTGCAACGCACGAGGCCCCCACGTGCTCGCTTGCGAGAGTGAAGTCCCGGTCCGGAAACGCCAGCGGTGGATTTGCCGATCCCGCGGACGGACAAAGTTTAGGCAGGATTTCGGATTTGGACCGGACGGGTTCTCCACGCGATCGTGTGTGTTAAGCTCCAACGGGCAAAGCACATGTGTTCGCGTGGGGAACCCCTCGAGACGTGGGGCTTGTGTTTTTTTTGTGCGCACGGTGACGCCATGGCTGCACGTGGGGTTGGAATCCGGCAGGAGGGGTATCCCTGCCGGATGGTACCGTCCAAGGAGGGACGAGGAACACGTGCAGTTGCATGACGTCACGGGCAGGTGCAAAGTGCGCGAGCTGTGTTCCCGCGCTGGTGCTGCACAATTAGGAAAAAAAAGAAACAGCAAGCCTCACTTTCGGGTGCACAGGATTCCTGGGCAAGGGGTGGAAGACCCCATTGGCCAGGGCACAGGATGGAAACTAGTTAGGGGGAAGGGTTAGCTTAGTTAGACCGACTTCATGGGGCAGGGGTAAGTCCTCATGGAGTCCGTGGAATGGATTAGTTAGAGGGATTTGGTGAGCTTTAGGTTGGGAAATAAAATGATTTATTTGAAGACAGTGACAGACTTGTGGATGTGTAGCGGGGACGTAGTTTAGCTACGTAGTGTTAAAAGGAACGTGCTATAGTTTAAGGGACGACGTGGGAGCACGAGTTAGTTAGGGGATGTAGTTAGAAGGATGGCAGAGTTCAGCGGTGTGTGTGTTGAAGAGTTGTGAGGTGAGTACATGATGAGTGAGTGAGGCCAGCGGGTCTGTGTGAATGGAGCGAATGGGGAATGCATGGTGCGATGAGTGATTGGGGGGAGGAGTGACTCCCGCCCAAGGGACCCCGGGGTCAGTGTAGAGTGAGTTAGGGGGTTAGTTAAATTGAAAAATGGAAGTCGTTTTGTTGTTGGTGGGGAAGTAGGCTCGAAACCCGTTTGGAGGGGTGCAGGAGCCCTGTTGACAGGCTGGGAGCGTGGCTGCGAAAGGTGAGTATCGCTGAGTGGGTACCCCGGGCACCAGGCTAGTCGGCCGTGGTAGGCCAAGGGCCCATGGGGGGCCGGGATAGCGTAGTGGGCACGGGTGTGCCTGCTTGGTGCGGGGGCCCGGGGCGCCATTAGCCGTGTGGGCAGTGTTGTGGGCACGGGTGACCCTCGGAAAGGGGCCTGGGAAGCCAGCCTGCCATGTGTGCGTTTCAGGGGAGGTGCCATGGGGGGCAGTCCCTGGTGTTAGGGAGCTGGTAGGCTCGGAGGCAGTGTAGTGCCCGGGGGTGCCATCGGAGAACCGGCAGAGGGTAGTGCCTGCCAAAGGGAGCCACGTGTCCCAGCCATGAGACCGTGTGAGGGCACGGAGAGAAAATTGGGGGGCGAGGCCCGAAATTGTGAGGACACCAACACAGGCGACGGGAATCTGGGTTGTTAGAACCAATAGTTTAAGCGAGAAGCGCTTGTTGAAAGCCCCGGGGTAGTTTAACAGTTAATGGTTAGGGTAGATTAGGAAGTGTACCCCTCCGCACCATCCATTCCCTCGCTCTCGTTGTGGGCCGCTGGACCCACTTTGGGTTAGATCGCTGAACTCTGGGGAGGCCATTCTGAGGCTTCGTTGGGCCTCGACACAGGACGCTAGCTCTCCCTTGTTCCCCTCCGGGAAGGGAACGTAGGGGTTGGGAGTAGGCCAGGTGACAGGATAGGTTAGCCGAACAAGGACGATAAAGGGGGTTAGGGGACGATTTATAGTGGGGAAGTAAAAATAAAAAAGTAAGTTGGGGCTAAATTGGGGTTTGATAAATTAAGGGAGTGGGTATGTACAGTGACAGGCAAAGGCGATAGGTGGGAGGGAGACAGGTAGGTAGGTCCGAGCCCGCCTTCCGAGTGGCCAGCACCACCGCACTCCCTCCACCAACCTCCACTGAACGGCGAAGGCTGGCAAGCTTCATCTGCTGGCTGCGTTGCTGCAAGGCAAAGGCCGGCCCACTTCATCGGCAGCTGTTGTTTTGCTGCAAGGCCTGTGCCGGCTGGATCGTCTGCAGCTGCTGTGCTGCAAGGCCTGTACCGGCCGGATCGTCTGCAGCTGTTTTCTGCAAGGCCTGTGCCGGCCAGTTCATCTGCCGGCTGTGTTTGCCTGCAGCGGCCTTCTTCTGCGGGCTGTGTTTGCCTGCTGCCTTTGCCATGCCATGCCCACTGCCCACGTTCACCAGCCCCGTTCAATTTTTGCTTTGCCCCCCCCCCCCCTGTTCATTTCCATGTGCGCCAGGATCAAGGCAACAGTTTGCAAGCTGCGAGAACTGCCCTGTTGGCAGCTACAACACGGGCCTGCAGTGGCGGCCCGTGCACCGTGTTTGCGTTCAGTTCAAACCATTCATCCATCCATTCGTTGTGTTCATTGCGTGTGCCACTTGAGCTGGCACGGAGACTGCATTTGTGCAGCCCATGCACCATTGTGGTTCACTGTGTTCAGTTCAAAAGGGAAGGCCTTGGACTGCGTGTGAGCAGCCGGCCACGTTCCCTGTCACCTGCATTGTTTGAGCCAGAGACTGCATGCGAGCAGCCTGGCTCCCTGCTAACTGTTTTCTTTTTGCAGAGTTCAGTGATCCTGGGCCATGGTTTAGTGTAAAATTTGTAAGTTAAGGTAAGATGTACTGTAATTATGAGTGCGCCCCCGGCATGTTTGTCTTAGCGCCGGCAATTTTATTTAAGTCGTCCGTGTGAGTGAGTTTGTTTAGGTAGTTACTCAGCCCTCAGGTTATTTATTTTGGGGACACGAATACCATGAATGTCGCACTCAGGGATCCGTAGGTAAAATGTACTAGGGGAAAACTACACATGATGGCACACGAAAATTTGACGACTCGGGACGAGTCTGTAAAAAGGGGAGGGGGTAGTGTTGTGGTTGACGAAATTCACAAACCACCATTCAGGTCCCTTAGGTGAGATATCTCTGTAAGTATATGTGTAGTTAGGCCCAAACCCGTTGTCTAGAGGGAATAAATGTCATTCAGTCGGGCTGCGACTCTTCAGGATAGCCGTTTTTCTTTTACTATCTTTATTTTGGACCAGCCGCCATTACTACCACCACCAACCACGTCTCAACAGCCATCACAACAACAACCACCAACCACAACGCCGCTTCACAACAGCCACGACCTTTACCATCACAACTCGCCACCATCGCATCACCGTCATTCCCACGCCACTTGTGGGCGCCGATGCTGGACTCGTGCGGGGTGCGCACCGAGCAGCGTGTTCAGAGACATCACAGACTTTCCAAAGAAAAACGGATCAAAAACGACTCACGCCCACTTCTGTTCCGTCCTATCGGAGAGCGTGGGGCGATTTGGCCCCGCCTCCAGGGCGTTGGAGTGAGGACGCTATATGCAAATTAATGGATCAAAAAGCATTCACGCCCACTTTTCCTCGGTCCAATGGGGAGCCAGTTAGAGAGGTGAAGGGTCGTAGGCAGAGGGTCAAAGGTGAAGGAGTGAAGCCACGGGGCTTATATAAACGGCTGCGTTCGTCAGTAAAGTTAAGTTGAGAGTGGTGCGTTGGAACGAGTTGTCGGTGGAGCTGGGGCAGTTGTGAGGGGAGAAGTCAAGAGTGAAGAGTTGGGACGAGCCAAGAGAGGAGACGGAGAGGGCGATTCGACGGAGCTGTGGAGAGGTGGCGGCGGCGAAGGCGGACGAGGGGGTGCTCGCGTCGGTGCCGGGAGCTGCAGAGGGAGAGGCCAGCAACGCGACCGAGGTCGAGGAGGAGACGCTCGTCGCGGGACCCGACACAGGGTGATATCCTCCTCCCCCCCCCGAGCATCAACAACCCCCTCCTGTTTCCCCCCGCGCTGAGATAGTGCGACAAGGGGGCCCCTTTCCCACCCCCTACCAGACACTGTCCGCGAGGCCCGCGGAGTCGAGGCGCCACCGCCGCTCTGCGTCTCATCATCAGACGGGTAGGCCCGACACGGTCTCGGCCCCAGGCCCGCCTACCCCCCTCATCCTGGAGGGTGGTTCTTTTCTTTTGCTTTGGGAATATGTGTTGTCGGCGCCGTCTGTGAAGTAAAATTGTATAAGTGTTGCCGTGTGCTCGGTAGTCGGATAGCTCTGCATTGTGTTCTCTTTATATTTGCTTTTTGTGTAATATTGTGTTTCTTCTCCTTTTACATGTGCTTTTGGTGTAATTGTATATGTGTGCTTCCCGTTCATCACGAAATAAATGTGAGTTATGTTGAACTGTTTTCCCGCTTCGCTTCGTCTTTTCTTTCATTGAATCTCCATCTTGCTTCACGTAAAGGGTTGGTCGTGGGCTAAAACGCCCGATAATTAATCGAACCGTCGAGGCCGACGAATAACACTGCTCGGTTATCCCGATAGTACGGAATGGGTCGCTTAAAGTGGCCCGTGTCCGAAGTCGACCTGCGGCGAGGTGCGATCGCCCGGTCTACCCTCCGTGTGGGTACTTAGGTAGGTCGAATTTGGCGAGCAACCCTATCCCACGCGGGGGCCGATTGGCACGATCGTGGTGAGACCGAAAGGTCCACCCGTGACTAGTTCCCGGCGTTAGTCCGAGAGGGTCACGACTGGATTGTCCGTCCGGTGGGCGACGTGCCGCGATTCGAGTTACGTGGCCGTCCGCACGCCGGCGGGCGCGAATCCGCAACAATATGTTGTGATAAATCACTTCATCTCACCAAGTCATTCGCGTCAGTCGGGCTTGGATAATTTATAAGCATTTTTCATATTAATATTTGTTATTACACTATATTTCTGTCGTTCAGCCTGTGCCTTTGTGTAATAATTTGATAAATCAATATCCAGTTCTTGGGATACACCAAAGATAGAACCATCTTTACCAACATCAGTCATTTATATTAGATTAAAAATAATGTCATAATTTTTTTTTATTTTTGTTGAGTTGAAATCACACATATGGACATAATTGACCACAACACTTGGAATGTTTGATAAACACGATTCTGTAAGAATTTTATGACTTCAACAGGTGGTGGAAGACCAAAACTATCAAAATAATATTTGTCTTGATTATTAAAAATAAAAACTCAATGAGAACCTTTCCCATTATTATCTTCTAAGTTCATAATAATATTCTTTGTATGTTTAGGCACGTTTGCTAATTCATTTCTCATACATATAACCACATTATGAATTTTTAATTTCTTAAAATATTTGACAAGTTGTAAATTTGATGTTGTATTCTTTCCAAATTCCTTAAACCACTCATCAACGCTCATTTATTTGTTAGAAAGACATAATCCATTACCCCTTTTAGTTAATTTTACACCTACTTGTGCGATAGAAGAAAGCATATCTCCAACTAACAATCTTGCTTTATCAGGCAGACTTTCAAGTTTTTCAGCAAAATCTAAAATTACACCACTTCCACTAATTTGTTTCTCCAACTCTTTGTTATGTCTTTCCAATTCTTTTTGAGCCCGGAGTTGAGCCTTCCTTTCGTTGGAAGCTTTCACCGCTGTTGAAATACCACCCGTCAATGCTCCAGCCGCACTTAAACCAGCAAATAAAGGAATTAGAAATGGGAGAATTCCTCCACTCGTCTCTCTTATTGAATATTTTTTCAACATTCGTTTTGTCATTTAAATTTTAAGTGAGCCAGTATCATTCAAGATTTTCACCTGTTCTCATGTGAGCAAAACATCAATTCTTACTGCTCCTATTCTCTGAATTGTATTAACGTTAATCATACAAGGCTTTTGATTTTGAACACAAGATGGTAGTTTATGAAGATTGATTTGATTAACAGAGACCTCAGTTGGTACTTTGCCACTCATTTATTTAACAAAAAATTATGTGAGACTAATCATAACACCATTATCTGGTTTATTCTGTAATTCTGTAATTACATTACAGAATTAAATTCTGTAATTAATCTGTAATTGCTTCTTCCAAAAGCAAACAATATGCATCAACTTCTTCACTCTCTCCTATTTCAATGTATAGGGAAGTATCCACTCGATTAGACTTTATAGTTTCCTTTTGAGCACTCAGATCAAACGCATAGATTGTATACAAACTTTTAAATGCTGTCATATCCAAAATAGGTTCTTTATTTCCATTACTTTCACACACCTTTTGGTAACACTTGTATGCTTCAGCATCATCATTTTTTCCCCAATTAATTTCCAATCTATCTCGTGGATAAAATGTTCCTTCGAGAGAAGCATGAAGTTGTTTCACCTGAGCATTATCACTTAATGCATTATTCTTATCAGTAGCAGTATCGCCATCTGGTTTTTTAAAAAATGATCCACAGATATCGTGGCTTTCTTTCCAGAACACCTAAATCCCATGTGTAAGTGGTTTGGTTTAGTTTAACATGTTGACATCTTCTTTTAAGTTTTGATACATTGAGTGGTTTCTTTGAGTTAAGTCTTCTATTCAACAACTCTACTGTTTTAAGATTAGCAGTATATTCACTAATATATATTCTGCCATGGCTGCCATGGGCATAAATCATTTCATAAATTACAAATTTATTCTGAGCACCAAAAGCACTAACAACACCAAAAAGTAATCTATTTTCATAATCACTCCTTTGTCGTTGAAATCTAATTTTAAGACCATACAGAACTTTATCATGATCACAAAATCCAAATATACCTTTAAGAGGAACTACCAGAGTAAAACTATTAATAGTAGAGTTATATTTGTGGTTTGACCCCAAAGAAATTGATACAAAAGGTTTTTCAACGGTTTTGGGTAGGTTTTGACCTCCAAAATAACATACTAAAAATCTACTCAAATACACCTACCGGAAAGGGCCTATTTTCAAGATGGCGTCCAAAATGGCCACCGTGGGCTTAAATTTCCATAGAATGTGCAATAGCTGGCCTACATTTGTGATTTTTGTGTCAATTTCTATGTTTTGGAGGTCAACAAATCCAATGAAACCATTTTCAAAGCTGATCAGTGATGGGAAAAACCTTAAATCCAAGATGGCGTCCAAAATGGCCCCCAAAATGGCAGCAATGGGCATAAAATTGCTACTAAATTGTCAATAAATACCGTGCATGTGTGATATATGTGTCGATTTATATGTGTTGGCGGTCAACAAATCCACTGATATCATTTTCAAAGTTGATCAGTGATGGAAAAGCCTTAAATTCAAGATGGCGTCCAAAATGGCCCCCCAAAATGGCTGCCATGGGCATAAATTTGCTACTAAATTGTCAATAAATGCTGTGCTTGTGTGATGTATGTGTCGATTTCTATGTTTTGGAGGTCTACAAATCACCCGATATCATTTTCAGAGTTGACTAGTGATGGTAAGGCCTTAAATCCAAGATGGCATCCAAAATGCCCCCCCCCCCCCAAATGGCCACCATGGGCGTGTACTTGTTTTAAAACAGGCAATAAATGGACTACATTTGTAGTGTTTGTGTTTATTCCTATGTTTTGCAGGTCATGCCCAATCCTTCAAATAGTGTCTACCTGAAAAGTTGTCCCGTGTGTAGTGATCAGAATTATTTGACCATCTTGTGCATAACATAAATAAAAATATGCTTTGGTAATTTAGAAAGTAATAAATTAATCGGCTCTCACAATGATCACCATTTCCTCTAGAATGTACTTTCAATTAAAATGCCTTCAAGTTAGTGTAAATCGAAAACATCAACGAAAGTTCGTTCATTGAAGTAGCATTTACCATAGATAAACTATGCTTCCTCTTCGTCCTCCGATCCTGTCTTGTTGAAAGGATTTTCGCAGGTATCAAGTTGACAGGGTCCGCAGACGCTGTGGCATGGCAGACCGTATCCCCTACAGCTACAGCGACTTGTTCTACAGCCAGTTGTGCAGTTGCATCGGATCATCTTCAACAACTTTTCTGGAGCAGCGTCCTTGTCTGACATGACTGGAACTAGTTTATTGTCCTCCAGTTTCTAACCCCAGTCTGTTGCCTTCAAGTTTCCGTTCCTCCCCATCCAGACCATAATCTGATAGTATACTCTCAGAGAGTGAAACCTTGTTGAAGACGCTGTTGGTGGCAGATGTTCTGGGGTGACAAACGACTTAGCTGAAGCCAGTTTCTTCACAAAGACATTATATCGCAACTTGGCGAGGGAATCACAGGGATGTCCTCCAAATAATACTTTCATGGCATTGTTGCCGTTTTCCACGACCATGTCTCTTGTTTGGTTGGGGACAAGGAAGGTGTTTGCACAAGTCTTGATTGCTGAATCCCCCTTTGCCAGTTTCTGAAATGCTGACTTTTTTCCAATTCCAAATACTCAAGATGTCGAGTCACACCCAGTGAAGGCATGAAGGAAGAGACAATGTGGGCATAGCTCTTCACCCAATGATACTTTCAGCTGGTTGATATTGTGCACCTTCCAGTTCCTGGATGAATTGTCAGAACGAAAATACAGTTCTTTGCTGTCGACGCTAGCGTAATGCAATAATAGCACCAACAGATCTGTATCTTCTCCAATCAGGGTAGTTGATTGTTGGTATGACGATGTCACTGCTGCTTTTACTATGTCTACATCGGCATCCCTGGTGCATGAATTACGTTCAAGCCAATTTTCTTCATTTCCTCACTGATGAGGTTGATGAGCTGTTGCTTGTTGGAGCTCCTGGACAGGAACTCATCCTTTTTGCCAGAGAATTCTGTTCCAGGTGTGAAGCTGACTTCGGGATGAACAATATGGCCACGGCGCTTGTGTGTATTGTCCTTAATAGATGGTCCATCATCATAACCATCAAAAACGACTGTTGCTTTTTCATAGTGACGAATAGTGAAGTCAGCATACGACTTTGCTATCACATTGAAACTGTCCCCGGCTGTCCATGACAAACGATGCAGCAAGGAGCCACTATCAAGAGCATAGTGCTCACTTTGGGGAAGAGAGTCAGACACGGTATCATTTGACACTTTGGCAGAATGGTCTCTGATAGCTTGAACTAATTGAGGTTTGTCCGCTTTTCTGAAAATACCTATACCCTCAAATGCACAAACTTGAAACTGAAATGTATAATCAATAGCCGAGTTAGTAGTTATAAAGTAAGGAAAATGCACATAAGTGGGATTCCATATCAGAATTTCAAGTTTTGTTACACTAGCACTTGGCAAGAAATGATTTTGGACTGACCTGACCTCCACCTCAGGTACAGCTGACCTCCACAATAACGGATTAAATCCAATCCAAACATTGGAAGTATCAGATACGTATTGGGTATTTTGAGTATAACGAATTTTATTTATATATAGAATTTTTATTTTTATATTTTTATAGAAAATAGAAATTGAGTTTCTATTTTCTGTTTTATAGAAATTTTAACCCCATGGTGGCCATTTTGGATGTCATCTCAGATGCCTTTCCTGGTTTTAGAGACCTTCCCTTCACTAATCAGCATGACAAAATAGTTTTAGTTGATTTGTTGACCTCCAAAATATGTAAAACTGACACAAACATATCACAAATACACAGCATTTATTGACAATTTAATAGCAATTTTATGCCCATGGCCGTCATTTTGGGGGCCATTTTGGACACCATCTTGGATTTAAGGCTTTCCCATCACTAATCAACTTTGAAAATGATATTGGTGGATTTGTCGACCTCCAAAACATAGAAATCGGCACATACATCACACATGTTCGGCATTTATTGACAATTTAAAAGCAATTTTATGCCCATGGCCGCCATTTTGGGGGCCATTTTGGACGCCATCTTGGATTTAAGACTTTCCCATCACTGATCAACTTTGAAAATGATTTCAATAGATTTGTTGAGCTCCGAAACATAGAAATTGACACAAAAATCGCAAATATAGGCCAACTAGTGCCCATTCTATGGCAATTTAAGCCCACGGCGGCCATTTTGGACGCAATCTTGAAAATAGGCCCTTTCCGGCAGGTGGATTTGAGTAGATTTTTAGTATGTTATTTTGGAGGTCAAACCCTACCCAAAACCATTAAAAAACCTTTTGTATCAATTTTTTGGGGGTAAGGCTATTTTTTGTTGTAGATTTACCCGACTATAACTGCTTTTGCATCATCATTATACATTCCTTTCCTTTGACGATATCCAGGGTCTGTGTTTGTTCCCGTTGACATATCAGGAATAAAACCTTTGACAGCTCCCTTTCCCATTCAATCACCGAATGAATATAGTGTAAATTTCATCATTTCAGATACAGCAGAGACATCATCAACTGCTTCAACTTCTTGTGTTCCAATGTATAAATGAACACTATCAAACATTTTCCAGAAGAAATCATTTACGAGTGTAGCGTTTGTGTTATTCCCAGTCTAAATAAATTTAAATTTACACAACAAGAAACTTTTGGATGCATTCAAATAAGTTTGTTGATTATTTATTTCAAAACTTTTTGTACCATTTGCATTCCAGTCTGTTCCAGTTGTTGCATTTACCTTGAAGTAATCTTCTTTATTAGTGGAGTTTGAGATGATAATAGTATCATCCAAATCATAGATACTATCAATTGCTTCCATACTTGTATTTATTTAGGAAAAAAGATGTTAAAACTTTTGAAACCCTGACCCAAGTATTTGAATTATTTTCTGTCGTTCTTGGGGAGACAACCGAGTTTTGCCTTTCTTCATTTATAAGATTCCTTTTGGGCATCTTTTATACTCTTTATAGCACCCGATACATTTCCCACAGCAGAAGCAGTTGAACCAATTAGGTCTTTATGTTTAAGAATAGTTGAACCGATACCCATTGGAGTATCAATTATCCCATCTCCTCTAAATTGATGTCCGACACCCCTTTGTCTCTTAGGTTTATAGTATCCTCTACCAAGATACATACCTTCACCTTTGTAGTATGGGGAAAGGAACATCCCATTCCCCGTAATTATTTTATATTTTCCCAACTCGTGTTTCCTCACAATAACCATCATATTTATTTGTTGGAAAACTTCACGTAGGTGATTTCTGATGGATATAACTTCTCCATTAAAAGAAATCATACCATTATCTTGGTCGGTTATCCTAAAATTTACTCTGTGTATGGTTTTTCCTGACACAGGGAGATAAACCAGATTTTTTGGGTTCCATATCAAATTTATAACCAATTGGGGTTGAATATGCGCTGAATGAAAATATTGTATTTGTTCTTATTCCATCATTAAATGCACCATCAATCAAATCACAGTGAATTAATACCGAATTTATTCCTGAGGATATTTGAATGACATTATCACTGTGAAACGTCCCATTAGTTTCAACCTTTTTTGAGGAGAAACCCAATAACTCTCTAAATGAATTATCAATTGTGAAATCAAACTTGTAGTTATTTTTAAGTTTAATCGTTGATTTTGAAGTATGTTTTTGAATATCTATAACAATATTTTTTGGTTCATCACCCTGTTCTTTCATAAGACGAACAATTTCTGAAGATATTTGAGAAATCTTATATGCTCCGGGTGAAACTGTTATCGTTTTGTATCCATTTCCTGGATTATAACGAAACATCATTTTTCTCAGTAATATTAAAAAAGTATTATGTTTCCATGGACAATAAAGTCGCCTCATAGACTTTTGTTGTGTCAAGTTGTAGTGGGTATGGGAATGAAGATGTGTGGTCGCTTGTTGTGAAATTGAAACTAAGGATTGTGCTTCTCATCTTATTTAATATGAGATAAAATGTCTATATATTCGTATTTATTAATTATTTTCATGTTCATCAACTGGTCAAAAATGGCTGATGCTTCATTAAAACGATTATTTCCAGCCTTCTTACTACCTAACAACAACAATAACAGTCTATTAACTAATTGTGATGGGTCATTTGGAAGAAAACTAACACCTGAACCAAGCCTACTTAAAGCCTGAATAATGTGTTTCTCCTTCTCATTCTTGCTATGTTTACCAGAAAGACTAACCCTATAATTAACAGAGTCCAGTAGATCAATATATACTCTATCATCATTATTTTTCATATCCAATGGTTTATCAAAATACTTTGATTCATCCCTCACAGTTGAAGCTTGTCTTCCATCTTTAATGAGAAGAAACATTAATCTGGGGGTTAATTTAACAGGGGGTTGAGCAGAACTCAAGAACCTTAATTCATCATTAAATATCAATACCTTTTCTTGAACAAGATGAAATATTGCTGGTTGTTCTGTTGGAATGAGTCCTGCTTTGGTTTTTGATTCCACTGAATATTCATTGTTTTGAAGAGCATTCACAATATAATCAGTGGGTTGATTAATCTCTTCCAGTTGTTGAAATAATCCTTCATCATCATATTCTAATTCTCCTATATGCTCTAATTCTTCCTCTGTCATTTGACTGAAATCTTTTAACATTTGAAGTTTTTTAAGAGTACAGTGGTGCCCCTAGAATCCGAATTTAATTTGTTCCAAGAGGCTGTTCGGATTCCAAAAAGTTCGGATTCCAAAACTATTTTCCCAATAAGAAATAATGGAAAGTAAATTAATCCGTTCCTGGACCCCAAGAAAACCCACTTTCAACTCAAATTACCCATGTTTAAGGTAAAATAAGATGAGTAAATGACCTTTTCTGGGTCATGAATCTTTTTCCAAGCCTGGGGGATGAGCAGGAGCATTGTCGCTTCTTCCATCAGGTCTGGATGCAGCTCTGGCCTATCAGTGGACATTGGGATCCAAAACGTAAACTGTTCAGCCTGGTGGAGGTATGTAATTAACCATGAAGCACCAAATGGTGTTTTATATCCCAGTACACTCTGTGGAGACAAAAACGTGCCGTTTTCACCGGACGGTTCCACGGGAGAGAATCAAGAGGTGAAGCGATTGGGTGACGCAGCATTACGTCACTACCATGCTCGCGAAAAAAAACGTTGAGTTCGTTAAAGCTGATTCGTCAGAGGGTTCATTGAATGAGTTTGCTTCACGATGGGTTTTCGCGCTTTTATTGTTTCTTTATTTTTCAGAATCCTACACACGGTCGATTTCAGCAGCTCGAACATGGCAGCGAGATCAGACACGCGTACCGCTCTCATGCTTAGCGATAAGTTCTTTCTTCAACTCAATTGTCGTTCTCACAGACTTCCTCTTACTCCTGTTTGCTTCACTGCTCTTCTTGGGTGCCATGGTGAATGCACAAGGGTGATAACTGAATAAAAATGCACAAATGAAGGTGAAAACACGAGGTAAAGTAGCTATCAACACACAAGAGATGCTTTCACGAGTACTTCCACCGACGAACTGAATGAACAAAGTGCGACGATGCGGGTCAAACAGGCGGGGGAGACGCTTCGTGAACAAACATGAATGCCACGTTGTGTTCAGTTTTCGAAAATGTGTTCAGTTTTTCGGGCAAAATTTTCTCTAAAAAATTGTTCGGATTCCAATTTGTTCAAACAATGGGGCATTCGGATTCTGGGGGCACCACGGTATATTCTATTGTGGGAACTATGGAAACATCTACAATTTTTTCTTGGGAAGTTTTTAAAAGTGGTTTAAAAAATTTCTCTTGTTTTCTTTCAAATGCTTCTTCACCCGTTAGTTTCTGTTTGCGTTTCTTCTTTATGTCTTCCTGTTGTTTTACAACTTTTGAAACCAACTCTTGATGTTCCTTAAATCTTCTTGCTCTTTCTTTCGCATCCATTTATTTATTGGAAAATATTTAATGAATTATAAAGATTAACAGGGAAATTTTCCTTTTCTTCATCATTAAAGTAGATGTGTTCAAATAAATCCTTTTCTTTAAATATTTCATCAAATTCTTTCTTAACATTAATACTGATTGTAATTTCTTCTTCACTAATACTTGTTTCTCTACTTTTCATACGTCTGTGTTGAGTTTCTTCATCAACATCAAAACCGAATGATAAAATTTTAACTCCACTCAGATGTTTCATAATTTGTCTAATTCCTTCTGGATTAGTTTCTAATATCCCAAAACTACCAGATTTTAGTTTCTTTAACTCACTCTTACAATGTGAATATTTTGTTGTACCAAGAGAAACCTCCTCAAATATTTGACCTTCATTCCTCAATCACATATGTTCCTCCACTGAAATATAGTGATAATCTTCACCTGTTACTTCTCCAGGTCTTATTGCTCTAGTTGGTGTTGTTGATATAATGCGTATCATGGGGTGTTTTTTAAGTAAATTTACAATATTCTCATTTGTACTATACAAGGACCTTGATTTATGAAAGTTTTTTTCCAGAAGCAGATTTACCCACAAGATTTATAATAATAGTTGTCATTTATATATGCATTTGTTTATAAAATAAAAAATATATCCCTTAATATCTCATCTTGTTTCACAACAATATATTTGTATTTTTCAGTCGTGTGCTTCATGTAATCCCCAAATTCCTTTTTACTACATAATGTAGAACAATTATCTCTCCAAAAATTGTTTATATCTCTTGAATTTAACTTCAAAAAAATAAAAGTATTAGCATTGTTCCTGATGGAACGACGAGGAAGTTGAAAGTATGATTGACTAAGATAAATACAATTACAAGAAGAATGTCTCCCTCTTGTGTAGTAGCTGTCCATTACCGTTTGGTTTCTCCCATTAACACAATGATCAAAGTTCTTTTTTTTGATTTAACCAAATCTTGGGGAGAAGGTATATCATCCGTATTATCACTAAGAATACAACTTATCAGTTTTGATTTATTTTTATATCTCTGTGTATCACAAAATAGTTGTATTATATCTTTAATGTTATAATCATTTAGATTGTTTTGAAGTTTAAATAAACCGATTATATCTTCTTTTTGAAGACCAGCATTAAAACCTTGTAAGAGTAGTTGATACTCAGGTTGAAAACTTGACTTTGTGAAAATTATTAAATTATCATAGTCTAAAAAGTTGGGAGTCAGGAGCATCTTTAAAAGTAAGCAGGTTTTTCCACATCCGCTTGAACCAACTATGAGACATCTTAATTAATTTGAAAGATTTTTCTGATTGTTAAATTTTATTTTATTTTCCCAAATGGGTAAAAAATCATTCATTTATATATTTGGAAAACAGGTTATTTAATTTATAATTGGCTTTTTTAGAAACTCCATATTTTAATCAAAGTTCGAGTTTAATTTCAAGATAATCCATTATTTTATTTATGCAATATCTTGTGTTGATATTTCCCTGAAATGACAATCGTGAATAATATATAACAATAATCCTTTGAACGTTTCTCCAACACGTTCAGTTTCTTCCCTTGTAAGGAAAGGTGTGTTATCACCCTCATACTTTACATTCATTTCTCTAATCAATCTTGTAAAGTAATTCATTTTTGGTGTAAATCTAAAAGAATTATTTTCCTTTTTATATTTTTTATTATCATTAATTGGAAGATAATCACAGAATATACATTGTTTATAGGCTTTTGACTCTGTGTTTAATCCCCGTCTTTCACACGCAGGACAATTCTCAAATTTGTCATATGGAGAATCAGGGAATTCAAGAGGCTCAAAATCTCGCGTATTTATAAAGTAAAACTTTACTAAAACTGAAATTCATCTTTGGTACTTTCACAATCATCTATAAAACTACTTTCATAGCTATCGTTTGAACACAAACTCTCGGTATCATAACTCTCATAATCTTCAAAATCTTAAGTTGAATAATGACTCATATTTAATTAGTAGAAAAAAAAAAAACATTACCATCGATATCTATATACTTTTTTTCATTAACAGATTCAACTACTACATTTTTATAATAAAAGTAATTTTAAAATGATCCTTAACTACGATTGAACGAAATGTCATTTCACCTGATATATTAACATCCTTTATTTCATCAGGATTTATATCTTTAGGGTTGTTGAAAAAAATACAAATTTCTCCTTGCATATTGCAGATGGTCTTATCTTTTCTTTCTAAAGCTTCATCCATAAGGTTTTTATTTTTTGATACTTTTTCTTGTTTCATTGCTTTTTCTAGTTTTGAATACATTACCAGAAGGAGAGGAGAAACTTTTGTTGGAGATATTTAATTGATGTTCTTCCAGATATACTAAAAGCCCTTCCACTGAAGGAAATTGAAGAAGTCATATTATTCACCATAATTGTTTTTATCCAATAGTTGTTATATTTATCTTTGTTCAATTTTACATCCTTGACATATTTCTCAGTATCTTTAACAAATGAAGAGATTGATTGAAACTTGTCTTTTTTGTATTGAAACATTGTATTTATTAAGTGAAAAAAGTTGGAGGATAAAATGGTTTTAAGCACAGATTCACCTATAAATTAAACGAAATTTTCATCAAGAAAATTTTAGTTTAAGTAAAGTTTTATTATATAAATATGGTGAATACAACGTACTGCGATGTTTGTAATCATGAATATAATTATTATAAAAAACACCTTGAAACCAGCAAACACACTTTCAATCTCTTCAGACAAATATCTCCACTTCACTAAGAAACAAAACATTGTGATAATGATATTCTTAAAAAGAATTATAATGAACATCTTCAATCACGCAAACACAAGAACAATGAAGAAAGGGAGGGCGCCACTAAATTCTCCATTGAAAACACTGATGAAGCATTTAAAGGACATATAAATGTAAGATTGTTTCGCTTTAAAGACCCTGGACCATCTTCAATCATGGAAGCTGTTGATATGGTTAAACAAAGTATTAAAACTATAATTAAAAACACATTAAGTGAAATGAAAACTTTTAAGTTTTATATGGGAGTAAAATTGAATATGGTAAGACAAGGTGATGAAACTACTCCCGAAATGAGGACAAACCCTCACTTTATCTTATCATTTCAAGATTTTGTAAGATGTGATGTTTACGATGAACTCCAGAGACAAGAACAAGATGTTGATAACACTGAAGTAGGTAGTGGATTTGCAATTACAAAAATTATCTTTTTGGATATACACATCTTAAAATCAGATCCTCTTCAAGCTTCTTCTTGTATTGATTTACCAAAAGAGATAAAACTTAAGAAAGCAGTTGTTAATATTCAAAACAAAGATAATAAATGTTTTCTCTGGTCTGTTCTTGCTCACTTACATCCTCCACAATGGAATTCTGAAAGGGTTGAAAATTATAAGAAATACGAGAACAAATTGAATGTTAAAGATTTAAAGTTTCCAATGTTATTGAGAGATATTTCTAAATTTGAGAAAATGAATAATCTATTTGTTAATGTATATGGATTAATGTATACAAACAAAGTTCAGACATTAAAAATTTCATGCAACTATAAAAATGATGAAACACATTGACCTTCTCTACTTTACTTCAAAGGAAAAATCACATTATGCATTCATCAAAAATTTCTCAAGATTAACCAAATCACAACGATGGAAGAGCAGGGCGATGGGACAAAAATATGATGGCAGACTACTGCTGGAGCATCAAACGAGATTGCCCTGTGGAAGTCCACAAACGCAAGAGCGACAAGTGCAAATTCTTGCCTAAATAGGACCTATTTGAACTTTGCATTCCATCCTTATCAATTGTTCTGAATCACCTATCGTCTTTATGTCGAAATATATGTTAATTTAAATTTGCTTTTAATTCAAATTGTAACTTACCAAATAAATGTTGAAAATGTTGAATTGCAAAATATATGTTTAATATAAATTTGCTTTTAAACAAATTGTAACTTACTAAATAAATGTTGATAATGGTGGATTACAAAAAATCTAGAACTTACAGAGAGAAACTAACTTCAGATTTGAATTCAGCACACTCAAATTAGGTAGGGTCAAGTGCTGGTATCAATGCAACAAAAACTTTGTTCCCCAGTGTAATGTACAAATGAAGAAAATTAAACACCATTGTTACTCTTTCCAATGAAAATCACTCCAAAGGCAAGACATACGATAATCCAGGTCACAAAGAACTCTGTAGTAACGTCTAAGGATCTGCAGGCCTCTCTTGCATTGGCTAATGTCATCGTTCATGAGTCCACCATCAGGAAAACACTGAACAAGAATGATGTACATGGAAGAATAGCAAGGAGGGAACAACTGCTCTCCAAGAAAAACATTGCCGTCCGTCCCAAGTTTGCCAAAGACCACCTGGATGATCCAGAAGGCTATTGGAAGAACGTTCTGTGGACAGATGAGTCGAAAGTAGAACTTTTTGGTTTAAATGAGGAAAGTTATGTTTGTTGAAAACCAAACACTGCATTCCAACATAAAAACTTCATCTCAACTGTGAAGCATGGTGGTGGGAGTATCATGGTTTCAGGCTGTTTTGCTGCCTCAGGACAAAGATGGTTTGCCATCATTGATAGAACCATGAATTCTAGATTGTACCAGCAAATTATACAGGAGAATGTCAAGGCATCCATCCATGAGCTGAAGCTTCACAGAAAGTGGATCACGCAGCAAGACAACGATCCTATGCACGCAAGTAAATCTACAAGAGAGTGGCTGAAGCAGAAGCGATTTTGCATTTTGGAATGGCCAAGTCACAGTCCAGACCTTCACCCAATTATAATGTTGTGGTGGAACCTGAAGCGATCAGTTCATGTAAGAAAACCCACAAATATCTCTGAGTTGAAGCAGTTCTATAAGGAGGAATGGGCCAAATTCCTCCAAGCCGATGTGCAGGACTGATCAAAAGTTACAGGAAACGCTTGGTTGAAGTTATTGCTGCTCAAGGGTTCAGCAGTTGCTGAATGTTAAGGTTCACGTACTTTTCCAACAAATAAATCGAATGTCGGATCATTTTCCTCAATAAATAAATGAAAAAACAGATTTTGTGTGTTATTTGGCTAATCAGGTTCTCTTTATCTATTATTAGGACTTCAATGAAGATCTGATCACATTTTAGGTGAAATTTATGCAGAAATAGAGAATATTCTAAGCGGTTCACAAATTTTTCTCACCACTGCAGATGTTATTCGTCGAATGGATGATGGTGAACATGCCACTGATGTTACCAGGTTATTAAGTTTCCCTCTGACTACGATGCGTACCATATATAACTTGAGGGCTGCGATCGGAGATCACTGATGGTTCCCGGTATAGCCAACTCATAATATCAGCGAATTGAAATTCTGCCTCATAATGAAAACAAACTTCTTTTTTTTCCGCAAAAGGCGGGACACAAAGACTAAACACGTAATGCCTCCCTCCGGGAATCATAAAAATGTCGCCGTTCATTGAAGGAGGAGGAAAAAGAAGAGGTGCTGCCAATTTTGACCACTTCCAGAAGAGGATTGTTTTTATTTAAATGTCTGGTCATTTATTATTATTTTTATACACATGTCTACTTGAATATAACTGTCAGTCAAAAAGCAGGGTAACATCACAGGTAAAAAGCAACCACCACAAAGAGGAATCCTCCATAGTTACCCATGCACTCTGTTATCCCACTTGCAATCATCTTCATTTTAAGCAGATTATAGTTCACCATCTGCTTTCTCACTCCTCCGACCCTCCCCAAATACTACAGAATTCACATGTCCTTCCAGTCATCCCGTCCTGGTTATATTTCCAAAATCCAGGCTGACTGTACACCTCAACTATTTTATTCCTCGCTTCTCCTGTCTGTAGAACCACTTTACAGAGACTGTTCTTTCCCACCCTTCCCTCCAGAATGTCAAGCAAGTAGTTCACTGCCACCTCGTGTCATTCCGCAACCTAACTCATGATATTTATTACCCCCATTAAATTGGGAGGAGAGATTTGGGTGGGGTTAATGAGGGTAGAAAAGATTATGGTTTTAGAATGGCGACAATCTGAGATGGCGGTGAACGGCTGTCTTGAAGACGTGGAGGGAGGAATGAGATTGAAGAGGATGTGGAAGTCGATTCCACAGGCAGGAAAAAAAGAAAATAAAAAAGAGAGGAACAAATGAGTGGAAGTGAGCAGTGAGCCTGGATTTTGGTAGTTTCACCAGAAGGGGTTGATGGTGGATCGTGAGAGCCCTGCAGAAACCTGAGAGGGACAAAGCACGGAAAGACCAGAAAGGAGGCGGTAGAAGACAGAGAGACCACTGACCTGTCTGCAATGGCGAAGTGATAGACTCAGTTTCAGCACGGGAGATTCTAATGATCTTGAAGGCCTTGGTTTCCATGTCATCAAGCTGAGCAGGGTGTGAGGTAGGGCCCAGAGGGCAGAGCACTACTTGTAGGTGGATAGGAGTTCACATTTGCCAAGGAAGGATTTTGTACGATGGAGGATGCCCAGTTGGCAGCTGGCATGGGAGGGCAACTTTGATATGCAAATCCATATCATATCACACACACACACACACACACACACACACACACACACACACACACACACACACACACACACACACACACACACACACACACACACACACACACACACACACACACACACACACACACACACACACACACACACACACACACACACACACACACACACACACACACACACACACGTCTAAAATAAATTACACCATTGACTAAATGAGAATCCCACTGTATTAGTGTTATTATTGTTTTTATTATTATTATTATAAAGTGTTTTTTGAAAGCAAGAATCCTCATTGACTAGATGTGGGGGAAAAAAAAATTTTTCTCGTGTATAAATTTACGATTATAAAGGGTTTTTGAAAAACCACACCATGTTGCTCCAAATTAGCACACCAAACGAGACAACACACACAGATTATCATTTTTCATGCCGCCTCCCATCCCACGGTAAATTTCTTCCCCCACTGTTTATCTGCATGAATATTCCTTGTCCACATATTATAGGTCAAAGGTCAGTGTACAGAATCATCCAGCTCTTCCCCCGAGCCTTGACCAGTTCCACTTATGAGCACATCAATAATTAGGAAAACAAACAAATAAAGTAAGATGAGGAACATTTACACTCACCGTTTAGCCATCTGCTCAATGTTGTACCCAGGGCTCGGATCATTCGATATCTGGTGCAACAAAGCAAAGCAAATGTTGTAGAAATTGTGAGATATTTATGTATAACGATAATGTAATACCTCGACGTCTCCAACACTCCACCTGGTTATACCTTGAGTACACGTGCAAAGCGATCGAGACAGTTTCCCACGGCAATGTCAATTGTCTCGCCGAAGATACGATATCGCCGCTCAAGATATGAGATCACCTGTCCAGAGGGGGTAGGGGGGGGGCAGTTGACAAAT
Organism: Eptatretus burgeri; assembly: GCF_056783735.1. NCBI lineage: Eukaryota > Metazoa > Chordata > Myxini > Myxiniformes > Myxinidae > Eptatretus > Eptatretus burgeri. The sequence continues at coordinate 91,757,862 of NC_140971.1, forward strand.
GTCACCAATTTCCACAAAACATTGATTTTTATAACAACGCCTCGGGCTCATTGAGGAACTTGCACAAGAATAGTTAAACAGAATGTGAATAAAACCATAATCAAAATAATCCATCAGCTAATAGCCACAGCCCATTTGTACAGAAATTGCATAAAGGACAAGGAACGCCACTGGAAATCAATGGATTAGTTCAGGCCGGAATTGTAACGTCAGACTCACTAACACAATCACCGTTCCAAATTGTCACGTTTCTTTTCTTTGTGTAGAGAGTTAAGGCTCGTGGAAGAGCAAGAACACTGGACAGATCAGGACGCAACAGGACAAAATGAACCATGGAGAGAGAGAGAGAAAAAGAGAGAGAAAGAGAAAGAGAAATACAAATATATAAGATGGAAAACATCAACAACAGGGCCGAGGGACAAAATGGAGGGTAACTTGGATAAACAATGGTTGTTGGGGAGGAATGAAGGGTGGGAGAGCACAGATGGGGTGAACAAGATGGATACAGAAGGAAACTCTCAGGAAGGAAAAAAATATGTTGGAAGGAAGTGGGCTTGGGGGTAGGGGAATGGGTTAATGGGGGTAGAAAAAAAAACAAAATCATGGTTTTGGATTGGCAATGATCTGAGATGGTGATGAACAGTTGTCTTGATGACTTGGAGGGAAGAATGGGATTTGAAGAGAATGTGGAAGTTCGTTCCAGAGGTGGGGAAAAAGAAGAACGAATCAATGGAGGTGAGCAGTGATTTTGGATTGAGGTAGTTTCACCAGAATGGGGTTGATGGTGGACTATGTGTGCCCTTCAGAATCATGGGAGTGGAGGGGGGTGGGAGGCAAAGCACGGAAAGAGCAGAGGGTGCAAAACCATAAAGGAAACAAGAGAACAGAGAGACCACCAACCTTTCTGCAGTGGGAAAATGAGAGGCCAATAGATTCAGCTTCATCACAGGGGAAATTGCAATAATCTTGAGGGCCTTAGTTTTCATGGTGTCAAGCTGAGCAAGGCATGAGGAAACATAGAGTTGGGTTCAAGCTCAAATTAGTTCTAGCCTGAACTGGTTCACAACTTCCTGGACAAGGTGCAAGTCACAACATGAAGGACAGGTTTCCACATAGGCCTAACAAATAATTCATACCTATGAGGAGTGATTGCTCCACATGATGGAATTGCAATTCTGTCTCTCATATTGAGATAAAACCAGCTGTCCTGTCCATATTTATGTTGTCGATGGTTAATATATATATATATATATATATATATATATATATATGTATATATATATATATATATATATATATATATATATATATATATATATATATATATATATATATATATGGTTGATAAAGAGTAACCCATTGTGTGTTTGTATTCTGGCCAAACATTCTCCTTATGGTTACCTGTGTAATTAGTGCTACCTACAGTGTGTCGGAGTGTGGAGATATGCTGAAGCATGATGTGCTAAATATGGATATGGCACAGGCATGATGTGGCAAATGGCTATTACATTGCGACTTTAACTGTACAATCTGAGTTGCATGATTTGATAAACTTATAGTCATTGAGGTATTTACCGATTGCATACATGGGCGAGTAAATTTAAACCACACTTTAAAAAAAAGAAAAAGAGGAAGATTTGGAAGAAAACAAAAACATAGCGTGGGTATGGGAGTACGAGGTTGGAGTGGAAGAGAATAGCATATTTGTTCCTCTTCTTTTGCATGCAGCACACGGCTGCGAGGAGCATTATTCACCGAGAACACGGCTGTGCCGCTGATGCATGTCCCCGTAGGTTAGAGCAGGAATTTGTAATTTGTTCAGGGTGTCCGCGAGAGCTCGTCTACTCTTTGCGGAGGACATCATGGGATCTTTAACTTACACCAACTAATACCGGAAGACAGGGCGGTCCAGGTTGACATCCAGTCGAGGGGACGGCACACACATTGGGGAAATCACCCTGCCTGTGAAACACCAGAATGACCGTGTATAGCTCGGCCCAAATTCAAACCCAAGCGAGACAGCTCAGAGGTAGGTGAGTGTGCATACCTATCGGCTACCTTGGCAGGTGGGGTCACTTTGATGGGTATACGCTATTGAGCGTTCCAACGCTCCTTGTGAAAAACGTGCATCGTTTAGAAGCAAAACAACCAAATGACACCCAGAGAGACAGATCACTCCACCATGGTATTTGAAACAGCAATACTGAATACTCATGCTTGTGTCCACAAGAGATTGAGCATGATAGGACAACAACCCACCTGGGTGTTTCCTCCACTCACATAGAGCACCGTTGGATTTCCTGCACCAGTGACCAGGCGGCCCATCTCGATGTGACCCACACAGTGATTTACCGCAACCATTGGGCGGTTCCACAGCTGGGCAAGCGTGCGAGCAACCACGGCAACTGCTGCCAGTGGAGCTCCCATGCCAGGTCCTGCAAGCCAAGTTCACGCACCATTGCCATAACAAGTGCTTCCGCAATCATCCCCACAACAACCGCACAAACTCTTCGCATTATGCACACGTTATATCCACCTGTCCAATTTAAATTGAAGTTTTAGTGGTTTCAAAACAAAGTGGTAATTGATTTGCAGATAACACGAAGAGGTCAGCATGTCATCCGAAGTTTCTGTGAACCTTTAGTGAAGGCAATGCAGTCAATGTCGGATGGTTGGAGATTTGCTTCCTGGAGTGATTCCTTCAGCACCGCAAGGATGTGTTTACGATGGTGGCGGGCAGTGTCACGAGGCAAGAATCCTGCACAATAATCAGAGGATAGGATACACATTTCCTTCGTCTTACCCCTCATTCATTCATCAATTCGTTCATTCATCTGCGGTACCTAGTTGCTGGTTGCATCTTTCCTAGGGTATGGCTATGCTGATGTCATGCCAGGAAGTTCAGATTTGGCCAGGTTATCAGCACACAATGGCCTGCCATTTTTGAGAAAAAAAATAAACATGGGATCATTAACATTGACCACCGAATGAAAGAAGATTGTTCAACTGGCTTAACTTCCCCTCTGGAGGGCAGCATACTCAACGATGGCCATCTCGAGTTGGCGTTGGAATCTAAACTAAGATGAGGGAACTCAAAGACGGGTACGTCTCGGCTATTGTGTCAACGTAAGTATGACATAAACGCCATTTCAAACAGCTGTGCATGCCGTTTTCCATAAATGACGTCATCATTGACCAACGCCGTGCAAGACAGCTTTACTAAGGATTATTCAGATGGAGGTATCTGCTCATCAGATGCCAATGCTTCATCGGAAAAGGTAATAAGTATGGCAAGCTTTGGATTTGCTATCAAAAGGAGCACATCATTCGACGCATGTTCACACAACCCAGGATAAAAACCGCTAGAGATTGTTGAGCGAACTCCTGTTTGGAATGAAGAATGTTCATGCCTGTGACACTAAGCAGTCCTTCACAAATACATTTTCATCCAACCACCCTGTTGGGGGGACGCGGGAGGTGCACGCATATTTTAAACAATGTGACTGATGGTATTTCAGCCTATTGAACGATTAAAAAGGGTGATGTTTCGCCGCCATTGTGCGGTGTGGCAACAAACGGGTCAACTCACGACGAAAGGAAGTGCTACAAACCACCGGCCATTATAGACAACCACGATGAACGAGCAAACATCAAAGTGCCGGTGAGAATTCAATTATCCGAGATTCACCGAAAGCCATGCCCATGTCCGATTGTACAGCGAGCATAGGCTCATATAATAGTGTAGGCGATGGAAAGTATACAACGAAACGCACTGACATAGGGGACAATAATCGGACAAAACATGGGGATGAATGACTGAGGACGAGGAGAGACGTCGGGATACAAGCTGGAACACTTCAAGTTCGACATTTGCGGCTGCCTAAGGAGACTGCTTCGGCAGCACCAACGCTCTGCACAGAGTATGGTTCCGGTGGATGGATGGATGGGTGGTGGAGAGGAAGGCGAAAGGGTGCCACATACTTCCTCTGATTGAGCTGTACAGTTTTGAGTTTGTACAATTTAAACCTTCATTTAAATTGAATTAAATACCTGAAGACTGCAGAACACAAATCGCCTTTACCATGTGTCCAAAACCAAGCGATACATCAACGTACAAAATCCCGTCCAAAATGACGGTTTGGAATTATTTTATCCAAAACTGTTCAAGGGGACTGGAAGATGTGATGTTTCAATTCATAGCAAGAAGCGTTATTTTAAAACACTGCATGTACAAATGTTGCCCTATTTTTGTTATCTTCTGGGACATTTCGTTTCGAGGGTACAGCATCGTGAGCGTGCCAAAGTCCGAAGCCTTGGCCTAGTGTCAGTACAGGTATGCTTTTATCTCTTTTATTTATTGGACATCGCACAATGTAAATGAACACTCGTTTTATATCACGTACAGTGAACTTCACCTCTCTGCGCCTTGTATTTATTGACTCAGCCTGTCTGCCTTCCGAGGTCGGGAAAATGAGTACCAGCTTACTGGAATGGTGGGGGGGGGGGGCACATCTGCGCTCCCAGTAATGATGCAACCAGCAGCCACAGACGACATAAGGGCCCACGTGGGGTATTGTGTTCGATTAACTCTCGAGTTAGGCATTTGTGTTAAATTCTATTCATCAGTCGCATAAAAAATTCCAACTTGTTAATTAATTAGTCATGCGTCAAGTTTATTATGGTCACAACCAGGTAAGGGGTTTGGTAAATGTGCACAAATAGAAGATTATTAGAAGTCAAGCAATGCAAATTTTCAATCACGTTCTCAACTTTTCATGTCCAGTTACTGTGTGGAAGGATTGAATGCTTCATCCATCTTTGTGAAACATTTCTTGCATGAAACCCATATTATCCTGTCATCTGTGATGAAAGATGGCTGGTGCATAACGTCCAACAATCCGTCATGTACCAGACAGAGGAGGGGGGTGGGGGGAGGAGCGTAGAGGGATCACAAATTATATGTTTTTCACAAACAAGTAAATGGACTCGGGGTAGAGCTTATCTGTGTGTCTGTTCAGGGGGCGGAGACATCATTTGGTAAACACACAAGGGGTGGAACCTATCCGCATGTATGTTCAGAGGTCGGAGACATCATTTGGTAAACGCACTCGGAGTAGAGCCTATCTGTGTGTATGTTCAGGAGGCGGAGACATCATTTGATAAACACACAATGGTTGGAACCTGAGTGTATTTTCAGGGGGTGGAGACATAATTTGGTAAACACACAAGGGGTGGAGCCTATCTGCGTGAATGTTCAGGGAGCGGAGACATAATTTGGTAAACACACAAGGGGTGGAGCCTATCTGCGTGAATGTTCAGAGGGCGGAGACATCATTTGGTAAACGCACTCGGAGTAGAGCCTATCTGTGTGTATGTTCAGGAGGCGGAGACATCATTTGATAAACACACAATGGTTGGAACCTGAGTGTATTTTCAGGGGGTGGAGACATAATTTGGTAAACACACAAGGGGTGGAGCCTATCTGCGTGAATGTTCAGGGGGTGGAGACATAATTTGGTAAACACACAAGGGGTGGAGCCTATCTGCGTGAATGTTCAGAGGGCGGAGACATCATTTGGTAAACGCACTCGGGGTAGAGCCTATCTGTGTGTATGTTCAGGGGGCAGAGACATCATTTGATAAACACACAATGGTTGGAACCTGAGTGTATTTTCAGGGGGTGGAGACATAATTTGGTAAACACACAAGGGGTGGAGCCTATCTGCGTGAATGTTCAGGGAGCGGAGACATAATTTGGTAAACACACAAGGGGTGGAGCCTATCTGCGTGAATGTTCAGAGGGCGGAGACATCATTTGGTAAACGCACTCGGAGTAGAGCCTATCTGTGTGTATGTTCAGGAGGCGGAGACATCATTTGATAAACACACAATGGTTGGAACCTGAGTGTATTTTCAGGGGGTGGAGACATAATTTGGTAAACACACAAGGGGTGGAGCCTATCTGCGTGAATGTTCAGGGGGTGGAGACATAATTTGGTAAACACACAAGGGGTGGAGCCTATCTGCGTGAATGTTCAGGGGGTGGAGACATAATTTGGTAAACACACAAGGGGTGGAGCCTATCTGCGTGAATGTTCAGAGGGCGGAGACATCATTTGGTAAACGCACTCGGGGTAGAGCCTATCTGTGTGTATGTTCAGGGGGCAGAGACATCATTTGATAAACACACAATGGTTGGAACCTGAGTGTATTTTCAGGGGGTGGAGACATCATTTGGTAAACGCACTTGGGGTAGAGCCTATCTGAGTGTATGTTCAGGGGGCGGAGACATCATTTGGTAAACACACAAGGAGGTCGAGCCTATCTGCGTGTATGTTCAGGGGGCGGAGACATCATTTGGTAAACGCACTCGGAGTAGAGCCTATCTGTGTGTATTTTTAGGAGGTGGAGACATCATTTGGTAAATGCACAAGGGGTGGAGCCTATCTGCATGTATGTTCAGGGGGCGGAGACAGCATTTAGTAAACGCAAAAGGGGTGGAGCCTGTGCTGTATCACGTGATTGGCTTTTCGTGTATCATAACTCGGCCGCTAGGGGTGACGGTGATGTACATCCGGAAGGGCAATAAAGCAGAGTTACTGCTACACTCTCGCTCTCCATGTTCCGCTGCACCTCGGACACCACATTTGGCGACGAGGATGGGATCGACGAGTCACGGCGCACGGACAGGTGCCCGTTTTCGTCGGAGACGACTTCGAATTGTTTTCAGAACAGTTGGGGTGCTATTTCCACGGGAATGATGTGGTCGACGAGAGCAAACAGAAGTCGATCTTGCTCGCCTCGCTATCGGCGGAACATTATCGACTGCTGAGTGATTTGGTGGCGCCGTCAAGCCCAGTGGGGACGCGCTGTCGTTTCAGGACATTGTGCAGAAGATGAAAGCACACATGGCGCCGGAGAAGTCATTACAGCTGGCTCGATACCAGTTTGATCGCCTCGCGAAAGGTACGGAGGAGCGCGTTGCAGATTTCGTGGTGCGAGTGAAGCATTCTTCTGTGGCCTGCAAGTTCACGGCAGTGGAGTGTCCAGAGATCGTTTTATTTCTGGTTTGCAAGATCCGAAAATGGTTTCGGCGGTTCTACGGCTGAAGGGTGAAGCCATTACATTTACCTCGGCGGTCGACACTGCTACAGCTGTCGAGCAGACTTTCGAAGATGTTCGGGCCATCACCGGCCGCGGCATGCCGGATGGCCCAGGGGCCCACGCGGTGTCGCGAGCGCCCCGGGACGCACGCACGACCTTCGGTGCGGGTCGGGGCCAGACGTCGCCGCACGAGCGGCGAGGTGACCCCGCGGAGGTGTTTGGGATGCGGAAGTCGACACCTGCGCCGTGTGTGCCCGTTTAAAAGCACCGTGTGTTTACGTTGTCACAAGGTGGGTCATCTGAAGTGTGTGTGCCGAGGGGCGTTGGCCACCGTTAACGTCATGGACGGCGATGTGAGAGGCGACCTCAGCGACCCGGGGCGGAACCGGCAGCCGTTGATGGGCCTGTTTTCAATTGGCCCTGCGGCGGCGCGCCCGATGACGGTGGAATTCGAAGTGAACAACACGCTGATCACGTTTCAGGTTGATACGGGAGTGGCGGTGTCGATCATCGGCGAACAGACCGCGCGTAGACTCAACGACCTGAAGCTTATCAGGTCCGACCTCACACTGTTCACGTACACCCGCAAGAAGATAACGCTAGTCGGGATGGCAGACGTGTCTGTGCGGTACCAAGGCCAGGTCGCGCGCTTCCGTTGTACGTCGTGCGGGGGAGGGGTCTGTCTCTCCTAGGCCGAGAGTGGCTGACCCGCATCAGGCTAGACTGGGCCGCCGTTCACCTTGTGCAACCCATGCCGAGCCGATGGGAGGATCAGTTGGAGAAGATTCTTCAAAGACATCAAGGTTTGTTTTGCGACGACCTTGGGAAACTCAAGGGCGTGGAAGCAAAACTCTTCCTGAAGGAGGGGGTGGTTCCTCGTTTTTGTAAACCACGACCGGTGCCGTATGCTCTGCGGGACAAGGTCAAGAGTGAACTGGATAGGCTGGAGGCCTGTGGAGTGATCGAGCGGGTGTCATACTCAGATTGGGCCACCCCGGTCGTCACGGTGCTGAAACGGAATGGAGACGTCCGATTGTGCGGGGACTTCAAGTCCACGTTTAACCCGGGGCTCAGCGTGGAGCAATATCCACTGCCGTCAATCGATGAGATATATGCACGATTGGCGGGGAGTCAATACTTCACGAAGCTTGATCTGCGTGATGCATATTTTCACCTGCTGATGGATCCCGGGAGTAGCGACCTGTTGACAATCAACACGTGTCAAGGGCTTTATCGATATACCCGACTCTGTTTTGGGATTGCTTCGGCCCCCGCCTTGTGGCAGAAAGCTATGGATCAGGTTTGCATTGGCCTGCCCGCTCAAACCTACCTGGACGATGTGCTCATTGCGGGGAAAACGGCGGACGAACATCTTGCGAACATTGCACAAGTGCTGACGAAGCTAGAAGCGTGCGGCCTGCGCTTGAACAGAGACAAGTGCGCGTTCTTCAAGCAGCGCTTGGAATACCTCGGGCATATCATCACGCCGGAGGGGCTGTTGAAAGGCCCTCGGAAGGTGGAGACGATTCAGCACATGCCACTGCCTCGCGACAAGACGCAGCTGCGCTCGTACATTGGTATGGCCCAGTATTACCAAAGGTTCGTGTGCGGGCTCAGCTCACAGCTTGCGTCGTTAACGTGGTTGCTCAGGAAGGACGAGCGCTGGGCCTGGGGGCCTGCACACCAGGCGGCGTTCGACCGCGTCAAGCAGCTGCTCACAGAGGATACGGTCCTCGTGCACTACGAGCCTGCGCGTCTGCTCTTATTGGCATGCGACAGCTATGCATATGGCATCGGGGCAGTGCTCTCCCACAGGATGGACGATGGTTCCGAGCGGCCTGTTTGTTTTGCATCCCGGACCCTGTCCGCAGCAGAGCGGGAATATGACCAGATCGAGCGCGAGGCTCTGAGCCTCGTCTGGGGTGTGCGGAGGTTTCATCAATACCTGCTGGGGCGGCATTTCACTTTGCAGACAGATCACAAACCGCTTCAATTCATCCTAAGACCTGAACGCGTGGTACCGGTGGTAGCGGCCGTGCGGATACAGCGTTGGTGTCTGTTTCTTGCTGCTTACGATTACGATATTCAGTTCCGGAGCACCGAAAAGCATGCTAACTGCGACGGGCTCTCGCGCTTACCTTGCGCGGAGGGTCCAGCTGCGTCTGAGTCGGCCGACCGGGTTGATGTGTTCGCGCTGGGCCAGGTGAAAAGTGGGCCGATCATGGCCAAACAGGTCGCGGTGGAATCGGCTCATGATCCAGTGCTCGCCCGTGTCGTCCAGGTGATTTCTACGGGGAATTGGAGCGATCTACCTTCAACACCGGCATTTCAGCCTTTCGCGTCACGCGCATCGGAGCTGTCGTTGGTCCAACGGTGCGTTATGTGGGGAATGAGGGCGGTGATTCCACCGAAGTTCAAGCAGTGGTGTTTGGAAGAACTGCATGTCAGTCACCTTGGCATCGTGAAGACCCAGAGTCTTGCTCGTAGCCTGTTGTGGTGGCCGGGGTTGGACAAAGACATTGAGCAGTTGGTTAAGCGTTGCACCACGTGCCAAACAGATGCTGATAACCCGCGTTGAGCTTTGGGACTATGGCCTATCCCAGACAGGGCCTGGCAGAGGGTCCATGTGGATTTTGCGGGGCCAGTTAATGGCAAAATGTTTTTGATTGTGATTGATGCATTCTCGAAATGGCCTGAGGTTGTAGTGATGCAGCATACATCAGCAAACATTACAGTAGAAAAACTGCGGACGATCTTTGCGAATAAAGGATTACCCGAGGTTCTGGTCTCTGATAACGGTCCGCAGTTCATCGCAGGTGTATTTGATCAGTTTATGCGTCAAAATGGTATTCGACATCTAAGGTCCGCACCGTATCATGCTGAGACGAATGGGCAGGCAGAGGCGTTTGTTAAGATGTTGAAACGGGCTTTGCGCAGGGGGCGGGGGGGGGGGGGTGTTGCACCTGTGCAGACGGTGGTCGATGTCTTTTTTCTCCATTACAGGAACGCGATTAATCCTGTCACGGGCGATTCTCCTGCCATTCGTCTCTATGGACGGGCATTGCGGTCCAGACTGGATTTGCTGCGATCTGTAGGGTCGGTGACTGGGGCGGTGTCGAGCCCCACGCTGCTGCGCGGTTTTGATGTGGGACAGCGGGTAATGTTGCGCGATGATTTCCATGGTTCCAAATGGGTGCCGGCTGTGGTCTCTGTGGTTCTGGGGCCGGCGAATTGCATGGTGCGGACTGATGGTGGGGAGGTGTGGAAGCGGCACGTGGACCAAATGCATGATAGCTGTTCAGCGTCACCCCCCCCCCCGTGCCGAGCGATGTGGGACCCCCACCTGTGATGTCGCCGTGGCCAGACGTTGTGCCGCTAGGGCCGGACGTGTCGACGACCACGGGGTGTTCACCTGATTCAGTCCTGCTTGAGGACGACGAGCAAGCTTGTCGGCCGGGGGGGCGGTTGTTGTTGCGGATGGGGCAAGTCCGGCGAGGGTGTCACCTCGACCAAGCCGGGAGGCGTCTGAGCCTGGGCCGTCTGGCGTCACTGCCCGCCCGAGGCGGGTCAGGAGACGGCCGCGGTACTTGGAGGATTTTGAATGTTGATTGGTTTTGTTTGGTCATGTTATATTGTCATTTCATCATTTGAATTGTCATTTTACGAGGGGAGGAGTGTGCTGTATCACGTGATTGGGTTTTCGTGTATCATGACTCGGCCGCTAGGGGTGGCGGTGATGTACATCCGGAAGGGCAATCAAGCGGAGTTACTGCTACGCTCTCGCTCTCCATGTTCCGCTGCGCCACGGACACCACAGAGCCTATCTGCATGTATGTTCAGGGGGCGGAGACATCATTGGGTAAACGCTCAAGGGGTGGAGCCTATCTGCGTGAATGTTCAGTCGGCGGAGACATCATTTGGTAAACACACAATGGGTGGAGCCTATCTGCGTGAATGTTCAGTCGGCGGAGACATCATTTGGTAAACACACAATGGGTGGAGCCTATCTGCGTGTATGTTCAGTCGGCGGAGACATCATTTGGTAAACACACAATGGGTGGAGCCTATCTGCGTGTATGTTCAGGGGGCGGAGACATCATTTGGTAAACTCACAATGGGTGGAGCCTATCTGCGTAAATGTTCAGTCGGCGGAGACATCATTTGGTAAACTCACAATGGGTGGAGCCTATCTGCGTGAATGTTCAGGAGGCGGAGACATCATTTGGTAAACACACAATGGGTGGAGCCTATCTGCGTGAAAGTTCAGGGGGTGGAGACATCATTTGGTAAACACACAAGGGGTGGAGCCTATCTGCGTGAATGTTCAGGGGGCGGAGACATCATTTCATAAACACACAATGGGTGGAGCCTGTGTGTCTGTTCAGGGATGGAAACATCATTCAGTAAGCACACAATGGGTGGAGCCGATCTGCGTGATTGTTCAGGGTGCAGAGACATCATTTGGTAAACGCACAATGGGTGGAGCCTATCTACGTGAATGTTCAGGGGGCAGAGACAACATTTGACAAACACACAATGGGTGGAGCCTATCTGCGTGTATGTTCAGGGAGTGGAGACATCATTTCATAAACACACATCTTAGTCACGTGTTCTCCATTGGGTACAAGTCGTGTTGTCCACAATCCCAGGAGCCGTGCTCGATTTCTCGATACACGTCTGACAATGTCCTCCCAGTTTTGATGCTCAACATCTATCTATAATTCCAGCAATGTCTGTGTGTGCGTCTGCGTGTGTGTGTGTGTGTGTGTGTGTGTGTGTGTGTGTGTGTGTGTGTGTGTGTGTGTGTGTGTGTGTGTATGTGTGTGTGTGTGTGTGTGTGTGTGTGTGTGTGTGTGTGTGTGTGTGTGTGTGTGTGTGTGTGACCGCTGTTTCGCGACAACCACTGATCCTATCTAATTGAAACTTGCCAGATATATTGCTGGGGACCTGAGGATGTGCCTTTTCAAGGTTTGATATTAATCGGACAAGTGCTTCCCAAGTTATGGCCATTTATTTACCAAACCAATGACAAGACACGTTGTTGCGTGGGCGCGGCCGATGGGGAAGGGAAGCTCAGCCGCGTTCCCCATTACGGGTTACAACTTAGGGCTTCCAGATTATGATGACCGTGTATTCTAATAATTTCTCGATTTATTATGCGCATTTATAGATAAACACAATGCCCCAAGTTATGATCGTTTTCATATTAGACGGTGCATAAATTTCGGTAACATCAGAGTGCTGGTATGCTCCGAACAAGGAAGTAAAAATTTTTTCTCTCTTTTCTTCTCTTTTTGTTTTTCCTTGCCACGACATTGCGAAAAAGGTGAAATACGTTGGCGCTAATTGAATAATTGGGTATCAAAACTAAATTGCAAATAATCGTAACTGCGAATAATATGCGAACTTCCGGGCCACGCACGTACGGGCACGTGAGAGCGAAACGGCCTGTGTGGTTGTTTGTTGCTCGCGGTTTGAATATTTATTTATTAATTTTTTTTTTTTTACGGGCACGTACTGGTGTGATAAATCCCCAAGAACAAGTGGAAGAGAAACTCTTACAGAACACACACACACAGAATATGACATTTAACGTGTAATTATGGAAACATTATCGGGGGACATGACATGGTCCGAACCCCACTCCATGTACAATATCCGTGCTTCGTCCCAATAAGATATCGATTACATCGACAAGTCCAGAACAAGCGGCTCGTGTCGTACCTTGCCCCGGGGGTGTGATGTACGTTCTCCGCGGGTTCGAAAGCACGACCCCATCCCGCACGATCCCTACCCCGAGTTTGTTGGCACTCCCCTCCATCCCCAGCACCACAGGCATCCCGGTGATCACACACCACGTGACCGCAAGCCGTCCAGCGTGCTGCGTCAAAACTCCATCTGAATTCCTTCACACCCAAACGTTCGAATCCTGAACGGACAAACAAACACCTCGCCCGCCGGACAAGGCCGCGCTGCGCTACTCTCGGCGGATGTGCACCACGTGCGCCATCATACGTCACTCTCACACGAAATAATTTCGCTTTAAACCATAAAACTCGGTGAAGATGGAAAAAAAAATTATTATTAACTTAGTGAATCAGAATATTGTTTTTATGAGGGATATGCAGATGAGCAAGTCATCGTGATTAAACGGGAAAAACGTCACAATGCATCTTGTAAATAAAATTTAATTTCGTTTTTTTTAATTTTAAATACCGAGTATGAAACAGTAAGTCCGCCCATCTGCTACTGCCGTATGATTTAACTTTGTAATATGTAATTAGTCTCATAAATAAACCAAACTCGTAAAATAGGAACCACATCCAAGCTGTAGGAAAGAGTTATTATACATCTTCAGTCGTGCTGTGGAATATAATATTCTAACTATGTAAATATTTCCAGTAAGAGTCGAAAACAAAGAAAAACAAAAAAAAAGGAATCAAACTCTTTGGAACTTATTGATGTTGGAACAACAAATCCTGTTCATTCGAGTCACATCCATTGATTGTTATGTATTTTATCTCTCCTCAGGATCCTCGTGAAATTTCCCCCTCAAGCAAATTAGTGAATCAAACCGCGCGCCTTCCACACCCTTATGTAAATTAATTAACTCACTAACGGTTTTTTCATGTTTTTCGAACATTTTGTATTATCCCTCCAATAATATACCCGTTTTTACAATGGAATTAATGTTTATTATTATTTTTTATTATGTTTTAGGTCGTTCGCGTTTGTTGGAGCTTTTTCGGGAGTTTGGATCGAGCTGTACTGCGCATGCGCGAACTTTGGGTGTGTGACTCAATAGAGATCCATACGTCATCCCCATTGTTTCACTCGTCATTGAACACACACCGCTCGTGAGAGACGATGGACATCACTCCTCGGAAGCGGACGAAGATTTTTACACCATTCGAGCACTCTGAGAAGTCACAGAGAGACAGAGAGAGACAGAGACAGAGAGATCGCAATGATTGTCAGTGTCAGTGAGCGCTCCGTCTCACGGATTGTCAACAAAGGCGTCACAACTGGATCTCTGTCACCAAAGCGAAAAGGAGAGTGTGGAAGAAAACTTAAAACGATTTGTTTTTTGATCCGTCAAAGCAAACTTGATCCTCGAAAGACCAGCGATGATCTGAAAAAAGATCTAGCCAGATGAGGAGTCGCTCTGAGTTCCAGCACTGTTTGAAGAAGGCTCCGGAATGTGGGTCGGAGACTCGGATAGCCCGAAGATCAGTCAAGAAACAACTACTGACGAAGATAATGATGGGTAAAAGATTGCTGTGGGCAAAGAAGTATCAGAACTGGACGAAGGAGGACTGGCAGAAAGTGATGTTTTCCGACGAGAGCAACTTTTTCGTTCAACGACACAGGAGTCAACATGTTCGCTGTTCTCCAGGTGAGAAGGTCCGTGAATGTCCCTTCGAAAAAAATGCGGAAAACACCCTGAAAACAATGTTCTGCGGTTGTTTCAGTGATGCCGGCGTGGGATCTCTTGGTCCCATCCATGGGATGACGAATTCTGCCCAATACATTGAAATGATGAAGGAAAATACGATTCCACATGTCACATATCGTAATGATATGTAAACAAATTGTTTGGTCCCCCCCCCCAACTGCATCGTTTGTGGACTTGTCCAAGAGAGCGGGGGGGGGGGGGTGGCGCGGGGCAGGAGGTGCCTTGTTGGGCATGGAAGCCGGAGAGCGTGGAGTGGTGCGGGGCAGGAGGTGCCTTGTTGGGCATGGAAGCCGGAGAGCGTGGAGTGGTGCGGGGCAGGAGGTGCCTTGTTGGGCATGGAAGCCGGAGAGCGTGGAGTGGTGCGGGGCAGGAGGTGCCTTGTTGGGCATGGAAGCCGGAGAGCGTGGAGTGGTGCAGGGCAGGAGGTGCCTTGTTGGGCATGGAAGTGGGCGAGCGTGGCGTGGCACGGGGCAGGAGGTGCCTTGTTGGGCATGGAAGCCGGGGAGCGTGGAGTGGTGCGGGGCAGGAGGTGCCTTGTTGGGCATGGAAGTGGGTGAGCGTGGCATGGCGCGGGGCAGGAGGTGCCTTGTTGGGCATGGAAGTGGGCGAGCGTGGCGTGGCGCGGGGCAGGAGGTGCCTTGTTGGGCATGGAAGTGGGCGAGCGTGGCGTGGCGCGGGGCAGGAGGTGCCTTGTTGGGCATGGAAGCGGGCGAGCGTGGCGTGGCGCGGGGCAGGAGGTGCCTTGTTGGGCATGGAAGCGGGGGAGCGTGGCGTGGCGCGGGGCAGGAGGTGCCTTGTTGGGCATGGAAGTGGGCGAGCGTGGCGTGGCGCGGGGCAGGAGGTGCCTTGTTGGGCATGGAAGTGGGCGAGCGTGGCGTGGCGCGGGGCAGGAGGTGCCTTGTTGGGCATGGAAGCCGGGGAGCGTGGCGTGGCGCGGGGCAGGAGGTGCCTTGTTGGGCATGGAAGTGGGCGAGCGTGGCGTGGCGCGGGGCAGGAGGTGCCTTGTTGGGCATGGAAGCCGGGGAGCGTGGAGTGGTGCTGGGCAGGAGGTGCCTTGTTGGGCATGGAAGCCGGGGAGCGTGGTGCGAGGCAGGAGGTGCCTTGTTGGGCATGGAAGCGGGCGAGCGTGGCGTGGGGCAGGAGGTGCCTTGTTGGGCATGGAAGCGGGGGAGCGTGGCGTGGCACGGGGCAGGAGGTGCCTTGTTGGGCATGGAAGTGGGCGAGCGTGGCGTGGCAGGAGGTGCCTTGTTGGGCATGGAAGTGGGCGAGCGTGGCGTGGCGCGGGGCAGGAGGTGCCTTGTTGGGCATGGAAGTGGGCGAGCGTGGTGCGAGGCAGGAGGTGCCTTGTTGGGCATGGAAGCGGGCGAGCGTGGCGTGGGGCAGGAGGTGCCTTGTTGGGCATGGAAGTGGGCGAGCGTGGCGTGGCGCGGGGCAGGAGGTGCCTTGTTGGGCATGGAAGCCGGGGAGCGTGGTGCGAGGCAGGAGGTGCCTTGTTGGGCATGGAAGCGGGCGAGCGTGGCGTGGGGCAGGAGGTGCCTTGTTGGGCATGGAAGCCGGGGAGTGCGGAGTGGTGCGGGGCAGGAGGTGCCTTGTTGGGCATGGAAGTGGGCGAGCGTGGCGTGGCGCGGGGCAGGAGGTGCCTTGTTGGGCATGGAAGTGGGCGAGCGTGGCGTGGCGCGGGGCAGGAGGTGCCTTGTTGGGCATGGAAGTGGGCGAGCGTGGCGTGGCGCGGGGCAGGAGGTGCCTTGTTGGGCATGGAAGCCGGGGAGCGTGGAGTGGTGCTGGGCAGGAGGTGCCTTGTTGGGCATGGAAGCCGGGGAGCGTGGTGCGAGGCAGGAGGTGCCTTGTTGGGCATGGAAGCGGACGAGCGTGGCGTGGGGCAAGAGGTGCCTTGTTGGGCATGGAAGCGGGGGAGCGTGGCGTGGCGCGGGGCAGGAGGTGCCTTGTTGGGCATGGAAGTGGGCGAGCGTGGCGTGGCAGGAGGTGCCTTGTTGGGCATGGAAGTGGGCGAGCGTGGCGTGGCGCGGGGCAGGAGGTGCCTTGTTGGGCATGGAAGCCAGGGAGCGTGGTGCGAGGCAGGAGGTGCCTTGTTGGGCATGGAAGCGGGTGAGCGTGGCGTGGGGCAGGAGGTGCCTTGTTGGGCATGGAAGCGGGGGAGCGTGGAGTGGTGCGGGGCAGGAGGTGCCTTGTTGGGCATGGAAGCCGGGGAGCGTGGTGCGAGGCAGGAGGTGCCTTGTTGGGCATGGAAGCGGGCGAGTGTGGCGTGGTGCGGGGCAGGAGGTGCCTTGTTGGGCATGGAAGCGGGGGAGCGTGGCGTGGCGCGGGGCAGGAGGTGCCTTGTTGGGCATGGAAGCCGGGGAGCGTGGATGGTGCGGGGCAGGAGGTGCCTTGTTGGGCATGGAAGCCGGGGAGCATGGTGCGAGGCAGGAGGTGCCTTGTTGGGCATGGAAGCCGGGGAGTGCGGAGTGGTACGGGGCAGGAGGTGCCTTGTTGGGCATGGAAGTGGGCGAGCGTGGCGTGGTGCGGGGCAGGAGGTGCCTTGTTGGGCATGGAAGCCGGAGAGTGTGGAGTGGTGCGGGGCAGGAGGTGCCTTGTTGGGCATGGAAGCCGGAGAGTGTGGAGTGGTGCGGGGCAGGAGGTGCCTTGTTGGGCATGGAAGCGGGCGAGCGTGGCGTGGTGCGGGGCAGGAGGTGCCTTGTTGGGCATGGAATAAAGTTGAAGAAACAACTGGAATCTTTCGGTCAGTGAATATTACACCAGACATGCGGAAGGCGTTTCCAGATGGTTCACGGGTGTTACAGCAGGATCTTGCTCCTTGCCATACGTTGAAGGTGGTGACTAATTTCTTCAAAAGAAACAAGATCAGGTGTTGGACTGGCCGGGAAACTCTCCGCATTTGAATCCGATCGAAAAAAAAAATCGGAGGTCCATCATTAAATCTCTCCTCCGCAAAATGAACTGTACCACAAAAAATGGACTGTACCACCAAAAAATGGACTGTACCACCAAAAAATGGACTGTACCACAAAAAATGGACTGTACCACCAAAAAATGGACTGTACTACCAAAAAATGGACTGTACCACCAAAAAATGGACTGTACCACCAAAAAATGGACTGTACTACCAAAAATGGACTGTACTACCAAAAATGGACTGTACCACAAAAAATGGACTGTACCACCAAAAAATGGACTGTACCACCAAAAAATGGACTGTACTACCAAAAATGGACTGTACCACCAAAAAATGGACTGTACCACCAAAAAATGGACTGTACCACCAAAAAATGGACTGTCATAAAAAACCAAGCTTATGGAGGCCATAAGGCAGCTGTGGTACCATGACGAACAGATCAAGGGAAACTGTGAAAACTTGATCGATTCTATGCTAACACGAGTTCAAGAGGTGATAAATAATAAAGACGGACATACTTCCCATTAAAATGTGACAAAAGTTGACGAGATTACGCACGAGCGTGTAACAGTAGATGCGCCATTGGTCCGTTGAGAATCCTCGCAGTAACCGCCTTCCTGATTGGCTGACGTCCTGGCGTGTGTTTCGCGCGTTGAAACGTCCACCTCGTCCCGCGTTCTCTTCTCTTCCTTTGCCTTTCTCAGAAAATCCTGCACTTTCCGTTCTTCCCGGATGCCTCGGAAATCGAAGAAGGTCGAAGAAAGCTCCGAAGGGAGTTCGGAGCACGACGCAGCCGGTGAGGCGGCCTCGAGCCTTTGTTCTGGGTTCGAGTTTAACACGATCATTGATCAAAATTGTTCATTTTCACCTGCTGTGTGATCCGTGCCGAAACGAAGGTTTGATGGAGCAATGGAGCTGCTTGGGACGTTCTTAACGTTGATATGTCTGTAGTAGAGCGAGTGTCCATGTCATGTGATCAAAAACAATAGTTTATATTATAAGAAATCGTGACGTCATCATTTGGTCAGGTCATGGGGGGAGATTGATAATCCCATCTTTCGTGCGATTTCTGTAAACAATCCAATGTGATCTGGGGTCAGGGGTCAAAGTTCCCGTCATGGAGAAGCTTTATTTATTTATTTACAAAACAAAAGAACGAAAGTTTGTGGAATTTAACTTTTGGGAACAAATTCAGGTTCGCTGTGTCTGGAGTAATGCAATGGTGGATGAACCAACACGAGGTGAGTCGGTTGCGCCCTCGATGTGAGTCGGTTGCGCCCTCGAGGTGAGTCGGTTGCGCCCTGTAGGTGAGTCGGTTGCGCCCTCGAGGTGAGTCGGTTGCGCCCTTTAGGTGAGTCGGTTGCGCCCTGTAGGTGAGTCGGTTGCGCCCTGTAGGTGAGTCGGTTGCGCCCTCGAGGTGAGTCGGTTGCGCCCTCGAGGTGAGTCGGTTGCGCCCTCGAGGTGAGTCGGTTGCGCCCTCGAGGTGAGTCGGTTGCGCCCTCGAGGTGAGTCGGTTGCGCCCTCGAGGTGAGTCGGTTGCGCCCTCGAGGTGAGTCGGTTGCGCCCTCGAGGTGAGTCGGTTGCGCCCTCGAGGTGAGTCGGTTGCGCCCTCGAGGTGAGTCGGTTGCGCCCTCGAGGTGAGTCGGTTGCGCCCTCGAGGTGAGTCGGTTGCGCCCTCGAGGTGAATGAATTGAGGTCATTTTGAACATCTTTAAACAGCAGGTATCATTTTAGACGAGATGACCGAGTTTTGGACCAGCTGAAAATGCACCGATTTCATACTTATTCTGTCATGCTTCGGGCATGTCTTTCGCTTTTGTCATGCATTTTTCTCGAATATTTGTTGGATTTTTTTGTATACCTTGTCGAGGCTCTTATGAGAGCGAACACACAACGCACAGTAAGGGGGCATGAGACAAGAGGGGTGGGAGTGGGAAGGACAAAATAGTGGGTAACAGAGACATTAGGAGATCTGTGGAAGGGAGAGGGATGTGGCGGGGAACACTGGGCATACAAGATGGACATCACAGGGACTTTCTGGAAGGAAAACAGGGAATTTGAAGGAGGTAGGTTTGGGGGTGGATTAACGGGGGTAGAAAAGATTAAGGTTTTGGATGGAGGATGATAAGAGGTAGTGGTGAACAGCTGTTCTGATGGCCTGGAGGGAAGAGTAGAATTGAACAGAGTGAGGGAGAATTGCAATAAAATAAAAAAATTCGAAACATTGGGCTGAGACAAACATTTGATGATTTTGTACAAAACAGCTGATTTGCTCATGGTGGAGGTAATTTCATGGGATAAGCAAAGTTGAAATGGCTCTGAGCATGAAGTGGTGGCAATTAAGCCACAGGTGAGTGTTTGTGACGTATTCGCGTTGTGTTTCCCACCAGAGCCCAAAACGAAAAAGAGCAAGAAGCAAGCAGAGGAGCCTGCGGTGTACGTGGACCCCCCAGATAAAGTGAAAAATGCAAAAGGCAAGCCTGCGACCCTTAAGATCACCTCTTGGAATGTTGATGGTCTCAGAGCTTGGGTGAAAAAGAATGCATTGGAGGTGAGAATGGACTGGAGGTGGATGCTGGACTAACATCCTAATATTGTGGTTTTTTTATTTTGTTTTTTTTATTTTTGTTTTCAAATGATCTTGCAAGCCTTGGTTTCCATGGCATCAAACAGCAAGGTGTGAGGCAGGGGAGCCAGCCCAGAGGGGAGAGCAGTACTCCATCAAGCTGTCGATGAAAGCCGTGTAGGTGGATAGGAGTTCAAGTGTGCCAAGGAAGGACTTTGCATGATGGTGGATGAACATCTGGCTTTGAAGGCCAACTTTGAAATGAGACTTCTCCAAGAGAGATAATTAATGTCTCTCTCTTTCCCTTGCACTCTCTTTCCCTTGCACTCTCTTTCCCTTGCACTCTCTTTCCCTTGCACTCTTTTTTCTCTTTCTTTCCTTGTGACTTTCTTTTCCTTTAGATCTCTTTCCCTTTGCACTTTCTTTTCCCTTAGACTTCTTTTCCTTAGACTTCTTTCCTTTAGGACTTCTTTTCCTTTAGGACTTTCTTTTTCCTTTGCATTTCCTTTAGACTCTCTTTTTCCTTTAGACTTCTTTCCTTAGGACTTTTTTCCTTTAGACTTCTTTCTTAGACTTCATATTTTCTTAGACTTCATATTTTTTAGACTTCATATTTGACTTCATATTCTCTTAGACTTCATATTCCTTTAGCTATTATATCTTATAAGCTTTCATATCTTCTATGCTCTCATATCTCTTATATATTATATTTCATATCTTCTTATATTCATATCTTCTTATATTCTTCATATCTCTTATATTTCTCTTGCCGCTTATACTATATCTTCTTATAATTTTCATATTTATATTTATATTTCCCATATCTCTTTATACTTCCATATCTTGACTCTATATCTTTATATTTATTTCTCTTTATCTCGCTCTATTTCTATATTTCTCGCGCATATCTCTTATATCTCCATATCTCTTATACTCTCATATCTTATATTATATCTTTTATAATTTCATATCTTTATACTTCTCCATATCTTCATATCTCATTCATCTTTCTTCATATTTCTCATATATTTTTTATTTCTTCTTCATACTCTTTCTTTCATATTTATTTCTTCGCGCATATTTTTCTTCATATTTCTTTTCTCTCATATTTCTCTTCTCATATTTTCTCTCTCATATTTTCTTCATATTTTCTTTCTCTTCATTTTCTTCTATTTCATTTTCTTCATTTTCTTCATATTTCTCTCATATTTCTTTTCTTCATATTTTCTTCTTCATATTTTCTTCTTCATATTTTCTCTTCATATTTTCTTCATTTTCTTTCATATTTCTCTCTTCATATTTTCATATTTTCTCTCTCTCTCATATTTTCTCTCTCATATTTTTCTCTCTCATATTTCTCTCTCTCTCTCTCTCTCTCTCATACTCTCTCTCTCTCTCTTTTCTCATTACTCTCTCTCTCTCTCTCTCTCATATTCTCTCTCTCATATTTTCATATTTTCATATCTTCATATTCTCTCATCTCTCGCGCTCATATTTTCTCATATCTCTTCATATTTTCATATTTTCTTCTTATCATTTCATATTTCATTTTCATATATATTTTCTCTCTTTCTTTCATATTTCATTTCATATTTTTCATATTCATATTTTCGCGCATATTTTCTTTATATTTTCTCTCATATCTCATTTTTCATATTCTCTCTCTCATATCTTTCATATTCTCTATATTTTCTCTCATATTCATATTTTCTTCATTCTTCTCTCTCTCATATTTTCTCATATTTTCTTCTTCATATTTACTATATTCATATTTTCATATTTTCATATTTGCGCATATTTTATCGGCCGTTTCATATTATCATATATCTGCGCATATTATATCTCTTTGGCGGTTTCTATTTTCTCTTATTCATATTTTCATTTTCATATTTCTCTTTTTCATATTCTCTTCATATTTTCTTCATATTTTTCTTTCATATTTTCTTCATATTTTCTTCATATTTTCTCTCTCGCGCTTTCATATTTTCATTTTCTTCATATTTCTCTCTTCTCTCTTCATATTCTTTCATATTTTATATTTTTCATATTCTTCATTTTCTTCATATTTTCTTCTCTTTCTTTCATATTTTCTTCATATTTCTTCATATTTTCTTCTATTCATATTTTTCTCTCATATTTATATTTCCATATCTTATATTTATATTAGGCTTCATATTTTCATATCTCATTTTCATCTTTATACTCTCTCTCTCTCTCTCTCTCTCTCTCTCTCTCTCTCTCTCATATTCTCTCTCTCTCTCTCTCATATTCTCTCATATCTTCATTTCATATTTCTCTCATATTTTCTCATTTCTTCATATTTTTCATTCTTCATATTTTCTTCATATCTATCATAATATCATATCTTCATATTTCATATTTTCATATTTTCATATTTTCATATTTCATTTCATATTCTCGCCATTATTCTTCATATTTTTCTTCATATCTTTCTTCTTCATATTTTCATATTTCTTCTTCATATTTTCATATCTTTCATATTTTCATATTTTCTCATTTCATATTTCGAGGCTTTCATATTTCTTCATATTTTCATATTTTCATATTTTCATATTTTCTTCATATTTTCATATTTTCATATTTTCATATTTCATATTTTTCATATTCATATTTTTCTTCATATTTCTTCATATTTTCTATTTTCTTCATATTTTCTTCTTCATATTTTCTTCTCATATTTCTTCATATTTTCTTTCTTCATATTATATCTCTCTCTTTCTCTCTCTTCTTCATATCTATATTCATATTTCTTCTATTTCTTCTCTCGCGCATATTTTCTTTCATATTTCATATTTTCTTTCATATTTTCTTCATATTTTCTTTCATATTTCTTCATATTTTCTTTCATATTTTCATATTTTCTTTCATATTTTCTTCATATTTTCTTTCATATTTTCATTTCTATTTTATATTTTCTTCTATATTTTCATTTTCTATTTTCTTTCTTCATATTTTCTTTCATATTTTCTTCATATTTTCTCTTCATATTCTTTCTCTTCATATTTTCTTCATATTTTCTTTCTTTCATATTTCTCTCTCTCTCTCTCTCTCTCTCTCTCTCTCTCTCATATTTTCATATTCTTCATATTTTCATATTTCTCTCTATCTCTTCTTCATATTACTATATTTTCATATTTTCTCATATTTCTTCATATTTTCATATTCATATTTCATATTTTCTTCATATTTTCATATTTTTTCATATTTTCATATTTCTTTCATATTTTCTTTCTTCATATGTTTTCATATTTCATATTTTATATTTTTCTTTCTTCATATTTCTTTCTTTCATATTTATTTTCAATATTTTCTTTCTTTATATTTTCAATAATTCATATTTTCTTTCATATTTTCTTCATATTTTCTTTCATATTTTCTTTCATATTTTCTTTCATATTTTCATTCTTTTCATATTTCTTTCATATTTTCTTTCATATTTTCTTCATATTTTCTATTCTTTCATATTTTCTTCATATTTTCTTTTATTTTCTCATTTTTTCGTTTCATATTTTCTGTCTTTCTTCATATTTTCTTTCTTTCATATTTTCTTTCATATTTTTCATATTTTCTTTCTTATATCGCTTATAGGCTTTCTTTCATAATTCTTTCTTTCATCTTTCTTTCTTTCAGATTTCAGATTTCAGATTTCAGATTTCAGATTTCAGATTTTCAGATTCTTCGGCTTCGCTTTTTCGCTTTCGCTTTCAGATTTCAGATTTCTTAAGTTTTTCATTTTCGCTTTTTCAGATTTCAGATTTCAGATTTCTGCTTGGCTTTTCTTTGCTTTTCAGATTTCAGATTTCAGATTTCGCTTTTTCGCTTTTCGCTTTTCGCTTTCTCTATCAGATTTCAGATTTTCTGCTTTTTGCTTTTCAGATTTCAGATTTCAGATTTCAGATTTCTGCTTTCTTTTGCTCTTCAGATTTCAGATTCTCAGATTTCAGATTTCAGATTTCAGATTTCTTTTTGTGATTTCAGATTTCTTGTGATTTCAGATTTCGCTTTCGCTTTCTGGCTTTCGCTTTCGCTTTTCGCTTTCGCTTTATTTTCGCTTTCGCTCGTTTTCTGCATTCTAGCACTTTCAGACTTCGGTGACTCTTCTTGCACTCTCTTTCTGTCCCTCTGTTTCTCTTTCTCTCTGTCTCTCTTTCTGTCTCTCTTTCTTTCTGTCTCTCTTGAGATCAAACATAAATGGGTTGACATCTAACGTCGGCATAGGCACGTCCATTGACACATTTGCATCAAATTATATTTTCTAGTTTATAAAATGCTTTCAAAGGTGAATCCAATGGCCACTCAATGCAAGACAGCAAATCGGTTTCTTCTTCGTTGTCTTCCACCGCTTATGAAAGGGTGAAAATTGTCTTCCCTGCAGTGATGTCACCAGCAGTGGGTCTTATCTCCCACGTGTTTTACTTTCAGTTTAAAAAAAAAAATTTATATCTCAGCTTTACAACCTATGCAGATTGTGTGGTCATTTTTAATATCTAGTTGTCTGTATTTATCTTCTCCTGTTTTTGCAGTGGGTCACAAAGGATAGCCCTGACATATTATGCCTTCAAGAGGTCAAGTGCAGTGCTGAAAATGTCCCTGCGGCTGTGCGCGATCTTGGGGACTTTCCACATCAGTTTTGGTCAACAGGAGTGCGAGAGGGTCTCCATGGTGTTGGACTTTTGTGCAAGGAAAAACCACTCAAAGTCACTTATGGCATCAGTATGTTCACCAGTTTACCATCCCAAGTCATCCCCTGTCACTACCCACAATCTTTACTATGCTCATTACCCATACTTAACTGAACCCTCTTGCTTTCAGGTTATGTGTTTTTGTCTGTCTGTCTGTCTGTCTGTCTGTCTGTGTGATCCTCTGATAACCGATGTGTTTGCAAAAATTAAATTAAAGTATCATACAATTTGGTTTGATAAGATTTTAATGTTTTTATCCCCCGCCGCGTGGCGGAAGGGGGATATTATCACCCGGCCGTCCGTCCGGCTGGCTGGACGTCAACATTTATAGCTGTGAGTGTGATAACTCATAAACTGTTCGCCATATCGATTTGATATTTGGGTCACACATGTACCACCCGAAAAGGAAGAACCCTATTGATTTTGGGCGTGGCCGGATCCAAGATGGCCGACTGGGGCGGCGTCAACATTTATAGCTGTGAGTGTGATAACTCATAAACTGTTCGCCATATCGATTTAAAATTTGGGTCACACATGTACACCTGAAAAGGAAGAACCCGATTGATTTTGGGCGTGGTCAGATCTAATATGGTCGACTGTGGCGGCCATCTTGAAAAAAATGTTTTTTGTAATAAATGGAAAACCGCTTATCTGATTTCAATTATTTTTCAATGGCGAGGGATTCCCCATCTCTGATGGTATATTTCTCAGTTATATTCTTGTGCTTGTGAGGTGAAATGGTTTGCAGGTGTATTGGGGTGTTTATAAAACATTTAAAGGTCCCCTGACATGCCAAAGTACTGAAATTTCATTTAAATATGTCCTAGAGGAGTTTTTCATCGTGATTTCAGATCTGACAATTTTTTTTTTCACAAAACTCATTCTGTAAAATGTAAAATTAAAAAAACAAACCTCTTCGGGAACGCCCCTAAAAATTCTCCTGAAAGGGGCGTAACCCACATGACGTCACGTACAGTATGTCAAAGGCTGCACATAAATTACTCGGGTTGGTGGTCTTCGTGATTCTATTGGCTTCCTGTGTGTTTCCACATTTGATTGGTCGACTCAATCGCTTCGTTCATTTCTGCTTTAAAAAAAAATTGAACATTTGGTTTTGAATAATGGATGGCATGGACTTTCATTTGTCTGGTAACGACAGTGAGTGTGAGAGAAATGAAGGATTTTGGTCTGAATCACATGGAGAATTGTCGGATAACGTAGTCGCGGGAGGTGAAGTTCAGGCAGCTTTAAATGAAATACGGCCTTACCAGTTCGAGCCCGAAGCAGGACAAGCAGAGGAAAATGGCGATGAAATTCCCGGAGTTCATGATGATCGGGAGGACATCGAAGGAAGACTCGGAAATAACAACTGGTTAGACTAAATCCTCTTCGTAATTCAATAATGTAAATTCGACTTGCATACTGCTCGATATCAGAAATATTTTAGTGACGTGACGTGACCAGCGCAGCGCAGCAGACATGTTTCTCTGCGGCAAATTAATCACAAACAAGGCCAGCCCATGTCATCGGCCGTGTCTCTCCGCGCATAAAACGAAGCAATCTTGCTGTCCGGATACAATGAAAACTTTTGTGTGCAGAACACACCTTGCGACACAATTGTCGAGAGTAGTCCGATAAATCTGACGTTTTGTTGCATTTTTATTTATTTTATTCCTACTGTCGTCATGTAGCACCAGTAGAAAGCAATGAAAAAAAAAAAGAATAATAAAATAAAGCTACAGCACGTCAGATTTATCGGCTTAGTCAGACGGACGACGGATTTATCGGACTAGTCTAGACTCTAGAGGTCTCGAGTTGACAAGTAACTTGTATTAGCATGCACACAATGTATAAGTCAATGCGTAAGAGTCCCGAGGATATGAGGCCGTGTAATAGGACAGATACATTTGTCTTTCTTTGTTGTGCAAACATTTTTTTCCCCTGTTTCTTTTATTACAGCATTTTGGCTGCTGGTGGTGGTCGTATAGCAGCTTCGCTGCTGGGGTAGTTTTCATTTCTTGAAGTGCTACTGTGTCGCTGATGCAGTGCCCCTCTACCAGTATACACACTGGAACTGGTACTCATTTCGCCGACCTCGGAAGGATGACAGGCTGAGTCAACCCCCTGGTGTATTAATTCAGCGGCCGACAGGGCTTGAACTCAGGACCCTAGGATCCCAAGCCGCCACCCTAACCACTGAGCCAACACCAGGCTAGCATTTTGGCTGAATGTTAATGAATAGCATGCCAATGGAAGCAGTACTTTCACTTTAGATGTCCATATTCTCCGACGATTATCATCTTTCGGGAATACATGAAGGCTTACACCGTCTTTGCTTGTATTGCTGCATCCTGCTACGATACATCTGCTACGATACATCTTGCAGGCATTTTCGAAAGTACGGCTAAAACTATTTAAAACTTTCGCGAAACAATCACTGGAATTAAGACGATCACAGAGATTGCACAAACATGTGCAAAATGCATTTGTAGGTACTGTATAAGGCGCGCGACGTCTCGACTCGAGTCAATCCACTCTGTGCGAGTTACTGTATGTGACATCACGCAGAGATTCACTGAAGTCCATTTTTTTTAGGGGTGGGGCATAGCAAGTTGTGAATAGCTCCAGAAATTATCAAAATATTGCTGTAATTATCCCATTTTTGATTAAAAAAAACATGGGTGATTTCTTCACTAGGAAGGTCAAGTTAATTTATAAATAACAAGTTTATTTTGCATGTCAGGGGACCTTTAACCAATGGAAGGTAAATGCAGTTTTGATGATGCTACATTTTTATTAACATACACTGGTAGCCTTTGTGTCTTTATAAAAACTTGTTTGTCTTCAATCCTCACCTTCCACAGATATGAAAGAGTTTGATGAAGAAGGAAGAGCAATCACGGCTGAGTTTGACTCGTTCATCCTCGTCATGGCATACGTTCCAAACTCAGGACGCGGCCTTGTACGATTGGATGATCGAGAGCGTTGGGATGAGACATTCTGTAAACACCTGAAGGGCCTGCAGGAAGACAAGCCTTTGGTCGTGTGTGGAGATTTCAACGTTGCATATGAAGAGGTCTGCAAAGATTCCACAAAAGAGTTGGGGGGGGGAGGGGGTATGACATTGAAGGTTTAAAAAGTGGGAGAAGAAAAAGTAATCTTCCTTCGAACTCGAGTTTTTAAAATTTTATTTATAACTAGCAGGGACCCTTGGAAATTTAGGCCTAATGTAAAATGTGACTTCAAGTTGTTAACCCACCCCCCCCACCAAGTCCTCAACCCCAAGTCTTAAAACCCACTCCTGACGCCAAATCTACAACCCTTCCAATCCTCAGTCCTCCAACACCCCTCCGCCAAAGCCTCAACCAACCCTTTCCCAGCTTTCTCCCTTCTCTGCATCCCCTCCAACCTCAACTCTCTGTCCTCCCCACCCCCTTCTTTAATTCTTCAACCTTCCCGCTCCAAACCCCAATTCCTCAACCTTCCCGTTCCAAACCCCAAGTCCTCAACCTTCCCGTTCCGAGCCCCAAGTCCTCAACCTTCCCGTTCCGAGCCCCAAGTCCTCAACCTTCCCGTTCCGAGCCCCAAGTCCTCAACCTTCCCGTTCCGAGCCCCAAGTCCTCAACCTTCCCGTTCCGAGCCCCAAGTCCTCAACCTTCCCGTTCCGAGCCCCAAGTCCTCAACCTTCCCGTTCCGAGCCCCAAGTCCTCAACCTTCCCGTTCCGAGCCCCAAGTCCTCAACCTTCCCGTTCCGAGCCCCAAGTCCTCAACCTTCCCGTTCCGAGCCCCAAGTCCTCAACCTTCCCGTTCCGAGCCCCAAGTCCTCAACCTTCCCGTTCCGAGCCCCAAGTCCTCAACCTTCCCGTTCCGAGCCCCAAGTCCTCAACCTTCCCGTTCCGAGCCCCAAGTCCTCAACCTTCCCGTTCCGAGCCCCAAGTCCTCAACCTTCCCGTTCCGAGCCCCAAGTCCTCAACCTTCCCGTTCCGAGCCCCAAGTCCTCAACCTTCCCGTTCCGAGCCCCAAGTCCTCAACCTTCCCGTTCCGAGCCCCAAGTCCTCAACCTTCCCGTTCCGAGCCCCAAGTCCTCAACCTTCCCGTTCCGAGCCCCAAGTCCTCAACCTTCCCGTTCCGAGCCCCAAGTCCTCAACCTTCCCGTTCCGAGCCCCAAGTCCTCAACCTTCCCGTTCCGAGCCCCAAGTCCTCAACCTTCCCGTTCCGAGCCCCAAGTCCTCAACCTTCCCGTTCCGAGCCCCAAGTCCTCAACCTTCCCGTTCCGAGCCCCAAGTCCTCAACCTTCCCGTTCCGAGCCCCAAGTCCTCAACCTTCCCGTTCCGAGCCCCAAGTCCTCAACCTTCCCGTTCCGAGCCCCAAGTCCTCAACCTTCCCGTTCCGAGCCCCAAGTCCTCAACCTTCCCGTTCCGAGCCCCAAGTCCTCAACCTTCCCGTTCCGAGCCCCAAGTCCTCAACCTTCCCGTTCCGAGCCCCAAGTCCTCAACCTTCCCGTTCCGAGCCCCAAGTCCTCAACCTTCCCGTTCCGAGCCCCAAGTCCTCAACCTTCCCGTTCCGAGCCCCAAGTCCTCAACCTTCCCGTTCCGAGCCCCAAGTCCTCAACCTTCCCGTTCCGAGCCCCAAGTCCTCAACCTTCCCGTTCCGAGCCCCAAGTCCTCAACCTTCCCGTTCCAAGTCCTCAACCTTCCCGTTCCAAGTCCTCAACCTTCCCGTTCCAAGTCCTCAACCTTCCCGTTCCAAGTCCTCAACCTTCCCGTTCCAAGTCCTCAACCTTCCCGTTCCGAGCCCCAAGTCCTCAACCTTCCCGTTCCGAGCCCCAAGTCCTCAACCTTCCCGTTCCGAGCCCCAAGTCCTCAACATTCCCGCTCCGAGCCCCAAGTCCTCAACCTTCCCGCTCCGAGCCCCAAGTCCTCAACATTCCCGCTCCGAGCCCCAAGTCCTCAACATTCCCGTTCCGAGCCCCAAGTCCTCAACCTTCCCGCTCCGAGCCCCAAGTCCTCAACCTTCCCGCTCCGAGCCCCAATTCCTCAACCTTCCCGCTCCGAGCCCCAAGTCCTCAACCTTCCCGCTCCGAGCCCCAAGTCCTCAACCTTCCCGCTCCGAGCCCCAAGTCCTCAACCTTCCCGCTCCGAGCCCCAAGTCCTCAACCTTCCCGCTCCAAGCCCCAAGTCCTCAACCTTCCCGCTCCAAGCCCCAAGTCCTCAACCTTCCCGCTCCAAGCCCCAAGTCCTCAACCTTCCCGCTCCAAGCCCCAAGTCCTCAACCTTCCCGCTCCAAGCACCAAGTCCTCAACCTTCCCGCTCCAAGCCCCAAGTCCTCAACCTTCCCGCTCCAAGCCCCAAGTCCTCAACCTTCCCGCTCCAAGCCCCAAGTCCTCAACCTTCCCGCTCCAAGCCCCAAGTCCTCAACCTTCCCGCTCCAAGCCCCAAGTCCTCAACCTCCCCGCTCCAAACCCCAAGTCCTCAACCTCCCCGCTCCAAACCCCAAGTGCTCAACCTCCCCGCTCCAAACCCCCAGTGCTCAACCTTCCCGCTCCAAACCGCAAGTGCACAACCTTCCCGCTCCAAACCCCAAGTGCACAAGCGACCCGCTCCAAACCCCAAGTGCTCAACCTCCCCGCTCCAAACCCCAGGTCCTCAACCTCCCCGCTCCAAACCCCAGGTCCTCAACCTCCCCGCTCCAAACCCCAGGTCCTCAACCTCCCCGCTCCAAACCCCAAGTCCTCAACCTCCCGCTCCAAACCCCAAGTCCTCAACCTCCCCGCTCCAAACCCCAAGTCCTCAACCTCCCCGCTCCAAACCCCAAGTCCTCAACCTCCCCGCTCCAAACCCCAAGTCCTCAACCTCCCCGCTCCAAACCCCAAGGCCTCAACCTCCCCGCTCCAAACCCCAAGTCCTCAACCTCCCCGCTCCAAACCCCAAGTCCTCAACCCCCTGTTTCAAACCCCAAGTCTTCAACCCCCTCTCCCCCCAACACCACAATTTTACAAACCCCCTCTTCCAACTCTGTCCCATCCCTGCTCCCCTCTTTCTTCTTTCTTCAAAACAAAAGGGCATTCTTACATATATTATTACATATTTCTTCATTCCCTCATGGAAATAGTGGAATATTTCACTCTTTCCCCTCCCCATCCCCCTTATTATTGTTGTTATTATTATTATTATTATTATTATTATTATTATTATGCCATTAAAGACTTCACGGAAACCATAGTAGAAACAGCAACAGCATGGTTCCGAAACATATCCTGGTTTATTTCAGTCGGTCATTTGTGCAATTCACAATCTCACGAGATATGCTGAAATTTTGTGGAATTTCAACTCTTAAGTGATGAGTAGCCTCATTGTGGACTTAACGACCCAAAAACCAATTTCCTTATTCGTAATGCATATAAACACAGTAAATAATGTCGGATGTTTTTATTCACAATCTTGAGATTCTGTCATCTCACCAAATTTCAGTAAAAACAGTGTTTAAACAGTGTTAAATGATTTAAAAAAAAAACATAAAAAACATGGTAATGGAAAAAATAATACACAACCGGAACTCTTCAGACAAAGACCTTTATAATCATGTGGGTTTTATGTTCCCTGGTCAAGTAGTTTGAGAGAAAATCTTTGGAAAGACAGACATCGTACATACATACATACATACATACATTCAGAATAAGCATATTACATAAGAAGATAAGATTATTGAGCTGTTTTCAGCTTCGTTCTTGGTCCATTTTTGTGCTTTATATTTCATGTGGCCGGTTCATTGTTTATGGTGAAACAACTTCAACACCGGTTTGATCTTTTAAGGACTCAATAGGTAGATATTCAGTTCATTCTATTTTCCCAGTTTTTGGCTCATTCTTGTTTCCTTTTTGCCTGAGCCGCTTTTGACCGAGGCTGCACTGCTGTGTGTCATTAAAACAAACTTGTCAGTGGGATTGTTGTTTGACTGTCTCCTTCCTGGCTAATACATAACTCGCATCACCACAATGGATTATCATGGTGGGCTTGATCTGAATGTGTGAAAGTGTTTGGGAAGAGACGTAACACGTGTATGCTGGATAGGCAGAATTGCCTTTTTCTGCCTCTAACTTTTCTTGTATTCCTGATGGATTTGCAATTGAATGCATCACATTTCATATTGGCTCTTAACATACGCACCTCCTCCTTGCATTTATTCTCAGCTATCTTCTTCCTCCCTCACCCTTCCAGATCGACTTGAAAAACCCAAAATCTAACAAAGATCGTACCCCCGGCTTCACCCAGCGCGAACGTGATGGATTCAGGCGTCTCCTCGACATAGGCTTGGTAGATTCCTTCAGGAAGCTGTATCCCGACGTACAGTACGCGTACACCTTCTGGACGTACATGATGAATGCACGTGCCAAGAATGTGGGATGGCGACTGGACTACTTCCTGCTGTCAAACGACCTCATGTCGGCGCTCTGTGACAGCAAGATCCGCTCGGATGTGCGTGGGAGTGATCACTGTCCCATCAGCCTGCGCCTGGCGATGTGATTATTGAGAGGGTATATGATATCATGGAAGAGCTGTTATTGTTTGAGAAAGCAATGCTTATCAATGTGAAAGTAACTCCTGTTTTTATGGCAAACACACTTTTTGCCCCTTCGAACCATGTACTGTTTCTTTAAGATGCAGGGTTTTGTTCAGCATGACCTTTTTCTATTTCTTTTTTATAAATTTGAATAAAGCCGAATCGTTACTTCATTTTTTTTTTGTTAGCCATTTGTTATTTATTGGGGGACGATAAAGGTTCAATGTCACGGTTCTTTTTTTGCTTTGGACACATCGTTGACACATAGCATTGGTGATGACGCATCAGATCAACATCGACGTAATAAGATCCTCAGATTGAAATTGAAGACATTGTGATGTCTTAACAGTTATTTTTGACATCATCTCACCAGTTATATAGGTATCCAGGTTGAAATTTGAAAAAAACCGGGCTTTTTATAAAGTATTGTATACATGGATGTACCCTTGGAGCTGGTGATAGGGTGTGGCTCATGTGAAGATGGAGTGAGAAAATGATTAAAAGCACAAGGTGCATTATGGTAAGAAATGTGATCCTATAAAGTTTTTGTTTTTTTTCACGATTTTCTCCGACGATTATCATCTTTCGGGAATACATGAAGGCTTACACCGTCTTTGCTTGTATTGCTGCATCCTGCTACGATACATCTGCTACGATACATCTTGCAGGCATTTTCGAAAGTACGGCTAAAACTATTTAAAACTTTCGCGAAACAATCACTGGAATTAAGACGATCACAGAGATTGCACAAACATGTGCAAAATGCATTTGTAGGTACTGTATAAGGCGCGCGACGTCTCGACTCGAGTCAATCCACTCTGTGCGAGTTACTGTATGTGACATCACGCAGAGATTCACTGAAGTCCATTTTTTTAGGGGTGGGGCATAGCAAGTTGTCTATGGACAAGTTGTAAAACTTAGGAGCTCAGAGGAGTAGGGAAAATAGCATCGCTCCAACCTCTTAATTTGAAAACTAGCACCCCCAAAAGCGGTGTACAGCGACTTGAAGATCAAACATTCGGTGATATGAGTGAGGAAAGTGGAAAAAAATAAACATTGAGAGCTTTATCGTATGGAAACCGTACTTTATCATGAGTTGTTGAGCAGGCCGAAGCAAAATGGTGGTGTAAGACCCCTAACGAGGTGATCAGGTTAGGCCGCCATCTTGGTAAGTTGTTTTTTTTTTTTTTAATTTTTGATGAGCACCCCATAAATTATCTTCAAAAGGAGTGTTTAAATTTTTCCAAGCATCCAATTTTCATTCATTCACTACCTTGGGGTTCCCTTTGTGTGCATGCAAAGCTTCAGCTAGCTAGGTTTCATGGTTATGGAGAAGACACACATATAGAAGGAGCTCGTTCGTGGGACGCCTGTGTGCGTGCCTGTGTCCGTCCATCAACAATTGTCCTATAGTGGATACCATTAATCAAGCAATAACGGTACCATATGCACAGTGCAGCAAAGCAATACATGCACACACACACATGTATGTACACGCATCATATAATGTGCTGCACATACATGCATGAAGAGAGTTTGTTTCCTGGCAAGCCCCGTGTAATACGTATCCCAGACAGTTTGATCAAAAGAAAGAAGGGGGGGGTCAATTTTTATTTATTTGATCTTCCTCAGTGTGTTGTATATTATTCGGAATTCAGAATCTAAAGAAGCTGTGATGAATATCCCATTAACACTCTCCCCCTTATCGCTCCTTGAGTGTATAGCTATACTGGTATCAATACACCACCTAATTTTCCATTAACAAGAACCGTTTTTTCGTGTGTTTTTGTTTTTTTAAACAATAATGCAGATTGGTATTTGCAGTCAGCAAAGCGACAGATGTTACATTGTAGTTGATATTTATTATTACGAGTGGGTCTATTGTATCAAATTTTCATTGGTCTCAACAGTATGGTAGCACTTGAGTACTGCTTGAGCATTGGTTTGCCTTTCATCAAGTCCAAATGTGCTTTGGCCAGGGTGGGGATTATGCGTTCGGTATTATTATTGCCAACTGATACTACTATTATTGTTGTTAGCCTGTGCTCGTGAAGCGAAAAGTGAGCTGAAGCAATCGGTCGTGTACGTGTGTATGTAGAACGTACGTACGTACATGCCTGGATTTTTGTAAATATTAGTATTTTTTTTAATGTTGCAAAGACCACTGGACCGACAACCACCACATTTGGCACACAGACCAACCTCCATCCGAGGATTGTCCTAAGGGTATTTTCATCCACCACCTCAGCATTTAAAGACCCTTTAGATCCCCAAAGACCTTTGAAGACCCCAAATATCCATAGGACCCTCAATACTCCGAAGACCCCTAAAATCTTTTTCACCGCAAAGACTCCTAAGACCATTGGGCACTGAGACCCCGAAGATCCTTTAAGACTGTGAAGCCGTGTGACTATGTGACATATCCATTAATTATGTACTAATTGAACGTTAGTTGCACCCTGACTAAACTACATCTATTAATACGTACTATTGGAATTACATTTTAATCCTTTCGACCCTTTAGACTGGAAATTCATTAGACCATTGGAAACCCTTTCGACCATTTAGACTGCTGAGACCTCTTAGACCTTTGAAGAGCCGAAAGACCCCCAAACCCTCTAAAATTTGAAGACCCCAAATAACTTTTTGACCCCAAAGACCCTGTAAGCCCCTTTAAGACCTCCAATACCCATAACACCCTTAATACTTTTTACCTTAAAGATACCTTTAGATCCCTTCACCCTCTAGACTCTGAGAACCTTTAGACCTTTAGACTTCTTCGATCTTAACACCATTTTGACCCCTTACACCCATCAGACAGATTAGACAGCTTGGACCCTTAACCATTTTGAGTTTAGACCACTTGGACCAACGAGTACTATATAAGGAGTCTGCCAAAATAATTGTAGGGGTTTCATTTTGTTTTGTTTTCTAAAGTATGAATGACAATTCGTTTTACCTCAAAAACACATCAAAAAAAATGTATTGTATAGAAAATGTCTCCACCACAAGGTGCCACACACAGGTGCGATCCAATATTACAGAGGTCAAAGCTTCAGGCGTTACGGCATTGATTTCTGTCATGTTATCTTTCAAAACCTCCAATGTCCGTGTCTTGTTGATGTACCTCTCTCCTTTAGCTATCCCCACAAAAAGAAGTCTGAACTGACAAATCTGGCAATCGGCAGAGGCAGTTTATGTCTCCATTACGAGAAATTACCCTGTGGGGGAACAGTTCACGCAACATTGCAATTGTCGCTCTTGCTGTATAGCAGGTGGCTCAATGTTATTGAAACCACAATTTCCATTCATTCATTTCCTGCAACGATAATCTGAGGAAATCTTGAATCATGTCAAGGTATCTTTCACCATTCACTGTTTGAGTTTCACCTTCATCACCCTCGAAAAAGTATGGATCAATGAATCTGTTTGCCACACATTAACACGTTGAGGGTGCAGTGCACGCTGGTGTACAATTTGTGGATTTGCTGAAACCCACACCCGACAGTTGTGTTTGTTAATGAAGCCATTCAAATGAAATTGAGCTTCGTCACTCATTATCAAGTGACAATTTAGACCACCTTCAGTAACAAGCAGTTTTGTCAAACAACAAAAGGAAAAAGGATTTTTTTGCACAAGCTGGTATGAATAGCACCGCAAATATTTTCTCAAAATGTTCTTTAAAGAAGTTTCAGCAATTCCAAGTTCCACCAAAAGTCTCTCGGTAGATTTTTGTGGACTTCTCAAAATGCGTCCTAAAGAGGTTTCAGCATTTCCAAGTTCCATGAAAAGTCTCGAGGTCGATTTTTGATTTTTTTGGCTTCTCAAAATGCGTCCTAAAGAGGTTTCAGAAATTCCAAGTTCCATCAAAAGTATTGAGGTCGCTTTTTGTGGGCTTCTCAAAATGCGTCTTATGGAGGTTTCAGCAATTCCAAGTTCCATTGAAAGTCTCTTAGTAGATTTTTGTGGACTTCTCAAAATGTGTCTTCGAGAGATTTCAGCAATTCCAAGTTCCATAAAAAAAGTCTCTCACTAAATTTTTGTGGACTTCTCAAAATGTGTCCTAAAGAGGTTTCAGCAACTTCAAATTCCATCAAAAGTCTCGAGGTTGATTTTTGTGGGCTTCTCAAAATGCGTCTTATGGAGGTTTCAGCAATTCCAAGTTCCATTGAAAGTCTCTTAGTAGATTTTTGTGGACTTCTCAAAATGTGTCTTCGAGAGATTTCAGCAATTCCAAGTTCCATAAAAAAAGTCTCTCACTAAATTTTTGTGGACTTCTCAAAATGTGTCCTAAAGAGGTTTCAGCAACTTCAAATTCCATCAAAAGTCTCGAGGTTGATTTTTGTGGGCTTCTCAAAATGCGTCTTATGGAGGTTTCAGCAATTCCAAGTTCCATTGAAAGTCTCTCAGTAGATTTTTGTTGGCTTTTCAAAATATATCTTCGAGAGATTTCAGCAATTCCAAGTTCCATCGAAAGTCTCTTAGTAGATTTTTGTGGACTTCTCAAAATGTGTCTTCGAGAGATTTCAGCAATTCCAAGTTCCATAAAAAAAGTCTCTCAGTAAATTTTTGTGGACTTCTCAAAATGCATCCGAAAGAGGTTTCAGCAATTTCAAGTTCCATTAAAAGTCTCGAGGTTGATTTTTGTGGGCTTCTCAAAATGCGTCTTATGGAGGTTTCAGTGATTCCAAGTTCAATCGAAAGTCACTTGGTAGATTTTTGTGGACTTCTCAAAATGCATCTTAAAGAGGCTTCAGCAATTCCAAGTTCCATCGAAAGTTTCTCGGTTTCTTTTTTGATTTTTGTGGGCTTCTCAAAACACGATTGCACACACGCTCAATGTTTCCTTGCATTCGTCCAGGCTGTGGTCCACCTGATAGTGGTTTATCATTTACCGTTTCATCTTCCTGAAATATTTAAAAAAACAACACCTGCGGATGACGTGTCAGAAGGAGCAGCATGAGCACGAAGTTCTCGACGATTCGACGGTTTGCTCCTTCAGCTGCAATGATGGAGCACTTGTTCTTGAAGAAAAGTTCAACAAGAAGAGAACGTTTTGGGATTGTCCACCTGTTTGTCAGAAAAAATTATAACCCTCAATCTTGAATCGGAAAAAACAAAAGAAATTGATTTTTCATGAATGTTTTAGAAAATATAACAATATGAAATCCCTACACTTCCTTTGGAGGATCCTGTATAGGATTCCCAAATGAGGAAACAAACACCAGGACGTGAGAGATACTGTGCCAGGGTGTGACCATTTGTGACCCATGAGAGAATGATAATTATTCTTCGCTTTGACTCCATTTGGAGAAGCCTAATTAGCTCCCTAATTGGCGTGATGGTATCAACCAAAAAGGTCACTCAAATTTAATATAATCCGTTTTGCTTTGATCACCTTTCATACCTGAGCTGAAATAAGAAACAAAGAATAGAATCAAAACTGAGATCAGTTTGGTTCCAGAACTTCGCATCGAAAGCTCGGGATAAGAACCTTTAACATAATTAAAACTTGTGTGATGTAATTATGACTTCTTCAAATAAACACTGTGCGGGAGATGTGCTTATACGAAGGTGTCCACAATACGTCATATATCTGAGGGTTTGGTAATCGATGCAAGGTATAATCAGCATCGACAGACAGAAAGAAAGACCTTCAAAAATAGGAATTGGCCGAAACCCCACTTGCCTCGACTGTGCGGCATCCAATGACGACACAACCTGCAGCGTGACATCATTTGGGGAGTTCCTTCGTGGCAACTTAAAGCGCGCGTGCCTTCTGGGATTTCCTAAATAGAACAAATCGGTTCGATCTCTTGCTGCGAACTTCCCACTTCATTTGGCTCTGTGCTGTTGCTTCTGCGTGAACCTGTCTTTGTCTTTCGGTGTGCACACATCCACCATACAAGACATCATGTCATGCATGCCGAGCATTCACAACATGGTGAGTCGTGTTGTACTTCTACGGAGAGTCTCCATCGTCTTTTCTTAGTAAGAGTAACAGTGCAGTCTCGAAGTTGTATTTAATTCGAAGGATGAATACGTTTTGGTTACCTGTCCAAAAAGCAAACGCGCTGCACCATCCAGGTGCAGCACGTTTACTTTTTGCTTGTGGCAATCATTGGCAATGGCTCTTCACGCTTTGAGAAATTGAAAAGCAAATAAAGTTTTTCAAATTTAATTTAGTGACCGTTCAGATATTTATTTAAAAGGACATAAATATGACAAAATGTTCCCACGCCCCCCCCTCCTCCTCCTCCTCTATCCTCTTAAAACTTCACCGACAACCCCACTCTCTACCTCTGCATCACGTACACAGTGAATTGAACCCACCTGGCCTCTTCTCCCTCCCTTCGAACCCATCCTTCTTCTTCTCCCTCCCCTCAAAACCATCCGTCCTCTCGAACCCACCCGTCCTCTTCTCCCTCCCCTCGAACCAACCCGTCCTCTTCTCCCTCCCCTCTAACCCACCCGTCCTCTTGTCCCGCCCCTCGAACTCACCCGTCCTCTTCTCCCACCCCTGAAACCCACCAGTCCTCTTCTCCCTCCCCTCGAACCCACCAGTCCTCTTCTCCCTCCCCTCAAACCCACCCATCCTCTCTCCCTCCCCTCGAACCCACCCGTCCTCTTCTCCCTCCCTCCTCCCTCCCCTCGAACCCCCGTCCTCTTCTCCTGCCCCTCGAACCCACCAGTCCTCTTCTCCGCCCCTCGAACCCATCAGTCCTCTTCACCCTCCCTTCAAACCCATCCGTCCTCTTCTCCCTTCCCTCGAACCCACCTGTCCTCTTCTCCCTCCCCTCGAACCCACCCATCCTCTTCTCCCTCCCCTCGAACCCACCTGTCCTCTTCTCCCTCCCCTTGAACCCACCAGTCCTCTTCTCCCGCCCCTCGAACCCACCAGTCCTCTTCTCCCTCCCTTCGAACCCACCCGTCCTCTTCTCCCTCCCCTCGAACCCACCCGTCCTCTTCTCCCTCTCCTCGAGCCCACCCGTCCTCTTCTCCCTCCCCTCGAACCAACCCGTCCTCTTCTCCCTCCCCTCTAACCCACCGTCCTCTTCTCCCGCCCCTCGAACTCACCCGTCCTCTTCTCCCTCCCCTTGAACCCACCCGTCCTCTTTTCCCTCCCATAAAATTCACCCGTCCTCTTCTCCTGCTCCAAGAACCCACCCGTCCTCTTCTCCCTCTCCTCGAGCTCACCCACCCTCTTCTCCCACCCCTCTAACCCACCCTTCCTCTTTTCCCTCCCCTCTAACCCACCCGTCCTCTTCTCCCTCTCCTCGAGCTCACCCGTCCTCTTCTCCCTCTCCTCGAACCCATCCGTCCTCTTTTCCCTCCCCTCTAACCCACCCGTCCTCTTCTCCCTCCCCTCGAACCCATCCGTCGTCTTCTCCCTCCCCTCTAACCCACCTGTCCTCTTCTCCCTCCCCTCTAACCCAACCATCCTCTTCTCCCACCCCTCTAATCCGAGCTGTTATGGTTAGGGCTAACCCCCCCCGCCCCCTCCCCACACCTCAACCCAAACATGATTAATAGTAAATATCATCATTTCAAACTTACCCTGTGCATTGATAAACCCCTGTGTATGATCTTCGCATCGGTGTGAAGAAACACCAAGGTTTGGGTAGAACGAGTCCATCTGCGAACCTCCAAGCCTTTCACAGGCCCT
Source organism: Eptatretus burgeri (assembly GCF_056783735.1). Lineage (NCBI taxonomy): Eukaryota > Metazoa > Chordata > Myxini > Myxiniformes > Myxinidae > Eptatretus > Eptatretus burgeri. Next base: position 91,797,831 of record NC_140971.1, read on the forward strand.
TATCATCCATAATTTTTGCAGTATGGGTTGAAAGATATCAACTTTTTACACGAGTTGATAAAAGAGTTTTCACAAATCTTTCATTGTGCAGAGGAACATCCCTTTTCTCTCAGGTATGTTTCCAAGTATTTTCTGCTTCTTTAAAAGTTTTTTGACCGTTTAATGCTGCAATCCTTATCTGGCACCATTGATACACATCCAGGCTGCTCTGAAGGACCTCATTACTAAGGGTTTCTGCGCATGTGTGCTGAGCAATTTGAGGTAGATTATGTCATTTTGAAAGTCACATGTTAGCCAAGTCTTCTTGAGAGGTAACAAGGGCTTATTCCTGAACAGATAAAAAGGTTGAGTAATAAAGCCAATAATTCCCAAGTCCTAGATTCTATTTTGTGACGAGTGAAAACTCCATTCTGAGAAAAGTCCATGATTATTGTTGAATAGAAGTTGTCCTTCTCTTCTTCCTCTTTTTTTTTCTTCTTCTTCTTCTTCCGTATGCAGTCCATGACAATGGTAGCCTCATTTGCTGGGGGTGCAGCTGTGTCACTGATGCAGTGAGTGCCCTCTATAGGTTCTAGCAATAATTTGTTCATGGTGCTGGGGATTGCTCGCCTACTCTTTGGGAAGGACACTTTGGAATCTTTAATGTCCACCAACTGATGCTGGCAGGCAAGATACCCAGGTTAATGTCTATCCAAGGGATGGAGCACATATTAACACCTCCTGCCACCAAATCACCAGGAAGACAGTTTATAGCTGGGTCGGGTTTGAACCCAGGCTGGACAGCCCTGAGGCGAGTGTGAATAACTCTAGGGCCTAAGCTATCCTACAAGTCCATTTTTACTCTTGTGCCATCCCTCCCCCCTCCAGGAGGAATTCAAAAAGGCACTGGCTCAGGCTGGACCCAAGCTTCTGGTCATTGACTTCACTGCCATCTGGTGTGGTTCATGTCAAGAGATCAAGCCAGCTTACAAGGTGATCATCTTTGTATTCATATTAGCCGCTTCCCCAGTCTTGAAAGGTTTCCTCTTATTTACACATCTGCTTTCCTTGATTCCACAAGATCCAGAAAATCCTTTCATAATCATAGCTGCAAACCAATTTCACTTCTCTTCTCTGGTTCCTTCATTTTTTAAGTCTTGTTTGAAGGTCACAGTTATACCTGGCAAAGGGACAACATGCAACGCATGATGATGTTATTTGTTTTCGCACCTAGGCATTGGCTGAAGCATATCCAGAAGCAATCTTCTACGAGATAGATGTGGATGAAGCTCAGGTTGGTCCCATGAATTTCTGTTTGGTATGGTTTATTTAATGCTTCAAGTTCTCATACAAACAAACCTCAACCAGTCCACCACATATTTGTTTGTATAACTAATATTTGTTATATGTAACAAAACAGTATGGACATAAAACAACATAATAACAGTTCATTTTGTAAATTATAATTTTTCTAAAAGTGATATTTGAATTGTCAATATGAAACATGGAGGAACCTAATAAAAAGCAATGCTTGGAGAAAATAAGCCTCTCAGTAAGTGGAATTGGAACAGCGTCTTTTGATTATACATAAGTAATTGGAATTGGAACAAATGAATAAGAAATCGCAAATCTTACAATAACAAAGAAAGAATAAAATTAAAAATTAAAATAAAAATGAGAAGAAGAAGAGAAATTTATAAGTGAAAGAATTATATCAAGGAAGTCTTGGCACACATTTGATTACAATTCAACAAATTTGTGTTGAAATCTCCCATTTGAATGCAACAATGATTTTGTAAAAAGGAGTCATTAATAAGGAATGCAACGATGGCTACATGAAAAGGTATCACTAGTAGGGAATGCAAGGATGATTTTATGAAAAGGTGTCATTAATAAGGAATGCAAGGTTGATTTTTTAAAAAGGTATCATGAATAAGGAATGTAAGGTTGATTTTATAAAAAGGTATAATTAATAAGGAATGCAAGGTTGATTTTATAAAAAGGTATCATTAATAACGAATGCAAGGTTGATAAAAAAGTATCATTAACAAGGAATCTAAGGTTGATTTTATTTTTTTAAAGGTATCATTAATAAGGAATGCAAGAATTATTTTATAAAAAGGTATTATTAATAAGGAATGCAAGAATGATTTTATAAAAAAGGAATGCAAGAATTCCCATCATTAATATGGGAATCTAAGGTTGATTTTATAAAAAGGTATCATTAATAAGGAATGCAAGAATTATTTTATAAAAAGGTATTATTAATAAGGAATGCAAGAATTCTTTTATAAAAAAGTATCATTAATATCAAAATCTAAGGTTGATTTTATAAAAAGGTATCATTAATAAGGAATGCAAGAATTACTTTATAAAAAGGTATTATTAATAAGGAATGCAAGAATGATTTTATAAAAAGGCATCATTAAAAGGAATGCAAGAATGATTTTAGAAAAAAGTATCATTAATATTGGAATCTAAGGTTGATTTCATAAAAAGGTATCATTAATAAGGAATTCAAGGTTGATTTTATAAAAAGGTATCATTAATAACGAATGCAAGGTTGATAAAAAAAGTATCATTAACAAGGAATCTAAGGTTGATTTTATTTTTTTAAAGGTATCATTAATAAGGAATGCAAGAATTATTTTATAAAAAGGTATTATTAATAAGGAATGCAAGAATGATTTTATAAAAAAGGAATGCAAGAATTCCCATCATTAATATGGGAATCTAAGGTTGATTTTATAAAAAGGTATCATTAATAAGGAATGCAAGAATTATTTTATAAAAAGGTATTATTAATAAGGAATGCAAGAATGATTTTATAAAAAGGTATCATTAAAAGGAATGCAAGAATGATTTTAGAAAAAAGTATCATTAATATTGGAATCTAAGGTTGATTTCATAAAAAGGTATCATTAATAAGGAATTCAAGGTTGATTTTATAAAAAGGTATCATTAATAAGAAATGCAAGAATGATTTTATAAAAAGATATAATTAATAAGGAATGCAAGAATGATTTTATAAAAAAGTATCATTAATATGGGAATCTAAGGTTGCTTTTATAAAAAGGTATCATTAATAAGGAATGCAAGAATGATTTTATAAAAAGGTATCATTAATAAGGAATGCAAGGTTGATTTTATTTAAAATAAAAAAGTATCATTAATAAGGAATGCAAGGTTGATTTTATAAAATAAAATAAAAACTATCATTAATAAGGAATGCAAGAATGATTTTATAAAAAGGTATCATAAATGAGGAATGCAAGGTTGATTTCATGAAAATGTGTCATTAATAAGGAATGCAAGGTTGATTTTATAAAAAGGTGTCAGTAGAGGATAAATGGGTTTCTGGGACATCCATTTAAATGAATGGGGGAAAAGGAAAAAACTTTCTGACTCAAGCCCCAAAAGCCTAAAATAGGAGTGATTTTCTCCCCACCTATCCCCTTCCCTCCCATTCAAGCAAATGTAAAATTGAAACTCATTTTCTCCCCCTCCCATACAAGCAAATGTAAAATTGAGACTTAGTGATTAAAGCACTTCTTCCCTTTCATATTTTCATTCCACTCAAAGAGCGAACCAACAAATATTTGTCTATGTTCAACTTTAGGGAATAACTTTATTTTCCTATTACATTCATCACCATCGAGTATATTCACAAAGATTACTTTGGAACTTAATTCTTGGTTTAAGTATTTTTGTTGAGCAGAAATGAAATTATAAACTTCTCTTAATGCTCGTATTTGACCACCTCCTGAGCCACATATCATTTTGAGATTGCAGTAAATTGTTTTCCATTGTTTAATTGATAACCATCAAAGTTTTCAGTCCATTCAAGGATATATATTTTTTTCTTTACATCCTCCAACTTATTTGTAATTAAATTTATCCACTTATTTGTTTTATCTACTTTTACCCTGGTTATTTCTTCAATAAGACTTATTTGATATTTCTCACATTCTTTATGTTTCCCATTTAAATACCAAGGCTGATTACATCTCCACTCTTTAGTTTGGCTATTGCTTGGTTCTTTCATTTATAAATCAGTAAAAAGATGGCGGTAGCCTGTTAAAATTCACAACCCAATATCTTAACACATACTTATAACCATAAGGGAGACTATTGATTCGATTCTCTAAAATATATATTTTATCATCAAAAGCTCCTAATGCTTTCTTATTTATCTCTTCTGTATATAATTGATGTCTATAACTTCTTATTGTATTCATTTTTTCTGTACTCTTCCTTCTTTAAGGTTAAACAGTTGTAATAATGTTTAAAGTTTATTGTTTCCCTAATTATATTTTTCTTTATTCCCTTTAGCTTCTTATCACACCTTTCAATGTTATCATTATCAATATACGTAAAAGCATAAGACTTTGATCTCAATCCTATAAATTCACTCATGACCTTCCCACCCAATTCATATTTAAACTTACCAATAACCTTTTTATTCTTTGATGAAAACAGCACATCACCTGACTTATAATTACTTGTACCATATATATATATATATATATATATATATATATATATATATATATATATATATATATATATATATATATATATATATATATATATATTATCAATCATATCCTCATATACATCACTTGTCTTCATTTCTCATATAAAACTATCTGTATCTATATATAACAATGAAACATTATCCTTATACTTTGATTTTAAATTATTATAGTAATAGTCATACATTAATGACTGACAAGTCAAGAATTGATGTTCGTATATAAATAGGTTTATCCATTTAAATACTCTCTTTTTTCAAATGAATAGCAGAAAAGTTCTCTGAAAACACCTCCGCTCGTTCAAAACTTGGTCTATTAATTAACCTTGAAGCCTGTTTCCAAGATGTAGTTCGTCTTATGTTTTGTCGATTCTTAACATTTTCCATAGTCTTTCCAAATACAGCATTATTCATTAATTTATAAAAGTCCTTCTCAAAATCTGTTTTTGCTTCTGTTCTTTTGGTGTTGAAATCAATATACTTCTTTAACCAAAGACTTTGTTTATATTTCTAAATTTGATGAATTTTCCTCACTCTCAACCCAGCAGATAAATATTGTCTCAAGTTCCTTTGATGCAAAACATAACTTTCTTTATGATATAATGTAATAAGTAGTTTTTTTCTGGAGATTTACCTTTAATATTAAATGACTGTTGGTAATCACTTCACCATTCTTTTCTTGGACTTTCTTTATCAGGGGCATAAGGTAGGTCTTTATGTTTGTGATGAAGTTCTTCTGGATATTTTATGGGTTAAATAACACACTCAACCTGTCCACCAAATTTGATCTGAATCAGTTCACAACTTTTGGAGATATCTGTACACAGACAAACAAACAAACAAGAATAAACCAATGTCACCCGCAGGATGACCCGTATCTTGCCAAAAGGTGACCATGTGTGACTTCTTTAAGGTCACACTGAGGTGAACAGAGCTGCTATCCACCAGGAGCGACTCCTTGAGGAATATCTGCCTACGAGAGATTCCGATGAGAATCGTTCTACAGAGTAACCATGAAAAATATGATTTTGCCTCATAATGTCACCAAATGATGTCATAATGTCTCAAGTTTGACATATCTAGAAAGCACTCATCGAGGTGTTCAATTTGAGGTACTACAGGATATGGTTCCTAAAACTTGAAAATTTGACCTTGGGGTCAAATATGTTTGACCTCAGGTGCTAACCATGAAGGTCAAGGCCAATCGCCACCAAAAATTAATCAGCTGAGCGCCAGACCATGAACTATATTCCCATGAAGTTTGAAGACGATCCGATCAAAATTACTCAAAAAATAAGGGTTTCGTCGACTCCCCTGATTTGCGACAAAGTGACCTTCAAAATTTTATGCGCAAAAGGGACCTCCTTATCGGCCTCTGATATGCGAAGCTACAAAAATTTGCAATGATGACTGTGCTCTGCAGAGTGATTTATACGTGATTACAGACCAAAAAAAAACAAACAAAAAAACATATGAAGGTCAAGGCTAATCGCCACCAAAAATTAATCAGCTGAGCGCCAGACCATGAACTATATTCCCATGAAGTTTTAAGACAATCCGATCAAAATTACTCAAAAAATAAGGGTTTCGTTGACTCCCCTGATTTGCGCTAAAGTGACCTTGACCTTTGACCTTGACCTTCAAAATTTTGTGCACTGAAAGGGACTTCTATAGGCCTCTGATATGCGAAGTTACAAAAATTTCTGATGATAACTGTGCTCTGCAGAATTTTTTATACGTGATTACAGACAAAAAATAAAAAATAAAAAATAAAAACATACAAGCTGACTAACATATCTTGCAAAACTTCGTTTTGGCAAGATAATGACCCGTATCTTGCCAAAAGGTGACCACGTGTGACTTCTTTAAGGTCACACTGAGGTGAACAGAGCTGTTATCCACCAGGAGTGACTCCTTGAGGAATATCTGCCTACGAGAGATTCCGATGAGAATCGTTCTACAGAGTAACCATGAAAAATATGCGTTTGCCTCATAACGTCACCAAATGACATCATAATGTCTCAAGCTTGACATATCAAGAAAGCACTCATCGAGGTGTTCAATTTGAGGTACTACACGATATGGTTCCTAAAACTTGAAAATTTGACCTTGGGGTCAAATATGTTTGACCTTAGGCGCTAACCATGAAGGTCAAGGCCAATCGCCACCAAAAATTAATCAGCTGAGCGCCAGACCATGAACTATATTCCCATGAAGTTTGAAGATGATCCGTTCAAAATTACTCAAAAAATAAGGGTTTCGTCGACTCCCCTGATTTGCGACAAAGTGACCTTGACCTTTGACCTTGACCTTCAAAACTTTATGAGCTGAAAGGGACCTCTATAGGCCTCTGATATGTGAAGTTACAAAAATTTCCAATGATAACTGTGCTCTGCAGAGGGATTTATACGTGAATACAGACAAAAAAAAAACATATGAAGGTCAAGGCCAATCGCCACCAAAAATTAATCAGCTGAGCGCCAGACCATGAACTATATTCCCATGAAGTTTGAAGACGATCCGATCAAAAATACTCAAAAAATAAGGGTTTCGTCGACTCCCCTGATTTGCGTCAAAGTGACCTTGACTTTTGACCTTGACCTTCAAAATTTTATGCGCTGAAAGGGACCTCTATAGGCCTCTGATATCACTGAACAACAAAAATTTTTTACTGGAGATGTGTAAAGTGATTTAGACTAATTTGGGTACGCTGATTTCAAAAATCATAACCGTTTTGCTGTATCACATCAGGATTTCACGTATCACGTGAAATCACGTGTATCACGTCAGTAACAGAAATATTCCCATTGCCTAGAAGTCAGGATTTCAATGAAATTTACAAAAATTCATTTATTCATTTATTTCATCATGAATGCTTCAAAATTATAGAAATAACAGAAAACTCCACTAGATTGTAATTAAAAATGCTTTAGGCATTTGGCTTTGCGTTTGTGCTGCTCTGTGTCAGTTTCACGATGCAGGAACCAGCAGAAATCGCCCATCATGTTCGGGTTGTGCCGCCCTAGGTAACGCGTCTCCATGAGTGAAATCTCTTGGTGGAATCGCTCGCCGTGCTCGTCCGAGACTGCTCCCAAGTTGTCAGGGAAGAAGTTCAGGTGCTGGTGTAGGAAATGGATTTTCAGGGACATCCTGGAGCCAAGTTTCCTGAAGGACTCCAGCAGCTGCTGCACTATTTCTTCATAGTTGTCCGCGCGCTCGTTCCCCAAGAAGTTGTCCGTCACAGCTTTGAAGCTCCTCCACGCTGCCAGCTCTTTGGGGTTTAGAGTTGTCGGAAAAGTTTCGTCCTTCATAATCTGTCGGATTTGCGGTCCAACAAAGACACCATCCTTGATCTTGGCCTCCGACAAGGTGTTGCCAAACTTTTCCTTGAGGTATAAAAACCCACGCCCATTCAGATCCATTGCCCGTACAAAACTTTTCATCAAGCCGAGCTTTATGTGGAGTGGTGGAAGGAAAACCTTGGCTGGGTCGACAAGGGCGACATACTTCACGTTGTGTCGACCAGGTACATGCTCTTTTCGCTCTTCCCAATCTTTCTTCGTCCAGTGATTCTTGTCGTCTCTGCTATCCCAGAGACAAAGGAAGCACATGTATTTCGTGTAGCCTGACTGCAGCCCTAACAACAGCGCCACCACTTTCAAGTCTCCGCAGATGTGCCAGTTGAAGTCATTGTACTTGATGGAATCAAGCAGCTGCCGCATAGTCTCATAGGTCTCTGCCATGCCGAACGCGTGAGCTAGTGGGACTGATGGTTTCTCGTTGCCATTGTGGAGCAAAACAGCCTTCAAGCTGTTCTTCCCCGAGTCGATGAAGAGGCGCCAGTCTGCAGGATCGTGATCACACCCAAGTTCTTTCAACAGACCGTTGATGTCACTGCAGAATGTCATCGTGTCTTCCATCTCAAAGAACTCAGCCATGTCTCTGTGACGTGCTCTGAACAAGGATATCTTGGTGTTAGGTTCAAGTAGATTCCACTGCTGCAGCTTTGATCCAAGCAGCTCTGCCTTCGCCTTTGACAGCGAGAGATCTCTTACAAGATCATTTAAGTCTCCCTGGTTCAGAAGGTGTGATTCTTGAGTGTCGGGTTCAAAAGGTTCATCATCACCATCCTCTTCACCACTGCTTACAGCTATGTTCTGATCAGCTGGAGGTGTTGGAACGGGGTTCTCGTCATCATGAGGCACAGGTTTACGAGCAGAGACGCAGTCAGCGTACTTGATGTGACCTTTATTCTTCTTGTTGAAGCCGGCGATGTTTGTGCAGCAGAAATAACAATCATCATGATGATTCTGCGGCTCACGCCATATCATGGGCACCGCAAATGGCATGCTCGCGCGCTTGCCCACCAACCACTGAGTCAAGGTTGTGTGACAGCTTGTGCAGCAGATGTGTGGTGCCCAGCTCTGTTCTTGGTCCCCCACCTTACACCCGAAGTAGTGAAAGTAGGCGGCCTTCATTTTCACTGCTGTAGATATACTTCGCTGTTGATCTTTTTTGGTATACCGACCACAGACATAACAGAAGTTGTCAGGATGATTGGTACAGGAACGCCTACTCATCTTTATCTGAAAGAAAGAAATATAACACAAGTTAACAACAATTGTACGAAATAGACATGTTAAAGACATATGTAAATTTCATTGAAATCCTGACTTCTAGGCAATGGGAATATTTATGTTCCTGAAAATCCTGACGTGATACAGCAAAACGGTTATGATTTTTGAAATCAGCGTACCCAAATTAGTCTTATTCACTTTACACATCTCCAGTAAAAAAAAAATTTTGAAATTTGTTGTTCAGTGTATGCGAAGTTACAAAAATTTCCAATGATAACTGTGCTCTGCAGAATTTTTTATATGTGATTACAGACAAAAAAAAAAAACATATGAGCTGACTAACATATCTTGCAAAAACTTCGTTTTAGCAAGATAAAAAGACATTGTGTAGAGCACAATACTTGAAAAATCTTCCCTCTCTCCAAAGATTGCCATGGACACATGAAATTGTTCATTTAATTAAGATAAAAATTCACAATCTTCATCACAGTTCAGGTCAATCAGATGAAAATTGATTATTTTTCAGATTGTTAAGCAAGCCCTTTACCCTTTCATTTGTTAAGCAAGAGTATATTTTAAAATAACACAATGAAGGGTTTTCAGTGGCATTTATGATTGAGCAGCATGGAGTATCTAACGTGCTACAATTTTTTTTTAATACAATGTCGAAGCTCGTATGAGAGCTAACACACAACGCACAGCAAGGGGGGCATGAGACAAGAGGGGCGGGAGTGGGAAGGATAAAACAGTGGGGAACAGAGACATTAGGAGATCTGTGGAACGGAGAGGGATGGGGCGGGGAACACCGGGTACACAAGATGGACATTACAGGGACTTTCAGGAAGGAAAGCAGGGAATTGAAGGAGGTGTGTTTGGGGTGGATTAACGGGGGTAAAAAAGATTGTGGTTTTAGATGGGGGAAGATAAGAGGTGGTGCTGATCAGCTGTTTTGAAGACATGGAGGGAAGAATGGGATTGAACAGAGTGAGGGAGTTTATTCCCCTTGGTTTATTCCAAAGGTGGGAAAAAAAAGAGTTATGAAAGCATGAAGGTGAGAAGTGATTCGTGATTTGGGTAGTTTTAGCAGAAGGGGATTGCTGGCGAACCTTGTGTGCCCTGCGGAAATATTGGGGGGTGATATATCGCACACAGAGCAGGGGGGGGGGGGAAGACCGGAGAGGAGATGGTAAAAGAGAGAAAGACCACCGACCTGCCTGCAGTGAGAGAGTGAGAGGCCCAAAGACAGCCTCACCGCAGGAGATACCATTGATCCTAAATCACTTGGTTTCCACAGCGTGAAGCTCAGAAAGGTGAGAGGCAGGATCACCAGCCCAGAAGGGAGAGCAGTGCTCCATCAGGCTGTGGACGAAAGCTTTGTATGTGGTCAGGAGCTCAGGTTGGCCGAGGAAGGACTTTGCACGACGGAGGATTCCCAGTCGACGACTGGCTTTGGAGGCCAGATTGGAAATGTGCCTTTCCCAGGAAAGATCATGGCAGATAGTGAGCCCCAGAAACTTGAATGAAAGGACTTCTTCCAGAAGATTGTTGAGAAAGTAGATGGGGAGGTTCCAAATGGTCCTTTCAGAGAGACATCGTGGGAATGTGAGATTTGTCCGGATTGAAAGACATGTTCCACCTGTTGGTCCAGTTTATGATTTTATTCAGATCTGCAGAGAGCAAATATTGTAGTGATTGTGCCTCTTAATTGGATGTGCATTGTAATAAAAATTATGGTTTTAATGATTTCCTCTGATTTTTCTTACGATTTCAGGACGTGGCTGAACATTGCTGGATTCGTCAAATGCCAACGTTCCATCTTTATCGCAACAATCAAAAGGTTCACACAGTGCTGCCTCACTCGTTAAGTTAATAATAATCTATATGTACAGGGTGGATCAGAACAATGTATAAACAACATGCCAATGCCCTTCATATTTGTGTGCCATTGGTGGATGGATATTTTAAACATCTAACACAACCTTTGATGTGAATCACATTTCCACATGTGCACTACGTGTGGAGCAACTTTGGGTTTACATTCACTCAATAAACTTTCGGCAATAAAACACCTCAAAGTGTTTATACATTATTCTGATTCACCCTGTATATACTGTATAATAGGCTAATGCTGTCTATCTGTCTGTCTGTTCAACCTTGAAACACAGAAACGCTCCTCGGAGAAAAAAATATTAAGTAAAAGTTGTTTCAGATTAATCCAAACCTACGAGAAAATTATTTTATAAAAACCAGTTCCACACAAGACAAGTGACTGTGTCTTCACGGATATAAAATGCAGATAGTGCAACCTTTACAACTGAGAACTTCCACTGGAGATGGATTGGACGTCACTTTGTGGACAGCCTGTACTTTGTTCCAAAGCCTAAAATTATCTTCATACAATCCATCATAAGTTTACCAATCAAATTTTTGAATAAATAAATAAGTTGTTAAATTAATTTACTGTCTTCTTTTCTTTAAGCATCATTAGCATACAATTGGGCTGGCAGGAGGGCCTTGCGGTACACACACTCGCCGCTAATTGGATTATAATCTGTCTAGCCAGGGTTTGAATGTCAGCTCAGCTATAAACTGTCATCCTGGTGTTTCACAGGTAGGGTGATTCATCAATGTGTGTGCCGTCCATCAGATAGATGTTAAACTGCGCATCCCTTCTGCCAACATTAGTTGGTGGATGTTAAAGACCCTACGGTGTCCTTTAAGAAGAGGAGATGAGCTATCGTTGCCACCGTGGCCAAATTACAAATTCCTGCCATAACTACTGCTTGGGAAGGCAATGGTAAACCACCCAGTATAACACTTTCTCAGGAAGCTGCTTCGGTGCCACCGACGCTCTGTGAAGAGTATGGTGAATTAAAGAGAGAGAGAGAGAGAGAGAGAGAGAGACAGAGAGAGCTAGTATACAATTACATCTCAAGACATTGCTTATTGAACCTCCCATTTTTAAACTCTTTCAACCGGCACAAGAGTAACAAGGAAAAAAGACACAGAATGTCAGAGCCCCCGTTGTTTTAGTAATTTTGCTGTACGGAGTTAAAGAGCTTGCCCATATTTATTTACAACTAAAATTGACGCCAGTCTACCAGTCGGCCATCTTTGATGAGATCGTAAAATAAAGTGAGGTGCATGTGTATATCATCGTGTCCTGTGCTTGTGCTACATTTGGACAAAATCGGACCATGCATGTCCGAGAAATGGTTGGGGATACTTTAAATAACAAAATGGCCGCCAGCCTGCCATCTTGGATCTGATCTCAAAAAGAAACGATGTGCTAATGAAAGCTATCATTCGTTATCTGTTTGCTAAGTTTGAACAACATTGGTGAATGCATGTCTGAGAAATGGTTGAAGACGTGTTCAACATTGGATTTTTTTTACAACTAAAATGTTTACAACTTTCATGACGTGATCAAACATGGCCGACTTTTTTTTTTCTATCGTGGTATTTTTACCATGGGTTTCTGCTTATCTTCTCTTTCTCTTGCGATAGCAGAGCAAATGTGGGTTTCACTGAAACTCCAAAATTGGCAGGTGATGGAAATAGTGCTACCCTTGATGGTGTCCGGTATTACAAATCATCTTCCTTTATCCTATGATGTGGAGTATGATACACTACATGGCCAAAAGTATGCGGACACCCCTTCAAATTAGTGGATTCGGCTATTTCAGCCACACCCATTGCTGACAGGTGTATAAAATCAAGCACACAGCCATGCAATCTCCATAGACAAACATTTGCAGTAGAATGGGCCCGACTGAAGAGCTCGGTGACTTTAAACATGGCACCGTCAGAGGATGCCAACTTTCCAACAAGTCAATTCATCAGATTTCTGCCCTGCTCGAGCTGCCTCAGTCAACTGCAAGTGCTGTTATTGTGAAGTGGAAACGTCTAGGAACAACAATGGCTCAGTCGCAAAGTGGTAGGTCACACAATCTCAGAGAACGGGGCCTCCGAGTGCTGAAGCGCGTCGTGTGAAAAAATCGTCTGTCGTCAGTTGCAACACTCACTGCTGAGTTTCGAACTGACTGGAAGCAACGTCAGCACAAACACTGTTCGTCGATAGCTTCATGAAATGGGTTTCCATGGCCGAACAGCCGCACACAAGCCTAAGATCACCATGCGCAATGCCAAGCGTCAGCTGGAGTGGTGTAAAGCTCACCGCCATTGGACTCTGGAGCAGTGGAAACACATTCTCTGGAGTGATGAATCACACTTCACCATCTGGCAGTCCGACGGACTAATCTGGGTTTGGTGGATGCCAAGAGAACGTTACCTGCCTGAATACATAGTGCCAACTGCAAAATATGGTGGGGGAGGAATAATGGTCTGGGGCTGTTTTACGTTCCAGTGAAGGGAAATCTTAACGCTACAGCATACAATGACATTCTAGACGACTTTGTACTTCCAACTTTGTGTTAACAGTTTGGGGAAGGCCCTTTCCTGTTTCAGCATGACAATGCCCCCGTGCACGAAGCGAGGTCCATACATAAATGGTTTGTTGAGATCGGTGTGGAAGAACTTGACTGACCTGCACAGAGTCCTGACCTTAACCCCATCAAACACCTTTGGGATGAAGTGGAGGCTGTTATAGCAGCAAGAGGGGGGGGGGACTGACTCCATATTAATGCCCATTATTTTGGAATGAGATGTTGGACGAGCAGGTGTCCACATACTTTTGGCAATGTGGTGTATGTTGTGATAAATAAAATTTCAAAAATCACAAAAAATTATTAAGTGCATTTTCAAGATTGTACCGCAGCACATTGCCCACCGAAGGTGGGCCGAGAAGGGTTAACTGCCCTCCGGGCAGGAATACCCGCTAGTATTCATAATAATAGAGACCTGTACGGCTGTACTCCTGACAACTTTGGGGTCATTCAAAATCAGTTGAGTAATGTTTCAAGGCTAGATTCAATCCTGGACAAATCACCATTCAATGGAAAATACGACAAATGAAAATGGTAGGAATTTGGAATTTGGCCAGTAAACTCACCTCCTCGTGCCAAAAGACATCTGGGTCCATTGACAACTTCCTTTTGATGGATAACACACATTGATGACTCGTTCTGTACGCAAAACACCAGGAGGACAGTTTATATCTGGATCAGGATTTGAACACAGGCTGGACAGCTCAGACACAGGTGTGCATACCTATAAGCTATCCTTCCATCTCTTTTGTTTGTTACTCCTAAATCCTTTTTTACTCCCTCCCAAAACATATTCCACTCCGATTCTCTTTCCTTCCTTACCTTTCATCCCTCGACACTCCTTCCCCCCACCTCTCCTATACCTTCTCTCCTTCCTTCCCACCTCCTCTCACTCTCTACTCCTTTACCATTGTCTTTTCCTCCAAATCTTAACTGTTTATTTTCATAAGACAAATATTTGCCTTCCTCTCATGTCAATTGATCTTGTTTTTCCAGGTTTGTCAGGTTACTTGTGCAGACATGAACCTGCTGGAAACGAAAATAAAAGAATGCTGCAAATGAAGGACTTTGCACTTTCACATACTACTAAAAATAAAAGAATGCTGCAAATGCTGCAAAACACTCATGCTGTTTAGTGGGCAACCTATTTACATTGTTGCATGTTGTTTAGTCTTTGTTTGGAAAAGGAGACGGTTTCGAAGAATTCCATTAACGCGCTAACGTGCAAAGCTGTTGTTGCTTCTAATGATACAAGTTTTCATATTTTGCAGAAATCCATGATTAGATTTTGTGTCGAAATCGCAGAGATGTGACTTTGTGGGTATTTTTTATTGTGACAAACAAGATCTTTAAAATGTTGGAGAACATATATATTGCCGGTAATGTTAATGGTGTCATATAAAGATCCATTTGGTGTCACTGAGTAAATCAATCAGTTGTAAGGATTTCAATGAGACCATGAGTCCGCTCAATGTTTCCATCACATGTAAACAATCGTCAGGGCAGGTATTTTGGTGTAGCTGCAGAGGGAATATTGGCTAACAACAAATGCATGCTTTTAACATCGGGATCTTAAGGAACCAAAGGAGAATGTTTTGGTGACCACACTCAACTAAACGATGCACAAAAATACACCTGATTCTTCATTCTACTGTATTTTTATGCCTCCGCTGATGAAGTTGTCTGGTGACATTATATTTTCTGGTTGTCCATTCGTCCATACATAAGTCCGTCGATGCTAATTTTCTTTGTTTTATCTGCAACTGCTTATCCGATTGACACGAAATTTTCACATACTACTCATGTGGAATGTTTGAATGATGATCATGACGTCATGGGTCACATCGTGTGCCAGCCATGTTGGAAAAAAAGGAAAAACTTTGGACCTCTGTTATCTCCAAAACCTCTCCATGGAAAAAATTGACACTTGGCACATATGAAGTACTCCCCCATGGGAAACAAGTGTGATTTTTTTTGATGATGTCATCGGTGGCTTCATTATGACGTCATAATTGCATATGTCAAATGTTTTATCTGATCAGTATAAAAAATTTTGAGGGTCTTGTAGGGATAAATTGTATAGGGGGGGCGGGGGGATTGATGACATCATCAGTCATGTGATTCGGCAGCTTTATTGTTTTTAGCATACAAACCTTCAAAAATCTTCTGTGAAACGGCTGAACAGATTGAGGCGAAACTTTACAGATATAATCGCCGATCCATGAGCAAGAAAAAGTTCTCCAACTATGACGTCGTAGGTCACATGGTTTGGCAGCCAAATTGGATTTGCCCTCAAATCTTTAAAAATCATCTTCTCCAGAACGGCTTGACATATCGAGGGGAAACTTCACCCACATGTTCCCCAAGCCTTAGGGATGGATACCAGTGCGTTCCCAAATAATTAAGAGGCCACATGGTCTGGCAGCCATACTGGATTGAACGAAAATCTTTTTAAAAAATTCTTTCTCTTGAACCGCTTCATCAATCAATGTGAAACGTCACAATTATGATCGAATCTATGTGTTTTAAATTTCAACCTAATCAGATGCATTGTCTGGCAGCCAGAATTATTTAATATTTTGAATCTGGTTTCAGGGATTTAAATCAAACTTGGTACAGGTATGTATCATGATGTAATAATGTGGCTGGAGGCATATCTGTTGATGTCATGATGTTAAAGAGTGCCCTTTTAGTTCCTTTTATGTTTGTTTTGTGGACCTCCATTGATATTCAACACACGATGGTGAATTTTAAATGGGTGTCCTGTCTGTCAGCATTTGTTGGTGAACGTTAAAGATCCCACGGTGTCCTGCGTGAAAAGTAGGCGAGCTACCATCAGCACCACAAACAAATTACAAATTCATACCTAGCAAGCAGGGGCATTGCATCAGTGGCACAGCCGTGACCTCAGCCAATGATGCTACCCGCAGCCTTGTGATGCATACGAACGAAAAAGATTACTGATGCTCGCAGGGCCTGCCCTTCACTATGCGATGCTTGCCTGTCCTTGACGCCCTTCAAGCTCATCTCTCTGTATCTATGATTCTGCAGCACCACTGCGGAAATTATTGTGCTTTTAACGACCACAGTGCTCAAACACCTGTACCAACTGTATCACCTTGCAAACCGCACTGATGCACCAAAGTTCACCTGCTGCACCCACAGCTCATCATTCCCTGCACCTTGTTCTATAGCTTCCTCTGCTGGCCCATAACATTACAACAAGTGATTTATATTATCGTTGCTTATTTATTATCCTGCCATTTAGTTTGTTATTGTATGCCTACAATAAATTAGATGTTTATAATGAAGATGGCGTTACTTATTCGCTTCCATGGTACAACTACGCCCAAATAAACTATTTGAAAGATTAAGTGAATGGGTTTCTGCTTGACCTGATCGACCATTTGAACTCTCTTTGGGGTTTGTGTCAATACAAGTCCTTTTGTAGGTTGTAAATATGAAAATTAATGGTTTCGTTCTGCTAATTGACAATCTCACTCTCACTCTCAAACCATAGAGTGCCATTGAAAAAAAGATGAGGTTGGTTGAATAAAGTGTTGACCTTTTGTTCTGGGTTGACCTCAAAAATAATGAGCCAGTTGAATTCAGTGGCCTGAAATATAAACCCGATTCAAATTTCAACTCAATCGGATGAAAATCGAGGATTTTACAAACACATTACTTTTTGACCTCGACGATGTTGATATTTTCATCCATGTTGACCTCAAAAATAATTGGTTGGTTGAATTCAATGACCTGAAGTATATATCCTCCTCAAATTTCAAGTAAATCAGATGAAAATTTAGGATTTTAGAAATCTCACCGAAGTTGTTGACCTTTGGCCGATGTTGACTTTTTGACATCAAAAACAAAAGGCTTCTTCTTTCTGACAAACTCGACCATGTGGTGAAGTTTCGTGATGATCGGTTTGAATTTTGACCTGAGGGCGACAAACAGACAGACAGACAGAATAACGAAATCGATTAATCAATACACTCGATAAATTTTTTTGGTTGTGAAATTCGTGGTTTTGGTATTTTTGATCAGTTTCAATCACATTGATTCAGCAATCGAGAAAAACTGTAATTAGAAAATACAACAAGAAATGAGTTTTCACGAATACAATTGAAGTATCAGAGCCTGGATAGCTCAATTAGTCGAGCATCAGACTTTTAATCTGAGGGTTCAGGGTACAAATCCCTGTTCAAGCAGTTATTTTTTGTTGTAAAAAAGATAAGTGTCCATGTTCAGAGATATAAATTACAGGATGGAAATTGTCAGCGACAACACACATGAAAAAAAAACAGTTGCTCGGTGCAAGATGCACAAAAACCCTTGTGAGATGAGGTTCATCATCACAAGTGGATAACGCAGCTTGAAACCATTATCAGGTCGTGTAACAGGGGTGGTGAAACTAATTTATCAATGCTTGAAAAATTTCCATGAAAAGGCGAAGTTTATTTCGGGAATTCAAGAAGTTCTGGATCATTGATAATTCCAAACCTGCAATCGACAGTGTCCAAAACATTAATAACAAGTTGGTTGGGCAATTGGTGGAGTGCATACGCTCTGTCATGCAAAGTCTGATCCACGAGGACATATTGGGCCATTTACATTTTTGAAATATCAGGCCATATTTCGTTTTGGTCCAACATCTCAATGGTGAAGAATCACTTTATAATTGTAAAAATGCCTTGTATCCAGATCCGTATTCGGACCTTCACCAACATCAAATCAATTTGTTGTGCTCAATCACCCAACTTCTCCACCAAGTGGTGGAGTTCAGGTCAATCAGATGAAAATTGATTGTATTTCAAATACAATTTGATGATTTTAGAAGTTTGATCTTGAGTTGACTTTTGATCTTAAAATAGTTGGTTTACTAATTCCTTGACCTGAAAAATAAATCCCCTTCAAATTTCAAGTCAATCGGATGAAAATTGAGGATTTTAGAAAGGAGGCATATGTTGATTTTTTTGCCTGTGTTGACCTTTTGGCCAACGTGGACCTCAAAAATAATTGGTGGTTGAATTCAATGATCTGAAAAATAAATCCTGTTCAAATTTCAAGGAAATAGGATAAAAATTGAGGATTTTAGAAATCTCACCCCAGTTGTTGACCTTTGGCCGATGTTGACCTTTTGACCTCAAAAACAACAGGATTCTTCCTTCTGACAAACTCGACCACGAAGTGAAGTTTCGTGAAGATCGGTTGAAATTTTGGCCTGAAGGCAAAAAACAGACGAACAGACAGAATAATGAAATCGACGAATAAATACACTCGATAAATCTTCGATTTTGCAAGTACCAAACAGACAGAAAGCGGTGAACACATCACCCATTTCACCATCGATGGCGGAGGTAAAAACACGAATAGTTTTGCAAAGGAGACTCTATTCTTTCGGTTGTGTAATTCGTGGTTTTGGAATTTTTGATCAGTTTCAATCACATTTATTCAGCAAACGAGAAAAACTGTAATTAGAAAATACAACAAGAAATGAGTTTTCACGAATACAATTGAAGTATCAGAGCCTGGATAGCTCAATTGGTCAGCATCAGACTTTTAATCTGAGGGTTCAGGGTTCAAATCCCTGTTCAAGCAGTTATTTTTTGTTGTAAAAAAGATAAGTGTCCATGTTCAGATATATTAATTACACGATGGAAATTGTCAGCGACAATACACATGAAAAAAAAAACAGTTGCTCGGTGCAAGATGCACAAAAACCCTTGTGAGATGAGGTTCATCACAAGTGGAGAATGCAGCTTGAAACCATTATCAGGTCGGTTAACAGGGGTGGTGAAACTAATTTATCAATTGCTTGAAAAACTTCCATGAAAAGGCAAAGTTTAATTCGGGTATTCAAGAAGTTCTGGATCATTGATAATTCCAAACCTGCAATCGACAGTGTCCAAAACGTTAATAACAAGTAGGGCAATTGGTGGAGCGCAAACCCTCTGCCATGCAAAGTCTGATCCATGAGAACATTTTGGGCCATTAACATTTTTGAAATATCATGCAAAAATCGTTTTTAGCCCGACATCTCAATGGTGAAGAATCACGTCACAATTTTAATAATTCCCGTATCCAGATCCGTTTTCGGACTCTCACCAACATCAAATCAATTTGTCGTGGTCACACACCCAACCTGTCCACCAAGTTTCATCCAAATCCGTCCACAAGTTTTTGAGATATGATACCATATTTCGGTTTAGCTCGATCTCTCAATGTTGAATAATTACTTAAAAAATTATCAGATCAGGATGCGGTCTGGATCTTCATCAAAATTGAATCAATCCTTCCTTCACAAACACCCAACATGTCCACCAAGTTTCATCCGATTTAGTCCACAACTATTTGAGACATTGAGCTATGTTATTTTTTGCCCGATCTCTCAATGGTGAACAATCACTTTTGCAATTCCAGTTGTCGGATCCGGATCGGGATCTTCACCAAAATCTAATTCTTTTGTCCTTGTCACACACCCAATCTGTCTACAAAATTTCAGCCGAATCAGTTCACAATTTTTTGAGATATCCTGTGCACAGACAAACAAACAAACAAGCCGGTAGGCGAGGAGGGATTCGCTCTGTTCAGAGCGCTGGATAAGATGCTTTTCATTCTGACCGATCCACCGACGAAGATTCATTGCCAAGATGTATTGGTTCACATCCAATTGTTGCTCTGCCTGGCAAGATTTTTCCTATTGCGTATTTTGCCAAATGTCACTCCTCATAAAAAATGACGGTAATTAGACACCCTATTTTTGAAGGACTACCAGTTGAAAAACAATCGGTTTGCTGGTTTGTGCTGTGGAGCCTCGTGTTGCAGACAGACACTCACACACACACACACATACACACACACACACACACACACACACACACACACACACACACACACACACACACACACACACGGAAAACCCGATAAACTTCTCTCAATGCTTTTGTTTGACCACACCTCCTGAACCACACAATATTTTTCATAAGCCACACCCACTTTCCATAAGCCACGCCCACTTTCCTACGCCACTCCCACTTTCCTTCGCCACTCCCACTTTTCATCAACGACGTCCACTTTCCTGAGCCCCTCATAAAAAATGACGGTAAATATACACCCAATTTTTGAAGGACGACCATTTGAAAAATAAAACCCCAATCAAAAATCGGCTCAAGTAAAATTTTCTAATTTTCTCGAAGTGTTCAATTCCGAAGTCTCGTTTCTCTACATTCAAAACTGAAGGACAAGTATTGAAAATACTGTACTTGGTTTTTCGGCCGCTGCACAGCAACGGGTTGTTGCAGGGCAACGAAATTCAAACGAGCACATTCCCAGCACATATTGCACATGTTAGCAAAGTTTCATCGAAATTGGTTCGCTGGTTCTTGCTGTGGAGACTCACGTTGCAGACACACACACACACACACACACACACACACACACACACACACACACACACACACTCAGACAGATGGAAAAACCCGACAATAAGGGATATCCAGCATAAATAGCGAATCCAACAAACAGACAAACAAACAAACAAGCAGTCATAGACTGGAACTTACGAAATCGTCAACTTGACCTCTGACCTTGTCTAATAAAAGCTGTCTCGAGAAGGTAGCGATGCAAACCAGAAGTTTCTCCGATGATTCTGTATGAAACCATCAAAAATCGTAACGTCGACCGAAGCAAAAATCTCCATTTCTCCACGCAATTATACCTTAACGTAACTCAACGACGCGTCTGCTCAAGCGCACTGCATCATGGGACGACCTGTGACGCGTCGAGTGAAATATTTTTTATACAATCTTAAAACGTCTCCAAAACATCCGATTTTTACCAGAATTTCGACAACCGAGTTTTAAGCGTCCTAAGCGATCGCAAAAACCGAAGACAAAATTAAAATCGAAGTTAAAACAAAATTGTAACGTCGAGCGAAGCAAAAATACTCCATTTCTCCAAATGAATTTACGGAATTATGTTTGACCTCACTGTGACCTTTGACCGATTTTGACCAAAATCTAATCAGCACTAGCCATCACCCTCCTGAATCACTTGGTGTAATTTGACATTGGTAGCTTCTTCTTTTCTCGAGTTATTGTGCCGACAAACAAACAAACAAACAGAAACGGAAGGCATCAATATACTTACGAAATCTTTAGATTTCGTAAGTAACAAGAAAACGACATTGTGCAGAACACAATACTTGCAAAATCCATCCCCTCTCCAAAGGTTGCCATGGATACATGAAATTGTTCATTCCATTGACATCAAACATCACAATCTTAATTAAAAGTTCAGGTCAATCAGATGAAAATTGATTCTTTTTGAAATTGAAATTGATTTTAGAAGTATGACCTTGAGTTGACCTTTGACTTCAAAAATATTTGGTTTACTAATTCAGTGACGTGAAATATAAAGCCTCTTCAAATTTCAAGTCAATCGAATGAAAAATGACGATTTCAGAACTTTGAACTCAAAAACAATCGGCTTCTCAGTTGAGGCGACTTCTACAACTTGGTAAAGTTTCACGACAATCAGTTTGGAATTGTGAACTGTCGGCGACAAACAGACAAACAAACAAACTGACAGAAAGACAGACAGAATAACAAAATGGACTGACCAATATACTTGAAAAATCTTCGATTGTTCAAGTAACAAACACGAAGATGTCGTGCAGAGCACGATACTTGTAAAATCCATAAAACAAATTAGACCTCAAATATAATTGGTGGTTGAATTCAATGATCAAATATGCAACTCCTCTTCAAATCTCACGTCAATCGGATGAAAATTGACAATTTTAGAAATTCGGCCGATGTTGACAGTTTTGCATATGTTAATCTTTTGGCCAACTTGGACCTCAAAAAGATTGGTGGTTGAATTTAGTGACCAGATGTGAAAATCCTCTTCAAATCGAGTCAAAGGGATCAAAAAGGAGGATTTTCGAAATACCACCTTCGTTGTTGACATTTGGCCTATGTTGACCTTTTTTTCTTTGTTGACCTCAAAAATACTTGGCGGGTTGAATTAACTGACCTGAAATAGAGAAGCTTTTCAAATTTCAAGTCAATCGGATGAAACTTGAGGATTTTCGAAAAAGCACCTGAGTTATTGACCTTGGGGCCATGTTGACCTTTTGGTCGACGTTGACCTCAAAAATAATTGGCTGGTTGAATTCACGATCCTGACATGCAAAACTGGTTCAAATTTCAAGTAAATAGGATGAAAATTGAGGATTTTAAAAATCTCACCCCAGTTGTTGACCTTTGGCTGATGTTGACCTTTTGACCTCAAAAACAAAAGGATTCTTCCTTCTGACAAACTCGACCAGGTCGTGAAGTTTCGTGAAGATCGGTTTAAATTTTGACCTGAAGGCAAAAAACAGACGAACAGACAGAATAATGAAATCGACGAATAAATACACTCGATAAATCTTCGATTTTGCAAGAATCAAACAGAGAGAAAGAGGTGAAAACATCACCTCCATCACCTTCGATGGCGGAGGCAAAAACACGAGTGGTTTTGCAAAGGAGACTCTCTTCTTTCGGTTGTGTAATTAGTGGTTTTGGTATTTTTGATCAGTTTCATTCACATTGATTCAGAAATCGAGAAAAACTGTAATTAGAAAATATATTAAGAAATTAATTTTCACGAATGCGATTATTTTATCAGAGCCTGGATAGCTCAATCGGTAGAGCATCAGACTTTTAATCTGAGGGTTCAGGGTTCAAATCCCTGTTCAGGCAGTTTTTTGTTGTTAAAAAAGATAGGTGTCCATGTTCAGAGACACAAATCACACGAGGGAAATTGTTAGCGACAACACACATGAAAAAAAAAAACAGTTGCTCAGTGCAAGATGCACAAAAACCCTTGTGAGATGAGGTTCATCATCACAAGTGGAGAACGCAGCTTGAAACCATTATCAGGTCGAATGACAGGGGCGGTGAAACTCATTTATCATTGCTTGAAAATATTCCACGGAAAGGCGTAGATTTATTCGGGTATTCAAGAAGTTCTGGATCATTGATAATTCCAAACCTGCAATCGACAGTGTCCAAAACATTAACTGGAAGGGCACCAGTTGGAGAGCATACCCTCTGCCACACAACTGCTGATCCACGAGGACATATCGGGCCCATTACATTTTTGAAATATCAGGCCATATATCGTTTTGGTCCGAAATCTCAATGGTGAAGAATCACTTTAGAATTGTAAAAATGCCTCGTATCCAGATCCGTATTCGGACCTTCACCAACATCAAATCAATTTATTGTGCTCAATCACCCAACCTCTCCACGAAGTGGTGGATTTCAGGTCAATCAGATGAAAAATTATTATTTTTCAGATTGAAATTGATTTTAGAACTTTGACCTTGAGTTGACATTTGACCACAAATAAAGTTGGTTTCCCAATTCAGTGATGCAATATGCAAATCCTGGTCAAATTCAAGTCAATCAAATGAAAATTGATTGTATTTCAAATACAATTTCATGATTTTAGAAGTTTGATCTTGAGTTGACTTTGATCTCAAAATAGTTGGTTTACTAATTCCTTGACCTGAAAAATAAATCACCTTCAAATTTCAAGTCAATCGGATGAAAATTGAGGATTTTAGAAAGGAGGCATATGTTGATTTTTTTGCCTGTGTTGACCTTTTGGCCAACGTGGACCTCAAAAATAATTGGTGGTTGAATTCAGTGATCTGAAAAATAAATCCGATTCAAATTTCAAGGAAATAGGATAAAAATTGAGGATTTTAGAAATCTCACCCCATTTGTTGACCTTTGGCCGATGTTGACCTTTTGACCTCAAAAACAACAGGATTCTTCCTTCTGACAAACTCTACCACGAAGTGAAGTTTCGTGAAGATCCGTTTAAATTTTGGCCTGAAGGCAAAAAACAGACGAACAGACAGAATAATGAAATCGACGAAAAAATACACTCGATAAATCTTCGATTTTGCAAGTACCAAACAGACAGAAAGAGGTGAAAACATCACCTCCTTCACCATCGATGGCGGAGGTAAAAACACGAATAGTTTTGCAAAGGAGACTCTATTCTTTCGGTTGTGTAATTCGTGGTTTTGGTATTTTTGATCAGTTTCATTCACATTGATTCAGTAATCGAGAAAAACTGGAATTAGAAAATATATTAAGAAATTAATTTTCACGAATGCGACTATTTTATCAGAGCTTGGATAGCTCAATCGGTAGAGCATCAGACTTTTAATCTGAGGGTTCAGGGTTCAAATCCCTGTTCAGGCAGTTTTTTTTTGTTGTTAAAAAAGATAGGTGTCCATGTTCAGAGACACAAATCACACGATGGAAATTGTTAGCGACAACACACATGAAAAAAAAACAGTTGCTCAGTGCAAGATGCACAAAAACCCTTGTGAGATGAGGTTCATCATCACAAGTGGAGAACGCAGCTTGAAACCATGATCAGGTCGTGTTACAGGGGTGGTGAAACGAATTTATCAATTCTTGAAAAAGTTCCATGAAAAGGCGAAGTTTTATTCGGGAATTCTAGAAATTCTGGATCATTGATCATTCCAAACCTGCAATCGACAGTGTCCAAAACATTAATAACAAGTAGGGCAATTGGTGGAGCGCATACCCTCTGCCATGCAAAGTCTGATCCACGAGAACATATTGGGCCATTTACATTTTTGAAATATCATGCAAAAATCGTTTTTGGCCCGACATCTCAATGGTGAAAATGACTTCACAATTTTAATAATACCAGTATCCAGATCCGTATTCGGACCTTCACCAACATCAAATCAATTTGTCATGGTCACACACCCAACCTGTCCACCACGTTTCATCCAAATCCATCCAAAACTTTTTGAGATATGATGCCATATATCGGTTTCTCAACTCGATCGATCACTCGATCTCAACTCGATGAAATGAAATGAAAGATGATCTCAACTGGATGAAATCGATTCTCAACTCGATCACAGCTCGATCACTCAATGTTGAATAATCACTTAAAAAATTTTCAGATCAGGATCCGGTCTGAATCTTCATCAAAATTGAATCAATCCTTCCTTCACAAACACCCAACATGTCCACCAAGTTTCATCCGATTTCGTTCACAACTATTTGAGACATTGAGCTATGTTATTGTTAGCCCGATCTCTCAATGGTGAACAATCACTATTAAAATTGCAGTTTTCGGATCCGGATCCGAATCTTCACCAAAACCTAATTTGTTTGTCCTTGTCACACACCCAATCTGTCCACAAAATTTCATCCGAATCAGTTCACAATTTTTTGAGATATCCTGTGCACAGACAAACAAACAAACAAATAGACAAACAAACAAACAAACAAGAAAAAGACATTGTGCAGAACAAGATATTTGCAAAATCCACCCCCTCTCCAAAGGTTGCCATGGATACATGAAATTGTTCATTTCATTGATATTAAAATTCACAATCTTAATCAAAGTTCAGGTCAATCAGATGAAAATTGATTCTTTTTCAAATTGAAATTGATTTTAGAAGTATGACCTTGAGTTGACCTATTGACCTCAAAAATAGTTGGTTTACGAATTCAGTGACCTGAAATGTAAACCCTCTTCAAATTTCAACTCAATCGAATGAAAAATGACGATTTCAGAACTTTGAACTCAAAAACAATCGGGTTCTCAGTTGAGGCGACCTCGACAACATCGTCACGTTTCATGACAATCATTTTGGAATTGTGACCTGTCGGCGACAAACAGACAAACAAACAAGCCGACAGAAAGACAGAAAGAATAACAAAATGGACTGACCCATATACTTGAAAAGTCTTCAATTTTGCAAGTAACAAACAAGACGTCATGCAGAGCACGACACTTGTAAAATCCATTCAACAAATTTGACCTCAAATATAATTGGTGGTTGAATTCAGTGACCAAATATGCAAATCCTCTTCAAATTTCAAGTCAATCGGATGAAAATTGACAATTTTAGAAAATCGGCCTATGTTGACTTTTTTGCCTTTGTTGACCTTTTGGCCAACATGGACCTCAAAAATAATTGGTGGTTGAATTCAGTGACCAGATGTGAAAATCCTATTCAAACCCCAAGTCAATGGGATGAAAATTGAGGATTTTCGAAAAACCACCTTCGTTGTTGACATTTGGCATATGTTGACTTTTTGTTCTTTGTTGATCTCAAAAAATAATTTGCTGGTTGAATTTACTATCCTGACATTCAAATCCGGTTCAAATTTCAAGTCAATCAGAAGAAAATTGAGGATTTTAGATATCTCACCGAAGTTGTTGACCTTTGGCTGATGTTGACTTTTTCACCTCAACAACAATAGGCTTCTTCCTTCTGACAAACTACACCACGTAGTGATGTTTCGTGAAGATCGATTTAAATTTTGACGTGAAGGCGATAAACGGACAGACAGACAGACAGAATAACAAAATCGACGAATCAATACACGAGAAAAATCTTCGATTTTGCAAGTAACAAACAGAAATAAAGGGGAGAAAACACGACCTTCACCTTTGGTGGCGGAGGTAAAAACACGAATAGATTTGCAAAGGAGATTCCATTCTTTCGGTTGTGCAATTCGTGGTTTTGGTATTTTTGATCAGTTTCATTCACATTGATTTCGCAATCGAGAAAAACTGTGATCAGAAAATATATTAATTTTAACTTCTATAGCAATATTATCAGAGATTGGATGGCTCAGTCGGTGGAGCACCAGACTTTTCATCTGAGAGTTCAGGGTTCAAATCCCTGTTCAAGCAGTGATTTTATTTTGTTTAAAAAGATTGGTGTCTGTGTTCAGAGAAATAAATTGCATGATAAGAATGGTCAGTGACAATGCACATTAAAAATGAAAGTTGCTCGGTGCAAAATACACAAAAACCCTTGTGAGATGAGGTTCATCATCACAAGTGGAGAACGCAGCTTGAAACCATTATCAGGTCGTGTTACAGGGGTGGTGGAACTAATTTATCAATGCTTGAAAAACTTCCATGAAAAGGCGAAGATTTATTCGGGTATTCAAGAAATTCTGGATCATTGATAATTCCAAACCTGCAATCGACAGTGTCCAAAACGTTAATAACAAGTAGGGCAATTGGTGGAGCGCATACCCTCTGTCACGCAAAGTCTGATCCACGAGAACATTTTGGGCCATTAACATTTTTGAAATATTATGCAAAAATCGTTTTTGGCCTGACATCTCAATGGTGAAGAATCACTTCACAATTTTAATAACTCCCGTATCCAGATCCGTATTCGGACCTTCACCAACATCAAATCAATTTGTCGTGGTCACACACCCAACCTGTCCACCAATTTCATTCAAATCCGTCCACAACTTTTTGAGATATGATGCCATTTATCGGTTCAGCTCGATCTCTCAATGTTGAATAATCACTTAAAAAATTATCAGATCAGGATCCGGTCTGGATCTTCATCAAAATTGAATGAATCCTTCCTTCACAAACACCCAATATGTCCACCAAGTTTCATCTGATTTCGTCCACAACTATTTGAGACATTGAGCTCTGCTATTTTTAGCCCGATCTCTCCATGGTGAACAATCACTTTTACAATTCCAGTTGTCGGATCTGGATCCGGATCTTCACCAAAACCTAATTTGTTTGTCCTTGTCACACACCCAATCTGTCCACAAAATTTCATCCGAATCAGTTCACAATTTTTTGAGATATCCTGTGCACAGACAAACAAACAAACAAACTGACAAACAAACAAACAAGCCGGGAGGGGACAAGGGATTCGCTCGGTTCAGAGCACTAGATACAATGCTTTTCATTCTGACTGATCCACCGACGAAGATTCATTGCCAAGACGTATTGGTTCACATACAATTGTTCCTCTGCCTGGCAAGATTTTTCGTATTGCATATTTTGCCAAATGTCACTCCTCATAAAAAATGACAGGAAATAGAAACCCTATTTTCGAAAGACTACCATTTGAAAAATAATCGGTTTGCTGGTTTGTGCTGTGGAACCTCGTGTTGCAGACAAACACACACACACACGCACGCACGCACGCACACACACACACACACACACACACACACACACACGGAAAACCCGATAAACTTCTCTCAATGCTCTTGTTTGACCACACCTGAACCACACAATATTTTTGATAAGCCAAACCCACTTTCAATAAGCCATCCCACTTTCCTTCGCCACTCCCACTTTTCATCAATGATGTCCACTTTCCATAAGCTCCGCCCACTTTTCTGAGCCCCTTATAAAAAATGATGGTAAATAGACACCCGATTTTTGAAGGACGACCATTTGAAAAATAAAACCCCAATCAAAAATCGGCTCAAGTAAAATTTTCTAAATTTCTCGAAGTGTTCAATTCCGAAGTCTCGTTTCTCTCCATTCAAAACTGAAGGACAAGTATGGAAAATACTGTACGCGGTTTTTCGGCCGCTGCACAGCAACGGGTTGTTGCTAAGCAATGAAATTCAAACGAGCACATTCCCAGCACATATTGCACATGTTGGAAAAGTTTCATCGAAATTGGTTCGCTGGTTTGTGCTGTGGAGCCTCACGTTGCAGACACACACACACACACACACAGACACACACACACACACACACACACACACACGCACACACACACACACACACACACACACTCAGACAGACGGAAAACCCGACAATAAGTGATATCCAGCGTATATAGCGAATCCAACAAACAGACAAACAAACAAACAAACAAGAAAACGACATTGTGCAGAACACGATACTTGCAAAATCCACCCCCTCTCCAAAGGTTTCCATGGATACATGAAATTGTTCATTTCATTGTGACATCAAAATTCACAATCTTAATTAAAGTTCAGGTCAATCAGATGAAAATTGCTTCTTTTTCAAATTGAAATTGATTTTAGAAGTATGACCTTGAGTTGACCTTTGACCCCAAAAATAGTTGGCTGACTAATTCATTGACCTGAAATATAAACCCTCTTCAAATTTCAAGTCAATCGGATGAAAAATGACGACGTCAGAACTTTGAACTCAAAAACAATCGGCTTCTCAGTTGAGGCGACTTCTACAACTTGGTAAAGTTTCACGACAATCAGTTTGGAATTGTGACCTGTCGGCGACAAACCGACAAACAAACAGACCGACAGAAAGACAGACAGAAGAAAACAACATGGACTGACGAATACACTTGAAAAATCTTCGATTGTTCAAGAAACAAATAAGAAGATGTCGTGCAGAGCACGATACTTGTAATATCCATAAAACAAATTTGACCTCAAATATAATTGGTGGTTGAATTCAATGATCAAATATGCAACTCCTCTTCAAATTTCACGTCAATCGGATGAAAATTGACAATTTTAGAAATTCGGCCGATGTTGACAGTTTTGCGTATGTTGATCTTTTGGCCAACTTGGACCTCAAAAAGATTGGTGGTTGAATTTAGTGACCAGATGTGAAAATCCTCTTCAAATCGAGTCAAAGGGATCAAAAAGGAGGATTTTCGAAATACCACCTTCGTTGTTGACATTTGGCCTATGTTGACCTTTTTTTCTTTGTTGACCTCAAAAATACTTGGCGGGTTGAATTAACTGACCTGAAATAGAGAAGCTTTTCAAATTTCAAGTCAATCGGATGAAACTTGAGGATTTTCGAAAAAGCACCTGAGTAATTGACCTTGGGGCCATGTTGACCTTTTGGTCGACGTTGACCTCAAAAATAATTGGCTGGTTGAATTCACGATCCTGACATGCAAAACTGGTTCAAATTTCAATAAATAGGATGAAAATTGAGGATTTTAAAAATCTCACCCCAGTTGTTGACCTTTGGCTGATGTTGACCTTTTGACCTCAAAAACAACAGGATTCTTCCTTCTGACAAACTCGACCAGGTGGTGAAGTTACGTGAAGATCGGTTTAAATTTTGACCTGAAGGCGAAAAACAGACGAACAGACAGAATAACGAAATTAACGAATCAATACACTCGATAAATCTTCGATTTTGCAAGAATCAAACAGAGAGAAAGAGGTGAAAACATCACCTCCTTCACCTTCGACGGCAGAGGCAAAAACACAAGTAGTTTTGCAAAGGAGACTCTATTCTTTCGGTTGTGCAATTAGTGGTTTTGGTATTTTTGATCAGTTTCATTCACATTGATTCAGCAATCACGAAAAACTGCAATTAGAAAATATATTAAGAAATTAATTTCAACGAATACGATTAAATTATCAGAGCCTGGATAGCTCAATCGGTAGAACATCAGACTTTTAATCTGAGGGTTCAGGGCTCAAATCCCTGTTCAGGCAATTTTTTGTTGTTGTTAAAAAAGACAGGTGTCCATGTTCAGAGATACAAATCACACGATGGAAATTGTCAGCGACAATACACATGAAAAAAAAACAGTTGCTCGGTGCAAGATGCACAAAAACCCTTGTGAGATGAGGTTCATCATCATAAGTGGAGAACGCAGCTTGAAACCATTATCAGGTCGAATGACAGGGGCGGTGAAACTCATTTATCATTGCTTGAAAATCTTCCACGGAAAGGCGTAGATTTATTCGGATATTCAAGAAGTTCTGGATCATTGATAATTCCAAACCTGCAATCGACAGTGTCCAAAACATTAACTGGAAGGGCACCAGTTGGAGAGCATACCCTCTGCCACACAACTGCTGATCCACGAGGACATATCAGGCCCATTACATTTTTGAAATATCAGGCCATCTATCGTTTTGGTCCGAAATCTCAATGGTGAAGAATCACTTTAGAATTGTAAAAATGCCTCGTATCCAGATCCGTATTCGGACCTTCACCAACATAAAATCAATTTATTGTGCTCAATCACCCAACCTCTCCACGAAGTGGTGGATTTCAGGTCAATGAGATGAAAAATTATTATTTTTCAGATTGAAATTGATTTTAGAACTTTGACCTTGAGTTGATATTTGACCACAAATAAAGTCGGTTTCCCAATTCAGTGATGCAATATGCAAATCCTGTACAAATTCAAGTCAATCAAATGAAAATTGATTGTATTTCAAATACAATTTCATGATTTTAGAAGTTTGATCTTGAGTTGACTTTGATCTCAAAATAGTTGGTTTACTAATTCCTTGACCTGAAAAATAAATCCCCTTCAAATTTCAAGTCAATCGGATGAAAATTGAGGATTTTAGAAAGGAGGCATATGTTGATTTTTTTGCCTGTGTTGACCTTTTGGCCAAGGTGGACCTCAAAAATAATTGGTGGTTGAATTCAGTGATCTGAAAAATAAATCCTATTCAAATTTCAAGGAAATAGGATAAAAATTGAGGATTTTAGAAATCTCACCCCAGTTGTTGACCTTTGGCCGATGTTGACCTTTTGACCTCAAAAACAACAGGATTCTTCCTTCTGACAAACTCTACCACATGGTGAAGTTTCGTGAAGATCGGTTTAAATTTTGGCCTGAAGGCAAAAAACAGACAAACAGACAGAATAATGAAATCGACGAATAAATACACTCGATAAATCTTCGATTTTGCAAGTACCAAACAGACAGAAAGAGGTGAAAACATCACCTCCTTCACCATCGATGGCGGAGGTAAGAACACAAATAGTTTTGCAAAGGAGACTCTATTCTTTCGGTTGTGTAATTCGTGGTTTTGGTATTTTTGATAAGTTTCATTCACATTGACTCAGAAATCGAGAAAAACTGTAATTACAAAATATATTAAGAAATTAATTTTCACGAATGCAATTAAATTATCAGAGCCTGGATAGTTCAATTGGAAGAGCATCAGGCTTTTAATCTGATGATTCAGGGTTCAAATCCCTGTTCAGACAGTTATTTTTTGTTGTTGAAAAAGATAAGTGTCCATGTTCAGAGATATAAATTTCACGATGGAAATTGTCAGCGACAATACGCATGAAAAAAAAAACAGTTGCTCGGTGCAAGATGCACAAAAACCCTTGTGAGATGAGGTTCATCATCACAAGTGGATAACGCAGCTTGAAACCATTATCAGGTCGTGTAACAGGGGTGGTGAAACTCATTTATCAATTGTTCAAAAACTTCCATGAAAAGGTGAAGTTTTATTCGGGTATTCAATAAATTCTGGATCATTGATAATTCAAAATCTGCAATCGACAGTGTCCAAAACATTAATAACAAGTAGGGAAATTGGTGGAGCACAAACCCTCTGCCATGCAAGGTCTGATCCACGAGAACATTTTGGGCCATTTATATTTTTGAAATATCATGCAAAAATCGTTTTTAGCCCGACATCTCAATGGTGAAGAATCACGTCACAATTTTAATAATTCCCGTATCCAGATCCGTATTCGGACCTTCACCAACATCAAATCAATTTGTCGAAGTCACACACCCAACCTGTCCACCAAGTTTCATCCGATTTAGTCCAAAACTTTTTGAGATATGATGCCATATATCGGATTAGCTCGATCTCTCAATGTTGAATAATCAAGAAAAAATTATCAGATCAGGATCCGGTCTGGATCTTCATCAAAATTGAATAAACCCTTCCTTCACAAACACCCAACATGTTCACCAAGTTTCATCCGATTTAGTCCACAACTATTTGAGACATTGAGTTATATTATTTTTAGCCCGATCTCTCCATGGTGAACAATCACTTTTAGAATTCCAGTTGTCGGATCCGGATCTTCACCAAAATCTAATTTGTTTGTCCTTGTCACACACCCAATCTGTCCACAAAATTTCATCCAAATCAGTTTACAATTTTTTGAGATGTCCTGTGCACAGACAAACAAACAAACAAACAGACAAACAAACAAACAAACAAGAAAAAGACATTGTGCAGAACACGATACTTGCAAAATCCACCCCCTCTCCAAAGGTTTCCATGGATACATGAAATTGTTCATTTCATTGTGACATTAACATTCACAATCTTAATTAAAGTTCAGGTCAATCAGATGAAAATTGATTCTTTTTCAAATTGAAATTGATTTTAGAAGTATGTCCTTGAGTTGACCTTTTGACCTCAAATATAGTTGGTTTCCCAATTCAGTGATGCAATCTGCAAATCTTGTTCAAATTTATGTCAATCAGATGAAATTGATTGTTTTTCAACGACAATTTGATGATTTGACCTTGAGTTGACCTTTGACCTCAAAAATAGTTGGTTTACTAATTCAGTGACCTGAAATGTAAACCCTCTTCAAATTTCAAGTCAATCAAATGAAAAATGATGACTTCAGAACTTTGAACTCAAAAACAATAGGCTTCTCAGTTGAGGCGACCTCTACAACTTCGTAAAGTTTCATGACAATCAGTTTGGAATTGTGAACTGTCGGCGACAAACAGACAAACAAACAAAAGTGACAGAAAGACAGACAGAATAACAAAATGGACTGGCCCATATACTTGAAAAATCTTCGATTGTTCAAGTAACAAACAAGAAGATGTCGTGCAGAGCACGATACTTGTAAAATCCATAAAACAAATTTGACCTTAAATATAATTGGTGGTTGAATTCAATGATCAATATGCAACTCCTCTTCAAATTTCACGTCAATCGGATGAAAATTGACAAATTTAGAAATCCGGCCGATGTTGACAGTTTTGCGTATGTTGACCTTTCGGTCAACTTGGACCTCAAAAAGAATTGGTGGTTGAATTCAGTGACCAGATGTGAAAATCCTCTTCAAATCTAGTCAATGGGATCAAAAAGGAGGATTTTCGAAATACCACCTTCGTTGTTGACATTTGGCCTATGTTGTCCTTTTGTTCTTTGTTGACCTCAAAAATACTTGGCGGGTTGAATTAACTGACTTGAGAAAGAGAACCTTTTCAAATTTCAAGTCAATCGGATGAAACTTGAGGATTTTCGAAAAAGCACCTGAGTGATTGACCTTGGGGCCATGTTTTTTTTTGTTTTTTTTTGTATACCTTGGTCGAGGCTCGTATGAGAGCTAACACACAACTCACAGCAAGGAGGCATGAGACAAGAGGGGCGGGAGTGGAAGGGACAAAACAGTGGGGAACAGACACATTAGGTGAACTGTGTAAGGGAGAGGGATGGGGATGGGACGGGGAACATGGCGAAGAGAAGATGGACATTTCAGGGACTTTCAGGAAGGAAAGCAGGAGAAATGAAGGAAGTGGGCTTGGGTGGATTATCGGGGGTAGAAAAGATCGAGGATTTGGATGGGGAAGATAAGAGGTGGTGGTGAACAGCTGTTTTGAAAGTCTGGAGGGAAGAATGGGAAAGAATAGAGTGAGGAAGTTTATTCCAAAGGCGGGAAAAAAGAGGAATGAAAGAGTGAAGATGAGCAGTGATTCGTGATTTTGGTAGTTTTACCAGAAGGGGGTTGTTGGCGGACCTTGAGCGCCCTGTGGAAATGTGGTGGGGACAAATCGCAGAGAGAGCAGGGGGGCAAGGCTGGAGAGGAGTCGGTAGAAGACAGAAAGACCACCGACCAACCTGCGGTGATTGAGTGAGAGGCCCAAAGACTCAGCTTCATTGCGGGAGATGCCGATGATCTTAAATGCCCTGGTTTCGACAGCGTGAAGCCGAGAAAGGTGGGAGGCAGGAGCACCAGCCCAGAGGGGAGAGCAGTACTCCATCAGGCTACGGACAAAAGCTTTGTAAGTGGTCAGGAGCTCAAGAGGGCCGAGGAAGGACTTAGCACGACGGAGGATTCCCAGTCGGCGACTGGCTTTTGAGGCAAGGTTGGAAATGTGACTTTCCCAGGAAAGGTCATGGCAGATAGTGAGACCTAGAAGCTTGAAAGAAAAGACTTCTTCCACAGGATTGTTGAGAAAGTGGATGGGGGGGTTTTGTAAACGGTCCTTTCGAAGAGACATAGTGAGAGTGTGAGATTTGTCTGGATTGAAAGACATGTTCCACGTGTTAGACCAGTTTGTGATTTTATCCAGATCTGCAGTGAGTGAAGAAGCTGCTGCTTGCCGGTCTGAGGGATGACAGATGGTACGGCAGAGGGTGGAGTCGTCGGCAAAGAGAAATAGAGGATTTTCCAGAGAGTCCGAGAGATCATTGATGAAAACCAGAAAAAGAACAGGGCCCAGAACGCTACCTTGAGGAACTCCAGCCTGCACAGGAAGAGGGGATGAAAGAACTCCATTTAGGGCCACACGTTGACTGCGACAGGAGAGGAAGTCTGCGAGCCATGAGTGGAGATGGCCTTGAATACCATGGGAAGAGAGTTTGGTGAGTAGGGCAGGGTGCCAGACTGTGTCAAAAGCACGTGATATGTCCAGGGATACGGCTCGGATTTCCTGTCTGGCATTGAGGACCTCCATCCATTGATGGGAGAGCAGAAGCAGCATATCCAGGGTAGAGTGACCTGGTCTGAAACCAAATTGATGATTGGAAATCAAGCCATTGGAGAAGAGGAAGGATTTCATGTCTGAAGCGATGATGGATTCCATCACCTTGCTGATGATTGGGAGAAGGCTGATTGGTCTGTAGTTACAGGGATCTGTTTTTGCAGCTTTTTTATGCAGGGCAGTGATGTTAGCAGATTTCCAAGCAGATGGCAGATGACCTTGGGCAAATGAGAGGGTGAATAGAACAGAGAGAGGGTGAGCAAGAGCAGAAGAGCAGGCTTTGAGGACACGTGGGCTGATGCCGTCTGGACCGGTTGCAGAATCTGACTCGAGGTTTGAAAGCAAGCTCTCCACCTTGTCAGGAGAAAAGGATACAGAGTCCAGGGACAGTTGGGTGCGACTGGGTAAAGTGGGTAGAGATAGTGATGGGTTTAGGACACAAGATTTAGCTGCAAACACCGAGTTTAGACATTCAGCTTTATCACGTGTGGAATCAGCAGTGCGGCCATTTGAGGTCAGGGAGGGGATGGAGGGGGAACATACACCAGAAACAGATTTGATTAAACGCCACCAGGATTTTGAGGAGGGAGAGAGGTTTGAGAGTTCAGACTTGAGATGAGAAAGATGTTGTTTTCTGGCTCTCCTGACGGTAGATACACACTTGTTCCGAGCTTTGTGGAAAGAACTGAGATTGCCCTCAGTTGGGTTTGCTTTCCATGAGGCAAAGGCAAGTTGTTTCAGGACAACTGCCTCGCCACAAGCTTCAGTAAACCAAGGGCGGGAGGAAGGGTAAGACAACTGAACACGAGAGGGGATAAATCTGTGCATGAGGGAGAGCAAGTTTCTTTGAAAGAATTCCCAGGATGAGTTGATGTTTGAGAAAGTAGTGATAGGAGACCAGTCTGTAAGTTTGATGGCTGCTCGGAGACCCTGCCAGTCGGCTTGAGTGAAATGCCAGACTCGACGGCGGTGAGGTGGTTCTCTGATAACAGCCAGAGAGATGTCCACTTTGACAAGGACGTGGTCAGAAGAACCGATTGGAGCGAAGGAAGAGTAGCAGATATTGTCAGGGAAATTTGTCAAAATCAGATCCAGAAGAGATGGAGTACCATTGGTTGAGATCCGGGTCGGGAAGTTGACCGATTGAGTCAGTCCCAATGAGTCGCAGAAAGCTTTTGTGAGGTGCCATGTCAGGTGAGAGAGGTACCCACACCTAGCCAACTGGCGTGATGACAATTGAAGTCACCACATAAGAGGAAGAGAGAGTTTGGATGAGAAGATAGAAGATGGTCCATGTTTTCGGATAGTGAGGTGTAGATGAAGTCATCACTGTTCGGTGGACGGTACAGTACACATATAAACATGAGGTGGGAGTGGAGGGGAAGCCGAAGCCAGAGGTATTCCTGGGGGTGTGGGGGAGTGAGAGCAGTGCATGGAGAGTGAGGAATAGAGTCTTTGATGAAGAGAGCAACACCTCCACCAGGACGAGGCTCAGGTCTGTCATACCGTAAGAGGGAGTAACCAGGGAGAGATACTTGGGAGTCAGACACGTCTTGGGAGAGGAAAGTTTCTGTAAAGGCCCGGTCACACCTTGACGTTTTAGCCAGCGATGGCAACGTGTTAAAATGCATGTAGAACGCTGGCTTACGTTGAACTTTTGATGTTTTTTTTTAAAGATTCAGACGTATTCATAGCGACTTGGTCTTATGTATAACGCATTGGTAACTACACAGAACGTTTCTTTGTGTTATAGATAACTTATACCAACGAATGCTGAACCTGTTGTCGGCCTACACAACCGATGCCCAACGATAGTCTAACTCAGGCATAGCGCGTTGCACGCATCGCCGACGATGTCGTGACGTAGCCTATTAAAAGGCTGACGCACAACGATTCGAATCATAACTGCCGTAGAAATGGAAGGGTCAAAATCGCGGTCACACCTTGGCGATCTTGCCAGCGTATGCCGACGTAACAAAAAGTGTGTCTAAAAGGTTGGGGCACGTCGAATACGGTATGGGTAAGTTTGGTATGCGTGAGTAGAACGCTAAATACGCTATCATACGTCGTAGTAAGTAGAGTACGTCAAGAAATTTTGAACATGTTCAAAATTTTACGACGTACTCGGCGTATGACACACGTTCGCATGCGATGGGGATAAGTTTTACACACGATATGTGGACGCTTACACACGTCCACAAAGGCTACTTATAAGCTACTCATAAGTCGAAACACGTCGCGGTAATGTCTTTTTTACGCGAAACTTATTTCTAACTTATGTTTGACGTGCTTTGAACCAATTCTTTACGTAGTCCCAACACACATCGACGTATGTAGACGTATTCCAATGACGTCTTCCGGTCGACAAAAAAAAAAATGAATGTGTTTCTAGCTTACAACTGCCATATAAAGACGTGTTCGCAGCAGTTTTGGGAATTGGTATATAAAATGGTGTTCATAAAAGGGGAACCCAACAGTGTTTTCGAGTCCTTTTTGAGTCGATGTCCATGTCAGCAGTAACAGTATCAGTATCAGTATCAGTATCAGTATCAGTATTAGTAGTAGTTTGTTCATGTTGGCAGTAGTAGGTGAGTGTGAGGGGGAGGGTGTGGGTTATGATGGATCGTCCTTGCGTCCGCGTGTCCACGGGTAGGTTCATAGGCTGCCACTCAACGATTTAAATGGCTGCATCTCCACTATTGAAAGTAGACGCTTGCGCTCAACAATTGGATTTTTTTTACACTCAACGACTTTTAAACGGTACCACTCAGCCATTTTCATTGTTTACAATGAACGATTTAAATTGCTGTCACTCGCCTTTGTTTTTTTTTGTTTGTTTTTTTGACGCTGGGGTTTGGAAATTTGAAGCGTTTCTTCTGAACGTGTTAAAACGCTCAAACTCGACTATTTTAAATAGACGCTGCCGATGGACAATTGGAATCATTGCCAAGCTAGACATCGAAGTGTGAACATCCTCGTCATGCCGAAGAAAAGTTTGAAGAATGCTGCAAATAAGTGTCCTGGCCGTGGCCGTGGACGCTGACGCAAGGACGATCCATTATACCGACGTCTTTCAGCCTATGAGTAACTTAAAAGTAACGTCTGTCGACTTGTGGCAACGATCGCGTAACGTGCCAACAACACGTTAATCATAGGTAGGAAATAAGTTTCGGGTACTCTAAACATTACCTCGGCGTGTCTCAACTCATGATTAACTTACAAGTAGCATGTGTTGACGTCTGTCAATGATCGCAGACCGTGCCTACAACTTGTGGCCAGCGTAGCGGAACGTGTGAGTCGTACGCCGGCATACGTCGTGAAATTTCAAGCATGAAAAAATTTGAGGACAACCGAAAAGTACGTTTAAAGCCAGCGTACAACGACGTATGGCAACGTACTACGACGTATGCCAGCGTGCTCTCAATGTTATCAAAACTTACCCATAACATATTCAACGTGTGCCAGCGTTTTAGAAAAAAAATTCAAAAATCGGCATACGTTGGCTAAAACGTCAAGGTGTGACCGGGCCTTTAGGCAGATAATGTCTGGTTTGTCAGTGGCAACCTGTAGGGAAAGATCTGAAAGGTTTGAGCGAAGGCCCCGGATATTTGAGGTCCACACTTTTAATGAAGAGGAAGGGGAGGAGGCTTTGGGTGCAGGAGGTGGAGGGGGAGGGGGAGGGTAGGACAAGGGACGAGGGGGGGCAGGTAAGGAGGGTTGCTGAAGGAGTGTGGGGTATTGCAGAATAGCGAGGGGAGGGGGCCGAATGAGGAGGAGAAAAGGCTCTGTGGTGCTGGGGGAGAGGGGGACAAGAGACAAGGAAGAAGGCAGTTGAGGATTTGAGGAGGTGGAGTGAAGAGATGGAGGTGAGAGGGCAGTGGAGGGAGGCAGGTTGGTGGATGAGAGGGGGGCAACTTTGAGAAGGAAGAGAGAGGGGGATGAAAGGTGGGAGAAAGGTGAGGTGGGAGTTTTTGAGAGAGGTGAGAGGGAGGCTTGGAGGGAGAAGAGTGTGATGGTTGCTTTGAGAGTGAGAGTGAGGGGTGAGGGGTTGAGTTGGCACTGAAGTTGGAAAAAAAGAATGGTTGATGGAAAGCGAGCATCCATGGCAAACTGTGGTTTTTAAAAGTTTTAGGTCAGAGATGCGATTTAACACAATTCTTGATGGATGCAATGAAGGCGAATTCAGAGCATGGAGAGAAGAAGCGCTGTAATAGTTGGATTTATCAATGTTGACCTTTTGGTCGACGTTGACCTCAAATACAATTGGCTGGTTGAATTCACGATCCTGACATGCAAAACTGGTTCAAATTTGAAGTAAATAGGATGACAATTGAGTATTTTAGAAATCTCACCCCAGTTGTTGACCTTTGGCCGAGGTTGACCTTTTGACCTCAAAAACAAGAGGATTCTTCCTTCTGACAAACTCGACCAGGTCGTGAAGTTTTGTGAAGATCGGTTTAAATTTTGACCTGAAGGCGAAAAACAGACGAACAGACAGAATAACGAAATCAACGAATCAATACACTCGATAAATCTTCGATTTTGCAAGTACCAAACAAAGAGAAAGAGGTGAAAACATCACCTCCTTCACCTTCGACGGCGGAGGCAAAAACACTTATCGTTTTGCAAAGGACACTCTATTCTTTCGGTTGTGCAATTCGTGGTTTTGGTGTTTTTGATCAGTTTCATTCACATTGATTCAGCAATCGAGAAAAACTGTAATGACAAAATATATTAAGAAATTAATTTTCACGAATACAACTAAATTATGAGGGCCTGGATAGCTCAATTGGTAGAACATCAGACTTTTAATCTGAGCGTTCAGGGTTCAAATCCCTGTTCAGACAGTTATTTTTTGTTGTTGAAAACGAGAGGTGTTCATGTTCAAAGATGTCAATTGCACGATGGAAATTGTCAGCGACAAGACACATGAAAAAAAAAACAGTTGCTCGGTGCAAGATGCACAAAAACCCTTGTGAGATGAGGTTCATCATCACAAGTGGAGAACGCAGCTTGAAACCATTATCAGGTCGTGTCACAGGGGTGGTGAAACTAATTTATCAATGATTGAAAATCTTCCACGGAAAGGAGTAGATTTATTCGGGTATTCAAGAAGTTCTGGATCATTGATATTTCCAAACCTGCAATCGACAGTGTCCAAAACATTAACTGGAAGGGCACCAGATGGAGAGCATACCCTCTGCCACACAACGGCTGATCCACGAGGACTTATCGGGCCCATTACATTTTTGAAATATCAGGCCATCTTTTCTTTTGGTCCTACATCTCAATGGTGAAGAATCACTTTAGAATTGTAAAAATTCCTCGTATCCAGATCCGTATTCGGACCTTCACCAACATCAAATCAATTTGTTGTGCTCAATCACCCAACTTCTCCACCGAGTGGTGGAGTTCAGGTCAATCAGATGAAAAATTATTATTTTTCAGATTGAATTTGATTTTAGAACTTTGACGTTGAGTTGACATTTGACCTCAAATATAGTTGGTTTCCCAATTCAGTGATGCAATATGCAAATCCTGTTCAAATTTAAGTCAATCAAATGAAAATTGATTGTTTTTCAAATACAATTTGATGATTTTAGAAGTTTGATCTTGAGTTGAACTTTGACCTCAAAATAGTTGGTTTACGAATTCCTTGACCTGAAAAATAAATCCTCTTCAAATTTCAAGTCAATCGGATGAAAATTGACAATTTTAGAAAGTCAGCCTTTGTTGACCTTTTAACCTTTGTTGACTTTTTGCCGATGTGGAACTCAAAAATAATTGGTGGTTGAATGAAGTGAACTGAAATGTAAAACCTCTTCAAATTTTAAGTCAATCAGATGAAAATCGAGGATTATAAAAACACAACCTGAGTTTTTGATCACGCCTCTGTTGACCTTTTGACGTCAACAACAATTAGCTTCTTCCTTCTGACAAACTCCACCATGTGATGAAGCTTCGTGAAGATCGGTTTAAATTTTGACCTGAAGGCGATAAACAGACGGAATAACAATATCGACTCATCAGGAACATGAAAAAATCTTCGATTTTGCAGATAAAAACAGAGAGAAAGGGGTGAAAACATCACCTCCTTCACCTTCGATGGCGGAGGTAAAAACACGAATAGTTTTGCAAAGGAGATTCCACTCTTTCGGTTGTGCAATTCGTGGTTTTGGTATTTTTGATCAGTTTCATTCACATTGATTCAGCAATCGAGAAAAACGGTAATTAGGAAATATATTAAGAAATTAATTTTAATGAACACGATAAAATTATCGGAGCCTGGAGAGCTCAATCGGTAGAGCATCAGACTTTTAATCTGAGGGTTCAGGGTTCAAATCCTTGTTCAGGCAGTTTTTTTGTTTGTTGTTAAAATAGAAAGGTGTCCATGTTCAGAGATATAAATTACATGACGGAAATTGTCAGCGACAACACACATGAAAAAAAAACAGTTGGTCGGTGCAAGATGCACAAA
The DNA here is from genome assembly GCF_056783735.1 of Eptatretus burgeri. NCBI lineage: Eukaryota > Metazoa > Chordata > Myxini > Myxiniformes > Myxinidae > Eptatretus > Eptatretus burgeri. Next base: position 91,840,153 of record NC_140971.1, read on the forward strand.
AACCCTTGTGAGATGAGGTTCATCACAAGTGGAGAATGCAGCTTGAAACCATAATCAGGTCGTGTTACAGGGGTGGTGAAACTAATTTATCAATTCTTGAAAAACTTCCATGAAAAGGCGAAGCTTTATTCGGGTATACAAGAAATTCTGGATCATTGATAATTCCAAACCTGCAATCGACGATGTCCAAAACATTAAGAACAAGTCGGGCAATTGGTGGAGCGCATACCCTCTGCCACGCAAAGTCTGATCCACAAGAACATATTGGGCCATTTACATTTTTGAAATATCATGCAAAAATCGTTTTTGGCCCTACATCTCATTGGTGAAGAATCACTATAAAAATTTAATAATTCCAGTATTCAGATCCGTATTCGGACCGTCACCTACATCACATCAATTTGTCGTGGTCACACACCCAACCTGTCCACCAATTTCATCCAAATCCGTCCACAACTTTTTGAGATATGATGCCATATATCGGTTCAGCTCCATCTCTCAATGTTGAATAATCACTTAAAAAATTATCAGATCAGGATCCGGTCTGGATCTTCATCAAAATTGAATAAATCCTTCCTTCACAAACACCGAACATGTCCACCAAGTTTCATCCGATTTAGTCCACAACATTTTGAGACATTGAGCGATGTTATTTTTCGCCCGATCTCTCAATGGTGAACGATCACTTTTACAATTCCAGTTGTCGGATCCGGATCGGGATCTTCACCAAAATCTAATTCGTTTGTCCTTGTCACACACCCAATCTGTCCACAAAATTTCATCCGAATCAATTCACAATTTTTTGAGATATCCTGTGCACAGACAAACAAACAAACAAACAAGAAAAGACTGCAGAACACGATACTTGCAAAATCCACGCCTTCTCCAAAGGTTGCCATGGATACATGAAATTGTTCATTTCTTTGAGATTAAAATTCACAATCTTTATCAAAGTTTAGGTCAATCAGATGAAAATTGATTATTTTTCAGATTGAAATTGATTTGAGAAGTATGAGTTTGTGTTGACCTTTTGACCTCAAATATAGTTGGTTTCCCAATTCAGTGATGCAATATGCAAATCTTGTTCAAATTTAAGTCAATCAGATGAAAATTGATTGTTTTTCAACTACAATTTGATGATTTTGGAAGTTTGACCTTGAGTTGACCTTTGACCTCAAAAATAGTTGGTTTACTAATTCAGTGACCTGAAATATAAACCCTCTTCAAATTTCAAGTCAATCAAATGAAAAATGACAATTTCAAAACTTTTAACTCAAAAACAATAGGCTTCTCAGTTGAGGCGACCTCCACAACTTGGTAAAGTTTCATGACAATCAGTTTGGAATTGTGAACTGTCGGCGACAAACAGACAAACAAATAAACTGACAGAAAGACAGACAGAATAACGAAATGGACTGACCGATATACTTGAAAAATCTTCGATTGTTCAAGTAACAAACAAGATGTCGTTTCGAGCACAAAACATGTAAAGTCCAGAAAACAAATTTGACCTAAAATATAATTGGTAGTGGAATTCAATGATCAAATGTGCAACTCCTCTTCAAATTTCACGTCAATCGGATGAAAATTGACAATTTTAGAAATTCGGCTGATGTTGACAGTTTTGCGGATGTTGATCTTTTGGCCAACTTGGACCTCAAAAAGATTGGTGGTTGAATTCAGTGACCAGATTTGAAAATCCTCTGCAAATCTCGTCAATGGGATCAAAAAGGAGGATTTTCGAAATACCACCTTCGTTGTTGACATTTGGACGATGTTGACCTTTTCTTCTTTGTTGACCTCAAAAATACTTGGCTGGTTGAATTAACTGATCAGAAATGGAGAACTTTTTAAAATTTCAAGTCAATCGGATGAAAATTGAGGATTTTCGAAATACCACCTTCGTTATTGACCTTGGGGCCACGTTGACCTTTTGGTCAATGTTGACTTAAAATAATTGGCCGGTTGAATTCTCGATCCTGACATGCAAATCTGGTTTAAATTTCAAGTAAATAGGATGAAAATTGAGGATTTTAGAAATCTCACCCCAGTTGATGACCTTTGGCCGATGTTGACCTTTTGACCTCAAAACAAGAGGATTCTTCCTTCTGACAAACTCGACCACCTAGTGAAGTTTTGTGAAGATCGGTTTAAATTTTGACCTGAAGGCGAAAAGCAGACGAACAGACAGAATAACGAAATCGACGAATAAATACACTCGATAAATCTTCGATTTTGAAAGTACCAAACAGACAGAAAGAGGTGAAAACATCACCTGTTTCACCATTGATGGCGGAGGTAAAAACACGAATAGTTTTGCAAAGGAGACTCCATTCTTTCGGTTGTGTAATTCGTGGTTTTTGGTATTTTTGATCAGTTTCATTCACATTGTTTCAGCGATCGAGAAAAACTGTAATTAGAAAATATATGAAGAAATTAATTGTAACGAAGACAATTAAACTATCAGAGTCTGGATAGCTCAATTGGTAGAGCATCAGACTTTTAATCTGAGGGTTCAGGGTTCAAATCCCTGTCCAGGCAGTTTTTTTTTGTTGTTGTTAAAAAAGATAAGTGTCCATGTTCAGAGAAATAAATTACAGGATGAAAATTGTCAGCGACAATACACATGAAAAAAAAACAGTTGCTCGGTGCAAGATGCACAAAAACCCTTGTGAGATGAGGTTCATCACAAGTGGAGAATGCAGCTTGAAACAATTATCAGGTCGTGTAACAGGGGTGGTGAAACTAATTTATCAATGCTTGAAAAATTTCCATGAAAAGGCGAAGTTTTATTCGGGTATTCAAGAAATTCTGGATCATTGATAATTCCAAACCTGCAATCGACAGTGTCCAAAACATTAATAACAAGTTGGGCAATTGGTGGAGCGCATACCCTCTGCCACGCAAAGTCTGATCCACGAGGACATATTGGGTCATTTACATTTTTGAAATATCAGGCCATAGTTCGTTTTGGTCCTACATCTCAATGGTGAAGAATCACTTGAGAATTGTAAAAATTCCTCGTCTCCAGATCCGTATTCGGACCTTCACCAACATCAAATCAATTTGTTGTGCTCAATCACCCAACTTCTCCACCAAGTGGTGGAGTTCAGGTCAATCAGATGAAAAATTATTATTTTTCAGATTGAAATTGATTTTTGAACTTTGACCTTGAGTTGACATTTGACCTCAAATATAGTTGATTTCCCAATTCAGTGATTCAATTTGCAAATCTTGTTCAAATTTAAGTCAATCAAATGAAAATTGATTGTTTTTCAAATACAATTTGATCCTTTTAGAAGTTTGATCTTGAGTTGACGTTTGACCTCAAATAGTTGGTTTCCTAATTCCTTGACCTGAAAAATAAATCCCCTTCAAATTTCAAGTCAATCGGATGAAAATTGACAATTTTAGAAAGTCGGCCTTTGTTGACCTTTTTACCTTTGTTGACCTTTTAGCCGATGTGGAACTCAAAAATAATTGGTGGTTGAATGAAGTGAACTGAAATGTAAAACCTCTTCAAATTTTAAGTCAATCAGATGAAAATCGAGGATTATAAAAACACAACCTGAGTTTTTGATCACGCCTCTGTTGACCTTTTGACGTCAACAACAATTAGCTTCTTCCTTCTGACAAACTCCACCATGTGATGAAGCTTCGTGAAGATCGGTTTAAATTTTGACCTGAAGGCGATAAACAGACAGACGGAATAACAATATCGACTCATCAAGGAACTTGAAAAATCTTCGATTTTGCAGATAAAAACAGACAGAAAGAGGTGAAAACATCACCTCCTTCACCTTCGATGGCGGAGGTAAAAACACGAATAGTTTTGCAAAGGAGATTCTACTCTTTCGGTTGTGCAATTCGTGGTTTTGGTATTTTTGATCAGTTTCATTCACATTGTTTCAGCGATCGAGAAAAACGGTAATTAGAAAATATATGAAGAAATTAATTTTAACGAACACAATTAAATTATCAGAGCCTGGATAGCTCAATTGATAGAGCATCAGACTTTTAATCTGAGGGTTCAGGGTTCAAATCCCTGTCCAGGCAGTTTTTTTGTTGTTGTTAAAAAAGATAAGTGTCCATGTTCAGAGAAATAAATTACAGGATGAAAATTGTCAGCGACAATACACATGAAAAAAAAAACAGTTGCTCGGTGCAAGATGCACAAAAACCCTTGTGAGATGAGGTTCATCATCACAAGTGGAGAACGCAGCTTGAAACCATGATCAGGTCGACTGACAGGGGCAGTGAAACTCATTTATCAATGCTTGAAAATCTTCCATGGAAAGGCGTAGATTTATTCGGGTATTCAAGAAGTTCTGGATCATTGATAATTCCAAACCTGCAATCGACAGTGTCCAAAACATTAACTGGAAGGGCACCAGTTGGAGAGCATACCCTCTGCCACACAACGGCTGATCCACGAGGACATATCGGGCCCATTACATTTTTGAAATATCAGGTCATATATCGTTTTGGTCCGAAATCTCAATGGTGAAGAATCACTCAAGAATTGTAAAAATGCTTCGTATCCAGATCCGTACTCGGACCTTCACCAACATCAAATCAATTTATTGTCCTCAATCACCCAACCTCTCCACGAAGTGGTGGATTTCAGGTCAATTAGATGAAAAATTATTATTTTTCAGATTAAAATTGATTTTAGAACTTTGACCTTGAGTTGACATTTGACCTCAAATAAAGTTGGTTTCCCAATTCAGTGACGCAATATGCAAATCCTGTTCAAATTCAAGTCAATCAAATGAAAATTGATTGTATTTCAAATGCAATTTGATGATTTTAGAAGTTTGATCTTGAGTTGACTTTTGATCTCAAAATAGTTGGTTTACTAATTCCTTGACCTGAAAAATAAATCCCCTTCAAATTTCAAGTCAATCGGATGAAAATTGAGGATTTTAGAAAGGAGGTATATGTTGATTTTTTTGCCTGTGTTGACCTTTTGGCCAACGTGGACCTCAAAAATAATTGGTGGTTGAATTCAGTGATCTGAAAAAGAAATCCTATTCAAATTTCAAGGAAATAGAATAAAAACTGAGGATTTTAGAAATCTCACCCCAGTTGTTGACCTTTGGCCGATGTTGACCTTTTGACCTCAAAAACAACAGGATTCTTCCTTCTGACAAACTTGACCACGTAGTGAAGTTTCGTGAAGATCAGTTTAAATTTTGGCCTGAAGGCAAAAAACAGACGAACAGACAGAATAATGAAATCGACGAATCGATACACTCGATAAATCTTCGATTTTGCAAGTACCAAACAGACAGAAAGAGGTGAAAACATCACCTCCTTCATCTTCGATGGCGGAGGTAAAAACACGAATAGTTTTGCAAAGGACACTCAATTCTTTCGGTTGTGCAATTAGTGATTTTGGTATTTTTGATCAGTTTCATTCACATTGATTCAGTAATCGAGAAAAACTGTAATGAGAAAATATGTTAAGAAATTAATTTTAATGAATACGATTAAATTATCAGAGCCTGGATAGATCAATCGGTAGAGCATCAGACTTTTAATCTGAGGGTTCAGGGCTCAAATCCCTGTTCAGGCAGTTTTTTGTTGTTGTTGAAAACGAGAGGTGTTCATGTTCAGAGATACAAATTGCACGATGGAAATTGTCAGCGACAACACACATGAAAAAAAAACAGTTGCTCGGTGCAAGATGCACAAAAACCCTTGTGAGATGAGGTTCATCATCACAAGTGGAGAACGCAGCTTGAAACCATAATCAGGTCGAATGACAGGGGCAGTGAAACTCATTTATCAATGCTTGAAAATCTTCCATGGAAAGGCGTAGATTTATTCGGGTATTCAAGAAGTTCTGGATCATTGATAATTCCAAACCTGCAATCGACAGTGTCCAAAACATTAACTGGAAGGGCACCAGTTGGAGAGCATACCCTCTGCCACACAACGGCTGATCCACGAGGACATATCGGGCCCATTACATTTTTGAAATACCAGACCATATATCGTTTTGGTCCGAAATCTCAATGGTGAAGAATCACTCAAGAATTGTAAAAATGCTTCGTATCCAGATCCGTACTCGGACCTTCACCAACATCAAATCAATTTATTGTCCTCAATCACCCAACCTCTCCACGAAGTGGTGGATTTCAGGTCAATAAGATGAAAAATTATTATTTTTCAGATTGAAATTGATTTTAGAACTTTGACCTTGAGTTGACATTTGACCTCAAATAAAGTTGGTTTCCCAATTCAGTGATGCAATATGCAAATCCTGTTCAAATTCAAGTCAATCAAATGAAAATTGATTGTATTTCAAATACAATTTGATGATTTTAGAAGTTTGATCTTGAGTTGACTTTTGATCTCAAAATAGTTGGTTTACTAATTCCTTGACCTGAAAAATAAATCCCCTTCAAATTTCAAGTCAATCGGATGAAAATTGAGGATTTTAGAAAGGAGGCATATGTTGATTTTTTTGCCTGTGTTGACCTTTTGGCCAACGTGGACCTCAAAAATAATTGGTGGTTGAATTCAGTGATCTGAAAAATAAATCCTATTCAAATTAAAAGGAAATAGGATAAAAATTGAGTATTTTAGAAATCTCACCCCAGTTGTTGACCTTTGGCCGAGGTTGACCTTTTGACCTCAAAAACAAGAGGATTCTTCCTTCTGACAAACTCGACCAGGTCGTGAAGTTTTGTGAAGATCGGTTTAAATTTTGACCTGAAGGCGAAAAACAGACGAACAGACAGAATAACGAAATCAACGAATCAATACACTCGATAAATCTTCGATTTTGCAAGTACCAAACAAAGAGAAAGAGGTGAAAACATCACCTCCTTCACCTTCGACGGCGGAGGCAAAAACACTTATCGTTTTGCAAAGGACACTCTATTCTTTCGGTTGTGCAATTCGTGGTTTTGGTGTTTTTGATCAGTTTCATTCACATTGATTCAGCAATCGAGAAAAACTGTAATGACAAAATATATTAAGAAATTAATTTTCACGAATACAACTAAATTATGAGGGCCTGGATAGCTCAATTGGTAGAACATCAGACTTTTAATCTGAGCGTTCAGGGTTCAAATCCCTGTTCAGGCAGTTATTTTTTGTTGTTGAAAACGAGAGGTTTTCATGTTCAAAGATGTCAATTGCACGATGGAAATTGTCAGCGACAATACACATGAAAAAAAAAACAGTTGCTCGGTGCAAGATGCACAAAAACCCTTGTGAGATGAGGTTCATCATCACAAGTGGAGAACGCAGCTTGAAACCATTATCAGGTCGACTGACAGGGGTGGTGAAACTAATTTATCAATGATTGAAAATCTTCCACGGAAAGGCGTAGATTTATTCGGGTATTCAAGAAGTTCTGGATCATTGATATTTCCAAACCTGCAATCGACAGTGTCCAAAACATTAACTGGAAGGGCACCAGATGGAGAGCATACCCTCTGCCACACAACGGCTGATCCACGAGGACATATCGGGCCCATTACATTTTTGAAATATCAGGCCATCTTTTCTTTTGGTCCTACATCTCAATGGTGAAGAATCACTTTAGAATTGTAAAAATTCCTCGTATCCAGATCCGTATTCGGACCTTCACCAACATCAAATCAATTTGTTGTGCTCAATCACCCAACTTCTCCACCAAGTGGTGGAGTTCAGGTCAATCAGATGAAAAATTATTATTTTTCAGATTGAAATTGATTTTAGAACTTTGACGTTGAGTTGACATTTGACCTCAAATAAAGTTGGTTTCCCAATTCAGTGATGCAATCTGCAAATCCTGTTCAAATTTAAGTCAATCCAATGAAAATTGATTGTTTTTCAAATACAATTTGATGATTTTAGAAGTTTGATCTTGAGTTGAACTTTGACCTCAAAATAGTTGGTTTACGAATTCCTTGACCTGAAAAATAAATCCCCTTCAAATTTCAAGTCAATCGGATGAAAATTGACAATTTTAGAAAGTCAGCCTTTGTTGACCTTTTTACCTTTGTTGACTTTTTGCCGATGTGGAACTCAAAAATAATTGGTGGTTGAATGAAGTGAACTGAAATGTAAAACCTCTTCAAATTTTAAGTCAATCAGATGAAAATCGAGGATTATAAAAACACAACCTGCGTTTTTGATCACGCCTCTGTTGACCTTTTGACGTCAACAACAATTAGCTTCTTCCTTCTGACAAACTCCACCATGTGATGAAGCTTCGTGAAGATCGGTTTAAATTTTGACCTGAAGGCGATAAACAGACGGAATAACAATATCGACTCATCAGGAACATGAAAAATCTTCGATTTTGCAGATAAAAACAGAGAGAAAGGGGTGAAAACATCACCTCCTTCACCTTCGATGGCGGAGGTAAAAACACGAATAGTTTTGCAAAGGAGATTCCACTCTTTCGGTTGTGCAATTCGTGGTTTTGGTATTTTTGATCAGTTTCATTCACATTGATTCAGCAATCGAGAAAAACGGTAATTAGGAAATATATTAAGAAATTAATTTTAATGAACACGATAAAATTATCGGAGCCTGGAGAGCTCAATCGGTAGAGCATCAGACTTTTAATCTGAGGGTTCAGGGTTCAAATCCTTGTTCAGGCAGTTTTTTTGTTTGTTGTTAAAATAGAAAGGTGTCCATGTTCAGAGATATAAATTACATGACGGAAATTGTCAGCGACAACACACATGAAAAAAAAACAGTTGGTCGGTGCAAGATGCACAAAAACCCTTGTGAGATGAGGTTCATCACAAGTGGAGAATGCAGCTTGAAACCATTATCACGTCATGAAACAGGGGTGGTGAAACTAATTTATCAATTCTTGAAAAACTTCCATGAAAAGGCGAAGCTTTATTCGGGTATTCAAGAAATTCTGGATCATTGATAATTCCAAACCTGCAATCGACGATGTCCAAAACATTAAGAACAAGTCGGGCAATTGGTGGAGCGCATACCCTCTGCCACGCAAAGTCTGATCCACAAGAACATATTGGGCCATTTACATTTTTGAAATATCATGCAAAAATCGTTTTTGGCCCTACATCTCATTGGTGAAGAATCACTATAAAAATTTAATAATTCCAGTATTCAGATCCGTATTCGGACCGTCACCTACATCACATCAATTTGTCGTGGTCACACACCCAACCTGTCCACCAATTTCATCCAAATCCGTCCACAACTTTTTGAGATATGATGCCATATATCGGTTCAGCTCGATCTCTCAATGTTGAATAATCACTTAAAAAATTATCAGATCAGGATCCGGTCTGGATCTTCATCAAAATTGAATAAATCCTTCCTTCACAAACACCGAACATGTCCACCAAGTTTCATCCGATTTAGTCCACAACATTTTGAGACATTGAGCGATGTTATTTTTCGCCCGATCTCTCAATGGTGAACGATCACTTTTACAATTCCAGTTGTCGGATCCGGATCCGGATCTTCACCAAATTCTAATTAGTTTGTCCTCGTCACACACCCAATCTGTCCACAAAATTTCATCCGAATCAATTCACAATTTTTTGAGATATCCTGTGCAAAGACAAACAAACAAACAAACAAGAAAAGACTGCAGAACACGATACTTGCAAAATCCACGCCTTCTCCAAAGGTTGCCATGGATACATGAAATTGTTCATTTCTTTGAGATTAAAATTCACAATCTTTATCAAAGTTTAGGTCAATCAGATGAAAATTGATTATTTTTCAGATTGAAATTGATTTGAGAAGTATGAGTTTGTGTTGACCTTTTGACCTCAAATATAGTTGGTTTCCCAATTCAGTGATGCAATATGCAAATCTTGTTCAAATTTAAGTCAATCAGATGAAAATTGATTGTTTTTCAACTACAATTTGATGATTTTGGAAGTTTGACCTTGAGTTGACCTTTGACCTCAAAAATAGTTGGTTTACTAATTCAGTGACCTGAAATATAAACCCTCTTCAAATTTCAAGTCAATCAAATGAAAAATGACAATTTCAAAACTTTTAACTCAAAAACAATAGGCTTCTCAGTTGAGGCGACCTCCACAACTTGGTAAAGTTTCATGACAATCAGTTTGGAATTGTGAACTGTCGGCGACAAACAGACAAACAAATAAACTGACAGAAAGACAGACAGAATAACGAAATGGACTGACCGATATACTTGAAAAATCTTCGATTGTTCAAGTAACAAACAAGATGTCGTTTCGAGCACAAAACATGTAAAGTCCAGAAAACAAATTTGACCTAAAATATAATTGGTAGTGGAATTCAATGATCAAATGTGCAACTCCTCTTCAAATTTCACGTCAATCGGATGAAAATTGACAATTTTAGAAATTCGGCTGATGTTGACAGTTTTGCGGATGTTGATCTTTTGGCCAACTTGGACCTCAAAAAGATTGGTGGTTGAATTCAGTGACCAGATTTGAAAATCCTCTGCAAATCTCGTCAATGGGATCAAAAAGGAGGATTTTCGAAATACCACCTTCGTTGTTGACATTTGGACGATGTTGACCTTTTCTTCTTTGTTGACCTCAAAAATACTTGGCTGGTTGAATTAACTGACCAGAAATGGAGAACTTTTTAAAATTTCAAGTCAATCGGATGAAAATTGAGGATTTTCGAAATACCACCTTCGTTATTGACCTTGGGGCCACGTTGACCTTTTGGTCAATGTTGACTTAAAATAATTGGCCGGTTGAATTCTCGATCCTGACATGCAAATCTGGTTTAAATTTCAAGTAAATAGGATGAAAATTGAGGATTTTAGAAATCTCACCCCAGTTGATGACCTTTGGCCGATGTTGACCTTTTGACCTCAAAAACAACAGGATTCTTCCTTCTGACAAACTCGACCACCTAGTGAAGTTTTGTGAAGATCGGTTTAAATTTTGACCTGAAGGCGAAAAGCAGACGAACAGACAGAATAACGAAATCGACGAATAAATACACTCGATAAATCTTCGATTTTGAAAGTACCAAACAGACAGAAAGAGGTGAAAACATCACCTGTTTCACCATTGATGGCGGAGGTAAAAACACGAATAGTTTTGCAAAGGAGACTCCATTCTTTCGGTTGTGTAATTCGTGGTTTTTGGTATTTTTGATCAGTTTCATTCACATTGTTTCAGCGATCGAGAAAAACTGTAATTAGAAAATATATGAAGAAATTAATTTTAACGAAGACAATTAAATTATCAGAGTCTGGATAGCTCAATTGGTAGAGCATCAGACTTTTAATCTGAGGGTTCAGGGTTCAAATCCCTGTCCAGGCAGTTTTTTTTTTGTTGTTAAAAAAGATAAGTGTCCATGTTCAGAGAAATAAATTACAGGATGAAAATTGTCAGCGACAATACACATGAAAAAAAAACAGTTGCTCGGTGCAAGATGCACAAAAACCCTTGTGAGATGAGGTTCATCACAAGTGGAGAATGCAGCTTGAAACAATTATCAGGTCGTGTAACAGGGGTGGTGAAACTAATTTATCAATGCTTGAAAAATTTCCATGAAAAAGCGAAGTTTTATTCGGGTATTCAAGAAATTCTGGATCATTGATAATTCCAAACCTGCAATCGACAGTGTCCAAAACATTAATAACAAGTTGGGCAATTGGTGGAGCGCATACCCTCTGCCACGCAAAGTCTGATCCACGAGGACATATTGGGTCATTTACATTTTTGAAATATCAGGCCATATTTCGTTTTGGTCCTACATCTCAATGGTGAAGAATCACTTGAGAATTGTAAAAATTCCTCGTCTCCAGATCCGTATTCGGACCTTCACCAACATCAAATCAATTTGTTGTGCTCAATCACCCAACTTCTCCACCAAGTGGTGGAGTTCAGGTCAATCAGATGAAAAATTATTATTTTTCAGATTGAAATTGATTTTTGAACTTTGACCTTGAGTTGACATTTGACCTCAAATATAGTTGGTTTCCCAATTCAGTGATTCAATTTGCAAATCTTGTTCAAATTTAAGTCAATCAAATGAAAATTGATTGTTTTTCAAATACAATTTGATCCTTTTAGAAGTTTGATCTTGAGTTGACGTTTGACCTCAAATAGTTGGTTTCCTAATTCCTTGACCTGAAAAATAAATCCCCTTCAAATTTCAAGTCAATCGGATGAAAATTGACAATTTTAGAAAGTCGGCCTTTGTTGACCTTTTTACCTTTGTTGACCTTTTAGCCGATGTGGAACTCAAAAATAATTGGTGGTTGAATGAAGTGAACTGAAATGTAAAACCTCTTCAAATTTTAAGTCAATCAGATGAAAATCGAGGATTATAAAAACACAACCTGAGTTTTTGATCACGCCTCTGTTGACCTTTTGACGTCAACAACAATTAGCTTCTTCCTTCTGACAAACTCCACCATGTGATGAAGCTTCGTGAAGATCGGTTTAAATTTTGACCTGAAGGCGATAAACAGACAGACGGAATAACAATATCGACTCATCAAGGAACTTGAAAAATCTTCGATTTTGCAGATAAAAACAGAGAGAAAGGGGTGAAAACATCACCTCCTTCACCTTCGATGGCGGAGGTAAAAACACGAATAGTTTTGCAAAGGAGATTCTACTCTTTCGGTTGTGCAATTCGTGGTTTTGGTATTTTTGATCAGTTTCATTCACATTGTTTCAGCGATCGAGAAAAACGGTAATTAGAAAATATATGAAGAAATTAATTTTAACGAACACAATTAAATTATCAGAGCCTGGATAGCTCAATTGATAGAGCATCAGACTTTTAATCTGAGGGTTCAGGGTTCAAATCCCTGTCCAGGCAGTTTTTTTGTTGTTGTTAAAAAAGATAAGTGTCCATGTTCAGAGAAATAAATTACAGGATGAAAATTGTCAGCGACAATACACATGAAAAAAAAACAGTTGCTCGGTGCAAGATGCACAAAAACCCTTGTGAGATGAGGTTCATCATCACAAGTGGAGAACGCAGCTTGAAACCATGATCAGGTCGACTGACAGGGGCGGTGAAACTCATTTATCAATGCTTGAAAATCTTCCATGGAAAGGCGTAGATTTATTCGGGTATTCAAGAAGTTCTGGATCATTGATAATTCCAAACCTGCAATCGACAGTGTCCAAAACATTAACTGGAAGGGCACCAGTTGGAGAGCATACCCTCTGCCACACAACGGCTGATCCACGAGGACATATCGGGCCCATTACATTTTTGAAATATCAGGTCATATATCGTTTTGGTCCGAAATCTCAATGGTGAAGAATCACTAAAGAATTGTAAAAATGCTTCGTATCCAGATCCGTACTCGGACCTTCACCAACATCAAATCAATTTATTGTCCTCAATCACCCAACCTCTCCACGAAGTGGTGGATTTCAGGTCAATTAGATGAAAAATTATTATTTTTCAGATTGAAATTGATTTTAGAACTTTGACCTTGAGTTGACATTTGACCTCAAATAAAGTTGGTTTCCCAATTCAGTGATGCAATATGCAAATCCTGTTCAAATTCAAGTCAATCAAATGAAAATTGATTGTATTTCAAATACAATTTGATGATTTTAGAAGTTTGATCTTGAGTTGACTTTTGATCTCAAAATAGTTGGTTTACTAATTCCTTGACCTGAAAAATAAATCCCCTTCAAATTTCAAGTCAATCGGATGAAAATTGAGGATTTTAGAAAGGAGGTATATGTTGATTTTTTTGCCTGTGTTGACCTTTTGGCCAACGTGGACCTCAAAAATAATTGGTGGTTGAATTCAGTGATCTGAAAAATAAATCCTATTCAAATTTCAAGGAAATAGGATAAAAATTGAGGATTTTAGAAATCTCACCCCAGTTGTTGACCTTTGGCCGATGTTGACCTTTTGACCTCAGAAACAACAGGATTCTTCCTTCTGACAAACTTGACCACGTAGTGAAGTTTCGTGAAGATCGGTTTAAATTTTGGCCTGAAGGCAAAAAACAGACGAACAGACAGAATAATGAAATCGACGAATCAATACACTCGATAAATCTTCGATTTTGCAAGTACCAAACAGACAGAAAGAGGTGAAAACATCACCTCCTTCATCTTCGATGGCGGAGGTAAAAACACGAATAGTTTTGCAAAGGACACTCAATTCTTTCGGTTGTGCAATTAGTGGTTTTGGTATTTTTGATCAGTTTAATTCACATTGATTCAGTAATCGAGAAAAACTGTAATGAGAAAATATGTTAAGAAATTAATTTTAATGAATACGATTAAATTATCAGAGCCTGGATAGCTCAATCGGTAGAGCATCAGACTTTTAATCTGAGGGTTCAGGGCTCAAATCCCTGTTCAGGCAGTTTTTTGTTGTTGTTAAAAAAGACAGGTGTCCATGTTCAGAGATACAAATTGCACGATGGAAATTGTCAGCGACAACACACATGAAAAAAAAACAGTTGCTCGGTGCAAGATGCACAAAAACCCTTGTGAGATGAGGTTCATCATCACAAGTGGAGAACGCAGCTTGAAACCATTATCAGGTCGACTGACAGGGGCGGTTAAACTCATTTATCAATGCTTGAAAATCTTCCATGGAAAGGCGTAGATTTATTCGGGTATTCAAGAAGTTCTGGATCATTGATAATTCCAAACCTGCAATCGACAGTGTCCAAAACATTAACTGGAAGGGCACCAGTTGGAGAGCATACCCTCTGCCACACAACGGCTGATCCACGAGGACATATCGGGCCCATTACATTTTTGAAATACCAGACCATATATCGTTTTGGTCCGAAATCTCAATGGTGAAGAATCACTAAAGAATTGTAAAAATGCTTCGTATCCAGATCCGTACTCGGACCTTCACCAACATCAAATCAATTTATTGTCCTCAATCACCCAACCTCTCCACGAAGTGGTGGATTTCAGGTCAATTAGATGAAAAATTATTATTTTTCAGATTGAAATTCATTTTAGAACTTTGACCTTGAGTTGACATTTGACCTCAAATAAAGTTGGTTTCCCAATTCAGTGATGCAATATGCAAATCCTGTTCAAATTCAAGTCAATCAAATGAAAATTGATTGTATTTCAAATACAATTTGATGATTTTAGAAGTTTGATCTTGAGTTGACTTTTGATCTCAAAATAGTTGGTTTACTAATTCCTTGACCTGAAAAATAAATCCCCTTCAAATTTCAAGTCAATCGGATGAAAATTGAGGATTTTAGAAAGGAGGTATATGTTGATTTTTTGCCTGTGTTGACCTTTTGGCCAACGTGGACCTCAAAAATAATTGGTGGTTGAATTCAGTGATCTGAAAAATAAATCCTATTCAAATTTCAAGGAAATAGGATAAAAATTGAGGATTTTAGAAATCTCACCCCAGTTGTTGACCTTTGGCCGATGTTGACCTTTTGACCTCAAAAACAACAGGATTCTTCCTTCTGACAAACTTGACCACGTCGTGAAGTTTCGTGAAGATCGGTTTAAATTTTGGCCTGAAGGCAAAAACAGACGAACAGACAGAATAATGAAATCGACGAATCAATACACTCGATAAATCTTCGATTTTGCAAGTACCAAACAAAGAGAAAGAGGTGAAAACATCACCTCCTTCACCTTCGATGGCGGAGGTAAAAACACGAATAGTTTTGCAAAGGACACTCAATTCTTTCGGTTGTGCAATTCGTGGTTTTGGTATTTTTGATCAGTTTCATTCACATTGATTCAGTAATCGAGAAAAACTGTAATGAGAAAATATGTTAAGAAATTAATTTTAATGAATACGATTAAATTATCAGAGCCTGGATAGCTCAATCGGTAGAGCATCAGACTTTTAATCTGAGGGTTCAGGGCTCAAATCCCTGTTCAGGCAGTTTTTTGTTGTTGTTAAAAAAGACAGGTGTCCATGTTCAGAGACACAAATTGCACGATGGAAATTGTCAGCGACAACACACATGAAAAAAACAGTTGCTCGGTGCAAGATGCACAAAAACCCTTGTGAGATGAGGTTCATCATCACAAGTGGAGAACGCAGCTTGAAACCATAATCAGGTCGAATGACAGGGGCAGTGAAACTCATTTATCAATGCTTGAAAATCTTCCATGGAAAGGCGTAGATTTATTCGGGTATTCAAGAAGTTCTGGATCATTGATAATTCCAAACCTGCAATCGACAGTGTCCAAAACATTAACTGGAAGGGCACCAGTTGGAGAGCATACCCTCTGCCACACAACGGCTGATCCACGAGGACATATCGGGCCCATTACATTTTTGAAATACCAGACCATATATCGTTTTGGTCCGAAATCTCAATGGTGAAGAATCACTCAAGAATTGTAAAAATGCTTCGAATCCAGATCCGTACTCGGACCTTCACCAACATCAAATCAATTTATTGTCCTCAATCACCCAACCTCTCCACGAAGTGGTGGATTTCAGGTCAATAAGATGAAAAATTATTATTTTTCAGATTGAAATTGATTTTAGAACTTTGACCTTGAGTTGACATTTGACCTCAAATAAAGTTGGTTTCCCAATTCAGTGATGCAATATGCAAATCCTGTTCAAATTCAAGTCAATCAAATGAAAATTGATTGTATTTCAAATACAATTTGATGATTTTAGAAGTTTGATCTTGAGTTGAACTTTGACCTCAAAATAGTTGGTTTACTAATTCCTTGACCTGAAAAATAAATCCCCTTCAAATTTCAAGTCAATCGGATGAAAATTGAGGATTTTAGAAAGGAGGCATATGTTGATTTTTTTGCCTGTGTTGACCTTTTGGCCAACGTGGACCTCAAAAATAATTGGTGGTTGAATTCAGTGATCTGAAAAATAAATCCTATTCAAATTAAAAGGAAATAGGATAAAAATTAAGTATTTTAGAAATCTCACCCCAGTTGTTGACCTTTGGCCGAGGTTGACCTTTTGACCTCAAAAACAAGAGGATTCTTCCTTCTGACAAACTCGACCAGGTCGTGAAGTTTTGTGAAGATCGGTTTAAATTTTGACCTGAAGGCGAAAAACAGACGAACAGACAGAATAACGAAATCAACGAATCAATACACTCGATAAATCTTCGATTTTGCAAGTACCAAACAAAGAGAAAGAGGTGAAAACATCACCTCCTTCACCTTCGACGGCGGAGGCAAAAACACTTATCGTTTTGCAAAGGACACTCTATTCTTTCGGTTGTGCAATTCGTGGTTTTGGTGTTTTTGATCAGTTTCATTCACATTGATTCAGCAATCGAGAAAACTGTAATGACAAAATATATTAAGAAATTAATTTTCACGAATACAACTAAATTATGAGGCCCTGTATAGCTCAATTGGTAGAACATCAGACTTTTAATCTGAGCGTTCAGGGTTCAAATCCCTGTTCAGGCAGTTATTTTTTGTTGTTGAAAACGAGAGGTGTTCATGTTCAAAGATGTCAATTGCACGATGGAAATTGTCAGCGACAATACACATGAAAAAAAAAACAGTTGCTCGGTGCAAGATGCACAAAAACCCTTGTGAGATGAGGTTCATCATCACAAGTGGAGAACGCAGCTTGAAACCATTATCAGGTCGTGTCACAGGGGTGGTGAAACTAATTTATCAATGATTGAAAATCTTCCACGGAAAGGAGTAGATTTATTCGGGTATTCAAGAAGTTCTGGATCATTGATATTTCCAAACCTGCAATCGACAGTGTCCAAAACATTAACTGGAAGGGCACCAGTTGGAGAGCATACCCTCTGCCACACAACGGCTGATCCACGAGGACATATCGGGCCCATTACATTTTTGAAATATCAGGCCATCTTTTCTTTTGGTCCTACATCTCAATGGTGAAGAATCACTTTAGAATTGTAAAAATTCCTCGTATCCAGATCCGTATTCGGACCTTCACCAACATCAAATCAATTTGTTGTGCTCAATCACCCAACTTCTCCACCAAGTGGTGGAGTTCAGGTCAATCAGATGAAAAATTATTATTTTTCAGATTGAAATTGATTTTTGAACTTTGACCTTGAGTTGACATTTGACCTCAAATATAGTTGGTTTCCCAATTCAGTGATGCAATCTGCAAATCCTGTTCAAATTTAAGTCAATCCAATGAAAATTGATTGTTTTTCAAATACAATTTGATGATTTTAGAAGTTTGATCTTGAGTTGAACTTTGACCTCAAAATAGTTGGTTTACGAATTCCTTGACCTGAAAAATAAATCCCCTTCAAATTTCAAGTCAATCGGATGAAAATTGACAATTTTAGAAAGTCAGCCTTTGTTGACCTTTTTACCTTTGTTGACTTTTTGCCGATGTGGAACTCAAAAATAATTGGTGGTTGAATGAAGTGAACTGAAATGTAAAACCTCTTCAAATTTTAAGTCAATCAGATGAAAATCGAGGATTATAAAAACACAACCTGCGTTTTTGATCACGCCTCTGTTGACCTTTTGACGTCAACAACAATTAGCTTCTTCCTTCTGACAAACTCCACCATGTGATGAAGCTTCGTGAAGATCGGTTTAAATTTTGACCTGAAGGCGATAAACAGACGGAATAACAATATCGACTCATCAGGAACATGAAAAATCTTCGATTTTGCAGATAAAAACAGAGAGAAAGGGGTGAAAACATCACCTCCTTCACCTTCGATGGCGGAGGTAAAAACACGAATAGTTTTGCAAAGGAGATTCCACTCTTTCGGTTGTGCAATTCGTGGTTTTGGTATTTTTGATCAGTTTCATTCACATTGATTCAGCAATCGAGAAAAACGGTAATTAGGAAATATATTAAGAAATTAATTTTAATGAACACGATAAAATTATCGGAGCCTGGATAGCTCAATCGGTAGAGCATCAGACTTTTAATCTGAGGGTTCAGGGTTCAAATCCTTGTTCAGGCAGTTTTTTTGTTTGTTGTTAAAATAGAAAGGTGTCCATGTTCAGAGATATAAATTACATGACGGAAATTGTCAGCGACAACACACATGAAAAAAAAAACAGTTGGTCGGTGCAAGATGCACAAAAACCCTTGTGAGATGAGGTTCATCACAAGTGGAGAATGCAGCTTGAAACCATTATCACGTCATGAAACAGGGGTGGTGAAACTAATTTATCAATTCTTGAAAAACTTCCAGGAAAAGGCGAAGCTTTATTCGGGTATTCAAGAAATTCTGGATCATTGATAATTCCAAACCTGCAATCGACGATGTCCAAAACATTAAGAACAAGTCGGGCAATTGGTGGAGCGCATACCCTCTGCCACGCAAAGTCTGATCCACAAGAACATATTGGGCCATTTACATTTTTGAAATATCATGCAAAAATCGTTTTTGGCCCTACATCTCATTGGTGAAGAATCACTATAAAAATTTAATAATTCCAGTATTCAGATCCGTATTCGGACCGTCACCTACATCACATCAATTTGTCGTGGTCACACACCCAACCTGTCCACCAATTTCATCCAAATCCGTCCACAACTTTTTGAGATATGATGCCATATATCGGTTCAGCTCGATCTCTCAATGTTGAATAATCACTTAAAAAATTATCAGATCAGGATCCGGTCTGGATCTTCATCAAAATTGAATAAATCCTTCCTTCACAAACACCGAACATGTCCACCAAGTTTCATCCGATTTAGTCCACAACATTTTGAGACATTGAGCGATGTTATTTTTCGCCCGATCTCTCAATGGTGAACGATCACTTTTACAATTCCAGTTGTCGGATCCGGATCCGGATCTTCACCAAATTCTAATTAGTTTGTCCTCGTCACACACCCAATCTGTCCACAAAATTTCATCCGAATCAATGCACAATTTTTTGAGATATCCTGTGCACAGACAAACAAACAAACAGACAAACAAACAAACAAGAAAAGACTGCAGAACACGATACTTGCAAAATCCACGCCCTCTCCAAAGGTTGCCATGGATACATGAAATTGTTCATTTCTTTGAGATTAAAATTCACAATCTTTATCAAAGTTTAGGTCAATCAGATGAAAATTGATTATTTTTCAGATTGAAATTGATTTGAGAAGTATGAGTTTGTGTTGACCTTTTGACCTCAAATATAGTTGGTTTCCCAATTCAGTGATGCAACATGCAAATCTTGTTCAAATTTAAGTCAATCAGATGAAAATTGATTGTTTTTCAACTACAATTTGATGATTTTGGAAGTTTGACCTTGAGTTGACCTTTGACCTCAAAAATAGTTGGTTTACTAATTCAGTGACCTGAAATATAAACCCTCTTCAAATTTCAAGTCAATCAAATGAAAAATGACAATTTCAAAACTTTTAACTCAAAAACAATAGGCTTCTCAGTTGAGGCGACCTCCGCAACTTGGTAAAGTTTCATGACAATCAGTTTGGAATTGTGAACTGTCGGCGACAAACAGACAAACAAATAAACTGACAGAAAGACAGACAGAATAACGAAATGGACTGACCGATATACTTGAAAAATATTCGATTGTTCAAGTAACAAACAAGATGTCGTTTCGAGCACAAAACATGTAAAGTCCAGAAAACAAATTTGACCTAAAATATAATTGGTAGTGGAATTCAATGATCAAATGTGCAACTCCTCTTCAAATTTCACGTCAATCGGATGAAAATTGACAATTTTAGAAATTCGGCTGATGTTGACAGTTTTGCGGATGTTGATCTTTTGGCCAACTTGGACCTCAAAAAGATTGGTGGTTGAATTCAGTGACCAGATTTGAAAATCCTCTGCAAATCTCGTCAATGGGATCAAAAAGGAGGATTTTCGAAATACCACCTTCGTTGTTGACATTTGGACGATGTTGACCTTTTCTTCTTTGTTGACCTCAAAAATACTTGGCTGGTTGAATTAACTGACCAGAAATGGAGAACTTTTTAAAATTTCAAGTCAATCGGATGAAAATTGAGGATTTTCGAAATACCACCTTCGTTATTGACCTTGGGGCCACGTTGACCTTTTGGTCAATGTTGACTTAAAATAATTGGCCGGTTGAATTCTCGATCCTGACATGCAAATCTGGTTTAAATTTCAAGTAAATAGGATGAAAATTGAGGATTTTAGAAATCTCACCCCAGTTGATGACCTTTGGCCGATGTTGACCTTTTGACCTCAAAAACAACAGGATTCTTCCTTCTGACAAACTCGACCACCTAGTGAAGTTTTGTGAAGATCGGTTTAAATTTTGACCTGAAGGCGAAAAGCAGACGAACAGACAGACTAACGAAATCGACGAATAAATACACTCGATAAATCTTCGATTTTGAAAGTACCAAACAGACAGAAAGAGGTGAAAACATCACCTGTTTCACCATTGATGGCGGAGGTAAAAACACGAATAGTTTTGCAAAGGAGACTCCATTCTTTCGGTTGTGTAATTCGTGGTTTTTGGTATTTTTGATCAGTTTCATTCACATTGTTTCAGCGATCGAGAAAAACTGTAATTACAAAATATATGAAGAAATTAATTTTAACGAAGACAATTAAATTATCAGAGTCTGGATAGCTCAATTGGTAGAGCATCAGACTTTTAATCTGAGGGTTCAGGGTTCAAATCCCTGTCCAGGCAGTTTTTTTTTTGTTGTTAAAAAAGATAAGTGTCCATGTTCAGAGAAATAAATTACAGGATGAAAATTGTCAGCGACAATACACATGAAAAAAAAACAGTTGCTCGGTGCAAGATGCACAAAAACCCTTGTGAGATGAGGTTCATCACAAGTGGAGAATGCAGCTTGAAACAATTATCAGGTCGTGTAACAGGGGTGGTGAAACTAATTTATCAATGCTTGAAAAATTTCCATGAAAAGGCGAAGTTTTATTCGGGTATTCAAGAAATTCTGGATCATTGATAATTCCAAACCTGCAATCGACAGTGTCCAAAACATTAATAACAAGTTGGGCAATTGGTGGAGCGCATACGCTCTGTCATGCAAAGTCTGATCCACGAGGACATATTGGGTCATTTACATTTTTGAAATATCAGGCCATATTTCGTTTTGGTCCTACATCTCAATGGTGAAGAATCACTTGAGAATTGTAAAAATTCCTCGTCTCCAGATCCGTATTCGGACCTTCACCAACATCAAATCAATTTGTTGTGCTCAATCACCCAACTTCTCCACCAAGTGGTGGAGTTCAGGTCAATCAGATGAAAAATTATTATTTTTCAGATTGAAATTGATTTTTGAACTTTGACCTTGAGTTGACATTTGACCTCAAATATAGTTGGTTTCCCAATTCAGTGATTCAATTTGCAAATCTTGTTCAAATTTAAGTCAATCAAATGAAAATTGATTGTTTTTCAAATACAATTTGATCCTTTTAGAAGTTTGATCTTGAGTTGACGTTTGACCTCAAATAGTTGGTTTCCTAATTCCTTGACCTGAAAAATAAATCCCCTTCAAATTTCAAGTCAATCGGATGAAAATTGACAATTTTAGAAAGTCGGCCTTTGTTGACCTTTTTACCTTTGTTGACTTTTTGCCGATGTGGAACTCAAAAATAATTGGTGGTTGAATGAAGTGAACTGAAATGTAAAACCTCTTCAAATTTTAAGTCAATCAGATGAAAATCGAGGATTATAAAAACACAACCTGAGTTTTTGATCACGCCTCTGTTGACCTTTTGACGTCAACAACAATTAGCTTCTTCCTTCTGACAAACTCCACCATGTGATGAAGCTTCGTGAAGATCGGTTTAAATTTTGACCTGAAGGCGATAAACAGACAGACGGAATAACAATATCGACTCATCAAGGAACTTGAAAAATCTTCGATTTTGCAGATAAAAACAGAGAGAAAGGGGTGAAAACATCACCTCCTTCACCTTCGATGGCGGAGGTAAAAACACGAATAGTTTTGCAAAGGAGATTCTACTCTTTCGGTTGTGCAATTCGTGGTTTTGGTATTTTTGATCAGTTTCATTCACATTGTTTCAGCGATCGAGAAAAACGGTAATTAGAAAATATATGAAGAAATTAATTTTAACGAACACAATTAAATTATCAGAGCCTGGATAGCTCAATTGATAGAGCATCAGACTTTTAATCTGAGGGTTCAGGGTTCAAATCCCTGTCCAGGCAGTTTTTTTGTTGTTGTTAAAAAAGATAAGTGTCCATGTTCAGAGAAATAAATTACAGGATGAAAATTGTCAGCGACAATACACATGAAAAAAAAAACAGTTGCTCGGTGCAAGATGCACAAAAACCCTTGTGAGATGAGGTTCATCATCACAAGTGGAGAACGCAGCTTAAAACCATGATCAGGTCGACTGACAGGGGCGGTGAAACTCATTTATCAATGCTTGAAAATCTTCCATGGAAAGGCGTAGATTTATTCGGGTATTCAAGAAGTTCTGGATCATTGATAATTCCAAACCTGCAATCGACAGTGTCCAAAACATTAACTGGAAGGGCACCAGTTGGAGAGCATACCCTCTGCCACACAACGGCTGATCCACGAGGACATATCGGGCCCATTACATTTTTGAAATATCAGGTCATATATCGTTTTGGTCCGAAATCTCAATGGTGAAGAATCACTTTAGATTTGTAAAAATGCTTCGTATCCAGATCCGTAGTCGGACCTTCACCAACATCAAATCAATTTATTGTCCTCAATCACCCAACCTCTCCACGAAGTGGTGGATTTCAGGTCAATAAGATGAAAAATTATTATTTTTCAGATTGAAATTGATTTTAGAACTTTGACCTTGAGTTGACATTTGACCTCAAATAAAGTTGGTTTCCCAATTCAGTGATGCAATATGCAAATCCTGTTCAAATTCAAGTCAATCAAATGAAAATTGATTGTATATCAAATACAATTTGATGATTTTAGAAGTTTGATCTTGAGTTGACTTTTGATCTCAAAATAGTTGGTTTACTAATTCCTTGACCTGAAAAATAAATCCCCTTCAAATTTCAAGTCAATCGGATGAAAATTGAGGATTTTAGAAAGGAGGTATATGTTGATTTTTTTGCCTGTGTTGACCTTTTGGCCAACGTGGACCTCAAAAATAATTGGTGGTTGAACTCAGTGATCTGAAAAATAAATCCTATTCAAATTTCAAGGAAATAGAATAAAAATTGAGGATTTTAGAAATCTCACCCCAGTTGTTGACCTTTGGCCGATGTTGACCTTTTGACCTCAAAAACAACAGGATTCTTCCTTCGGACAAACTTGACCACGTAGTGAAGTTTCGTGAAGATCGGTTTAAATTTTGGCCTGAAGGCAAAAAACAGACGAACAGACAGAATAATGAAATCGACGAATCAATACACTCGATAAATCTTCGATTTTGCAAGCACCAAACAGACAGAAAGAGGTGAAAACATCACCTCCTTCATCATCGATGGCGGAGGTAAAAACACGAATAGTTTTGCAAAGGACACTCAATTCTTTCGGTTGTGCAATTAGTGGTTTTGGTATTTTTGATCAGTTTAATTCACATTGATTCAGTAATCGAGAAAAACTGTAATGAGACAATATGTTAAGAAATTAATTTTAACGAATACGATTAAATTATCAGAGCCTGGATAGCTCAATCGGTAGAGCATCAGACTTTTAATCTGAGGGTTCAGGGCTCAAATCCCTGTTCAGGCAGTTTTTTGTTGTTGTTAAAAAAGACAGGTGTCCATGTTCAGAGATACAAATTGCACGATGGAAATTGTCAGCGACAACACACATGAAAAAAAAAACAGTTGCTCGGTGCAAGATGCACAAAAACCCTTGTGAGATGAGGTTCATCATCACAAGTGGAGAACGCAGCTTGAAACCATTATCAGGTCGACTGACAGGGGCGGTTAAACTCATTTATCAATGCTTGAAAATCTTCCATGGAAAGGCGTAGATTTATTCGGGTATTCAAGAAGTTCTGGATCATTGATAATTCCAAACCTGCAATCGACAGTGTCCAAAACATTAACTGGAAGGGCACCAGTTGGAGAGCATACCCTCTGCCACACAACGGCTGATCCACGAGGACATATCGGGCCCATTACATTTTTGAAATACCAGACCATATATCGTTTTGGTCCGAAATCTCAATGGTGAAGAATCACTAAAGAATTGTAAAAATGCTTCGTATCCAGATCCGTACTCGGACCTTCACCAACATCAAATCAATTTATTGTCCTCAATCACCCAACCTCTCCACGAAGTGGTGGATTTCAGGTCAATTAGATGAAAAATTATTATTTTTCAGATTGAAATTCATTTTAGAACTTTGACCTTGAGTTGACATTTGACCTCAAATAAAGTTGGTTTCCCAATTCAGTGATGCAATATGCAAATCCTGTTCAAATTCAAGTCAATCAAATGAAAATTGATTGTATTTCAAATACAATTTGATGATTTTAGAAGTTTGATCTTGAGTTGACTTTTGATCTCAAAATAGTTGGTTTACTAATTCCTTGACCTGAAAAATAAATCCCCTTCAAATTTCAAGTCAATCGGATGAAAATTGAGGATTTTAGAAAGGAGGTATATGTTGATTTTTTTGCCTGTGTTGACCTTTTGGCCAACGTGGACCTCAAAAATAATTGGTGGTTGAATTCAGTGATCTGAAAAATAAATCCTATTCAAATTTCAAGGAAATAGGATAAAAATTGAGGATTTTAGAAATCTCACCCCAGTTGTTGACCTTTGGCCGATGTTGACCTTTTGACCTCAAAAACAACAGGATTCTTCCTTCTGACAAACTTGACCACGTCGTGAAGTTTCGTGAAGATCGGTTTAAATTTTGGCCTGAAGGCAAAAAACAGACGAACAGACAGAATAATGAAATCGACGAATCAATACACTCGATAAATCTTCGATTTTGCAAGTACCAAACAAAGAGAAAGAGGTGAAAACATCACCTCCTTCACCTTCGATGGCGGAGGTAAAAACACGAATAGTTTTGCAAAGGACACTCAATTCTTTCGGTTGTGCAATTCGTGGTTTTGGTATTTTTGATCAGTTTCATTCACATTGATTCAGTAATCGAGAAAAACTGTAATGAGAAAATATGTTAAGAAATTAATTTTAATGAATACGATTAAATTATCAGAGCCTGGATAGCTCAATCGGTAGAGCATCAGACTTTTAATCTGAGGGTTCAGGGCTCAAATCCCTGTTCAGGCAGTTTTTTGTTGTTGTTAAAAAAGACAGGTGTCCATGTTCAGAGACACAAATTGCACGATGGAAATTGTCAGCGACAACACACATGAAAAAAAAACAGTTGCTCGGTGCAAGATGCACAAAAACCCTTGTGAGATGAGGTTCATCATCACAAGTGGAGAACGCAGCTTGAAACCATAATCAGGTCGAATGACAGGGGCAGTGAAACTCATTTATCAATGCTTGAAAATCTTCCATGGAAAGGCGTAGATTTATTCGGGTATTCAAGAAGTTCTGGATCATTGATAATTCCAAACCTGCAATCGACAGTGTCCAAAACATTAACTGGAAGGGCACCAGTTGGAGAGCATACCCTCTGCCACACAACGGCTGATCCACGAGGACATATCGGGCCCATTACATTTTTGAAATACCAGACCATATATCGTTTTGGTCCGAAATCTCAATGGTGAAGAATCACTCAAGAATTGTAAAAATGCTTCGAATCCAGATCCGTACTCGGACCTTCACCAACATCAAATCAATTTATTGTCCTCAATCACCCAACCTCTCCACGAAGTGGTGGATTTCAGGTCAATAAGATGAAAAATTATTATTTTTCAGATTGAAATTGATTTTAGAACTTTGACCTTGAGTTGACATTTGACCTCAAATAAATTGGTTTCCCAATTCAGTGATGCAATATGCAAATCCTGTTCAAATTCAAGTCAATCAAATGAAAATTGATTGTATTTCAAATACAATTTGATGATTTTAGAAGTTTGATCTTGAGTTGACTTTTGATCTCAAAATAGTTGGTTTACTAATTCCTTGACCTGAAAAATAAATCCCTTTCAAATTTCAAGTCAATCGGATGAAAATTGAGGATTTTAGAAAGGAGGCATATGTTGATTTTTTTGCCTGTGTTGACCTTTTGGCCAACGTGAACCTCAAAAATAATTGGTGGTTGAATTCAGTGATCTGAAAAATAAATCCTATTCAAATTTCAAGGAAATAGGATAAAAATTGAGGATTTTAGAAATCTCACCCCAGTTGTTGACCTTTGGCCGAGGTTGACCTTTTGACCTCAAAAACAACAGGATTCTTCCTTCTGACAAACTTGACCAGGTCGTGAAGTTTCGTGAAGATCGGTTTAAATTTTGGCCTGAAGGCAAAAAACAGACGAACAGACAGAATAATGAAATCGACGAATCAATACACTCGATAAATCTTCGATTTTGCAAGTACCAAACAAAGAGAAAGAGGTGAAAACATCACCTCCTTCACCTTCGATGGCGGAGGTAAAAACACGAATAGTTTTGCAAAGGACACTCAATTCTTTCGGTTGTGCAATTCGTGGTTTTGGTATTTTTGATCAGTTTCATTCACATTGATTCAGTAATCGAGAAAAACTGTAATGAGAAAATATGTTAAGAAATTAATTTTAATGAATACGATTAAATTATCAGAGCCTGGATAGCTCAATCGGTAGAGCATCAGACTTTTAATCTGAGGGTTCAGGGCTCAAATCCCTGTTCAGGCAGTTTTTTGTTGTTGTTAAAAAAGACAGGTGTCCATGTTCAGAGACACAAATTGCACGATGGAAATTGTCAGCGACAACACACATGAAAAAAAAACAGTTGCTCGGTGCAAGATGCACAAAAACCCTTGTGAGATGAGGTTCATCATCACAAGTGGAGAACGCAGCTTGAAACCATAATCAGGTCGAATGACAGGGGCAGTGAAACTCATTTATCAATGCTTGAAAATCTTCCATGGAAAGGCGTAGATTTATTGGGGTATTCAAGAAGTTCTGGATCATTGATAATTCCAAACCTGCAATCGACAGTGTCCAAAACATTAACTGGAAGGGCACCAGTTGGAGAGCATACCCTCTGCCACACAACGGCTGATCCACGAGGACATATCGGGCCCATTACATTTTTGAAATATCAGGCCATCTTTTCTTTTGGTCCTACATCTCAATGGTGAAGAATCACTTTAGAATTGTATAAATTCCTCGTATCCAGATCCGTATTCGGACCTTCACCAACATCAAATCAATTTGTTGTGCTCAATCACCCAACTTCTCCACCAAGTGGTGGAGTTCAGGTCAATCAGATGAAAAATTATTATTTTTCAGATTGAAATTGATTTTTGAACTTTGACCTTGAGTTGACATTTGACCTCAAATATAGTTGGTTTCCCAATTCAGTGATGCAATCTGCAAATCCTGTTCAAATTTAAGTCAATCCAATGAAAATTGATTGTTTTTCAAATACAATTTGATGATTTTAGAAGTTTGATCTTGAGTTGAACTTTGACCTCAAAATAGTTGGTTTACGAATTCCTTGACCTGAAAAATAAATCCCCTTCAAATTTCAAGTCAATCGGATGAAAATTGACAATTTTAGAAAGTCAGCCTTTGTTGACCTTTTTACCTTTGTTGACTTTTTGCCGATGTGGAACTCAAAAATAATTGGTGGTTGAATGAAGTGAACTGAAATGTAAAACCTCTTCAAATTTTAAGTCAATCAGATGAAAATCGAGGATTATAAAAACACAACCTGAGTTTTTGATCACGCCTCTGTTGACCTTTTGACGTCAACAACAATTAGCTTCTTCCTTCTGACAAACTCCACCATGTGATGAAGCTTCGTGAAGATCGGTTTAAATTTTGACCTGAAGGCGATAAACAGACGGAATAACAATATCGACTCATCAGGAACATGAAAAATCTTCGATTTTGCAGATAAAAACAGAGAGAAAGGGGTGAAAACATAACCTCCTTCACCTTCGATGGCGGAGGTAAAAACACGAATAGTTTTGCAAAGGAGATTCCACTCTTTCGGTTGTGCAATTCGTGGTTTTGGTATTTTTGATCAGTTTCATTCACATTGATTCAGCAATCGAGAAAAACGGTAATTAGGAAATATATTAAGAAATTAATTTTAATGAACACGATAAAATTATCGGAGCCTGGATAGCTCAATCGGTAGAGCATCAGACTTTTAATCTGAGGGTTCAGGGTTCAAATCCTTGTTCAGGCAGTTTTTTTGTTTGTTGTTAAAATAGAAAGGTGTCCATGTTCAGAGATATAAATTACATGACGGAAATTGTCAGCGACAACACACATGAAAAAAAAAACAGTTGGTCGGTGCAAGATGCACAAAAACCCTTGTGAGATGAGGTTCATCACAAGTGGAGAATGCAGCTTGAAACCATTATCACGTCATGAAACAGGGGTGGTGAAACTAATTTATCAATTCTTGAAAAACTTCCATGAAAAGGCGAAGCTTTATTCGGGTATTCAAGAAATTCTGGATCATTGATAATTCCAAACCTGCAATCGACGATGTCCAAAACATTAAGAACAAGTCGGGCAATTGGTGGAGCGCATACCCTCTGCCACGCAAAGTCTGATCCACAAGAACATATTGGGCCATTTACATTTTTGAAATATCATGCAAAAATCGTTTTTGGCCCTACATCTCATTGGTGAAGAATCACTATAAAAATTTAATAATTCCAGTATTCAGATCCGTATTCGGACCGTCACCTACATCACATCAATTTGTCGTGGTCACACACCCAACCTGTCCACCAATTTCATCCAAATCCGTCCACAACTTTTTGAGATATGATGCCATATATCGGTTCAGCTCGATCTCTCAATGTTGAATAATCACTTAAAAAATTATCAGATCAGGATCCGGTCTGGATCTTCATCAAAATTGAATAAATCCTTCCTTCACAAACACCGAACATGTCCACCAAGTTTCATCCGATTTAGTCCACAACATTTTGAGACATTGAGCGATGTTATTTTTCGCCCGATCTCTCAATGGTGAACGATCACTTTTACAATTCCAGTTGTCGGATCCGGATCGGGATCTTCACCAAAATCTAATTCGTTTGTCCTTGTCACACACCCAATCTGTCCACAAAATTTCATCCGAATCAATTCACAATTTTTTGAGATATCCTGTGCACAGACAAACAAACAAACAAACAGACAAACAAACAAACAAGAAAAGACTGCAGAACACGATACTTGCAAAATCCACGCCTTCTCCAAAGGTTGCCATGGATACATGAAATTGTTCATTTCTTTGAGATTAAAATTCACAATCTTTATCAAAGTTTAGGTCAATCAGATGAAAATTGATTATTTTTCAGATTGAAATTGATTTGAGAAGTATGAGTTTGTGTTGACCTTTTGACCTCAAATATAGTTGGTTTCCCAATTCAGTGATGCAATATGCAAATCTTGTTCAAATTTAAGTCAATCAGATGAAAATTGATTGTTTTTCAACTACAATTTGATGATTTTGGAAGTTTGACCTTGAGTTGACCTTTGACCTCAAAAATAGTTGGTTTACTAATTCAGTGACCTGAAATATAAACCCTCTTCAAATTTCAAGTCAATCAAATGAAAAATGACAATTTCAAAACTTTTAACTCAAAAACAATAGGCTTCTCAGTTGAGGCGACCTCCACAACTTGGTAAAGTTTCATGACAATCAGTTTGGAATTGTGAACTGTCGGCGACAAACAGACAAACAAATAAACTGACAGAAAGACAGACAGAATAACGAAATGGACTGACCGATATACTTGAAAAATCTTCGATTGTTCAAGTAACAAACAAGATGTCGTTTCGAGCACAAAACATGTAAAGTCCAGAAAACAAATTTGACCTAAAATATAATTGGTAGTGGAATTCAATGATCAAATGTGCAACTCCTCTTCAAGTTTCACGTCAATCGGATGAAAATTGACAATTTTAGAAATTCGGCTGATGTTGACAGTTTTGCGGATGTTGATCTTTTGGCCAACTTGGACCTCAAAAAGATTGGTGGTTGAATTCAGTGACCAGATTTGAAAATCCTCTGCAAATCTCGTCAATGGGATCAAAAAGGAGGATTTTCGAAATACCACCTTCGTTGTTGACATTTGGACGATGTTGACCTTTTCTTCTTTGTTGACCTCAAAAATACTTGGCTGGTTGAATTAACTGACCAGAAATGGAGAACTTTTTAAAATTTCAAGTCAATCGGATGAAAATTGAGGATTTTCGAAATACCACCTTCGTTATTGACCTTGGGGCCACGTTGACCTTTTGGTCAATGTTGACTTAAAATAATTGGCCGGTTGAATTCTCGATCCTGACATGCAAATCTGGTTTAAATTTCAAGTAAATAGGATGAAAATTGAGGATTTTAGAAATCTCACCCCAGTTGATGACCTTTGGCCGATGTTGACCTTTTGACCTCAAAACAAGAGGATTCTTCCTTCTGACAAACTCGACCACCTAGTGAAGTTTTGTGAAGATCGGTTTAAATTTTGACCTGAAGGCGAAAAGCAGACGAACAGACAGAATAACGAAATCGACGAATAAATACACTCGATAAATCTTCGATTTTGAAAGTACCAAACAGACAGAAAGAGGTGAAAACATCACCTGTTTCACCATTGATGGCGGAGGTAAAAACACGAATAGTTTTGCAAAGGAGACTCCATTCTTTCGGTTGTGTAATTCGTGGTTTTTGGTATTTTTGATCAGTTTCATTCACATTGTTTCAGCGATCGAGAAAAACTGTAATTAGAAAATATATGAAGAAATTAATTTTAACGAAGACAATTAAATTATCAGAGTCTGGATAGCTCAATTGGTAGAGCATCAGACTTTTGATCTGAGGGTTCAGGGTTCAAATCCCTGTCCAGGCAGTTTTTTTTTTGTTGTTAAAAAAGATAAGTGTCCATGTTCAGAGAAATAAATTAATTACAGGATGAAAATTGTCAGCGACAATACACATGAAAAAAAAACAGTTGCTCGGTGCAAGATGCACAAAAACCCTTGTGAGATGAGGTTCATCACAAGTGGAGAATGCAGCTTGAAACAATTATCAGGTCGTGTAACAGGGGTGGTGAAACTAATTTATCAATGCTTGAAAAATTTCCATGAAAAGGCGAAGTTTTATTCGGGTATTCAAGAAATTCTGGATCATTGATAATTCCAAACCTGCAATCGACAGTGTCCAAAACATTAATAACAAGTTGGGCAATTGGTGGAGCGCATACCCTCTGCCACGCAAAGTCTGATCCACGAGGACATATTGGGTCATTTACATTTTTGAAATATCAGGCCATATTTCGTTTTGGTCCTACATCTCAATGGTGAAGAATCACTTGAGAATTGTAAAAATTCCTCGTCTCCAGATCCGTATTCGGACCTTCACCAACATCAAATCAATTTGTTGTGCTCAATCACCCAACTTCTCCACCAAGTGGTGGAGTTCAGGTCAATCAGATGAAAAATTATTATTTTTCAGATTGAAATTGATTTTTGAACTTTGACCTTGAGTTGACATTTGACCTCAAATATAGTTGGTTTCCCAATTCAGTGATTCAATTTGCAAATCTTGTTCAAATTTAAGTCAATCAAATGAAAATTGATTGTTTTTCAAATACAATTTGATCCTTTTAGAAGTTTGATCTTGAGTTGACGTTTGACCTCAAATAGTTGGTTTCCTAATTCCTTGACCTGAAAAATAAATCCCCTTCAAATTTCAAGTCAATCGGATGAAAATTGACAATTTTAGAAAGTCGGCCTTTGTTGACCTTTTAACCTTTGTTGACCTTTTAGCCGATGTGGAACTCAAAAATAATTGGTGGTTGAATGAAGTGAACTGAAATGTAAAACCTCTTCAAATTTCAAGTCAATCGGATGAAAATCGAGGATTATAAAAACACAACCTGAGTTTTTGATCACGCCTCTGTTGACCTTTTGACGTCAACAACAATTAGCTTCTTCCTTCTGACAAACTCCACCATGTGATGAAGCTTCGTGAAGATCGGTTTAAATTTTGACCTGAAGGCGATAAACAGACAGACGGAATAACAATATCGATTCATCAAGGAACTTGAAAAATCTTCGATTTTGCAGATAAAAACAGAGAGAAAGGGGTGAAAACATCACCTCCTTCACCTTCGATGGCGGAGGTAAAAACACGAATAGTTTTGCAAAGGAGATTCTACTCTTTCGGTTGTGCAATTCGTGGTTTTGGTATTTTTGATCAGTTTCATTCACATTGTTTCAGCGATCGAGAAAAACGGTAATTAGAAAATATATGAAGAAATTAATTTTAACGAACACAATTAAATTATCAGAGCCTGGATAGCTCAATTGATAGAGCATCAGACTTTTAATCTGAGGGTTCAGGGTTCAAATCCC
The DNA here is from genome assembly GCF_056783735.1 of Eptatretus burgeri. Taxonomy (NCBI): domain Eukaryota; kingdom Metazoa; phylum Chordata; class Myxini; order Myxiniformes; family Myxinidae; genus Eptatretus; species Eptatretus burgeri. The sequence goes on from NC_140971.1 coordinate 91,873,445, forward strand.
TGTCCAGGCAGTTTTTTTGTTGTTGTTAAAAAAGATAAGTGTCCATGTTCAGAGAAATAAATTACAGGATGAAAATTGTCAGCGACAATACACATGAGAAAAAAACAGTTGCTCGGTGCAAGATGCACAAAAACCCTTGTGAGATGAGGTTCATCATCACAAGTGGAGAACGCAGCTTGAAACCATAATCAGGTCGACTGACAGGGGCAGTGAAACTCATTTATCAATGCTTGAAAATCTTCCATGGAAAGGCGTAGATTTATTCGGGTATTCAAGAAGTTCTGGATCATTGATAATTCCAAACCTGCAATCGACAGTGTCCAAAACATTAACTGGAAGGGCACCAGTTGGAGAGCATACCCTCTGCCACACAACGGCTGATCCACGAGGACATATCGGGCCCATTACATTTTTGAAATATCAGGTCATATATCGTTTTGGTCCGAAATCTCAATGGTGAAGAATCACTTTAGATTTGTAAAAATGCTTCGTATCCAGATCCGTACTCGGACCTTCACCAACATCAAATCAATTTATTGTCCTCAATCACCCAACCTCTCCACGAAGTGGTGGATTTCAGGTCAATAAGATGAAAAATTATTGTTTTTCAGATTGAAATTGATTTAGAACTTTGACCTTGAGTTGACATTTGACCTCAAATAAAGTTGGTTTCCCAATTCAGTGATGCAATATGCAAATCCTGTTCAAATTCAAGTCAATCAAATGAAAATTGATTGTATTTCAAATACAATTTGATGATTTTAGAAGTTTGATCTTGAGTTGACTTTTGATCTCAAAATAGTTGGTTTACTAATTCCTTGACCTGAAAAATAAATCCCCTTCAAATTTCAAGTCAATCGGATGAAAATTGAGGATTTTAGAAAGGAGGCATATGTTGATTTTTTTGCCTGTGTTGACCTTTTGGCCAACGTGGACCTCAAAAATAATTGGTGGTTGAATTCAGTGATCTGAAAAAGAAATCCTATTCAAATTTCAAGGAAATAGAATAAAAATTGAGGATTTTAGAAATCTCACCCCAGTTGTTGACCTTTGGCCGATGTTGACCTTTTGACCTCAAAAACAACAGGATTCTTCCTTCTGACAAACTTGACCACGTAGTGAAGTTTCGTGAAGATCGGTTTAAATTTTGGCCTGAAGGCAAAAAACAGACGAACAGACAGAATAATGAAATCGACGAATCGATACACTCGATAAATCTTCGATTTTGCAAGTACCAAACAGACAGAAAGAGGTGAAAACATCACCTCCTTCATCTTCGATGGCGGAGGTAAAAACACGAATAGTTTTGCAAAGGACACTCAATTCTTTCGGTTGTGCAATTAGTGGTTTTGGTATTTTTGATCAGTTTCATTCACATTGATTCAGTAATCGAGAAAAACTGTAATGAGAAAATATGTTAAGAAATTAATTTTAACGAATACAATTAAATTATCAGAGCCTGGATAGCTCAATCGGTAGAGCATCAGACTTTTAATCTGAGGGTTCAGGGCTCAAATCCCTGTTCAGGCAGTTTTTTGTTGTTGTTAAAAAAGACAGGTGTCCATGTTCAGAGATACAAATTGCACGATGGAAATTGTCAGCGACAATACACATGAAAAAAAAACAGTTGCTCGGTGCAAGATGCACAAAAACCCTTGTGAGATGAGGTTCATCATCACAAGTGGAGAACGCAGCTTGAAACCATAATCAGGTCGAATGACAGGGGCAGTGAAACTCATTTATCAATGCTTAAAAATCTTCCATGGAAAGGCGTAGATTTATTCGGGTATTCAAGAAGTTCTGGATCATTGATAATTCCAAACCTGCAATCGACAGTGTCCAAAACATTAATAACAAGTTGGGCAATTGGTGGAGCGCATACCCTCTGCCACGCAAAGTCTGATCCACGAGGGCATATTGGGTCATTTACATTTTTGAAATATCAGGCCATATTTCGTTTTGGTCCTACATCTCAATGGTGAAGAATCACTTGAGAATTGTAAAAATTCCTCGTCTCCAGATCCGTATTCGGACCTTCACCAACATCAAATCAATTTGTTGTGCTCAATCACCCAAACTCTCCACTGAGTGGTGGAGTTCAGGTCAATCAGATGAAAAATTATTATTTTTCAGATTGAAATTGATTTTAGAACTTTGAACGTGAGTTGACATTTGACCTCAAATATAGTTGGTTTCCCAATTCAGTGATGCAACCTGCAAATCCTGTTCAAATTTAAGTCAATCAAATGAAAATTGGTTGTTTTTCAAATACAATTTGATGATTTTAGAAGTTTGATCTTGAGTTGAACTTTGACCTCAAAATAGTTGGTTTACTAATTCCTTGACCTGAAAAATAAATCCCCTTCAAATTTCAAGTCAATCGGATGAAAATTGACAATTTTAGAAAGTCGGCCTTTGTTGACCTTTTAGCCGATGTGGAACTCAAAAATAATTGGTGGTTGAATGAAGTGAACTGAAATGTAAAACCTCTTCAAATTTTAAGTCAATCAGATGAACATCGAGGGTGATAAAAACACAACCTGAGTTTTTGATCACGCCTCTGTTGACCTTTTGACGTCAACAACAATTAGCTTCTTCCTTCTGACAAACTCCACCATGTGATGAAGCTTCGTGAAGATCGGTTTAAATTTTGACCTGAAGGCAAAAAACAGACGAACAGACAGAATAACGAAATCGACGAATCAATACACCCGATAAATCTTCGATTTTGCAAGTACCAAACAGACAGAAATAGGTGAAAACATCACCTCCTTCACCTTCGATGGCGGAGGGAAAAACACGAATAGTTTTGCAAAGGAGAATATTCTTTCAGTTGTGCAATTCATGGTTTTGGTGTTTTTGATCAGTTTCATTCACATTGATTCAGCAATCGAGAAAAACTGTAATTACAAAATATATTAAGAAATTAATTTTCACGAATACAATTAAATTATAAGGGCCTGGATAGCTCAATCGGTAGAGCATCAGACTTTTAATCTGAGGGTTCAGGGTTCAAATCCCTGTTCAGGCAGATATTTTTTGTTGTTAAAAAAGATAGGTGTCCATGTTCAGAGAAATAAATTTCACGATGGAAATTGTCAGTGACAAGAAACATGAAAAAAAACAGTTGCTCGGTGCAAGATGCACAAAAACCCTTGTGAGATGAGGTTCATCATCACAAGTGGAGAACGCAGCTTGAAACCATTATCAGGTCGTGTAACAGGGGTGGTGAAACGAATTGTTAAATGCTTGAAAAACTTCCATGTAAAGGCGAAGGTTATTCAGGAATTCAAGAAATTCTGGATCATTGATAATTCTAAACCTGCAATCGACAGTGTCCAAAACATTAACAACAAGTCGGGCAATTGGTGGAGTGCATACCTTCTGCCATGCAAAGTCTTATCCACGAGAACATATTGGGCCATTTACATTTTTGAAATATCATGCAAAAATCGTTTTTGGCCCGACATCTCAATGGTGAAGAATCACTTCACAATTTTAATAATTCCCACATCCAGATCCGCATTCGGACCTTCACCAACATCAAATTAATTTGTCGTGGTCACCCACCCACCCTCTCCTCCAAGTTTCATCCAAATCCATCCAAAGCTTTTTGAGATATGATGCCATATATCGGTTCAGCTCGATCTCTCATTGTTGAATAATCACGTAAAAAATTATCAGATCAGGAATCCGGTCTGGATCTTCATCAAAATTGAATAAATCCTTCCTTCACAAACACCCAACATGTCCACCAAGTTTCATCCGATTTCGTCCACAACTATTTGAGACATTGATCTCTGTTATTTTTTGCCCGATCTCTCCATGGTGAACAATCACTTTTACAATTCCAGTTGTGAGATCCGGATCCGGTTCTTCACCAAAATCTAATTTGTTTGTCCTTGTCACACACCCAATCTGTCCACAAAATTTCATCCGAATCAGTTCACAATTTTTTGAGATATCCTGTGCACAGACAAACAAACAAACAAACAAACAAACAGACAAACAAACAAACAAGAAAAAGACATTGTGCAGAACACGATACTTGCAAAATCCACCACCTCTCCAAAGGTTGCCATGGATACATGAAATTGTTCATTTCATTGACATCAAAATTCACAATCTTCATCAAAGTTCAGGTCAATCAGACAAAAATTTATTCTTTTTCAAATTGAAATTGATTTTAGAAGTATGACCTTGAGTTGACCTTTGACCTCAAAAATAGTTGGTTTACTTATGCAGTGACCTGAAATATGAACCCTCTTCAAATTTCAAGTCAATCAAATGAAAAATGACGATTTCAAAACTTTTAACTCAAAAACAATAGGCTTCTCAGTTGAGGCGACCTCTACAACTTGGAAAAGTTTCCTGATAATCAGTTTGGAATTGTGACCTGTCAGCAACAAACAGACAAACAAACAGACCGACAGAAAGAAAGACAGAACAACAACATGGACTGACGAATATACTTGAAAAATGTTTGATTATTCAAGTAACAAACAAGAAGATGTCGTGCAGAGCACGATACTTGTAAAATCCATTAAACAAATTTGACCTCAAATATAATTGGTGGCTGAATTCAATGATCAAATATGCAACTCCTCTTCAAATTTCAAGTCAATCGGATGAAAATTTACAATTTGAGAAATTCGGCCGATGTTGACAGTTTTGCATATGTTGATCTTTTGGCCAACTTGGACCTCAAAAAGAATTGGTGGTTGAATTCAGTGACCAGATGTGAAAATCCTCTTCAAATCTAGTCATTGGGATCAAAAATGAGGATTTTTGAAATACCACCTTCGTTGTTGACATTTGGCCTATGTTGACCTTTTGGTCGACGTTGACCTCAAAAATAATTGGCTGGTTGAATTAACTGCCCTGAAATACAGAACAATTTCAAATTTCAAGTCAATCGGATGAAAATTGAGGATTTTAGAAAGGAGGCATAAGTTGATTTTTTTGTCTGTGTTGACCTTTTGGCCGACGTGAAGCTCAAAAATAATTGGTGGTTGAATTCAGTGATCTGAAAAATAAATCCTTTTCAAATTTCAAGTAAATCGGATGAAAATTGAGGATTTTAGAAATCTCACCCCAGTTGTTGGCCTTTGGCTGATGTTGACCTTTTGTTTGACCTCAAAAACAACAGGATTCTTCCTTCTGACAAACTCTACCACGTCGTGAAGTTACGTGAAGATCGGTTTAAATTTTAACCTGAAGGCTAAAAACAGACGAACATACAGAATAACGAAATCGACGAATCAATACACTCGATAAATCTTCGATTTTGCAAGTACCAAACAGAGAGAAAGAGGTGAAAACATCAACTCCTTCACCATTGATGGCGGAGGTAAAAACACGAATAGTTTTGCAAAGGAGACTCTATTTTTTCGGTTGTGCAATTCGTGGTTTTGGTATTTTTGATCAGTTTCATTCACATTGATTCAGCAATCAAGAAAAACTGTAATTAGAAAATCTTTTTCTTCTTCTTTCGGCTGCTCCGCTTTGGGGTCGCCACAGCGGATCATCCGTATGATCCGCATACTGATTTGGCACATGTTTTACGCCGGATGCCCTTCCTGATGCAACCCTGGTCGCCTCTTATGACACAGGGGTATGGTGCACCCATTTTAACCGGGGTATACACCGGCCCAGTATAGCGGTACTCACTTCGCCGACCTCGGAAGGATGACAGGCTGAGTCAACCCCCTGGTGTATTAATTCAGTGGCCCAACGGGGCTTGAACTCAGGACCTTTTGGATCCCAAGCCGCTGCCCTAACCACTGCGCCAACACCAGGCTCTGTAATTAGAAAATATATCAAGAAATTAATTTTCACGAATACGATTAAATAATTATCAGAGCCTGGATAGCTTAATCGGTAGAGCATCAGACTTTTAGACTTTTAATCTGAGGGTTCAGGGTTCAAATACCTGTTCAGGCAGTTACTTTTTGTTCTTAAAAAAGATAGGTGTCCATGTTCAGAGAAATAAATTAGAGGATGGAAAATGTCAGCGACAATACACATGAAAAAAAAAACAGTTGCTTGGTGCAAGATGCACAAAAACCCTTGTGAGATGAGGTTCATCAACACAAGTGGAGAACGCAGCTTGAAACCATTATCAGGTCGTGTAACAGGGGTGGTGAAACAAATTTATCAATGCTTGATAAACTTCCATGAAAAGGCGAAGTTTTATTCGGGTATTCAAGAAATTCTGGATCATTGATAATTCCAAACCTGCAATCGACAGTTTCCAAAACATTAACAACAAGTCGGGCAATTGGTGGAGCGCATACCCTCTGCCATGCAAAGTCTGATCCACGAGAACATATTGGGAATTTTTACATTTTTGAAATATCATGCAAAAATCGTTTTTGGCCCGACATCTCAATGGTGAAGAATCACATCACAATTTTAATAATTCCCGTATCCAGATCCGCATTTGGACCTTCACCAACATCAAATCAATTTGTTGTGCTCAAACACCCAAACTCCACCAAGTTTCATCTGTATCCATCCACAACTATTTGAGATATGATGCAACATATCGATTTCGTCTGATCTGTCAATGTTGAATAATCACGAAAAAAATTCAAGTCGTCGGATCTGGATCCGGATCTTTACCAAAATCTCATTTGTTTGTCCTTGTCACACACCCAACCTGTCCACAAAATTTCATCCGAATCAGTTCACAACTTTTGGAGATATCCTGTACACAGACAAACAAGCAGACAGACAAACAAACAAACAAACAAGATAAAGACATGATGCAGAGTACGATACTTGAAAAATCTCCCTCTTTCCAAAGACAGCCATGGATACATGAAATTGCTCATTTAATTAAAATTAAAATTCACAATCTTCATCAAATTTCAGGTCAATTAGATAAAAATTGATTATTTTTCAGATTGAAATTGATTTTAGAAGTTTGACCTTGAGTTGACATTTGACCTCAAATATCGTTGTTTTCCCAATTCAGTGAAGCAATATGCAAATCTTGTTCAAATTTAAGTCAATCAGATGAAAATTGACAATTTTTCAAATAAACTTTGATGATTTTAGAAGTTTGACATTGAGTTGACCTTTGACCTCAAAAATAATTGGTTTACAAATTCAGTGACCTGAAATATAAATCCTCTTCAAATTTCAAGTCAACCGGATGAAAAATGACGATGTCAGAACTTTGACCCCAAGATGACCTTTGACAGTGTTGTAGCACACTTCCTTTTTGAATGTTCGTTGTATGATTAATCTGCTCACTCAATGCATAAGAATTGTAGTCAATTACTAACTCATCTACTGGAACCTATAATCAAACTAATTTTAATCAAATGCATTTTATTGGAACTTGTATCTTCTCTTGCTTTGCTTAGGGCCTAATGCCAACTCTCTTAGCCTTTCCATGCACCCAATGTTCTTTCCTGCTGCTGCTTTTGTCCCCTGTCTCCCCTCCCTTTTCCTCTTCTCTGCCTCTGTTAGATTTCTAATTGAGGTACCTGCCATCTCTTGACAGGCCTTTCTAAAGATTTATGCAATGTGAACAGCCTGAATCTGTCCAGAATTGTTTTACTTACAGTTGAACCCTTGCCTTGCTTTAATCCGTTTGTTGTCTTTGACCAGCATAATAAGAACTTTGTGGGATGTCTTTCTCATGTGAAAATTGGCCTAGTCAAGGTCAGATATAGGTCGTTATGACCCAACCCCCTCCTCCGCTTGTTCTCTGTTCTTCTCCTCGGCACCCTTATCTCTCCCCCATCTTCCCTTAGGCATTATAGATAGATGATTTCTGTAACTCCGATTTAGCATTGTATGTTTTACATCAATGCTCCGTCGCTCCGTGATATCACGCGTAATAAATATTCTCTGATTGAATTGTACTTTGCCTTGAGTGGACATTGAATATTAAGAGTTACATTGAGTAATAAAAGTTACCTTGAATATTAAGAGTTCCACAAATGACTACCTCTTCAATTTGGTAAAGTTTCATGACAATCGCTTTAGAATTCTGACCTGTAGGTGACAAACAGACAGACAGACAGAATAACAAAATTGACTTAATAATATACTTGAAAAATCTTTGATTTTGCAAGCAACAAACAAGAAAAAGACGTCGTGCAGAGCACGATACTTGCCGAATCCATAAAACAAATTTGACTTCAAGTATAATTGGTGATTGAATTCAACGACGAACTATGCAACTCCTCTTCAAATTTCAAGTCAATCGGATGAAAATTGACAATTTCAAAAATTTGGCCGAAGTTGCTCTTTTGGCCGATGTGGACTTCAAAAATAAATGGCTGGTGGAATTCACCATCCTGATATGCAAATCCTGTTTAAATTTCAAGTCAATCGGATGAAAATTGAGGATTTTAGAAATACCACCTTAGTTGTTGACCTTTGGCCGATGTTGAGAATTTGACCTTCTTGGCAACAATTGGCTTCTTCCTTTTGACAAACTCTACGATGTGGTGAAGTTTCGTGAAGATCGGTTTAAATTATGACCTGCAGGCGATAAACAGACATCCATCCATCCATCCATTGGGCCTATACTCTGTGCAGAGCATTGGTGCTGCCGAAGCAGACTCATTGGCAATTGGACACAAATCCTGGACGGGTCGCCACTCCGACACAGGATACCAACAAGCTGGTACTCATTTTGCCAACCTCGGAAGGATGACAGGTAGAGTCACAGCCCTATAAACAGACATACAGACAGACGAACAAAATAGACTTCTAAATGTACTTGAAAAATCTTCGATTTTGCAAGTAACAAACAGAAATAAAGGGGTGAAAACACGACCTTCACCTTCGGTGGCGGAGGTAAAAACACGAATAGATTTGCAAAGGAGACTCTATTCTTTCGGTTGTGCAATTCGTGGTTTTGGTATTTTTGATCAGTTTCATTCACATTGATTTAGCAATCGAGAATAACTGTGATAAGAAAATATATTAATTTTAACTACTATAACCATGTTATTAGAGACTGGATGGCTCAGTCGGTGGAGCATCAGACTTTTTATCTGAGGGTTCAGGGTTCAAATCCCTGTTCAAGCAATTTTTTTGGTTAAAAAAGATAGGTGCCTGTGTTCAGAGAAATAAATTGCATGATATGAATGGTCAGTGACAATGCACATTAAAAATAAAAGTTGCTGGGTGCAAAATACACAAAAACCCTTGTGAGATGAGGTTCATCATCACAAATGGAGAACGCAGTTTGAAACCATTATCAGGTGGGATGACAGGGGCGATGAAACGTATTTATCAATGCTTGAAAAACTTCCATGAAAAGGCGAAGATTGATTGGAGTTTTCAAGAAATTCTGGATCATTGATAATTCCAAACCTGCAATCGAGTGTCCAAAACATTAATAACGAGAAGGGCACTTGGTGGAGCACATAGCCTCTGCCACGCAACGCCTGATCCAAGAGAACATATCGGGCCCATTACATTTTTGAAATATCATGCTCTATATCGTTTTGGCCCTACATCTCATTGGTGAAGAATCACTATAAAAATTTAATAATTCTCGTATCCAGATCCGTATTCGAACCTTCACCAACATCAAATCAATTTGTCATTGTCACACACCCAACCTGTCCACCAAGTTTCATCCGAATCTGTTCACAACTTTTTGAGATATGATGATATATGTCGGTTTCGTCCTTTCTCTCAATGGTGAAGAATCACTTAAAAATTATCAGATCCGGATCCGCTCCGGATCTTCACCAAAATTGAGTAAATTCTTCCTTCTCAAACACCCAACCTGTCCACCAAGTTTCATCCGAATCTGTCCACAACTTTTTGAGACATCGTGCTATATATCATATTTGGCCCCATTTCTCAATGGTGAAGTATCACTTTAAAAATTCGAGTTGTCGGATCTGGATCTTCACCAAAATCAAATTCCTTTGTCCTTGTCACTCACCCAACCTGTCAATAAAATTTCATCCAAATCAGTTCACAACTTTTTGAGATATTCTGCACAGAGACAAACAGACAGACAAACAGACAGAGAGCGGTGAAAACATAACTTCCTTCACCTTTAGTGGCGGAGGTAACAAGAAGACGTCGTGTGGAGCATGATACTTGCA